>NC_083350.1:96798189-97415356 GCF_030254825.1 Meriones unguiculatus
AGAAATGATGAGGAAATACAATTCCCAACACAGAGTACGCAGGCTGATCTGTTACATATCCATTGTTAAAAATCAGAACTTACTTGCAAACAGTCAAAAAATACAGCAAAATGTTCCTTATAGATATACACCACAGTGGATTTGGCCATGCTTTTTAGGGTTTCCCCAACTAAAATCCATGGTAGTTGAGTTTCTGTTTCAGTAACTGGTCCTAGCTTTTGCAGAAGAAGCTTCAGTGCCTGTGGAAATGCAGAAGGCAGCAATTTAAATGTTTTTGAATAACATTTTTTTAAAGTATTATGATCTAATTTTATTAAATATTTAGCGTGGAATAATCAAGGATTCAGCAGCTCTGACTGTAAACTCTGTAGCCCAGGCTGCATTTATATTTACAATCCATCTTTCTCAGCCTTTGGGGTGCTGGGATTACAAGTGGGTAACAATCGCATTGCCTAGCCTCAGGATGGGGAATTTATCATAGACCAGACTCTCCCCATCTACCAGTGACCATCAACCAATTGTCATGGCTTCCAAGTGCTCAGGATTAAGAAGACCAAAGCAATTTTTTAAAGTAAAAGTACCTACAGTCTACATGGAGAAGCAAAGTAGTAAACCTTGCACTCCTCTGTTTGTACTTTCTATGTATTCCAGGCTGCCCTTCCATAGCATTTACTTTACACTCTTCCGTTTAATCCTTCTACACAGATTCCAACTATTTCTCCCACTCTTTACCTGGCCTGTGCAGGAATGAAACATATTTCTGACTCCTTTACACATTTCAAAGAGCAACTGTCCAACTCCTTCCACTTTTTCTGGATGTTCTTTAAGATCAAGAAACATTAAATTGAAAAGTGCATTTTTATCAGAGACCTAAAATGAGAAATGGAAAATTGCATTTATAATACAAGTATATCTAAATGAAAAAGCATACTTCCTATTTTATATATTTATAAATGGACCCCAGAAACTTTTGAAAGGAGCAGCTGTGTAACGGCTTCAAGCTACTAGAGTGCCCTTGCCCTTGTAACTATCCTGAGGTGATACATTAGTTGGTATGACAGGAAGGCATGTGCTAAGAAAAAAGCTTAGGGCAACATTCTGCCTTTTAAAGTAAATCACATATTTGTATTTTATGGGTATAAGAGAAACTAAATACCCGGGTTTTATTTTATTACCAAAACCTAAAATTCACTAGGAAAATTTTAGACAAACATAATGGTACTGTGGTATTGTTCTCCTGCCAAAAATCATTACAGAAGTCCCTTCAGTGACTTAAATCTAGGGGCACCTTACATTATGTACACAGAAAGCTGTAAAAACCTAAATAACAGAATGACCCAAATTAGCAAGCAAAGACTAAATCTTAGTTGACATAATAACAAGCTTTTGTTTATGTAGTCTTAAAAATTACTTCATAATCACATTTAAAAAATCTGTTTTAGTCATCATATTCTCAGCAATTTACTACCAATAAGCACATAAAATATCACACTAACCTTTCTCATTAAGAAAGTAAAACTTTCAGCAGCAAAATTTCTTATGTGTAGTTTTTTATGAGCCAAGAGGGTACTGTACATGCTGTAAAAGGAGAAACAGATGGCAGTTCACTTAACAGCATTAGCTGGGTACAGATGAACTACATGTTAGCAATGTGGTCATCAGTGCTAGGTGCACGAATTATTACAGAGACACCCAAATGTCAAACAGAAGGCTGAGGCCAGAGACAACAACGCAGGCTAAGTGGTGTTGGCCTTCAAAGAAAACTTCATGTAACAGTGAAGCCCCCAGTGAATTCTGAAAGGCAGGACAATTCAGGAGTGAACTGGAAAGCACACTAGAAGAGCAAAGCTGGGGTGAGTAGAAAGAAATGATCACACTCAGGAGATAATAAGGAGGCAAGAAAGAGTGATATGGCTAGAGAGGGTGTGAAGCGATGGATAAAGGTACCCAGATTAATATGTATGTAGCTCTGAACCCCAAGCAGAGGAATCTGGGCACTAGTTTGCATTTCGGCAAGTACTTCCTATGCATTACTTCACTTAACCAGCACAGCTCTAAGAGCTGGGTACTGTTATTGCCTCCATTATTTAAATAGTGAGCTGAGAAAAAGGCTAAACAACCTTTTCATTGTCATGTACCACACAGCTGTAACTAATTATATAACCTCGGTTAGTATGCCCAATGACGGAGAAGCATAGAATACAGCCATCTCATTTTTGCTGTTTCCAGTGTCTGACAGCTCATTACTAACAGCAGGTACAAATAAACACTGGCTTAACATCGTATTTCAGTAAGATTAGTCTAGTAGCAACATACAAGATAAAGGAAGAAAAAAATGGCTAATGCTATAGTTACACAGTTAGCCAAGGAATGTAAGTTTCAGGCATCACAGCATGAAAGAGGCAAGCATTAAAGAGAAATGGCAAAGTGTGGACCGAGAAGATATTTTAGGAGTCCCTGCAATGGAGCCGAAGACTCTCCAGTGATCCAAGACCCTTTATGACCTGTCCTTTTTTCCATCCTAATATAAACACAAAACAAAGACTTCTATCTGTTTTATCTGAGTAGCTCACGTGACTTAGAAGCAGACAGCAGTCACTGTAAGTTCACTGACTGTAAGAATGACAGTAGAGGATCTGGAATCCTGGATAACTAGGTTATAGATGTCTTGAAAAAGCTGAGAGGAAGAATGCTGGTCATCACTGTTCAGCTCCATACCCAAACCTTCTATCAGGGTGTACAGGACTGACTTTGATCCAGTAGAAACAATTAAAAAGCCAGATGGAAAGTTCCACTTAATCTAACTTAAACAGGTAAGAATTTTTTCTTTTCTTGAAACAAAAAGCCACTAATTAATTCTCCTTCCACATCCCTATGTATTTTTAAAAAATGCTATCTTCTTTTCCTGAGCGTATATATGTACCCACACACACATGCACACACAGTGTGTGTGTTCCTGGAGAAATACCATTTTAAACAGTGTTCCAATCCCTGTGTATCTTTAAAAAATGCTATCTTTTTTCCTGAGCATCTCTCTCTCTCTCTCTCTCAGTATGTGTGTGTTCCTGGAGAAACACCATTGTAAACAGTGTTTTTACACAGTTCATGGGTTTATAAAAGACAGGATTATATTACAAGGAACAATAAGAAAGCCTGCATGATCTAATAAAAAAAAAAAACAACAAAAATAAGACTACTGCAAAGTTACAGAATTCAAAGTTATCATGGGCTAATATGATGAAATCAAGTCAAGTTTGGATCGGTATAATTTTAAGAGTTGGTGAAGAAAGGAAGTAGGTATATACAAATTTCAGATGTACACCTCAGATTTTCAGACTGAAATGTAGATCACCATGACTGGTAAATCAACTTTGTATATGGATATGATTAGGCAGTGTACTGGAAAGGTATTCTGCACTCAGGGAGAATTCAGGGCAAAGGAAGAAGGCAAATCAAAACATATTGCAGAAGAAAAGGGTCACCTGTATATCTTGGCCATGTCCTTCACCATTAGTCTCCACAGGTACTTGTAGAGATAAGACAGCGAGGTGAAAGCCCATTCTAACAGGTCTGTGTCCTGCGTCTCCAGGATGGCCGTGATTGTCAGGAAGAAGTCTTCAAAGTGGGGATAGAAATCAGTCTGCAGATCTCGTGCCAACTGTACTACTAAACTGGATTAAAAATAAACAACCAGTTTTTAAAAAAGGCTGTTCAAAGACAAAGATAACCTATGATCATTGCATAAATTAAACCAAAGTACTTGTGAGTCAAGTCTCTGTTGTTACTATTTTAGTTTTTGAGACAAGATCATGTCTTGCTCTGTAGCCCAGGCTGGACAAGATCCACCTGCTTTCACCTCCTGAATACAGGCATTACAGAGTGCGCTGCAACTAACAGCTCAAATCCTAAGAGATAGAAAAGTCCCCAATCCTTAACAGATGAGCAAAGAAAGTGAATCAGAAAGTGTTGTGGCAGAACTTGGGGCCACCCATCCCAAGTTTCAGAGAAGTACACGGCTCTTGTAAGAGTATAGAGCGAGTGTGACATAACTTAAGGCCAGTGATGAAACACGGCTTTTCTTAAAACTCAGACAAACACCATCAAGCCTTCATTTGAGATGTGACTTACTCCAAAAGAGGTTGGTAGGCAAAACTGTTCCTGATCTGCAGGTGAGTCTTCAAGCTCTGAACTATTTCATTTTGGTGATAGACCAACTGGTTAAAAGACTGGCATTTGTCAATGACTTCTTTGTAAAATTTCCCTGGATTAACAAAAGAAAAAAAGAAAGAAAGTAAAAAAGGATTATGTTCTGTTTTGCCATTACATCACTGGTTGTGGGGAGCACAAAAAGTGCAAATTAAGGGAAAATAAAGTACAAATGAAAATACCGAAATGCTCTGTAAGGTTCAGTTCTCTCCACTTCAGCAGGGCCTCGAAGAAGTAGGTCTCAACCTCCTGCCAAGATCAAGGCAGCCAGTTAGTGAGGCAACTCCAGAACAGCTGACCAAGCCGCAGAGCACATGCTGCATGTTAGTATGCAGGACAATGAGCAAGAGCTTTTGTGGTTTTGAGAAGAGGCGATAAACAATGTCCTCAAGCCACAGGAAGTTTACCAGCAACAGGCAAATCATAAAGACAACACTTGCTGCTTTGGTTGTAGCAAATAAGTGTCTAAGGCCCATGTCATCACAGGGAAAACTGCCCACACAGAAAATGTGCGGACTCTTTAGTTCTTCCATTGTGCTTTTAGACATATGGACTGCTACAACTCTATAGGGAGGAGAACTTGTACTTTACCTAGACATAGAAGTAAGCAAGCCTTAACACCCAGCAGGCTTACCTTTAAGCCATTACTTACAAAATTTACACACAGAAACGTGTTCACCCAGCTTTATTACTCTGAGAGGGAACCCCAAAATCTAACAGTAAGGCCAGAGTTGTAGTAACTTATGGTCTTATACATATTAAAGTGTACTATACAGCTATTAAAAATTATATTATGATGTGGAAGTGGCATATGCCTTAAATCCCAGCATTTGGCAGGCAGAGGCAGGTGGATCTCTGAGTTTGAGGCCAGTCTGGTCTACAAAGTTTGTTTCAGGACAGCCAAAACTTCACAAAGAAACCATGTTTCAACAACCCCCACCACAATTTTTTTAATCAGGGATGAGGATAAAGCTTTGTAGTCGACAGCATTTCTAGCATGCATGAGGCCCTGAGTTAACTCCCAGCAACAAAGCAAACAAACAAACAAAAGCCATTTTGTTGTCATCAAGTAGGATGTTGATGGCACATTCCAGTGTGATAAAAGTATAAAATATATATAAAGTATCCAATTTTTTCATTAAAAGCAAAAATTTAAACAAAATTCTACAAATAGTTATACATAGTAGCTTAGTAAAGTATATATTATAATCCTGCACTTTGGAAAAGTGAAGCAAAATGGTTTAATTACAGAAAATAAAGAACATTTTCCTACTGCTTTTCTTCAGCACGTATTAAATTAGGGCATCTTTGTTGTTTTCATTGTTTCAAAACTGGGTTTCGCTATGTTGCCCTGACTGTCCTGGAACTCAGAGATCCATCAACCTCTGCCTCCTAAGTGCTGGGATTAAAGGTGTACACCACCACGCCTGCCACGCCTGGCTCAAATTAGAGTATCTTTTGACTGTATTGTACTGAGATGTTTGATTTTAAAAATTACTACCTGAGCTGCTGAGTAAAGGAAGTTAAAAGTAGACAAAATTTAGTAAGCCCTACTATGAACAGTGACATACAATGGCTTTATGAGGGTCTACTTTCACTGTCTTAGAAAGACTCTTACTTTTAAATCATGAAAGGAAGGCCAGCCTAGCTGTGTTGAGAACGAGAGGTATGAAGAGTGTCCTGGTTAGTTTTATGTCAACTTGACATATGCTAGTCATTTTGGAAAAGGGAACCTTAATTGAGACAATGCTGCCACTAGATAGCCCTTAGAGGAAAGCCTAAAGGGAGTTTTCTTGACTGATGTGAGAGGGCCCAGCCCACTGAGGACCATGACACTCCTAGTCAGGTGGTCCTCCTATAAGAAAATAAGTTGAGCAAGACCATGTGAGCAAGCCAGTAAGCAGCATCCCTCCATAGCCTCTGCTTCAGCTCCTGCCTCCAGGTTCCTGCCCTGTTTGAGTCCCTGGCCTGAGTTCCCTACTTGATGAACTATGAACAGTGAGCTGTAATAAACTCCTCCCCAAGTTGCTTTTGATCGTGGTCATTATCACCATAATAGAAACCTAGGATAAGAAGAATGGAGACCAATAAGCCCCAACTGTTAGTAAAAAATTTTATAAGAAAAATTAGATGTCAATACATTCATTGTATACCTTTGTTTTTTGTGCACTCTCAACTTTTCATTGCTTGGTACTTTCTTTTGACCTCTCCTGTAGCTTACACTAACAGCACTACTGAACCCAAGCCTGCAATTCTACCTCTGGTTTACCTATCCTCCAACTCAGAGATCCACTTGCCTCTGCTTCCCAAGTGCTGGGATTAAAGGCATGAGCAACACACCTTGCTAGTCAAATGTCTTTTAATGTCTCCCCTGGTGTTGTAGTAGTTAAGATTGAGAGAAATCAAATATTCTATGGACACCATAATTGGCATAGTCATAGATACTACACATCACATTCAACAAGTTCCAAGTACAACTAGTTATTTTCCTGTAAGAATTGTTCTCTCTCTTTCATTAGTATTTAATGCTTTTCATATCTCTGGTAAGAGAGTATTCGTGTAAGTAGCAGGGTCTTGCTATATACTCCAGGCTGGCCTAGAATTTGCCAGCTTCCTGCCTCAGCATCCCCTGGAATCAAAAGTATGTGCCACCATACACAACCTTTCACAAATCTATATTGCTGAGTGGTATCTTTAATCATCCTGCTATTGTGACCAAAAACCTTAACCCCATTCCCTTCCTCTCTTCTCTTCCTATCCAGGAGGTCACAATTTCTATCCCTGAACTTAATATCCCTGAACCTTTACTTCTGTTTTGGTTGCCACTACAGTAACTGTTTCCCATTTAGATAGCTATCAGATTCTCATAGCTGGTTTAAATCCTTCATGTTAAAGACAAATAGACCAAAAATCTTAAGCCTGATCCTGTCATTTACTTCTCTGGTTAGAAATCTGAAACAAGTCTTATAGCTTCAGGATAAAAATCCAAACTTAATTGGGCATATGAAACTCTTTATGATCTTTACACTTTCTCCAGCTACACTCCTCTCCTGTGCCAGGAACCACACACATAGGAGCCCTAAGCACAGCTGTAAGACTCAACAGTTTTGTAGTGTCTTAAATGTGAAATGTATTTCCTAGCTCTGCTGCTCTGTGTAGACTTTTCCCTCAGACTCAAGAGCCATTCTTGTCCTTTTGCCACACCAAAACCTACACAAACAGCAAAACATAATTTAGGTACCATCTTATACAGATCATCTTTTGACGTTCTTTCTGATACTCTCGAAAGGCTCTATTTACTGTGCGTTCTCAAACATTTTATGCTGAGCTAGATGATGTCATTTAACATACTAAAGGAATAGGAGACAATGCATGCAAAGACTTGGCATAGAATCTGATCAGTAACAGATGAAAAGCTGAGCTTGAAACCCCAAGTTCAGGGTATCTACATTAATAAGACCATAAAAGGCTAGCAGAAGCATAAGGGTGGGTGTAGCAAAAAGGAAAATACTACCTCATAGAAGAATGACAGTTTAGGAATCATTCGATCTAGTATCTTTCCTTTTAAAGGGGAAGAAACTAACTCCCAAGAAAGTGATTTCATTAAAATCAGAGCTTGAATAAATAAATAAATAAATAAATAGAGTGTCTGTAGACCTGCTTGCAATGTACATGAGAAAAGTTTCCAGTCACAAAGCCACCTGAGAATCAAGCCAACTGTTTAACACAGCACCACCCAACTGAACTTGTGGCAAGGATGGCCATGTCCCATCTAGTATGTTCTTACTCTAGTATGATACCAACTAGCATATAGCTATTGAGGACTTCAGTGAATTAAATTCAATTTAAAGTGAACTTAAAATGTATTTGCTATGTGTGGTTTCTTTATTAGAGAACATGAGTCTAAATCACTGCATCTACATTAAACATGGCTTAAAAAACAAATTACTTACATTAGCAGGACAAATTAAAAACTATCTGAGGGTTGCTAATATCACATCCTCTTACCTCATCATAGCTTGCAGTTCTATCAATACGGTGAATAATATCAATGTTCACATTCCCCAGTCTTTCAGCAAATGTAAGAAACTGCAAAGAAACACATTATTTAAGACACATTGGCATTTAATACTTATCATATTTTGATATTAGCTGGAGTACACTATATCATAATCACATCAAATTCTGAATGTGGAATGCTTAGGGCTTCTGTAAGGGTTCTATGTCACCACAATAACTGCAACCCTACCTTGTCATTTCAAACATGTGGTTTCTATTGATCGTAAAATATGTAACACTTTAATAAAAGCAGCTATGAAACACTAAATGTAAACTTAAGAACTCTAAACAAATGCACTGTTACTACTTGAATATAATAACTACTATATTTTTTCATAATTTACTTCATATTTTTTTTTTCCTTAAACATATGTATCCAGGTTGGCCTGGAACTGGCTATGAAGATAAGGATGACCTTTAAATTTAACTTCGTATCATCTCGCCTGTACATCCCCAGTTCTGGGGTATCAGGTACTAGTCACCACACCTGCTTGTTTTGCCTGTTTGTTTTTTAATGTAGGTGTGCTAGGGATCGAAGGTAGTTATATGATGGTTGAGTTGGGGGTAGAAATTTATGGGATGGATAATTGGGTAGTATATGGAGTTGATGAGACAGGGACCTAGAGCTTTCTGCACGCTACCAAGCACTTTACCAACTGGTCTGCCTCTTACACTATGGTCTTTCAAATACAATTTCCATGCAGAATGAGGAACCTAGGCGAACGCTGACAAGCAAACCTGCTGTGTCTTTCAGAATTCATACCAGACCAAAAGATCTTGCTAAGTTGCAGCAACAAGTGTGTTTTAAAACAGTCAAACACGGTCACAACAGGACTTGGAAAGACATTCGAAAGCATTACAATAGCTAGCAGAAGTCATTCGCCACTTGACGGCCCGTCCCACGCCCCTCAGTTCCGACTTTAAGTTAGAAGGGGAGACTCGATTGCAGACAATCTCCCAGGGCACTAAATTTGACCCTAGACTGAAGGGAATTCCACAGACAGGCCAGATTTCGCCGCTAAAAGACGGACACTGCAGTTCAGGCTTCCCAACTTCTCCAGGAACTCATGCTTACTATACAAGCATAGTCTCCCACTTTCGCCCGAGCCCGGGACGAGCGATCCCGGCTTTGCCCTGACTCTGCAGGCCCAGGAGTTAAGCAATCAGCTAGTCAGGCAGAGACAGGAGGGCCCAAAGATCCCGGTCCCAAACTCCCGCACTCACCCGGTAAGTGTTCTCAGTCTTGTGAGAAAGCGGTTTTGTCTTCATGGCTGCGGCGGGGCAGCGGCCCGCGAAGGCCTCAGGAAGGCAGGAGGGGATCCGCAGACAGGACGGAGGAGAGAGCGGCTCACACACGGTATTTTTCCAGTGCTCGGTTGCCTGATCTTTTTCACGTGCAGCTCGTGCCTCTGGACGCCGCCATGTTGGCAAAACCGGGATGTGTCGATCACGTGGGCGGAAGAGGCGGACCGAGCATGCGTGCTCTTCCTGTTGCTAGTCGTGCAGTTTATGGATACGCAGGTTTCGCCTCTTGAAAAGTTGCCCAACACAAACGTATTCAGTGGCATTTTCATGGACTTTTGTTTTGTTTGGGATTTTTTTTTTTTTTTTTGTCTTATAGGTCACTTGCCTGTTGGGTCTTATTTTCATTTTTGTGGTTCTTTTTTTTAAAGAGAGACGAACATACAATTGAGTGGGTGGGGGAAGATCTGGAAGGAGTTGGAGGAGGGAAAAACGTGATCAAAATATATTGTATGAAAAATTTTAATAAGAAGGAAAAAATGTTTTTTTACAAAATAAAGCATAACAGTCCTTATCAACTAACAACTGTTCCTTGCTACATACCCTACGTTGTCAAAAGTTATTCCCACCTGTAATTGACAGTCGAGCTGGTTTTAAACACTAAATGTGAAGTGTATTTGTTTTTAAGCCCCGTTGGCATACAAGGAAACCAAAGTTGTGCAGTTTGTAAGTGATAATGCACACTCAAAATCTGAAGTCCAGATTTTAGTTAGTTTTGTACAGGGGAATCAAATCTGGGGCTTCTTGCATACAAAAAAAACCATCTCTCCCACTGAGCTAGATCCTACAGCTCCTGTGTGTGTGTGTGTGTCTGTGTGTGTTTGTAATATACACGTGTACATTTTTAAAAATATTGAATAACTTTTCTCCCTTTAACATTTGTTTGATCAAATATTTCCTGAGAGTCTACTGAGGGGGTTGAACAAGAAATATTTAGTTTAAACTATTCATATCTTAGGGAGTCAAGACAAGCTCTAAGCAGACTGTTGAACGTGTTGCCGTAGGCTTGGGGTATGTGCAAGCTGATCTGGGCTTTTGGTTAGAGGAAATTAGAGAGAGGAAAACATTGTGAAGCATGAGGTACACTTTTGGATGTTTCTATTAATCAAATACTATATTTGTAAACAAACTGTCTAAGAGGACTTTGCAGAGATTCAATGGGTATTTAACCTCAGTGACCACCTCTTTTTTTATGCTCAGAAGCGTGTCTACCACAAGATACATAGTCACAGGGTTTATAAGCATCTGCATAAACGTTGCATGTATAACATTCAAGCAGAAACCTAACAAAAAGGAAGAGAATGAGCCATGGAGCTATTTGTACAAAAAAATAGATGGAGGAATATTGAAGTTCAAAGTCCTTTGATAGGACTGGGTTCCAGCCTGGTTTAAGAGTAGCCAGAAGCCCCTTGTGAATAGAATACAGTGAGTGAAGAGAAAATCTGAAGGCTATGGACATGCTATTATCATTTTACAGACCATGGGAGCGCAAATTAAGAAACTGACTCATTCAAGATGATACAGGAAATTAACAGTAGAACTGAGAACTCTAATCCAGGTGTGCTTGCCCCATTTAGTCCCCTTCCCATTGTAGTCAATATTAATCCATAGTGGGCATCTCAAATCATGAAATAATAATCACGACTTTTGAACTGGGTTTGGTTCGCCAATCCATCATCATTTCATGAGGAAGTAGATTTTCTTTTCTCATGATTTTCTTCTTTGTTTGTTTGTTTGTTTGTTTCCTTCTTTCTGTGGCAGAGTTTTTTGTGTAGCCTTGATTGTCCTAGAACTTGTTCTGTAGACCAGGCTGAGCTCCTAGAGATCTCTTGAACTCATAGAGATCTGCTCGCCTCTGCCTCCTGAGTGCTAGGATTAAAGATGTGCACCACCACTGTCCTGGCTTCTTTCCTCATGATTCTTTGTGTTATAGTGTAAGGTGTAAAACTGCTCTAATTATATACAAATAAAATAATCCAAAGTCTTACTAGTAATATTAGTTTGACTTATAAAAACTTTGAGCTTCTAAAGAATTCAGCATCCATTACCTCCACTGGTCTTTACGACAGCCCTGTGAAGTAAGCATCAAATTGTACAGAATGAATGAAATGGTCCCAGAGAAAATAAACAATTCTGTAAAGGTCATGAGCTTTGGCTTGCCAATGCCAAAGTTTCTTACTCTGCCTTCAAAGGCCCTGTCACCATGCTCATCTTTCCAAATGATAAACAGTTGGCACTGTATAGTCCTTGTTCTTACTATGCCCTAGGCAGTGTTCCAAGTTGTTGATTCATTTACTCTTCCTACACGGCAGGAAAAGTACTCTCTTCTTTTACCCATGGGAAAGCTAAGAGACGTGGAGACCAGGCAACTTGGCAAAGACTGGCTAACTCCCAAAAGCAGTTGGAGCTAGTACCCAGTGTTTTCAGAAAGTGTTTGGAATCTGTGCTCTTAATCCATGCACTCTGCTACCTCTCCAATCAAGAGAATTTGAAAAGAAGTGTTGTGATTCACACAATTTATGGGCAGAAATCAAGAGTCTTTGGGATCAAGTCCAGAGACCCTCTTCCTCCTGGGGATTTTTGCAAGCCCTTCCTTTGATGTCTATAGCCACTTGGTCTTATTATCCTCGTAATGTGGCAGAGAGATGTAATTAAATTTTGGTCGTTAAACCACTTATCTGGGTGGGGTGGAAGAAACAATGTTGAGCAGTCATCATTTCACAGTTTAGCTTGAATTCATTAAGAATACAGTGTGATTTTCCCCTAGTTTGCCTGTATTGGGTTATACAATCTCTGTTCTCAATTTTCTTTTTGTTTTTGTTTTAGAGACAGAGTTTCTCTGTGTAGCCCTGGCTGTCCAGGAAGAAAAAGTAAAATGTGATCACTTCAGAGTGTGTGTGTACGTGTGTGTGTGTGTGTGTGTGTGTGTGTGTGTGTTTGTGTGTGTGTATGTGTATAATCTGTGTGTCTGTGTTCCTATGTATGTATGTGTGTCCTTGTCTGTTGTGTATGTGTGTATGTCTGTGTGTCTATGTGTGTGTGTGTTTATGTGTGTGTGTTCCCAATTAGTTAAGTGAAAGTTGTTCAAGAACTTATTATTTGAATTATCTGGACACAAGGCTCTTTCTACTTCCTGACCAATACAATTAGTTATTAACTTGAGGTTGCTCACAGGGACAACCAGCAAGAGAATGAGTGAATGATTACAGATGAATGTAGTGCCCAAAGAGAAAGATATCAAGATCCAGATGACAATTTTTTTTTTACATCTAGCTCTTTCTGCATTTGCCCATGAACTTTTCAATAATGTAAGCTAATATGTTCAAGTATAATTCTGAATTTTATCACTTGCAACCTAGATCAATTCTTCCCAATTAATTAATTGCTCTGATAACCATAGGCATTATTTCTATATTAAATGTTCTCAGCAAGTAAGGTAGAAACTTCATGGCTTTTGGGACCATGGATGTTAGATTGCTTAATTTTTACCCTACTCTATAGAAAAAATTATGGGGTTGCCTTTTAATAACTACTTGGGTTTTCTACTCCACTTCAAACCATTTAGTTTCCAAATAAAAGACACAGAGACCCTTTAGATTTCTAATAAACTTTAAAGCAGTAGAGCTGGCCAGATATCAACCCTCGAAGCTTTTTTGCTATTTCCCAGCTACACACCCCAAATTTCTTGACATTGTGTCTGCCTGGGCTGCTTCTGTTCCATCAGTCCAACCCTCATGTCCACATGTTCATGATCCATACTGCCATGTGGTGATTTTCTTCTCTCTAGCTTCCTCTCTCCCTGCCTCATGGTCCGCATCTGACCCCAAGCCAGGAAACCTAAGTTCTGTCTATTTTTCTTCTGCTCAATTACAGGTTTCTAGCTATTTTTATTAACCAATAAACTTGATTGGGGAGCAAGGTTTACACAACAAAGATCAGTGTATGTGTGAATGCACCAGTATGGGTGGTAACCAGATCTTGGGGGGCA
Organism: Meriones unguiculatus; assembly: GCF_030254825.1. Taxonomy (NCBI): domain Eukaryota; kingdom Metazoa; phylum Chordata; class Mammalia; order Rodentia; family Muridae; genus Meriones; species Meriones unguiculatus. Next base: position 96,811,745 of record NC_083350.1, read on the forward strand.
GTATTTAGCATTTGAATACATAGTACCAGAACAACCCCCAATAGTACTCATCACTGGTGGTCATCACTCACCAGGGAAAGATGTCAGCTATATTGGCAGCTATATTTTTGCATGTATACATGTATGTGATGTACAAGCATATGTGTACATGGAAGAATAGAAGCCAGAGATTGATGTAGGATGTCTTCTTGATCACTTTCCACCTTACATGTTGCAGCAATGTCTCTCAGGTGAAACTGTAGCTCACTGATCCAGGTAGTCTAGTAGCTAACTTGCTCTGTGGATCCCCTACTCTGCCCCGAGTGCTAAGATTACAGGAAGACTTGTACAATATGGTGGCTATTCTTGTTTGTCTACTTGTCTACACCTGGAATTAACTAAAATCCAAAAGTGGAGGGCTCTCTGCTCTTAAGCAATGGAACTGAAAACTTGTGGAGATGACCTAAATCTGCCTTTCCATCAGTTCTATGAGCACTTGAATTAAACAGCTTCCTTAGGTGCTCAACCTGCTCCCTCACAGCCCAGCGACCTACACACACAGCAGCATCTTTTCAGGAGATCACATTGCTTCACATAACTCAGAAAAAACAATATGTTAGGACTCTGACCCTTGACTATCCTCACTGCTCAACGCAAACTATACCTACCTGCTGATTCTTCTTTGTCCATCTTTCTTTTCTTTTTTCCTTACAGGGTCTGCACATGTGGTCCAAGATAGCCTCAAACCCACAATCTTCCTGCCTCCACATCCTTTGTACTGCACTTACAAATAGACACCATCATAGTCATCTTAAAATAATTTTATCATGTGTCTGCAGGTAGAGGTGCATATAAATATGTGTGCATATTCATTCACAGGCCAGAGATTGTCATCCAGTGGCTTCCTCGACCACCAGTCATTAAGGCTGGCTCTCTCTCCCCTTCTCTCCCTTCCTTCCCCATCTAACACACACACACACACACACACACACACACACACACACACACATACACACACACACACACACACACACAGAGAGAGAGAGAGAGAGAGAGAGAGAGAGAGAGAGAGAGAGAGAGAGAGAGACTAGGGTTTCTCTGTGTAGCCCTGGCTGTCCTGGAACTTGCTCTGTTGTTGGTATAATGTTCTTTTGAAATGTATACACTTTACCCTTGTTCATCCAAATGCTGATTTCTCTCCCCACTCTCTGGTTTCAATCCGGACATTGCATTGTGATACTTATTCTAAGCATCACCTGTCTCAACTCTGTGTAAACATGCCAAAATTAAGCAACTAGCCACAACATTGAGCAATAGAAAGGAAGCAGCAAGAGAGGGAAGAGCCAGAGGAGAGGAAGGGGGGAGGCAGAGGAGGAGGAGAGAAGGGCAGACGAGAGCTGGGAGAATAGAGGCAGGAGCAGAGACCTTGGAACGACGTGGAGAGATGGACTGGACCTAATATAGCACTAAAAGCAAGTATAATGTGGGAAATCTAAATGTTAGGAAACTATGAAGGCTTGGAGGTTTAGGTTGAAACAACTATTGCCCAGCATTGTGTTCTAGGTTAATTAAATAAATCCCAGTGTCTGTGTGGTAATTTGGATATACAGTTGTTTAGGATTAACAGAAGCATTACTAAAAGATAATTAATAGTAAATTTTAACAGCAACATACAACACTCTGTAGATCAGTTGACCTCAAACTCTGAGATCCATCTGTCTCTGCCTCCAGAGGGCTGGGATTAAAGGTGTGCACTACCATGCCTGGCTTGAGACATGTTCTCTGGTCTAGTTAAACAGCTTGCTCTCGGATCCTCTGTCTTTGCCCACCTAGCTTCTACACCTATTCCTGGGATCCAAATTCCAGTGCTCATATGGTCAAAGCAAGTGATTTATCCACAGAGCCATAGCCCCAGTGCTGGATAAACTTTCTTCTTTTTTCTCAGTTCAAGGACAATTTTATTAGCATTTTAAAGAAAAAGAGTAGGGCGTGGTGGTGAATGCCTTTAGTCCCAACACTGAGGGGACAAAGACAGACAGACCTCTGTGAGTTCAAGGCCATCTTGGTCTACGTAGTGGGATCCTATATCAAACAGATATGGGGAGCAGAAGGGGAGGAGAGAGAAACAGAAACATATTACCAGTTATGTGAAAATTCTGGCAGCCACCTAGGGGAGAGATGGAGACAAAGTCATGCCTTTTAACTTTGGTATAGACTGGAAATACACATTATTAGGAAAGGAAAAAGCATGCCCAAAAATGAAAGTGGTTTAAAGAACCAAGGAATGAGCCCCCAAAGTCATGATAAATTATTTAAATGTAAAAGACATCCATTATTTACTTGGTAATCTGCTACTTCTTTATCTGTGCATATGTTAATTACAGCAGACTACATAAAAATATATTTCTAAGCTGGGTGTGGTGGCAGGATTCCTCACCCCTAAGCTATGAAGGTCCCAATAGGGTCCAGCCTGTTATCTGGAAACCAATAGAACCACCCCCAAGGAGTTCATGCTGCTCTTTCAAGAGGATCTATCCTTGTGATCGTCAGGAGTTTGTCTATTTTGGGGACTTAGGAAGCTTCTTGAAAGATTTCAGAAGCCTGATTAGAATTTTTGCTGTGTGAAAAGTTCCCTGGTCTTGCTGGGAGTCATTAACAACATTGATAACCATACTCTGGAGTGCTCATACTGGCCCATAAAGTTCAGAGAGCTCTCCCCCTATGACCAACTTACCTGTGCTTATCTCCCAAAGAAGGACTTTGCATGTGCTGTATTTGTAGCCCACGTCCAGCAGCTGGCTGGCTGGGAGTACTTCATAAATAGCTCCTGTTGTTAGCAGAGGCACGTCCCTTCTGTTACCACATCTCTCACAAATCTGTGCTCCACTCCCAAAGTCACAGCATATCCATATTCGCTCAGGTTTCTTCTCTTGTAACGTTGACTCCTTGCCAATCCTTACCATTTGTCACTCAGCCAAACCTACTTTGTAAGGTGCAGTATATAAGTCCTCATTGTGTATCTCCCTGATGGGAAAACAATGTCTGGCAATTGTGTTTTTCCCAGAAGTAATGTGACTGCTAGGAGACATTGCAAATAAACCATCTGAAGCTCCTTGATATAATGGTGAATCAAAGTCTTATTAACACTTAGCTAAACATGCAAAAGGACAAGAAAACAAAGGGTAATTGAGGCAAAGCTATGATGTTCTGCAGGTTATTATTACAATAATAGGCAATTGTCAGCCAGATATGAGGCAGAGACTCTTCTCCTGAGTATTGTATTCGGAAAGGACTTCCCAGTCTCTCACACAGAGCCTTTACCACAGGCAGCCAGAGTGCCCATGTTTATTCTTAAAATGCCAGCAACAAGCCAGCCTACGGCATTGGTAGTTTCTAAGAACTGAGTATTTTTGCCTTAACTCAGAAGGAGTAAAAGAGCCTAGTGGGGTGTCTGTGTGCCTGACAAGGCACTCCTTCCCTGAGCCATAAGAAAGGAACATGATTTAGATGCACTTAGATGCAGCCATTACTGGGGTGTCAAGGGTAGTGATGATAAATAAAGCCAGGGCTGCTCAGCTGGCTTCCTTCCATGTGCTGGAGGCCGTCTAGTCAGTGGCAGAGGTGGTGCCACTGGAGTCAGGTGAACCTGGTTTCATTCTGCCTCTGCTTTGGACACATGGTTTAGACCATAATCTTCTTGAGTTTCGTATTTCCACATCCACGTGTGCGACATGAAGCTAATACTCTGCACTATGGAGAGCCACACGAGGAGCTGAGGAAAAGACAATGCATCTGGAGTCCAGTAAGTATGTAAGTGTACTTACTCTTTGAGGCATGGAATACAAGAGAGGTTACGATGATCTCAGATTCAGTCTCCCTCTCACCGCCCCCTCCAGAACCATGTCTATCTGCATGCTGCAGTTCTTCTTGCCATAATGATTGGACTGAACCTCTGAATTGTAAGCCAGCCCTAATGCTTTAATATGTATATATGCACACACACACACACACACACACACACACACACACACAACATGCCTTGGTCATGTTGTCTCTTCACAGCAATAGAACACTGACTAAGACAGAAAGTCTCAAAAAAAGCCTCTTTGTGACAAGACTGATTATTCCTTATCTTAGGAATCAGTTCTATTATTAGTGAACTATGGCAATTGTCTATTTTCATTAAGGGAGTTACACCTAAATTTTGGTGTCCCTTCATAGAGAGAGGACACATAGCTTCTGGAAGGGACAGAAACAATAATGTCCCCAATTCTTCTTAAAGCAACTATGTTTGTTTTCTTTTTTCTTTTAGTTTTTAAAGACAAGGAAACTGTGTAGCCTTGACTGTCCTGGACTCACTTTGTAGCTTTGTAGACCAGGCTGGCTGCTAGCCTTGACCTCACAGAGATCTGCCTGCCTCTGAGACAGTGCTGGGTTTACAGGTGTGTGCCACCACACCTGGCTATGTTTGTTTTCTTTCAGGCTTTATAAAAATAGAAGAAAAACATGTTCCTTTGTACTTAAAAAGGCAAAAGAGTTGGGGGCTGAGAGATGGCTCAGTGGTTAAGAGCACTGTGTTCTCTTCCAGGGGCTCTGAGTTCAATTCCCAGCAACCACATGGTGGCTCACAACCATATACACTGGAATCTGCTGCCCTCTTCTGACGTGCAAGTGATCTACAGATAGCACACACATATATGTAAAATTAATTAATTAATTAATTTAAAAAAAGGCAAAAGAGAGAATTGTTGCTAGAGATTGTATGGATCCTAACTCCTACTCTAGAGAAAGAAGGAAGGGGAGGCAGAAGTCGTCCACCTGCCTCCTACATCTTGATACAAACAACAAATAAACAAATGGACCGACTCTTCAGGAACTTAAGCAGCTAATCATAATAGGGTTATGATGGAATGTCACCCCTGGATGAGAATGGAGGATGTGGTGGTCGTGGCTGTGTATTTCTCAGTGAGGAATGTGATAGAGAACTAAGGAGGGAGAGAGTGTCTTTTGATTTATGTGGCTATGTCTTTTGTCCTTAATGTCTTTCTCACTGAAATAATAACAGAACCTTCTATTCAAATCTTCCTGATAGAGGATTGGAGCCCTAACATGGGCAAATTTTCCCCGTTTTTCCATTCCAGTTCATAGATGCTAGCACAATGCAGCTGTAAGGACTCTTCCTCAGCTTTTTAGGTGGAACTGGCTAAAGGAGTGAACCATGTTTATAGGACACTCATATTCTCATTATCATCAAGTAAATGTTTCACTTCTCATCATCAAATAAATATATTTTAAATGTACAGGTGCTATGGTGAATGTGACAGGCATATTTTATCTTCCTGTCCAACTTCTAACTTCTTACTAACTGAGACAAATCATTAAGGTACGTAAATTTATTATTGGTGACCCTAAACTTATCCCTCAAGAGAAATGTGAAGGAAACCTAAACAGGGATGGTCTTTCTGTATGTCAATTCACTTAAAGACGTAAATGGAGAAGAAAACTTTATTGTGTTAGTTTTTGTCAACTTGACACACTCTAGGTACAATCTGGGAAGAGAGGGATCTAGAGTGAGGAATTGTCCTGATCAGATTGGCCTGCAGGTAAGTCTGTAGGGAAGTTTTCTTCTCTGTCTCTCTCTCTCTGTTTCTCTCTCTCTCTCTCTCTCTCTCTCTCTCTCTCTCTCTTTCATTTTTTTGAGGCAGGGTTTCACCATGTAGTCTTGGCTGGCCTGGAACTTGATATGTAGACCAAATTAGCCTTGAATTGCGGAGACCCATCTGCTTCTGCCTTCCAGAGGGCAGAGCTTAAAAGCTGGCTTCTCGGGCAGTTTCTGGACTAATGACTAATGTGAAAGGTTTCTGGGAAGGTGATCCTGGGTTGCATAGGAAAGCAAGCTATGCAAGCCAAGGAGGATAAGCCTAGAAGAAGCATTCCTCCGTGGACACCATGCTTGAGTTCATGCCCTGGCTTCCCTCAGCGATGGACATGTAAGCCAAATAAATCCATTCTTTCCCAGATTGAATTTGGTCATGACATTTATCATAGCAACAGAAAAGCAAACTAAGACATTTGTTTATAAGTTAAATAGTGTATAGAGACAAAGCCTAAAGTTTTTGTTTTATTTTGTTTTTGAGACAAGATCTCACCATGTAGCTCTGGCTATGCTGGAATTCAATATAAAGATCTCACACTTACAGAACTCCATCTGTCTCTGTCTCCTGAATGCTGGGATAAAAGCGCATTGTCCAACACATCTGACTCAAAGTGTGAATTTCTATTTATTATTTATTTTATAGATTGGTTAATTTTATTGTTTTATGCATATGAGTGCTTTGCCTACAAGTGTGTATATATGCCACCTCTATGCCTAGCATCTGCAGAGGCCAGAAGACAGTGTCAATTCCCTGGGATTGGAGTTACAGGCAGCTGTGAGCCATCACATGGGTGCTGGGAATCAAACCTGGGTCATCGTCAAGCCTAACAAGTGCTCTCAACTGCTGAGCCTACTCTCCAGACCCCTAAAAGCTGAAATTTTTAATCAAATTCAAAGGTGAAATACAAAGACCCTCAAACATTTCTTGTTTGTACATTGGCCCTTACTCGGGTATATACCTAGTTACACAGGGAAGAAAGGTGGCTCTCTTTTCCCTGTTAAAGATACTCTAAAGGGATTGTTTGACAATGATTGCTCTTTAATTCACAACTCCTTCATAGAGTTGCTGGTAGAATTAGGTGAGGTGACCCTTATAAAGAATCCAACCAGAGGCTGGATTTAGAAAGGCCCCTGCCCTGCCTTTGTCCCTCATGACAGTGGGAAGAAATAACCATGGGCCATAGAGTGACATAGGTAAGGCTTTGAAAATTCATTAGTCTCACACATGATGAGACATGCCCTACTCTCATTTTGAATGAATATTTGTGTATATATGTTTGTGTATACATGTGTACAGGTCTGTGTGTTAGCCTGAGGACAAACTCAGATGTCATTCCTTAGATGCTATCTACTTCCTTTGAGGCAAGGTCTGTCATTAGCCTAGCTGTCGTGAGTTAGGCTAGACTGACTGTCTAGCATATTTCAGAGGTCCTCTTCTGTCTGCTGCTCTAGGGCTGGGATGACAAGCATACACTTGCCTGGCATTTTTATGGGGTCCTGGGCATTGAACTCAAGTTCTCCTGCTTGCGAGGCGTACTTTGTTGACTGAGCTCCCCATCCAGCCCATCCAATTTTCATTTAAATATTTCCTCAATGTTTAAAATTTTTGTGTTGTTTTGTTTGTGTATGTACAATGTGTATACAGTGTGTGTGTGTGTTCATGTGGTACACACGCACACTCAAAGATAGGATACTATACTCTTCTGGCTCTTATTTGCGTCCTGGGGATCAAAACTGCAGTCCCCTGGCTTGTATGGCAACTGCCTTCCTCACTTAGCCATCTCCCCAACCCCTCAGCTATCTTTTTATAAAATGACATTGTTGTTGTTATTTTGGGACAGGGTTTCTCTAAATAGCCCTTGTTGTCCAGAAACTCACTATGTAGGCCAGTCTAGCCTTGATTCATAGAGATCTGCCTGATTCTGCCTTCTAAGTGCTGGGATTAAAGGCACACATCTCTGTGCCCATTTTAAATATGACATTTTTTTGAGTTAAGGAATTATCTAAGAAATGTCATTAGTTGCAGAGCAAATTTAAAATAAATGTACAAGAAAACCCCATTGAAATAATGTACCCCTTATTTAACTTTTGCAACTTAGAGCTTTAACTAAAAACCCAATTCTGCTCTTGATGCTGAAGTTAATGAGCACAGATTCTTGTGCAGAAAGCTGTCCTCTCTTTTATTAATCTCTCTCTTAAAATGCAGAAGTTTTTGCTGACCTTGCCTGTGTGAGGCCCCAGGTCCAACCCCTAGTACTGCCCAAACACACAAACAAGAACGGTTTTAAACTTATAGATGGCATTTATCACCTAGAATGACCTCATAAATCGTTACAGACTAGGCATATTAAGCAACAGGAATGTATTTCCTTATGGTCCTGGAGGCCTTTAAGACCAGAGTGTCGGTATGTCTGCTTTCTTCTGAGGTTTTCCTCATTGACTTGACAGCTGCACGTTCTCTTTGTGTCCTTGTTCAATCCTTTCCCCAAAGTCCATGCGTTTCTGGTGCTTCTAGGTTACCTCATCTGTCAGGACCTGCCTGCATGGCCTCGGTTAACTTGATGGCAGCTTTGAGTGTCCAGACTGCAAAACGCATCATATTCTGAGGTCCAGGTAGTCGGGGCTGCAACATATGAACTTGGGAAAGAAAGACCTCAACCCACAACCGACTGAACAAAACAAAGAAATGCAGCTTCTAGTTTAAGGACAGCGACAAGCCAGAGAGAATTAGACCCCGTATCTTTGCCTTAAATAGTTGAAAGAATTAGATGGCGTCATTTTCTTTGAACTGAATCTCAACCATAGTCTCACAAACAAATTAGGAACTGTTGCCAAACATAACATGTTCCTCGTTTAGGGTACTGGGTATTAAATATTAATTTTTGCAAATATCTCAGAACTTCTGAGCTCAACTGGGACCTTTCACATTTGTAAGTTAAATCTCGCTCTTCCCCAAATTAGGCGGAAGTGCTTATTGCTAGAACCTCGACCCCCTGGCTTGAGCTCTCACACGATATGACAGAGGAGGAGCTTTTAGTGTCCTGTGGTGCTAGGCATCACCAGCTTTTTTTTTTTTTAACCTGGGATTTTCCTCTGTGTTTATCTCCCTTGTGTTTCTCTGTCCAAATTTTCCACACACCCCCATTTTTTTTTTTTTAAACAAGGACACCAGGCTTTGTATTAACGTCCTCCCTAAGCAGTATGACCTGATTTTGGTGTGGTTACTTTTGCAAGGACTCTAAGTACAAGCTTTCTGCTGCTATAGCTAAGCACCACACACTAGGTGGCTTATAAATAACTGAAGTTTATTTCTCATGTTCTAGAGGCTGGAAATCAAAGATTGTGGCACCAGAAAAAGTGATGCCTGGTTGCTTAGATGTCATTTTCTTATGATATCATAATGTCACAAAAGGAGAAGCAGTACTCCAGGGACTAGGCAGTCCCTTTCATCCTGTTTATAATGCTTTACTCCCACCCTTGACAGCAGAACTTTCAAAGCCCAAGGTTCCCCTAAAAGCCTGACCTTTTCACATGATTGCATTAGGGGTTAAGTCATACCCAACCATGAATGGAGTCACACCCACAGTTAACTAGGGCTGAGGACCTGAGCATATCTGTTTTATACGATACAGTCAACCTGTAACAGTTATACAGACAATCCATTCAGCATTTACTACATAAACTTCTAACACTTAACTAGTCTAAGTCTGCTTCAATCTTTATACTCCTGAATAATATAACTTTCCAATAGCCTAACTTTCCAACATTGCATCTTGCTCAAAGATTTCTGAGTGCTTTAGGGAAAACAAGTGTTTACAGTTTACACCATACTATAATATGCACACTGGGCCTATTTTCTCCAGCTATAATACCTGATACCTATAGGAATTTTGGTTTACAGAGCTTAGTCTGGAGTTAGACAGTATAAGTAAGGACAGAGATAGTCAGAAACTCAACTAAAGTTAAAAAAATGCATATGAAGAAAATGGGGAAGGACTTGAAATCAATGACAATGCCAAGCCAAATGAAGTGTATGGTATCTGTACATGATTATAGTTTTATCACCCGGACTACCAAGTGAAGCCCACAGCTGAGATAGGAATAAAGGAGGAAGCTGTGGGTGAGGTTCTATCTTAGCATGTTGAGTGCCCTTTAGATGTCTGAACGATTGTTACTCAGCAAAGATGTACTGGCTGATAGAAGTACTAGCTGTTAGAAGTATGAAGTCAATATTTATGATAGAAATGTGTTTCTACATGTATGAACATGGAGACCAGAGCTCAAGGCTGAGTATCTTCCTCAATCATTCTCCACGTCTTTTTGAGATAGGAGCTCTCAATGAATCCAAAGCTAGACTGTGTTCCTAGAACCCAGAACCTAGAGCTGACTCATCTAGCTAGACTGGCTGTCCATCAAGCTCTAGGATCCTCCTGTTCCCATTTTCCCAGTGCTGAGATTACAGGCTTATACAATTGTGCCAACTGTCTTACATAGTTGTTGGAGATCAAACTCAGATCCTCATGCTTGCACAGCACATATTTAACCATCCCCTCAGCCCCAGAAACCATTATCTTCACTAAAGTAGGATAGAACTGTGTCGAACATTACTGATGTCATGATGATTGACATTAAACTGATTTTTTTTTCATGGAATTGGGGATAACTGTTAACTTCTTTTGGCCAAAGTCATAATAACAAATACTTCCCTCAAGAGACAAAGAGTTGGATAAGAGTCAAGAGAAGAGATTAAGAACAATGCCGAGACAAGGAAAACAACACCAGTAAGATGTTGAGAGTGAGTTGGTCATTTATTTTTTCCAGTGATCATTTGTTAGATGTCCTTCATACATTAACTTGGAACTTGTGAACCGGTTGAATTGTAAATCGGTTTATGTGGAATTAAAACCTTATGCAAACACCATAACTGAGACTAACAGGATAAAGCTCAGAGTTCAGGTATATATTTCACTTCCCTAAAGTCACAACAGAACAGTTTTGTTGCTCTATGGTACAGCTTGAGATCAGCAATGGAGATACCTTCAGAAGATCTTTTATTGTAGAGGATTGCTTTAGCAATTCTGGGTTTCTTGTCATTCCATATGAGATTGAGAATTTTTCTTTCAAGGTCTGTAAAGAATTGTGATGGTAATTTGGAAGGAATTGCATTGAATCTGTAGGTTGCTTTTGGTAAGATGGCCATTTTTACTATGTTAATCCTGCCAAGCCATGAGCATGGGAGATCTTTCCATCTTCTGATATCTTCTTTTAATTCTTTCTTCAGAGACTGGAAATTTTTTTCATACAAGTCTTTGACTTGTTTGGTTAGGGTCACCTCTGAAAGGCTCTACCCTGAAGGGTATCAAAGCAGATGCTGAGACTTATGGCCAACCTTTGGGTAGAGTGCAGGGAATCTTATGAAAAAGGTAAGAAATAGTAAGACCTGGAGAGGACAGGAGTTCTACAAGGAGAACAACAGAACCAAAAAATCTGAGCACAAGATCTTTTCTGAGACTGAAATTCCAACCAAGGACCATTCATGGAGATAACCTAAAACCCCTACACAGATGTAGCCCATGGCAGTTCAGTGTCCATGTGGGTTCCATAGGAATAGGAATAGGAACTGATTGGCCTGCTCTTTGATCATCTTCCCCTGAGAGGGGAGCAGCCTTACCAGGACACTGAGGAAGACAATGCAGCCATTCCTGATGAGACATGATCTACTAGGATCAGAAGGAAGGGGAGGAAGACTTCCCCTATCAGTGGACTGAGAGAGGGGCATGGGTGAAGAAGGGGGAAGGAGAGTGGGATGGGGGAGAAGGAGGGAGCTACAGGGGGACACAAAATGAATAAATTGTAATTAATAATTACAAAAAAGTCACAACAGAACAGTCAGAACAGGCTTTCATAGGACTTAGAAATAAATGTCTCAGGTAATCAAATGAGAGAGATGATACCTCTAGTAGGTTAAGGGCTTTGTGGGTATAGTGGGACTTGCTATCATGGGTAATTTAGTGTGAGTATGACTTAAAAGTGGAGAGTCAGGAAAGGCATATTAGTTACTTTTCTCATTGCTGCGATAAACTACTTGACAGCTATTTTGGCTCACAGCTCCAAGGTACAGTCCATCCTATTGAGGATGGCATGCTCAGACTGCTGATATCCTTGTATCTGTAGTCAGGAAGTGGAGAGATAGGTGAATGCTAGATAGACTTCTTTGTGTGTGGTTCAGGATCCTAAGAACATGGATGATGTTACCCACATTTAATGTGGATCCTCTCTCCTCTGTTAGCCTAACTGAGATGATCCCTCACACTCATGTCCAGAGGCCTTGTCTTTTCTGGTGATTGGGGATCCTATCAAACTGGCAATCAGTTATTAGCCATCACAGAAGGAGATGCCTACAGTGCAGATTCTCAGTCTCCTTGAAATTCTGATTCATCACCTATGCAGGAGACTCCAGCAATCCACATTTTTCTCAAATACATATCTAGGTGATTTTTTTTTGTATTTATTCTTTGTTGTGCATTATAAGAATGGGTAAACAGGACCCAAAAAACCCAAAACAAACAAACAAGAAAACACCCCCAGAGGGTATTGGATCACATAATCCTTTAAGTAGTATCAAGTTCCCGACATAGGATCAAAGAAAATTCTTTGTTGGAATGGAGGTCTTTGCTTATGAGTCATTGCTATACTGTTTTCACAGATTTCTATATAAACAGTTGCTAATATAATGGTGTGTACTTGTAATCCATCACTACTCACTTTCTGCTGGGAAGTTACATCCAAATCCAAATAAAATGGTCTGTCTATTGCTTTTAGTTCTGTGGCCTTAACTAGATAGGAAAGAGTTCACTGTTTCTAACGGTACTGAGTTTACAGGATGAAGGTATATATTTGCCAAAAAACACATGTGGCAATGCACATGTTTATGTATCTGTTTTTGGAAAGGGGACACTTTTAAGTGAGGATTTTCCCACCATTCTTGAGAAGCGGTGTTACTTGAAGGTTAGCAATGCTGAACCTTTAGCAAGACTGGCTGGGCTTGATTAAGCTATATCAGATGATAGTTTGGTAGTGTTATTCCTATCAGTTGAGTTGCCCAAGTCTTTATTTTCTCACCTGTCCAATGGGAGGGAGTATTTTCTCATGAAATAACTGTATCTACTTTATAAAGTATACAATTAAATCATTTTTTTGCAATTTAAAAGTTAAATATAGTTATGTAATTTCCCCCTTTTATCTTTCCATGTTTCCTCTGTTTCTTTTTTACTTAATTTTTATTTTAGAGCTGACTACTTGGTGCTGGAAAACCAGTTAGCACACTCATTCTGGGGGAAGACTAATTCAACCTTTCTCAGCACCCATTAATTGTTTATTCTTCATCTAGGGATAAGACCCAATGATATTTCCTCCTTCTGTGTCTGTTGGTAATTGGCATTGTTCAGGTCTTGTTTAGGCAACTATTTTATTGAGGTTTCATGGGTGCAGTCCTCCTGTTGTTTCTAGGAGATACAATCTGGCAACAGGTGTTGGTTCTTACAATCTTGTCAACCCTTCATCCATAATCTCTGAACCTCAGGTATGGGAATTATGTTGTGCACATACCAGTAGGGGCCGGACCCTCTACAATCAGTTGTTCCCTGTACTTTGACAGTTGTGGCTTTCTGTAATGTTGTCCCATGAAAAGAGAAGCGTTTTTGATAAGAGATGAGAGCTACACTTCTCTGTTGGTATGAAAATGAATATTTAGAATGCAGTTAGAGATTACACTGATTTAATGAAGTGGCCATAGTAGGTTTTCCTCTAAGACTATTGACCACACTAGCCCTGAGTAGTTGGCTCTGTTTCCAGTACCACGCACGATTTTCATACTGTTGAGCAGGCCTTAAGTCAAATTAGACAAATATTGGTTACCACCAAGATATGAACGCCACTATTGCATCTTTAGGGAAATCCTGCCATGATAGTCAGGTGCTAGGGTTAACAGTATGCACTACCTACACCTGGAATATTTTTTAAATAATATTTTAAGTTCTTAGTACATGCTAGTACATAATAGGAACTATGTAGGTTCACTGTTGCAGTTCCATCTGAATCTAATCTCAGTAAGACATGGTGATTTAATGAGTGACTCTTTTAGTTCCTTTTTTATTCAACAGCAGAGAATACCTCTAGTATATAAATGTGTCACCCAGTGTGTAGGCTTTGAGAAACTAGAAATTGCCAGTGTAGCCTTTCCTTAGAAGAAGAACTTTTTCAGGAACTGTCATGACTAGGGCTATGAGTTATTTTTATCTAGAGGGAGACCATGCTTTGTGGTTTACATGCAAAGAGCTTTATCACTTAGCAAGAATAAATAAGGGAAGTGTAAGGATTCTTTTATGCCAGTTTTTTCTGAACTCATGTGCGTTTCAAGCCTGCAATGTTCAGAGATGCTCACAGTGCTAATGAATGGGACATGAGTACAGGACCTTGTATGGGAGCATGTAGTTCCTGCAACTTGCCTTGTTGACCCACTTGGGATTACTCTTTGCCAGTCTGCATTTCTTCCAGCTAGTTTAAAGTTAAGGTAATGAGGCTACAAATTATTTACTTGAGAAATTCTGACTCTTCTATGTTTCAATCTTCTTCATACTAAATGGCGTTCATTTCTTGAAGGACCAAAGATTGTGTTCAACTCACACAAAAAGAAATGGTAGGGCTCTTTCACTTTGCACTAAGGATGAGAATGTGGAAGAGGAACAACCTATCAGAGGCTGAGAGCTTCCTAGAGCTAACGTTATGCCAAAATGTTTATGTGTTGCCTAAAGTTATGTGTAACCTAAAGTTATGTGTAACCTAAAGTTAGACCAATTCCAAAGCCAGGGTTTTATTTAAGTTTGTGTTCATCACAGGGACTAGCACATTGCCTCAAACATAGAAAGCTCTTCATGTTGTTGAATCGTATATATCTATATGTACATGTTATATGTCCGAAAGATCTCTTTCTCCTTTGTTTATATAATATTAGACAAAGCTTATACCACTGAAAATTGGTAGATTTTAGTGGAAGAGGATGAAAAAGTGATGATTGACAAAGACCTTCTGTTGGGATCCATAAGCAGGCATCTCTACGGCCAGCCCCAAGGGACCTGATGAACTGGTTATCTGGCATCTGTGAAGCCACGTAGAAGACCACCCGCTGACTACCGGAAACTACCTGCACATGCTCTGGGTTGCCTTATAAGAGAACTCAAGGCTCCTCCTCCTCTCTCTCTCTTTCTCTCCTGCCTCTTCCAGAGATGGTCTCTGTGACCCCTTCCCCTAATAAACCTCCTATGTGGAACCGGTCACATGGCATGATTTGTGAACTCGCTGTGTAACTCTCTTCTGCATGATTCTAACATTGGTGCATTGGCTGGGAATAGATACCTCCAGCGGCCACACCACATGGTGGTTGCGGCACCCCACCGGGGCTGCTGGAGACCTATCTTGTTCCAAATCCGTGTGTGACCCCCACTTTCCGGCAACCAGATCACCCCTCGGCATCCAACACTGGCTAAATTGGTGAGTTCTCCCCATTGGTCAGCATAAACGTTTCTCTGGGTAAGGGGAGATTGACCATTGAGAGTCTGGCAACTTCTCAATACCCTTTAAGACAGAGGAATCTCCAATCATGGTCTTCACTGGCTATGGTTGACCCTCTTTGCTGGACCTCCATTTAGGGCTTCACTTTCCCTTGGGAGAGCTTCCCACATGTGCACAGCCCCTTCTCCCACCCCTCTTGCTCACACAGGAAAATCCTAGCACTGGGTGGACTGTGCCCTTGAGCAACTGTGGCCTGGTCTCTGTCCAAAAGCTGATGAGCTATTGGATCAGGTAGGACCTCTTGTCTGAGTCACACTTTGCTTTTGGGACTCCTCTGGAAGGTCACTGACTTCTCTGCCTCCCAATGGGGAATGCCCAGACATCCATTCCTCCAGCGTCCCCACTGGGATGTCTTTTGGAGAATTTTAAAACATTACACAGGAGCCTGAGTTAAAGGACTCTAAGTCCATACACTTCTGTAATAAGACTTGGTCTACACATTCTTTAGATAAGAGTTCAAATCGGCCAATTAACAGCACATTAAATCATAATCTTTTATGGGATCTTCATAATCACTGTCAGTGATCCGGTAAATGGAAGGAAGTACCCTATGTTCAAGCTTTCTCTCTTCTCTGCTCTAAACCTTCACTCTGCTCTTCCTGTCCTCCTACCCAACTTCTTCTAGCTATAAAGTTTCAACCTCAGGAGTTCTCTACCTTTGACCCTGCAGATGAACCTCCACCTCACAGATCTGAACCCCCAGCTTCTCCCTCTTCAGCTTTTCAAAATCCTCACAACCTCTGGCATCTTCCCCCTCCTCTTCTACCCCTCCTCTTCCCCTTCATATTCTCCAAAATCCTCACCCTCCTCCCCAGCAATAGGCTGTCCCCATTGTCTTACTCTGGCACCTACTTTCACTCCACCAACAACTATTAGCCCCCCTGCTACCCATTCTCACTCTATAGCAAGGCCTGCTTCCTCTACTCAGCAGAAGCCAGCCTCAATTCTTCCCTTGTGGGAGGTGGCTGGTGTAGACGGCTTAATTAGGGTGCATGTTCCTTTCTCATTAACTGAACTTTCTCAAGTAGAAAAGAGATTAGGACCCTATACCTCTAATTCTTCTACTTTCATATTTCAATATCTCACTCAATCTTATAGTCTCACCTTCCATGATATATATATATATATATATATATATGATTCTTACTAATAACCTATTACCTGAGGAATGCAGGCAAATTTGGGAACAGGCTAGAATACATGCAGATGAGGTTCACCAAACAAATGCTTCACAACACAGTTGGGGCTGAGGTGGTACCCAAACAGGATCCAAAATGGGATTATAATACTCTGGAAGGCATTTTAGCCAGAGATCAGTTCACAACCTGCCTCCTGGCTGGTCTCCACAAGGCAGCCCTTAAGCCAGTTAATTATGAAAAGCTCCAGGACATCTTTCAGGACAGAAAGGAAAACCCATCTCAGTTCCTACAGCACCTTACAAGTGCCTTTTTACAACACACTAATGAGTACAGAGGGCAGACAACTCCTAATGATCTATTTTTTTTTCTCCCAAAGTTACCCTGACATCAGGGCTAAGCTTAAATCCTTGGAGAAGGGACCTCTCACTGGCCTTTAAGGTGTACCACAGGAGAGATGAAAAAGCCCGCAAGCAAAAATACCAAATGTTGGCCAAGGCCATCCGACCAGCCTCAGCCACTACCCAGGCTCCCTTGCCTTCTAAGGCACGAGGACCACCGGGTCCCTGTCTCAAATGTGGTCTAAAAGGTCATTGGGCTGGAGTTTGTCCTACATGAGGACCACCGGGTCCCTGCCTCAAATATGGTAAAAAGGATCACTGGGTCCGGGCTTGTCCTAACCCCCCACAAGCCACTGGGGCCATGTCCAAAATGCCACCAAGAGGGACATTGGGGTGTTGACTGCCACCGTTTCTCCCATGATATGGGGGCATCTCTCCCAGATCACCCTTTGGCCAATATCCTAGGCCTGGCTACAGACGACTGAAAGTGCCCAGGTTCCCTCGACCCAACCACTGCCATCACTAACAGGGAGCCATGGGTAATCATCATGGTATCAGGGCGGGCCTTCTCCTTTCTTGTGGACACTGGAGCCACTTACTCAGTCCTAACGGAGTACTGAGGACCAACCTCTCCTTGTAGTTCCTCTATTGTCAGGGTAAGGGGACAACCTTGCCAGCCTTGCTGGACTCCACCACTTAATTGTATTTTCAGGGGTGTTCCCTTGACTCATTCCTTTTTAGTAATGCCAGCCTGTCCAGTTCCCTTAATGGGAATGGACATTTTAGCCAAAGTGGGAGCCTCTATCTCCTTTACTCCACCCATTCGCCTGACCCCAAGCTTGCCAGCATCCTCTCTCCTCCTCCTAGCTACCCTACCTACCAGTTGTGACACATCGCTTCCTTTACCAGGTTCTCAAGTGGACCCCCAATTCTGAGATGTCCAAAACCCCTCTGTGGTGAGACACAATTCCCCAGTAGTCATTCACCTACAGGACCCCACCTGGTATATTGTTCAGGCTCAATATCCACTTCCTCTCAAGAGCCTTAGGGGACTTGAGCCTATTATCGCTGACCTTCTAAGAAAAACACTCCTTCGTCCCACTTCCTCTTCTTTTAACACCCCTATACGTGCGGTTAAAAAGCCCAATGGAGCCTATCACCTGGTTCAAGACCTCCAGCTTCTCAACTCTGCAGTTGTCCCCCTTCACCCTGTTGTAGCCGATCCCTGATCCCTATACCCTCCTCTCCACTATCCCCTCAGACGCTTCCCATTTCTCAGTTCTGGATCTCAAGGATGCATTTTTCTCTATTTCTTTAGACACCCAATCACAAAATATCTTTGCCTTTACCTGGACTGACCCTGACACCCTTGTTTCTACTTGGCTTACCTAGACTGTTCTACCCCAGGGATTCCAGGACAGCCCACACCTTTTTGGCCAGGCCCTAGCCTCTGATCTACTCTCCTTATCTCTCCCTAAGTCTAAACTTATACAGTATGTAATGACTTTCTCCTCTGCAGTCCATCCCTACAAGTTAGCCAAACTAACACTTCTGCTCTTCTAAATTTCCTATCCAGAAGGGGCTACTGGGTCTCACCCTCCAGGGTCCAATTATCCACCTCTGAGGTCACTTACCTGGGACTAACAATAACGCCAACCCACAAGGGCATCACTCTAGATAGAAAAGACCTAATATGGTCTCTGGCAGTTCCCTCTAATAAAGACGAAGTTTTGTCATTTCTGGGAATGGCTGGTTTCTTATGCTCCTGGGTCCCCTCCTTTTCCCTTCTTGCCCACCCCTTATATGAGGCAGCCTTAGGCCCTTTGCATGACCCCTTCTTAAGCCTGTTTCTAAGCCCTTTTGGAGGCTCCAACAGGCTCTTCTTGAGGCCCCGCCCTACATCTTCCAGACCTCATCTGTCCCTTCTCCCTCTATGTAATAGAAAAAGATGGATATGCCCTTGGAGCCCTGGGTCACCAATTGGGACCCTCCTTTGCACCTGTAGCATACCTATGAAAAACTTAGACCTGACAATCCAGGGATGGGCCCCCTGCATTTGTGCCCTAGTGGCTGCGGAGCTCCTTATTCGAGAGTCAAAAAACCTAACTTTTGGGTCACCTATTACTGTCTTCTCTTCTCACAATCTGTCTCACCTTTTAACATATAAAGGCATACAAACTTTACCTCCTTCCAGGGTCCTTTCCCTCCAGGTGGCGCTAATAGAAGACTCTACCCTCACTTTCCAACCATGCCCACCTCTTAATATTTCAAGCCTTCTTCCTCAACCTAACTCTGACTATTCCCCATCTCACTCTTGCACTGAAACTTTAGAGGAACTATTGCCCCACCCCTCACACATATAGACGGCACATTACCTCAGGCCGTCTATACCTGGTATACAGATGGCAGCTCCTTTGTACACGAGGGAGCTAAAAAAGCGGGCTATGCTATAGTATCTGATACTGAGGTGGTTGAGGCACAAGCCCTCACTGCCCATACCACTAATCAACAGGCCGAACTAATAGCTCTTACCCACACCTTCCAATTGGCCCACGGACAATCCCTTGATATCTACACAGACTCTAAATACGCCTTTCTTCTCTCCCATGCTGCCATCTGGAGAGAGCATGGGTTACTTATAGCAAAGCGAGGATCTATAACCAATGCAGGCCAAATTATGGTCATGCTAGAAGCCTCCCACCTTCCCACAGCCATCGGAATAGTTCACTGCCAATCCCACGGATGGACAATTCCATAGTTTCCAAAGAAAATAACCAGGCTGACAAGGCAGCTAAGGCTGCAGCCCTTAAAGGCCCAGGCTCGTCCCACTCACCATAGAACATCCTTACACTTCAACCCACATCTCCCCTGCCCTCTCCTGACACTCGTCAGATTCTGTCCTATCTATACCAGCTCTTTCATCCTAACAGTCAAGCCTTGTCTAACTTTGTCAGGGCTCACCTGCAGCCTACCCCTGGCCCTTTTCAGGCTACGAGCTCTCCCCAAAAAACCTCTATCTATTTCATCTTTTGATCTCATGTATGGGAGGCGGGTTCTAACTCCTGGTCTTTCAGCGAAATCCTCACCTCTCCCTGACCACCTACTTACTCCCTTACTCTGTCACCTCCATTCTCTTCTATGGGTCTTTACTGTTTACCACGGCCATATAATAACCCCTGTCCATCTCCTATTAACATTGGGGACCAGGTCCTTCTCTCCCTTCCAAACCAAAGTTCCTTAACTCTTTCTCCTAAATGGCAGGGCCCTTCAAGGTGATTCTTGTGACCCCCACAGCTGCTAAGCTTGAGGGCTTCCCTCACTGGATTCATCTATCCCACCTTAAGCCTTTTACCCCTTCTCCTCAAAGTAATGCTCTCTCCTACATATCAACTCCAACAGAACCTGGCTCCCTAAAATTCCAGAAGACACCAAGATCAACCAGCTTGTCTCCAGTTCCAGAGAAATGAGTCCTCACTACAGGAGCTGTGTTCAACCCTACTGGATTGGATGTGTATCTTTCTTCGTCTTCCTCTTGCCTATTTCTGCCCAACATGATCCCTACATATGGAGATTTGAGGTTCAAGAAACCATCGTTGATAATAAACAGTTTCTCCAAATAGGGTCGGGAAATTGTTCTATGGGAGGCTGTCAGGGGCCAGTTGAAATAGCCATCACCCCCACATCTATCCCTCCTCTTTTATTTGATAGAATTTTTGTTTGCTTCCTCTTTGATCAAACAAAGGATCATTGCAAAAAATGGCCGGACAGATATGGAGGCTGCCCATTCTGGTCTTGCCAAATCCATGCACCAGCACAGAAGAAGCTCCTTTACCTGTACAAAAAGACTCTCTACTTATACATCCAAGACCCATGGGATCCCAGATGGGAAGCAGGTGTGGTTGGAAAATTCTACCGCCGTTACACACCCGATTTACTGATAACTGCTATCCATATTGAGAGAAAATATGTCCCAATTACCCAATCCCTGGGGATGGGAGAAGTAGAGAAGGTCCTCCAAGGTCATTAACTCTCTAACATCCCCTCTCCTAAATAATACAATAATCATAATACCTGTCATTTCATCTCCTACCTCAGACCCTGACCTCAGCCTATAAGCTCCAACCAGGCCATTTTAAAGCTTGCTGGCTGTGTGTACCACCTGGGACCAACTCAGAAGTATCGCTGACAGCTTCTACAGTGACTATGTCAAGTAAGCTCATGTCACCATTTACTGACTGCCCTGACTCTGATGTTGCCACAACCCCCTACCTTTTTCATATCACCCTCTTTGGCGTGGCAAGCTGTTTCAAGGCGTCCAGGACACACTCTGTAGGAATGCTAAATTCCTTAGCCTGTAATAAAACTATAATCCTTGATACCTCATCTCAATCCCAATGCCCTACTGCTAATAATACCTCGATTTTTTGTGGCACTCAGGTCTACCATCGTCTGCCTGCTTGTTGGTCAGGAGTCTGCACGCTGGTGCTCCTCTTCCCTGAGCTGGGGGTGATAAATGAAAAGGAGCCCCTACCAATCCCAGTCGTGGACTCAAACGCTGCGCAGCAGGATAAGAGGGCAATTCAAATCCTGCTCCTCCTGGCTGTTGCAGGAATCATGGCAGCTCTAGGGACTGGAACAGCAAGACTAGCCACCTCACTAACTTTGTATTATCAGCTTTCTTCCCGGGTTATCCAGGACCTTCAGCAAGTGGCTCAGACAATACTAACCCTCAAGGACAGATGGACTCGCTGGCAGCAGTAGTACTTCAAAACCGACGCGGACTGGATCTTCTCACAACTAAAGAAGGTGGCCTTTGCCTCTTCCTCCAGGAGGAATGCTGTTTTTATGTCAACCTGTCGGGTATAGGAAAGGACAAAATCCAACAACTCCAGACAAATCTACAAAAAAACGAAGGGAACAGCTTGAGGCCTCTAGGGAGGCCTTTGAGAGCCCCATATGGAAATGGACTCTGCCCTCTGTCACACCCCTCCTGCTCATCTTCCTGCTTTTGCTTTTTGCACCCTGCTTAATTGACTTCCTCTCTACATTCCTCCAACAACAAATGCAAAAATTCTCTAACCAAACCATTAATCAGTTACTCCTACAGGATTATCAACCTCTGCCCACAAGAACCAGATGAAAATGACTCTGATGGTGGGGACCATCTGTACCCCAAGAATGACAACGTCCTAATCAGCAGGAAGTAGTTTGAAGAGCAAAAGTTGCCTCTATGCCCTCCCCCACCATCACCCCTTCCTAGCTCCTCACTTTTTTTTTTTTTTTTTTTTAGCTCCTCACTTTTTAATAAAACGAAAAGGGAGGAATGTTGGGATCTGTAAGCAGGCATCTCTATAGCCAGCCCCAAGGGACCTGATGAACTGGTTATCTGGCATCTGTAAGGCCACCTAGAAGACCACCCACTGACCACCGGAAACTACCTGCACATGCTCTGGGTCACCTTTTAAGAGAAACAAAGCTCCTTCTCTCTCTCTCTTCTCCCCTGCCTCGTCCAGAGACAGTCTCTGCAACCCCTTCCCCTTCCCCTAATAAACGTCCCACGTGGAACCAGTCATGTGGGGTGATTTGTGAACCCACCGTGTAACTCTCTTCTGCACTATTCTAACACCCTCCAGAATCCATCTTCCCCAGGTGCATATTTGAGTATTCTTAAACTGAAATATCTTTGTCAGACTATGGCATCTGGTCTTAGTCTAATACTAAGACACTTTGAAGAAGTCAAGAAAGAATCTGGGTGTAATAACACAAATTTGTAACTTCACCACTCAGGAGAATAAGACAAATGAATTGGGAGTTCAAGGCTAGTTTGGGTTATAGCTCATGAGACCTTGTCTCAGAAACACCAAACTAATCAACTGGCCAACTAATCATCCCAACTGTAAAAAGCACAACATGATACAACACAACACAACAGCACAATAGCAGAAAACAAAACAAGAAATGAATAATAAAAACACAGACCAAACAACAATCTAACCACAGAAGAAGGCAGGAAAGAATCACTCCTCCCCTAATCTGGAGCAGTATGAAGAAAAACACCCACTTGGCAGAGGTAAAATGAATTAAGTCCAGGCCTTAGACTTGAAATGCAGCATCTGCCTCACTTCAGGGAGCAAGCCAAGTTCCATGACCCCTCCGCCAGGCCAGTGCCCATAGCATGCGCTTCTGAAATGCATAGCCAAGTGGCCAAATGATTGCCTCTGCCATCCCTTGAAGCAGCAGGACAGGAACATTTTGCCTACTTCCTGAGGAACAAGGTACGGAAGTAAACAGGGAGCCTTGGAGCTCAGAGTTAGGACTGCTGTGGTGAAACTCCAAAGTCAGAAAATAAAGTCCTCTTTACTCAGCTAGAATTCTCAGCAAGAGCCTCTAGACATGTCATCACAGTAAATAGAGGCCAGTGTCCCAGGGGGATAAGCTCAAGTTTTCTTTTTTTTAATTTTGAATTATTTTTAAATTTTATGTGTGTTTATGTTTTGCCTGCATGTATGTCTGTGCACCATGTTCATGCAGCGTCCAAGAGGCCAGAGGAGGGCATCAGATCACATGAAACTAGAATTATAGGTGGTTCCCCGCCATCATGTGGGTGTTGGGAATTGACCTGGTTCCTTTGGAAACCCCCGAGTCATCTCTCTCCTTTTCCTATGCTCAAGTTCTCATTTGCATAACTGTTGGTCTTAGAGATGAACTGTAGGTCTGACTCTCTTCCCAACCTTCAGCCTCCAGATTACACAGGTCCTTTCCAGTCCTGAAATACTCAGATGCTTCGGAGTATGTAAAGTATTAGTAATTACATACTAATACTTCAGTTTAGCTTCGGAGCTGGGGTTCACGAAGCCTCCTCTACTCCTCTAATCTTGAGCAGCACCCCAAGTCAGGGCTTGCACACAGAGCTCTCTACCTGCTTCAGCCTGAGGCAGAACCCTTTGTCTCAGTGAGAAGCACTCATGCATGTACGCTTGGAGCATATATCTGTTTACATCTCGATTTTGTAGGGCCATGTGGCTATGAGACCTGGGTGTGGCCTACTGTAATACCAGCCTTGTTGGCTAAAGATCACACAGGTCTTTATTAACAGTATTTGCATCAGTTACTCCTCTTCTGTTTGCTGTGATGCAAGGCCTAGCAGAGAGCAAATTAAGAGCAGGAAGACTTATCTGGTTTACAGTTTGAGAGGGCATGGTTCATCATGACAGATTTTTCCACATGACAGCACGGGAGTGCAAGGCTGCTCTCTCACTGAGTGAGAGAGCAGAGAGAGGAAGGTTGGCACTAACCTGGCATTTTTCACTTTTACGTTTTTGTTTAGTTAGAGCAATGAGTCCAGGCTCCTTCTTCAGTTAATCCTCTTTGGAAATACCCCCATAAATATATCCAGAAGTGTAGCTCCTTGTTGATTCTAATCCAGTCAGGTTGGTAATGAAGATTAACGATCATTTTTTATTATTAATGATTTTTAAATTAAGATTATTTATTAATTCACTTTATATCTCAACTGCAGCCTGCTCCCTCCTCTCCTCCTGGTCTCACCCTCCCATGCTTTTCCCCCTTTGCCCCCTTCCCCAGAAAAGGGGAGCTCCGTCTCTCCCATGTCAACCCACCCCAGCACATCAAGTCTCATCAGGACTGAGCACATCCTCTTCCACTGAGCCACAACAGAGGCCATGTCAAAGACAGCCCCCCTTCCACCTGCTAGGGGACCCCATGAAGACCAAGCTGCTTATCCTCAGCATGGCGCTTCAGTCTCTGTGAGCCTCCATGGGCCCAGGTTAGTTGACTCTGCTGGTCTTCTTGTGGAGTTCTTGTCTCCTGTAGGTCCCTCTATCCTTCTCCCGACACTTCCACAAGGCTCCCTGAGCTCTGTCCTATGTTTGGCTGTGATCTCATTATCTGTTTCAAACTGCTGCTGGGTGGAGCCTCTAAGACGACAGTTGTGCTAATCTTCGGTATTTAAGCACAGCAGAGTATCATTAGTAGTGTCAGGGGTTGGGTAGGTCTCAGGTTGGGCCAGTCATTGGTTGGATATTTCCTCAATCTCTGCTCCCTATTTATTCTTGTACTTCTTACAGGCAGGGTTAATTTTGGGTCGAAGGTTTATGAGTGGTTTGGTTTCTCCCTCCCTTCATTAGTTCTGTCTGGCTAGAAAGGTGGCCACTTCAGTCTCCATGTCTCCTGCTGCTAGGAGTCCCAGGTAGAGTCACCCCCATTCCCTCCCAGGAGCCTACCCTGTTGGAGGTCTCCAGCTTGTCTCAGAGATCTCCCCTCTCAGTTTACCTTCTCTCTCCCAGCCCTCTCACCTCCCGTTCCTGCTCTCCCCACATCTGATTCCCTACATGCATCCTCCAAGGCCAGTGACCCCCAGGAACCACCAGCCCACATCCAATCCATCACACATCTTGAACCTTACTCAGCATCGTATGGAGACTTTACTCACTAGTTACAGAACTGGGTAGTAGTTACAAGACCCTGCTTTGAAATTCAGTGACAAGCTGGTGAAACCCAACAGTGGGAGGTGCCAAATGGCCTCCATAAAACTATACTTTCAGGGATCATTTCTATAATGTGTTACTAATGCCCTCCATGCCCAGGCCAGCACCAATGGACTCTCTGATATAGAAAATGTGCTGGATAAAGACACATAATCTCCACCTTACATTCTGATCTGCATCATTTCTAGGTGGTAGTAGAAGTTTTATCTATCTATCTATCTATCTATCTATCTATCTATCTATCTATCTATCTATCTATCTATCTATCATGTATCTATCTACCATCTATCATTTATTGCTGTCAATATTCTATACTCAATCTATTAATAATTTCAGCTATATATAGTGATCTATTATAAAGAATTAGATCATACGGTCAGGAAGAAGTTCAATGTTTTTAGTTTTTGAGCTGAAGACTCCTGATAGTCAATAGTAAATTTAAAGAGAGAAAAATTGGCATTCCAGTTTAAAGACATAGGGAAGAAAGAATTCTTTCTTATTCCTTTTACATTATTCAGGCCTTCAGCAGATGGATGAACCCATCCACAAAAGGGAAGACAATCTACTCTCTCCAACCTACCTATTCAAATGAAAGGCTCTCTCTTACAAACACCCATGTACACATAGACACACACACACATACACACAGAGACACACACACTCCATAGCCTAGAGAAGTTAAACATGAAGTTAACCACTAATATCTATCTTCATTAATAGGAGAGCAGAGGAGTGTAGAATGATAATTAATATTTAATATTGATTCATATGATTATTAATACACATGTAAGTGGAAGTAATTATTCAACTATTATTAATTAACGTGGATTGTTAATTTAGCTAAAATTATTTCTTAACCCACTATTTTATAAATAAATGGACACAGAACCTTGTTAGATTTTTAAAAGCCTTAATGCCCTGGAGCTGGGCAGATATCAACCCCCTATGCTCCCCAGCCAGAATCTCCATAAATACTTGCACCGTTTTCCACTGGGACTGCTTCTGCTCCATTAGGCCAGTCCTCAGAGCAAGCTGCTCTCAGCCACTTGCTTTTTGTTCACGCTAAGCCATGGCAACATGTTCCTTTTTCCTCCTTCCTCTCCTCTCTCTATGGTCCGTCTGCCACCCCGAGGCTCACATACGTTGGCTCTGCCTACTTCTCTTCTGCCTAGTCCAGGCTGTAGGCAACTTTATTTAGCCAGTCAGGGATAATTTGGGAGGCAAAGTTTACACCACATCATTTTGGATACATGAGAATTTGCTTATAGAACAGTAAATAGCTCGGGGAGCAAGTAATTAACATTTGAATACCTAGTAGCTCCAGAACAACCACACAGAGGAGAGTCAAAACATCACTGTAGAGCTATCTGTACTAGGCAACATGGTGGGAAGCACACAGCCTTTGTTGTCAGACAGATTTCATTATAATTTGGTTTTGCCATTTACTAGTCATCTTAGTAACCATTGCATTGCCATGAGCCCGATATCTAGTGGAAATGACTTGATGGAGGAGAGCTTTGCTCTGGCTTGTGTTTTCGGAAGATTCCAGTGTCAGGGAAGATGTGAGGAGCGGTGCATAGGAGCATGAGCACGTGCTTGAGGCTGTTCTTGTCACAGTGGAACAAAAAGCGTAGAGCAAGGTATGGGGATAACTTTCAAAATTACCTTCAAACCTCTGGTGACAGACTTCTTCTAAGTGGGCCCCACTTCATCACAGTCTCCCAGTGTGTTTTTCACATCTATTTACCTGCTCTTGCTTTTTAACCAAGATTATTTTAAAATTTATTTATTGATTGGTATAAATATGCCAAGGTCCAGCTTTGCCAGGTCCAGGGGAGAATCTGGTACAGGATGCAGAATCCAGAATTCACTTTATTGTTTAGGCCACTCAGCTGATGGCTTATGCAACTGATTACAACGGAGGATTGAAAGAATAAGAAAGAGCCCCTGACACTAAGGACACTGCTACGCTTGCAGATGGGAGCAGAGCCTAGCTGTCTTCTGGGATGCTCCACCCAGCAAAGGATGGAAACAGATGCTGAGACTCACAGCCAAAGACCGGGCTGAGCACAGGGAGCATCGTAGAAGAGTCGGGGAAAGGGTTGAAGGACCCAGAGTGGACAGGAGCTTTACAAGAAGACCAACAGAGCCAACTAACCTGGGCCCAGGGGGGCCTGAGGAAAATGAAGCACCAACCAAGGAAAAAGCATGGACTGGATCTAGGGCCCCTACACATATATACCCGGCCTTCTTGTGGGTCTCCTAGTAAGGGGAGCAGGGGCTCTTTCTGACATGGACTCTGTTGTATGCTTTTTGATCACTTCCTTCTGGTGGGGTTGCCTTGCCAGGCCACCATGGAAGAGAATATGTTCAGTCCTGAGGGGACTTGAAGTGTGGGGATGGGGTTCTTTTCTGAGGGGTAGGGGAGGTGGGATGGAGGAAAAGAGAATGAGGGTGGCACAAGAAGGAGAAAAGGATGGAGACTATGAGTTGGATGTAAAGTGAACAACTAAATAAAGTTAAAGAAAGAAAGGAAGGAAGGAAGGAAGGAAGAAAGAAAGAGAGAAAGAAAGAAGGGAGGGAGGGAGGGGGGAGCCCAGGATTCTTTTTCTAGTGACTCAGAACTGGCTATACTGTGGCTAAGGAGGAAAACTTAAACTGACTACTTTTTTCCTGCAGCCAGGACTGCAAAAAGCAGCTTCTAGCCAAAAACTTCAAGGGCTTGTAAAACAGGCTCTTTGAACTGTAGATAGGCATCTTTGCAAAGATCTCCAGTAGGCTAAAGTGTGCTGGCTGATGGCAGAGCCCTGAGTCAGTAAACTTATTTGTGGATCTGCAGGGAAATAAGAAATGAGAGAGAGAGAGAGAGAGAGAGAGAGAGAGAGAGAGAGAGAGAGAGAGAGAAAATAGAAGACTCATACACACAACCATTCAAGAGGAAAAGGTGGATGAAGTTAAAACTTTAACCTTGTTTATTGTCTGGACACAATTTTTATATTTCTGAGACAAAGCTCTTTATGTCAGAAAAAGAATTACCTCATCATCAAAAGGTAATTAATCATAAAAACAGATGAATTCTAAAATATAACAGGTAGCATATTTTTTCATTAAAACTGAACATTTCTTATCTGTGTATCCATTACCTAAGTCATAGTGAGTTCAGAATGACAAAGGTTGACGAGGCCTTAACAGGGTCCAAGAGGTTATAAGAATATGTCTTTTCAACTAGGACTGACCTGGCTACACATTTTCCAGCTATCTCTTAGTTTATAGTGAATTCAGAACAATAAATTTATCTGTCTTTCATTAAAAAAAAACCCAAAATAAATTTAGAATAACAGTATTTTATGCCATACGCTGACAAGGTATAAGGAATTACAACGTAACAATTTGTCTATAGACGTCAATGTTTGTTCTTAGTTTAGACATTTTTGGTAGCCCCGTTATATTCTGGAACGTTCAAACAAACTTGCTTGTATTTATGGTGCGTACCATGGTGATTCATGGTCCCATCCCTAGAGTGAAAGCTTATCTGAAGCCACAAACCTATCTCAAACCTGTCTCCTAGTGAGGCACCTGGAGGTCCACAAAAGTGTTTACTGGAGCCATAAACTTTCTAGCAATTACTTAACTTCTAAAACTGTTTGTATCAAATCAGGAATTCTATAATCAGGAATTAATTCATCTAAACAGCAGTGCATCTTCATAAAGATCCCATCGGAAGTTTGTTCAATCAGAGTGGGTAAATAGCTGGAAAATGAGGGTTCACGCCGGATTTTTGAGAGACAGCACTACCCCCCAGAAAACCCACGTGCCTACTGAACTCCCCCACGTCAATGGTCTTGGCATATGTATATTTATATCTTATGTGCATGTGCAGGTATGTGCATACCACAGCATGTGTATGTAGGTCAGAGGGCAACTTTGAGGATTCGGTTCTTTCTTTTCACCTCGTGGTATCTAGGGATTGAATTTAAGTCATCAGGTCTTCCCCCAAGTGTCTCTACCTACTGAGCCATCCCACCACCCCTCCTTCAGATTTTTATTATAAATATGGCTGAAAGTATCCAGCAATAACCACGGTAACTTAAATGCTATGTTGTTTTTCAACTTACTCTACCAAATTAAATAGACCATTACTTTTGAATTCACATTCACTGAATTTTCTGGGTATGGAGAAAACATATACAAATGCTTTGCCAGATAAATGTGAACAGCCTCTGGTCTAATTCCTATTAGAGTTCTTGTTCCCATATAAGCCTTCACTGTCTGAACATTTGATCTTCTGAACTTCTGCTGAATCTCCAGTTGATCTCTATGTACAGCATCCCAGGGCTTCTCCATCTTGTATATAAAAAATCTTAAAGAAAAAAAAACAAAACAAAAACAAAACAAAACAAAAAACAAAACACCTCCCCACAAAGCAGTTACTAAAACTTAAGGACCACATGGTTGCATTTGGTCGTGGCCATAGTGCCATTACTTTGTTACCTGCCTTCTCTAACGGTTACTTTTGTGTCCCAGTACACAACACAGTACTGGAGAGAGGTCACTCACTCTAGGGAAGAAACAGTCATTTTGGCTATATCAGAGGCTTTCAGTATATCATGGAAGGTAGGGCATGGCTTGGGAGCTCAGTTTCTGTGACAGAAACCAGTCACATTGTAACAGACCAAATAACAGAGTGAGGCAGGAACCAGGGACTAAGGATACATTCAAAGGCATGCTCCTAGCCACCTGCTTCTGCCACCCAGGCCACACCCCCTAAAGGTTTCACAGATGTTTGAATTAGTGCCACCAGAAGAGGGACACATATTCAAAGCATAATCTTGGGGGTCACATTCAGATTCAAACTATCTATGTCCGCTAGCCTCAGTGGTATATCTTCAACTATGGGGAGGTTTGAGAAAAAGTCTCATTTCATTTTGGAGAATTATTTAATTTTTTTCTTAAATAACATCATTTCCATATATTAAGTCTCATTTGTATACGTAATCCTTATATACTCTCATATCTAAAGATTCATAATATATAAATATTCATAAATATAAGAACATATAGCTAATCTGGAGAAACTAAAAAGAGTTTGAGAAGCGGACGTTAGACATGGGAACATAAGATGTGGAGGCCATCTTCAACTTTTCTAGGCATCCCAGAGATGCTAACACGGTAGCTGTCTCCAATGTTAGAAGATATTTTAAATACTTACAATTCTTTTTTTTTCTTTTCCATAATTTTATTTTTCTCATTAGTTACATTTTGTTAATTCTGTATCCCAGCTGTATCCCTCATTCCCTCCCCAATCCCACCCTCCCTCCCTCATCTCCTCCCTGCCCCTTTCCAAGTCCACTAGTAGGGGAGGACCTCCTCCCCTTTCATATGACTCCCTTTTGTCAGGTATTTTCAAGACTGGCTGCAAAGTCCTCCTCTGTGGCCTAACAGTACTGCTCCTCCCTTGGGAGGTGGGGAGGTCTAAGAGCCAGTCATTGAGTTCCTGTTAGTAATAGTCCTTATTGACTCCTGACCGTAAGGTTTTTGATTTGTTTTGTTGGCATATTGGGACCTGTTGCTCAAATGCTGTTTTATCCCTCTCCCTTGAGAACTTCATTCTCAGGGTGATGTAGGCATAATACTGTGCACTGTGTAAAGATTCAAATACGGGTGTCTGTGCCCCTCATATCTGGCTGCAATCCTTGTTTCCTGAGAATCTCCTGTCTAAACTTTGTTCCCCAACTGTCCCCTGATATATCAATAAAGAAGCTTGACAGCCAACTACTGAGCAGAGGAAGACTCGGGTTGGACTTCCTGACAGCCAGGGGAGGAGAGAGAGAGAGAGAGAGAGAGAGAGAGAGAGAGAGAGAGAGAGAGAGAGAGTCAGTCCCTGGCAGAGGTCCAGGAGACATCAGCAGAGAGCACCTGAAGCAGAGAAAGCCATAAAATGCAAGTATCTCAGGGATGGGAAGTCAGATTAGTTTAGAGGGTTAATATAAACTTATATTGCTCAGTTGTTGTTCCATAAAGCTTGTTAAACGAATAGTCCAGTATCAATCATTTGGGTGCTAATTGGGTTAAGAAAGACACTGCAAAATATAGTTTTAAAACAACCACTAATAGGGTGGTTCTCGATCCTGTCATCTTTGCACCTCCAAAGAATGTACTTGTAATAGTTCTAGGAAAAGTCCTATAACTGATGTTCACTGATACAATGTGAGTGTCTTATTCATTTATGAGCCAATAGCCCTGGCTCTTGACTGTTGAGAACTGAATGACTATCTACCTTTAGAGTCTTGTGGTCAAATTACCTGGTTGCATCAACTAATTGGAGGAGTAGTTACCTAAGAAAAATGGAAGTGCTCTTACTAAGAGTGAGGAAGCTATGCTGGCCAATTAAAATATAATTCATTATAGGTAACTGAATTCCTTCTGTTTTCTTATCGTTATAAATCTATTGAGCTCTGGGTCAGATCCAAAGGTAGAGCTCACATAGATTAGGATGGGAATAGAGACCCTGGGTGTGTATAGTTGCCTAATCTTTCTCTCTACCTCGGTTCTCATTTCTTCAGCTTCCCATCTCCCTTTCATCTAGTGCAGCAGTTCCCAACTTTGCTAATGCTGTGATCTTTTAATACATTCCTCATGTTGTGGTGACCCCCCCACCATAGATTTTTTTTTTTTGTTGCTATTTCATAACTGTAATTTTGCTGCTTTTCTGGCTCATAACCCTCTTTGGGGGTTGCAGAACCACTGATCTACTAGAAGGGATCAGATTCAAAGACTCCCATGGACCTTCAGAGATCCTTCATTATTAGTGAGTTCTGGCATGTAGGATCTCATGCCAAGATCTCCATGGCATGAGGGATCAAGAAAATCATTGACTCAGATTTTCCCAAGCACAAATGTGCAGCCTGTGACAGAGGACACTGCTACTAACCATATCTTCAGAATTATTTATATAGTTTTCAACAGATCATAGGTGCCTTTGATTACAGTCACAGTGCCATTTAGTGAATACTTACAAATGAGCTTTTTTGGAACTTTGTCCTTTTATAGCCAGAAATGGTATGATTTGGGGAATATATTCCAGAATTAAGTTGTGTAGGAATACTATCAACATGGTTTTGTGTCTTTATTCCTGTATTTGACTGATGCAAATTCTTTTTTATCTAAATTACTGATTATGGATATAGAAGTGTTTATTCCTTAAAGTACCCTCAAAAAGAGACATTTTTATAAACTAAAGGAAAATAGTGAAACTATATGGTGTATATACAACTCATATGCAGTATGTATAACTTTATACATATGTATAACTATATACATTCTTATATTAATCTCCAATATATGTTTATATCAATATATAAAATAACATTATAAAAATTATATACATGATTCTCTGCCTTTTCAAGTTTTTAATTTGGGGTATAAAGTACTTGCGATCTCAACTGATGTGTCTTGTCTTTTTCAATGCATGCCCAAGAATGATGACTAATGTGAAGACAATTTACTGCCAGGAAACAGCCTGACTGACAGTATTCTCAAAGCACAACTCCCATAAAGTTCATGATGCTCCTTTGATTTCTTAAGAGGACAAAGACTTTTTATTACAAAATGATTTTCCCATTAGGTTGGCAGGTTTAATTTAATTTGCTATTATTTGCAAGTTCTTTGACCCCTCTTCTATCCTTATACTTGCTTATGCCACCTGTGAATAGGTATAGGATAAAGCATTTTGGCCAGGAAGACTAATAATCTTTCACTTTTTCCATTTGGTGTTAAAGTTGAGTTATAGACTTGAACACAGTGGTGGGCAGTCTCTGAAAGAGCCTCCATTGATCCAGGTCTGCTGATCTAATCCCCTCTTTTCTTCAGTGTAGACTGGCTTTGAAACATGCTTCTCAGTACTATATGACAAAGTGATCACAGGCAATCTCTATGGGTGTCTTGCATAAGAGTTTTACTTCTGTTTTAATGGCAGATCCTTTTACTGCCTGCTTAATCTGTATAGTTTGATGAAACAGGGCAGCCATGTTAGACTTGTCCTGTCAGGAAATGACAGTGCTGTTTCATCAACTGAGATCAGAGCATGTGAAGGTGGAGGCAGGATTTCCACATCAGGTCTCCACATAAGATCTTCGCCCTGGTCAACATGTGATTGTGTATTATGAGAACCCCTGAAACAAAGGCCCTTTCTGAAATGTACCTCAATTCTTGTCTCACAGAAGCTGAGGTAACGAATGTGTTCTTTTCAATGATCACATCTGTGGTAATTTACAACATGGTGATAGAGTCTTAGGTGGGCACACAACACCCAGCCAAACTCAACTGCCAAATAGTGATATGGTTTGGATGGGGTCTCTCGCATACATATGTTAAAAGCTGATTCCCAGTGTGAAGATGTGGACTGTGTGACAGAATGATACGTGACAGGATTGCGAGGGCAGAGCTCTTGGGCACGAATGAGTGAGTGCTGTTGTTGTGAGCGTGGGTTAGTTATTGGATGAGTTGTTATAGAACAGCTCTGCCCCCTGTACTTTGTCTCTTCTACACTCATTTGCATGCTTTTCTGAGTTTTTTTCCATGACATAGTACAGCACAAAAGTCCTCACCAGGTAGCCACCATTCCTTGGCATTCTTAGCCGACCTGCCAGTCAAATAAGCTGTTCTTTATAAATTACTCGAGCCACTATACTCTATTATAACAACAGAATGTGGATGAAGACAGCTTATGTGGGCTTCCCTACAAGGCAATTTGGAGATTAACTGGGTTAAGTAAATGCATACTTTATTGGGCCCAGTTGCTGTGTCCTTATACACGAGGTTCTCAGCATGTTCAGCTTGAGTTACATGCTATCCTGGTAGTGGGGAAAACAGAAAACAGTGTTAGAAGTTTATGCTATTGATAGGTACCCAAATGAAAATTTGGGATTTTATTTCTAAAAGAACCAGGAAGTATACAGGGTAGGCAAAACAATAATTGTCTGTTATAATACCTTTACTTCAGTTTCTGATCATGCACAGACTATTCTGCAAGAGAAATTTTGGTAACTATTGTAAAATAGATATTTTTATAACTCTGATACTAAAGTGAATATTATAGTATAATATACATTATAATTTGCGCATGAGAGCACAAAAAAACTGGATTTTCATCAACTGGTTGCAGTTTATCATGAGGAGTAAACTTCGCAACCACCACCGTAGCTAGCTGGAGGCTCCTTTTCAGCCACCATCCACATTCCTCTACCCCACCAAGTCATGTGCATTTTGTTTTGTTTTCTTTATTTTTTTTTTCCACAAAGGAAACAGTGTTATTTGCTGTCTTTTGGTTTTGGCTTACTTGCTCAAAGTTATATTTCCGAGATTCAACTATTGTGCTATAGATTGCTTACACTTTTATGCAGAATTCACTATGTGATTGTGTCATTTGTTCATCTGTCCTGCTGATGGTGGGTGCTGGAGAAAGCTCATGTGGGGCCTGTTCTTGCCATGGTGAAATGCATGATGACACCCACTTAGGAGAGGAGGAGTTCGTTACGGCTCACAGTTTGAGCAGATATAATCTGTCATGGTAGGAAATGGATTAGCCAAGGCTCTCTAGAGGAGCAGAACTGATGATATGTAATGTTTACTTATTAACATATTTTAAAATTATTAATAGATACACACACACACACAAAGGATATTTTAGAGTGGCTTACAGGTTGTGGTACACATAGCCCAACAATGGCTATCACCAATGAAAAGCCCAAGAATCTAGAAGTTGTTCAGTCCATTAGGCTGGATGTCTCAGTGGTCCCAACCTGATGCTTGATTTATGAAGAATTCCTAAAGAGCTGGTGGTCGTCATTCTCTGTCAGAACTGAAAAGGTAGGTTCTAATTCCAGTGAAGGAACGGGATAGATGAATTTGCCGGAGAGGCTGGGGCAAGCAGGCAACAGCAAAACTTTCTTATTTCTGTGTCCTTTCATGTGGGCTGCCAGCAGAAGGTGTGGCCCAGATTCGGGGTGGGTCTTCACCTAGTTTTAGTTGATTCTAGATGGAGTTGACAACCAAGATTGGCCATCACAGAAGGCCTGGATGGTGGGAGCAGAAGTAGCTGGCCATACTGCATCTGAAGCCAGGAGGCAGAGAGAGATGAATGCTAGTGTTCAGGGAGTTTCCTCCTTATTAACCTTTCATCTACGCTAGGACCTCAGTCCATAGGATGGTGCCTCTCATATTCATGGTGTGACTTCTCATGTAGACCTTCTTGAAAATACACACCCAGGTGTGTGCTTTCAAATCCAGTCAAGTTGACCGTGAGTGTTGACCATTGCATGAGTAATTATTTAAAGTCCAACTTCACATATCCTCTTGTTTATTTTTTATTTAATTTTAATTTTTATATTAATAACAGTTTATTCACTTTGTATCCCTGCTGTAGCTCCCTCTCTCAATCCCTCCCATTCCCACCCTCCCTTCCTCATCTCCTCCCATGCCCCTCCCCCAGCCCACTGATAAGGGAGGTCCTCCTCCCCTTCCATCTGACCCTAGCCTATAAGGTCTTATCAGGAGTGGCTGCATTGTCCTCCTCTATGGCCTGGCAAGGCTGCTCCCCCCTCAGGGAAAGTGATCAAGGAGCTAGCCACTGAGTTTATGTCAGAGACAGTCTCTGTTCCCTTTTCTAGGGTACCTGCTTGGAGACTGAGCTGCCATGAGTTACTTCTGTGTAGCGGTTCTAGGTTATCTCCATGCATGGTCCTTGGTTGGAGTATCAGTCTCAGAAAATTTTTTGGTTCTGTTAGTCTCCTTGTAGAGCCTTGTAGAGTCTCCTTGTAGAGTCCCTTCCAGGTCTTTCTATCACCTCCTTCTTTTATAAGATTCCCTGCACTCTACCCAAAGTTTGGTTATGAGCCTTAGCATCTGCTTTGATATACTGCTGGGTAGAGTCTTTCAGAGGCCATCTGTGGTAGGCTTCTGTCCTATTTCCTGTTTTCTCCCTCTTCCAATGTCCGCCCTGTTTGCCTTTCTGAGGATTGATCATCTTACCCAGGGTCCTCCTTCTTGCTTAGCTTCTTTAGGTGTACAGATTTTAGTATGTTTATCCTTTATTATATGTCTAATATCCACTTATAAGTGAGTATATATCATGTGTGTCTTTCTGCTTCTGGGATACCTCACTCAGAATGATCATTTCTAGATCCCATCATTTGCCTGCAAATTTCATGATTTTCTTGTACATTATGTAAATGTACATTATATGAATGTACCACAATTTCTGTATCCATTCCTCAGTTGAGGGACAGCTGGGTTGTTTCCATGTTCTAGCTATTACAAATAAGGCTGCTATGAGCATGGTTGAACAAATGTCCTTGTTGTATACTTGAGCATATTTTGGATACATGCCCAGGAGTGGTATAGCTGGATCTTGAGGAAGCACTATTTCTAATTGTCTGAGAAAGCGCCAGATTGATTTCCAAAGCGGTTGTACAAGTTTACATTCCCACCAGAAATGGAGGAGGGTTCCCCTTTCTCCACAACATCTCCAGCATGTGTTGTCACTTGAGTCCTAGTGCTTGTTTTGTGGTGAACACATGTATGCATTTCTGCTGTGCATGTACACAGGAGCAGATTTGCTGGGCTTTAGGAACTGTATGTGTCAAGCTTTAGTGGCTACTGCTATGTTATTTTCCATGAGATTATATTAATTTATATGTCCATAAATAATGCAGTCCGGTTGCTGTGTGTTATTACCAAGACCTAGCGTTTTTCATCTTTTTCATAGTAGTCATTCTAGTGGGTAAGTATTAGATCACACTGTACTTTTAACTTGCAATTCCTTGATGGCAGAAGATGAATACTTTTAAGTAAACTGATTATCTATTTGTGCTGTTTTTGTTAAGTCTTTTTTATATCATTCTATTGAGAATCTTTTTATTGATCTGTAAAAATTCTTTATATTATGGATATGGGTAATTTATCTACTATTATTATTAAAAATATATTCTCTAATTTTTCCTCAAATAATTTTTTAAATTTAGCTCTTATTTTGGAAATTATAATACAATTGTATTATTTCCTCCTTCCCTGTCTTCTCTCCAAACCCTCGAATGCACCCCTCCTTGCTCTCTTTCAAATTCATGGCCTTTTTTGTTCATTGATTGTTGTGTGTGTGTGTAAATGCATATCTATTCCTAAATATAACTTGCTCAGTCTGCATAATGTTACTTGTATGCATGTTTTCAGGACTGACCATTTGGCATTAGATAGTCAGTTGGTGTGCTCTTCTTGGGTAAAGACAATTTCTCCCATTCTCAGCATTCATTAGTTGCCTGTAGTTCTTTGTGTAGGGTTGAGGTCTCTTGATCTTTCACTTTGGTACGTTTATTGTTGTTTTCCTTGTGCAGCTCAGGCAGTCACATTGGTGAGATGTCATGGGTGTAGCTTCTGACGTTACTAGGAGACACAGTCTCACAGCAAATTTCCCGATCCTCTAGCGCTAACCATCTTTCTGCCCCCTCTTCCACAGTGTTCCCTGAGCCTTAAGTGTGGATGTTTTGTAGATACACCCATTGGAACTGGGCTCCACAACTCTGCATTTGGATTGGTTGTGGTTTTCTGTAGTGGCTTCTGTCTGTTGGAAGTTTTCTTGCTGAGGGGTAAGGACTACATTTAGCAGCATAAGAACAAATATTTGGAAAATGGTTAGAAATTGTGCTCGTTTAGAAGAGTGCAGCGGGTGAAGGTTCTCTGAGATCCATGAATAGATGGAGAGGCAGCTAGGTGTCCAGTCCCAGGCACAGTTTCCCTCTTGGGAGTAGGGCTTACATCCAGTTAGGGAGCTGTTGGTTACTGCCAAGGTTTGGATGCCACTGCTGCTCCCCTAGGGTTACCGTGCCATGCTTGTCATTGTTTTGGTTCATAGTGTCTTCCCTTCCGTTTCATAGCTGTGCTTTTACTTTTTTGTGGCATTGGGGTTTGAACCTACGGCTTTGAGCATGCTAAGCCAGTGTACAGTTACTGAGCTACTATCCAGCAACCTTTGTCTTTCAGTGTAAGCTTCTCACAATAGATTTTAACATAATTTATTATGCTTTTCCTTTTATGTTTAATTATTTTTGTGAGTATGTGTGTGTCTGTGTTTGTATTCTGTTTATAAAAAACAGTTGCCAACTGTGTAAGCTTGATTCTAGTGATATCTTATCATGTATCAGTGGTATTTTAAGGATCACATACTCAACTTAGCAAATTTTTTATTTTCATAACTTTGAAAGAGCCTCGGTTTTTGTTTGTTTGTTTGTTTGTTTTGTTTGTTTTTGTTTTTAATTTTAAGGTGAAACCACCTGCCAAGAAATGAGCCCTGGAATGCCATGTCTCAGTAGAATATTGTTTTCACCTTATTTATTTATTGAAATATGTTTGTATTACGTTATCTTAACTGGCCTGGAACTCATAATGACCCACCTGCCTTTGCCTCCCAAGTGCTAGGATTAAAGGACAACGCCACCATACCTGTCTCGCCTTACTTATTTTTTCAGTCACCTTTAACTTTCACGTTTGGAGGAAGCTCAGAGGACTCTTCACTCAATCCCTCTTCCCCAGGGACAATTTAATCTTTGAGAGAGAGAGAGAGAGAGAGAGAGAGAGAGAGAGAGAGAGAGAGAGAGAGAGAGAGACATCTATTTTAGTACAATAGTGTTCCAATATCATGGTGCTATTATGAAAACAACTATGGCAATAACACTAACACTTGGAGAAAGTACCCATAATGCACCAGCACTTTACGGAGTAGTGACTGCCAAACACTTCGGCAGACATGAGTGAATTGAGAGGAAGCCAGGGGATTGAAGGCTGTAAGAATGTGTCAGGGGAAGATGGAGAAGAGGAAGTAGGAGTGGTAACAGAAATAAAATCTAATGCTACTCATGCTAATTAAAAATTTTAACTAAATTTTAAGTAAAATCATCATAAAAAGAATAAGTATAAAACAGAATGTCATATCTCATCAGAGCTAACAGGGAATCACCATTAATGGTCATGGAGAGAGTTATTTCAGCAAGGGATAAATTTGTTTTATTATCTCTGGAGAAGCATTTTTCTTGTGCAGTCTTCTAAACCAAAGCAGAGGGTTTTTAAGGTCAATGAGTTACAAAACCTAGTCAGGATTGACAGCCAACAATGTAAAAGGTCTTGTGCTTGATGCCAGTCCTTAATGCAACACTAGCGTTAACACTATTCACAAACCTCTGGCCCCTTTCCTTACTTCCTGCTCAGTGTCTAACTACTGGGAGGCTACACACTTCCAAATCCTGGTGTTGACTAAAACTTTGGAATATGTATGAAAATTATTTGTACACCAATTAAAAAAGCTTGCACCCCCCCCCCCCCCGTAAATGCTCCAGTGTTTCTGTCAGAGACACTGCACAAGAAAACCAGAAAACCAGCCTAAAAGTGGCTATATCCTTGACATCAGCCTTTACCTCCACAGACTGTAAATGCTAAAGTCACAGCTGCCTTTCAAGGAAGGCTAGCATTGGTTAAGGTGTTTGCACACAAGTACCCAGGCTTAGCGATACCAGGATTCACAATGACCAAACAGGACACAGGTAAATCTGATCTTCAGGTAAAAAAAGAGGTTTTAATGTAGATATGTCCCATATTTACACAGAATTCATTTGTAGCCATTGTAGGCAGTTTGTCTGGAAACCCCACCCAGGTGCTAAAAAGAACTCTAAAACTTCCTTCTTTCTGAAACTGCTTTGTCTAATGGCCACATAATAAGACTAAAACCGTCTCTCAAGGTAGCTACCATGAAGAAGGCAGTCCTCGTTACACACTTAGATTCCGAATTAAAAAAAGTATCACCTCACTGTTAGACTTTGTAACATTATAGCGAAGAAAGCATAACACAATAAAAACAAACAAACAAAACCCCGCACAGCTTCCTTTAAGCTTGAGTATTTACCATGCTTCAAACTTTGCCTTTTTATTTTTTAATTATTGAATATATATATATGTATATATATTTAACTTTTTGAAATCATAAAGACATCATTTCCTTATTCCCTTTCTTACCTTCAAACCATCACTTGCTCTTTAAAATTCATGGTTTTTTTTCCATTAATTATTGTCTTATGCACACACACTAAGTACATGAAGACAACCTACTCAGTCTCTATGTTACTTGTATGTATGTGTTCAGGGCTGACCCTTTGGTGTCAGATACCCAGCAGGTGCATTCTTTTCCTGGGGCAGACTATTTCTCAGGCTCCCAGCATTCAACCCTGGCATTTTCAGTTAGCAAAGAAACATTTCCTTGTAACCTTGTTAAAACCAACTTATTTAACATGAGCCAGGTCAACTGGTCTTCTTTAGAAATCACAAGGAACAACAATAAAATAAAATAAAATAAAATAGAAATTTGTATTAGTGTATCAACAAAGAAAAGGGAAGTTCCCCCATAAGGCTGACTCAGAAGTACCTGCTCTTAACTATTTTCTCCACTTTCAGTGCTGGCAAGGCATGGGAGTCTCCAGGGAGAGTCTTAGTTTCCTTGTGGCCTTGACATAAATACCCAGCAGTAAAACACCATCGCCTCACAGGTGCCCCAGAGGGCGTTTTAATAACACATGGTATGGTTTGTGTGCTTATCTAAAGAACTTTCTCAGTGAATTAGGAACCTAACTTGTACGGGTCTCCTTATAGTTCAAACCTACTAATATTGTGAGTTCTGTCTTAGGAGAGTCTAGAGCAGCGGTTCTCAACTGTCCTAATGCTGGGACCCTTTAATACAGTTCCTCACGTGTGGTGACTCCCCTCCCAACCATACAATTATTCCATTGCTACTTCAAAACTGCCATTTTGCTAGTGTTATGAGTTATAATGTAAATATCTGTTATGCAGGATATCTGCTCTGTGACCCTGTGGAAAGGTTGGCCTGCTCCCAAGAAAGTTGCAACCCACAGGTTAGGAACAGCTGGTCCAGACACACTGATCCTTCCTTTGCCCATCTCTTCAATTCTTTCCCACCACAAATGAACGGTGTTGCATCTTAGATGATTATAAAGTGCTCAAACTAGTTCCAGGACCCCAGAAGTCTGTTTTTCTAGAGAGATACATGGGAATTAAGTTTCAAGTGTGCAGGAGCCTTTTCCAATATAAGAAGGAGCTAGAAGACTCTGAAACAGAACTCTCCGCCTATCCTCACAGGGTACCAGGGTACCACGGAAGATAAATCAAGTTGACAGCAGGGTTAGCACAATGAGACTTTGCAAACTTTCCGAACACACCAGTTAAGCTTTACATTTTCAGTAAAAAGAGAAAGCTTTAAGACTATGGACTTTTGGTTGGTTTACCCATACCTTCAGCTTGGGTAACAACCCCTCCCCCTCCTGCCCAAATGCTGGAATCTGAAAAGGAGCCAGGGTTCATCTGGGCATGTTCCATGTGTGTTTGCCAGGCAGGGTTTTCCCATGGTCAGCTCTCTTTTTGCCTCATACACTTGTTAGCCATCAGCGTTCCAAGCCAGCTTAGTCAGGAGGGCTGCCTAAGGAGAAGCAAGGAGTCCAGCTCTTCCCCTTGAACCGTTAGAAGGAAGGGCCTTCAGAGTGTTCATTTCCTGCCGTTGGCCCTTCTCATCTTAGAAGTTCCACGTCTACTAGTGGCAGAGTTAATTGTCACGGTGAGTAGGGCCTGGAGTGGCCCCTTGCCAGATCCTCCAGAGAGAGCTGCACAAGAGTCACAGACAGCCCACCTACCCTGACAGGCACTGATAGGACAATGTCCTTAGTCACTTCATAGTCTCAAAAGCAGTAGCAATATACCTTACGTTAAACCTGAGATGGAGAAATCGATTTACAAAGAAAGTTAAAAAATAGGTGCCTGCTTTGAGATAGGCATCTTTGTGAAAGGACTGAGCACATGAATGTAATAATCTAAACTATTTGTTTATTTATTTATTTCCATTTATTTGTTTATTTAGTGGTGTGTGTGTGTGTGTGTGTGTGTGTGTGTGTGTGCATGCATGCACATGTGCCATGATTCCAGTATGGAAGGAGGTTAGAAGACAACTTTCCAAAGTCGGTTTTCTCCTTCTTCCTTCATGCGGGCCCCAGGAACTGAACTCAGGGTTCTCAGGCTTTCCAACACGTGCTTCTTCCTATCTTGCTGGCCCCTTCAGTAATGTCTTTTACAGACATGTATTATCAAGAAAAAAGTTCTAGAGCACAATACATATGCTAACCAAACCTGAAAACAACCTTTTTAGAAATGATTTCCTGCTCCTACAGACTTTTACAAATGCTAAGTCCTGCCTCTACAACTGGGATGTAAGGTGCTTGAACTCAGAGCTGAGACAGTGCTCAGTAGCTCAGAGGACCCAGCACCCACAAAAGGTGCTGACAATGGCTTGTCACTCCAGGGATGGATCTGACAGCATCTTCCAGCCTTGCAGACTCCTACATGCATGGAAAATACATACCTACTACACACACACACACACACACACACACACACACGCTAAAATAAAAAAGCAAAAATCTTGTGCGCGGCACCTTTCCGTGTCTCAGCCTCTGACCCAGAGCTTGCAGGTGGCAGGCAGGTTTTCAATATATGCCCTGTGTTGATGATAACATTTACAAATAAAACATCACCTCTCACAGAATCCTCAGTTACATTAAGAGTATATCTATATATTTTTCTATTATGGCTGGACTGAGAATCTCGGCCTTAAATATTTTTCCTCCCAGAAGGAAAAGGAATATGGATCACAAATGTATTGGGACAATAATTAATCAAACAACAATTAACTTTAATTGACTACTTACCATCTGCCAGGATTTAAGCATTTGGCCCGTGTTAGCTCCTCTAATCCTTAAAACAACTCTTCCAGCCATTGGTGCCTCAGTATTGCCCTGAGATGCTCAACTGGAGGGCTGGAGAGAGTAAGAGTAATTGCCGCTTTTGTAGAGGATTCAGGCTCAGTTCCCAGCATGCACAGGGTGCCTCACAAACACCGTAACGTCAGTTCCAGCCAACCTGATGTGTCTTCTGACCTCCACAGGCATGTGCACACATGCTGCACAGACATACATGCGGGCACACACAAAATGAAAAAAAATAAAGACGCTGAAGTGTTTGCTGATTTTGTGGAAGAAGCAGCTGTATTCTGCGATCTTAGTTGGCACAAGAAGTTACCATTGGTTCTTCCCTGAAGGCTTCCAGGAAATGATTGGCAGACAGGTGCAAAAATGCGCTACTTTCGTCACAAAATTGGGACTTGGAGTGTCACAAGTCGAGGAGCGGAGGCAATGAAGACATTGTTTCTTATGGCTAGAGATTTTGAAACTGAGAGGCCACTGCTGTGTGACGTGGAAAACAACTTACTCACCAGAGAGAATTCTCAAAGCCCCTCCCTCCCCAAGTGCTTCCTGTGACAGCACAGAGTGAGCACACACGAAAGTTAGAGATGGCTCTACCGAAAGTGCGATGCCGCGGCAGCACATGCTGGCAGACTGGTCTTCTAGCCTCGAGGATCTCCCATCAGACGGTCACCAAGAGCTAGCTTCCCCTTCCTGAGGTTGTTTCTGGAGGAAATGAAAGACAGATAATAAAGAAAGCAAAGAAAGTCCACAATAGCTCAGGGCCACCCCACCACCCCACCCAAACCAGAAAAACAGGAGCCACAACACCCTGCTTCTTTCTCCCTGCCAGTCACAGGTAGGGCTCCTGGACAGGTCCCCTCAATCCTGAGAGAATGGGATCCTGAGAACAGGTCACCTAACAGCTGCTGGGACACAGAGGTGCCTCCTTGGCTGCAAGAGAACCTGTGCCTTATAGAAAAAGAACCATCCTAAAGACTGCCAAGGAGGAAAACAGTCCTGTCTA
The DNA here is from genome assembly GCF_030254825.1 of Meriones unguiculatus. Lineage (NCBI taxonomy): Eukaryota > Metazoa > Chordata > Mammalia > Rodentia > Muridae > Meriones > Meriones unguiculatus. The sequence goes on from NC_083350.1 coordinate 96,855,858, forward strand.
TTTAGATTGGCCCATTGGTGCTCTACCTCTAGCCAGCACTGAAGAATAATAAAAAGGGCTGGATGTGGCTGACTCCAGCAGAGAGAAGTAGAACTCTGAAACTGGGAACCTGCCTGCCATTTACTAAAGAGAAAAACTGAAGCCTACAGATGCACGAACTTAATCTGAAAGTCATACACAGCAGTTGGTCCTGGAATCCAAGTTCTGGACTTTCACACGCTCTTATTTGTGATTTTACTTAAATAACAACAATTTTCAATTTTAAAAACTGCTATTTTAGCAAAAAGAAAAACAATCAGAACAAATAACTATAATTCATAAATAATAACCCTTGTATTTGTATCTTTCCTTCCAACATTTTTTTTTTGTACATTGTAACATAACCACAGAAATTAGCTATCTTTGATGGCTTCTCCCAAACAAAATGGTGCTTTCTCACTGGCAATTTAAGTGAATTTTTAAGGGTTTTTCACATTTGTCTATTGAGTGTCTACTGGAAGTAAAGGAGCCCTTCAATAAGAATCACATGTGAAAGACATAGTGTGAGTCAAGTGAGGAGACTCCGGTGGGATTCAGCTGGGAGAAAGGGCAGCTGTGTCAGTGTTGCATATTGCATGCAGAGGTGGTGACATTCAAGTTGTACTTTGAAGAGAAAATACTTTGTGTTAAAAGTGATAACATGAAAGAAAAGGAGAAATCAACACTATCAACAATCCTGATACATACATTGCATCACGTCCTGTGATATATACTCAGTCGCTGCCCAGAGCTTTCTAGCAACACTGATTTCAAGGCAAAGAGTGGTTAGGGACCTGTACTCAAAACATCTTTCTCTTTACACTTTCTCTCTCACAATGAGGCAAAAGAGTGTCCTTGCCCCTTCATTCCCAATGGAAAGCATGTGAGCTTATCATCTTCATCCACATTCCAGTGATAGCCCACTGGGATTTCCAAAGTTGGCATTTAGAAATTTTTGAAAAATTTTCTCAATGCCAAGAAGCATTACATAGTAGTATGAGCATGGTGACACACTGAACATTTCCTTATGCAACACACAATGCTGGTATCTGGGGATTTACTAAGATAAGCAAGCGGCAGTCCTTTCCCCATGCAACTTAGCAGCGCTCACAAGGGAGGGTAGGGAAGCAGAGATGAATAATCAAGGAGGCTTCTTTCAGTATCTTGCCAGCTCATCACCCTCCTAGATAGACACCCATCCCCTTCCCCACCTTCAGGTCAATGTGGGCAGCTGCAATGACAGCCTGGACTTTTGGCCATTGCTGATATTGTTACAGGCCCAAGGACATGTGACCTAAACCACACAACCTGATTTCCTCTGCAAGAGATTTAGAGCTACAATCCAAAGATGCTTATTATCCTCTGCTGTCCACGGCACTGAGGGTTTGAAAAGACTGCTCTGGGCATTTTGACCATGTGCTATGATAATGAAAGAGAAAAAACCCCTTTGGTGAGTCAGAGAAGAATTAAACAGGCATGTAGAGTGGCTGCTAGGTCCCGAATGAACTCATCTCATGAGATCCATGAGGCACTCCTATGCTAGCAGCCTTGATGAAAGCTAGGCATGGTGGTACATGCTGTAATCCCAGCACTCATGAGCCTGAGACAGGAGGATTTTTATTTTGAAGCCAGTCTGGTCTGCATAGCATAGCCCTGTCTCAGAAAAAAGGAGAGAGGGGGAGGGGAGAGAAGGAGGAGGAAGGAAGGAGGGAGAGAGGAAAAGAGAGAGAGAGAGAGAGAGAGAGAGAGAGAGAGAGAGAGAGAGCGCTATAACTTGTATCTTGCCAGAATGATTTTTGTTTGTTTCTGTCAGTAGCAACCACATTCAGTGCTATTTGGTGAAACAGGTAAGGAAAATTTGTTGGCAAATAAAAGAAAACTTGAAGTCTGAAATGAAGCTTCAGAATGAAAAGTACTTTCTGATATGGTTTCTCTAATTTTTTCCTTCAAACTTTCTATGAAAACATGGAAAAACGAGGACTAAATCAACCTATTTTAGAGTCTTTTCTAATAATTCCTCTTGCTTTCCATTCATTTATGAAGAAAGTTTAATACAATGCATACCTGTTTTATACCAGGCTGCTCTAGACCCAGACTGTTGGACAAACAGATAAACAAACATCCCTGACTTCACAGCTTTCTCTGGTAGTGAAAGACAGAGCACAAGGAAGACAAAGAAACACAACGCCAGGACACTCCTAAAGAAACAAGGCAAGGGAGTAGGAGATGATGGAGGAATGTGCAGGAAAGGCTTCCCGGGAGGGCCGACATCTGAACAGACACATGAGGAAAGCGAGGGTTTAAGGCCTAATGACATCTGTAAGAAGAACGGTCAAGACAGGGAAAACTGTGCTCACACTTTCAGCCACAGACCAGCTTGGGTGTTCCAGGCACAGTGAAGAAGATGGTGAGGCTGCTGGCACGTACAAGGGGGAAAAATGGCAGATGTCTGACAGCTTGTAAGAGGCCAGACAACACTGGATTTCTAGGGGCCACAGTTTGTTGTTGTTGCTGTTTGAATTGTGGTTTCCTTATAACCTAGGTTGGCTTAGAGCTCAGTTTATGGTCCTTTGCTTTCCATCTCCGGATCGGCTTCCCTTAGCTTTCTGATTGCTGGGATTATAGGCCTGTACTATCATACCTAGATGGAGCCATAGGTTTCTTTTTTCTTCTTTATTTTTTATTTATTACAATTTATTCACATTGTATCCCAGCTGTAGCCCTCTCCCTTGTCCCCTCCCAATGCCACCCTCCCTCTCTTCTCTCCTCCCATGATTCTTCCCCAATCCACCGATAGAGGAGATCCTCCTCTCCTTCCATCTGACCCTAGCCTATTAGGTCTCATCAGGACTGGCTGCACTGTCTTCCCCTGTGGGTTCTCCCAACTCAGGGAGAGGTGATCTAAGAGGCAGCCACTGAGTTCATGTCAGAGAAAGTGCCTGTTCCCCTTACTAGGGTACCCACTTGGAGAATGAGCTGCCATGGGCTACATCTGTGCAGTGGTTCTAGGTTATCTCCATGCATGGTCCTTGGAGTATCAGTCTCAGAAAAGACCCCTGTGCCCAGATTTTTTGGTTCTGTTGCTCTCCTTGCGGATCTCCTGTCTTCTCCAGATCTTTCTATCTCCCCCCTTGTTTCATAGGATTCCCTGCACTCTGCCCAAAGTTTGGCTATGAATCTCAGTATCTGCTTTGATACCCTGCTCGGTAGAGTCTTTCAGAGGCCCTCTGTGGTAGGCTCCTGTCTTGTTCCTTGTTTTCAGCTGGGGCCATAGTTAACTGAACTAAATCACACACACACACACACACACACACACACACACACACACACACACTTTCTTGTTCATACCGGAAAGGAATTACCTCATGAAAAGAAATCCTTCTTCTCTGAGTTGGGTTTTGAATCGTTACATGTACCCTCTGCAGAGTACTGCATTCTGTTGTCAGTGTGATGTCCACCAACATGCCCACATGAACAGCCAGAAGCTGTGTCTGTCTAGTCTTTTTTTCAACTTGACACAAGCTAGAATTATTAGAGAAGAAGAACCTCGGTTGAGAAGATGCCTTCATCCAGATTGCTTGTAGGATGTTTTCTAGATACATGATTGATGCGGAAGGGCACAGGTCACTGTGGGTGACAGCACCCCAGGGCAGGTGGTCCTGGGTTATATAAGAAAGCAGCTGAACAAGCCATGGAGAGCAAGGCAGTAAGCAGCACTCCTCTACGCCCTCTGCTTCATTTCCTGCCTCCAGGAGCCTACCTTGAGTCCTGCCTTTACTTCCATAACAGACTGTAACTGTAAGCTGAAATAAACCATCTCTCCTCAAGTTGGTTGTGGAGTTTTATGACAATGATAGAAACCCTAACACCTCCAGTGACCTCAATCCTCTGGCAAGGTACTGATGAAGAGAAGGAACTGGCAGTGGACAGTGAGTTTTGGGAGATGTCATTCTTCCAAGCAAAGCACAGCAGGTCAGGTGGAGATAGAAGGACCCCAGTGGACGTTGGAATCCGTAGCTTCTCCGGCTGTATTTAAAGGCAAGAGTGTGGTAGGGGAAGAGGGAACAGCACTGTGTCTGACCAGGAGACTAAAAACAAATGGCCATCTGACTATCTTGGTGTTGAGGTCAGAATCTAGTTCTGCAACAACATCCATCCATAAAGCCACGAACTCTTAGAAGAGAACAGTAAGACAAAAAACATCATTCATCTTTTGGCAGATCAGAAATATAAAAATTGCCTTTTATATGAGATGATTATTAGAAAAATAAGATCTGGCTGTGCTGGATAGTTTTATGTCAACTTGACACAAGTTAAAGTCATCTGAGAGGAGGGAACTTCAATTACAAAAGGAATAAAGTGTAATTAATAAAAGTTAAATAAAAAATTAAAAAAAAATACCTAGACCCCCTGCTCAGATGTAGCCAATTGGCAGCTCAGTCTCCATGTGGATTCCCATGTAAGGGGAGTCAGGGCTGCCTCTGTCATGAACTCTGTCTGCTCTTTGATCACTTGGCCCTGGCAATGTGGTCTTGCCAGGCCACAGCAGAAGAGGATCCAGGCAGTCCTGAGGAGACTTGATAAGATATGGGCAGATGGCAGAGGAGGAGAACTCCCCCTTTCAGTGGACTAGGGGAACTGGATAGGACAGGAAGAGGGAGGTGTTGAGGGAGGGGGCTTTAATCAGGATATATAATGAATAAATTGAAAAAAAGTAAAAAAATAAATAAAAAGAAAAATATGACTGAACATAACTGAGATACCTAAACAAAATGGTGGCAAACTCATAGCTCCACCCTCTTTATCTCCGGATCAGCATGGCGGCTGGCCATGTGTAACTGAACTCAGCTGGAATCCCTAAACAAATATGGTAGCCAAACTACAGCTTCACAGGCTCTCTATCCCTGAACCATCATGGCGGCTAACCATGTGTTAGCATTAGCACAGGCTAAACATGGCCATTAGGTGCTGATGATGATACAGCAAACACTGTGGAGCATTTATAATCCCCCACAACCAAAAGTTCTTAGTAATTAAATAGGTTTTAGAACCAACTGCATAACAGAACAGTACAGAACAATTTTAAACTGTAAGAATTATTTTAGCCATACCAAACCTATCAGCTAGAATTTTTCCTTTAAAAGAGCATAAAAAACATTTTGTAATGAGGAATCACTAGCCTTTTAAATGAAGTACAACATATTTTAAAATACAGTTGTTTTTTTTTAAATTATATTTACTCTCTGGCTTTTTATAACACATCCACTAACCTTCTGCAACATTCTATATACCTTTAGGTTTTTAGCTTTCTTTTTCTGGCTTAACCAGACATGCTTACTTTTTGCTCTCTTTCTTGCTTTTCAGACAACATAAAAACTCTCATCAAAATCCTTTTTATCCTAACATGATCCTGCTGGAGTCCAGTGTCTACGATTTGCTTTTTATAGGCTAAGCAAAAACAAGTTACATTACTACAAAGAGGAGTTCTGAAACTGTCAAATTCTTTTTTAAAATAACTTCCCTGTAGCAAATAAGATGGTTACAAAGCAGCTTAACAAACAAACAGCTCTCCATAAGATACATTCTAAAAACTGCAATTTTCTCAGTTAGCACAAACAATATGGCAGGGTTTTATTTAGTAAAATTGATAAAATAAATACCCAAGATCATTGTCGTACCCAAATGCCTGATAAACTTTAAACATTTTACAGCCTTAAACATTTAAACATTTTTTTTTAAAACCCGTTTTTGCAATATTAAAACAAAGTACCCTTTTTGTAGGAGAGAAGTCACAAGGCATAAACATAATCTCTAAAATCAAAACCAGATTTTAAAACCAGAATTTACCAGTGTAAACAATTTAAACAATTTAATTTCTAAAACCAATACCAATTTAAAATAAGTCATCCTTTTAACCTAGAAGGAAATGAGAATTATTTGACCAAGGTTTCCCTTTTTTTTTTTTTTATCCATACCAAGATGGTGGTCACATTATAAAATCACATGGTAAATCACATGGCGGCGAGACACTGAGGCACTTATACCACGTGGCAACCTATACATATCCGTTTATGGCTCTAATAAAACACATAGGCACACATTTTAAACAAGTTTCGTGAGGCCTTTCAGAACAGAAAACAGAAGGTAAACACAGATACTGCACAGAGACATTGAGACAGCTGGCCAAATTTCCCGAGACCAAAACTGACTAAATCTTACAGAAATTCCTCCAGGATGGGCCCAAGTCCCTTCCTGGGTAAGGTACTGTAAAAACAGACCTTCAGATTCCCACTCTGGCTCCTCTGCCACAAAAGTCTCAGAGTGGTGGGTGGCTCTAGACCACCTCCAGATACTGATGAAGTTGGGGGACGTCTCTCCCAACTTTAGTGACTGTGAGTGTCTGTCCAAATCACATTAGTCACTCATACAGATGCCTCGAGGCAGAACAGAATTCAGAAAATAGGCTCCAACGGAACACTGCACACTGCACAAAGCGACAATGACGGATACTGAGACACAGACACCACACTTACCAGCTGGTATGAGACCCTCCGGATCAGTCCTGAGGTCTTGGGGGGGCCCTGCAATCTCGGTGGGACCTCCAAATGTTATACCCAGTTCGCGAGCCCCCAAAAGATCTCCAGGAATCGACTCGGTTGCAAAACACATGAGGGTCTTTGTATTTATGTAAAATACAAGCTGCAGCTTGGGCCTACACAGCCCCACCGCCGAAGCGGTGGGAGCTGAGTGCGCCGCCCCAGGTTAGTTGGGTGATTTATAGATTCTGGTCCATCCCAGCATGCCCAAGGCAGGGGCGATTCCTGCCTGGCAAGCATCTATTGGTCAAGGTGCTACATTTTTAATCGATTGGCTATAGGAAGGTTCCCAGACCATTAATGATCAGGTGTCCCTCCCTAGGGGGAGGGTCCAGTTTCCTAGCAACTGTATCTCTAGTGGGTGGGGAAAGAGCGCAGCGAGGTAGCTCTCCCTTCAGGGAATTTACTAACTGCTATACCGCGCCTACTCTACATAGTCTTAATGATTGCTGCTTATCTTTTGGTCTCTCACTACCAAGCCTAACTACTTGAGTTCAATTCCTGTAACCAGTGGAAGGAGAAAACCAAACAGGACCCCCCCACACACACACACTAAGCAGATATAAAAATGAAAATATTGCTACTTAGTTTGAGTGAAGAAACCTAACACAAAGAAGTAGGGTCTTGCCCCAGTGTAATATGAGTAATAGTCAGGATGAAAAATTTCTGAGTCTGCCTCTCCGTGACTATAGTATGCCTTGCTCACAGGTAGCCTAAAGTTCTGTACTTAGCTCCAGGTGTCAGAAAGAAGGGTTTTGCTTAAATACCTTTTATTATACTTAGGCTTGTTGGCTTTACAACATTTTCATAAACAGACTCACGTTAAGGACCGCTCTCTGTATTTACAGTTTGAGATCTACACATGGTATGCAGATGTACGTTTAACACAAATGGGACACGATTCCACTCCATATCTTGTTCAAATGACTGGGCCGCTTGGATTTAGCTTGTGTTTCTTCCAGAAATGACATATACATGATAAAAGCTGATAAAAAAATGATAGTGCTTTCTTCACACTGGGCTGGGCTGAAGGGATTTGATGATTGCTTCCTTCAGATCAACTGTTAAGTCATAAAGATGTATGAAAATGGACCAGGACAGTTTGGAATTGATAGAAGGCTGGGTTGGGTACAGTTTGCTGAAAGGGGTATTTTAGGAGACCCAGAGAATCATATCATCATGTGTCACATATGCTGGCAGTAATATTCCAAAGTAAGATACTTAGAACATGTCTTGAGTGATATTCGAAATAATCTTTTCAAGGTCTAGAGAGATGGCTCATTCGTTAAGAGCACTGGCTGCTTTCCCAGAGCATCTGCGATGACTTCTCAGCACCCAATAGATGGCTTAAAACTGTCGGTAGTTCCAGGGAATATGACGCCCCCTTCTGGTCCTCCACTGGCACTGCATGTTCACCGTGCAAAGACATACATTCAGGCAATACACCCATATACAGAAAAGAAAAATAAATAAATCTAGAAAAAATGCATTGAAGAGCTTTTGCACTTAAGTGCTCCAGTTAAGTGTAACACATTAGTATGTTCCTTTAACACATGACCCGAGTTAAGAGCATAGAGGAAGACAGTGCAGACAGTCCTGATGAGAACTCATAGGCTAGGGTCAGATGGAAGGGGAGGAGGACCTCTCTGATCAGTGGACTGGGGAAGGAGCATGAGAGTAGAAGAGAGAGGGAGGGAGAGATTAGGAGGGGACGAGGGAGGGGGTCACAGTTGGGATACAAAGTGAATAAATTGTAATAAATAAATAAGTGAAAAAAGAAAATTAAAAATGTACATATTAAAAAAAAAGAGCCTTCCCCTCCACCATTTCCTTGGACAAGTAACTTATCTCTTCTACCCTCTCTCTGCCTCTCTTTCTCTTTCCTCCTCCACCTCCTCTTCCCTCTTTCCTCCCTCCCTCCTTCCTCCCTCTCTCATCACCGTCCCACATGGTTCTTGCTGGCCCTGAACTTGGTGCACAGTGGAGGATGAACTTGAACTTCCCACCTTCCGGCTTCCACCTCCCAAGTGCTAGAACTACAGGAATGTGCCTCCAGGACCGTTGACTCCACCTCCCCGAAGCGGTTTTCCTCCTTAGAAAAATGGAGATAATTCCTATCTTAAGGGTAAGAGTTGAAGGCATCACTACAAAAAGCATTAGACAGATCTGGCTTTTGTTGTTGTTTGTTTTCTAAACCTAAGTCTGGTTAGATAAAGGATAACAGCTGTCATTGCTACTACAGGCTGCAATAGGGGATCAGACAGACTATACTGGATCAGAAATGTTTGTTGACCGAAAACGTGAGTAACCCACAGCACAGCCTTCTCCGTCTCCTTTGTAATTGCCCACCTGTCTAACCACGATGATCTCAGTTACCGCAGTTGTCAGTCCCATCATCCATTAATCTGTCAAGTGACGATGAGCCTCCAACTCTAGGTGTACCTCCAAGCAAGGAGATGGACTGTGAACTGGAAAGCGTGACAACTGCCCTTCGGTCCACCCCCACCCCTGCCGCACACACCCATCACCTACCTGCCTGTTTAAATGGTGCGCCCTCGCCGCTGTCACTTAATAAACCTTGCGCTGTGGATTCGCTGGACGCGGCGGGAGGCTCCAGATCTAACCCGCCCCGGAGCCGCCAGCGCCGCAGTCAGGGCCACCCGGGTCGGGTCCGAACCTGGTGAGCTCTCAGCGCGGCAGCGGCGCGGGCTTCGCCGGGCCCGGACTGTCGGGGGCGCGGCCGGGGACAGGGGTCTCCCAGACCTGGCGAGTGGCAGCGGGTGTCGCGGAGGATCCACCCCTGCAGGAGGACCTGAGCTCCGCGGGACGCCACGCCCGCCGCGCCGGGGAGAGAGCAGCGAGCGCCCGCCAGGGCGACAGGAGCGCCGCCGGCCACGCTGCGCGCTGCGGGCGCGGATCCCCGCAGGGAACCATGGACGGGTCGCGGGACATCGGCAGCTTTGTGGTGTGGGACTACGTGGTGTTCGCAGGCATGCTGCTCATCTCCGCTGCCATCGGCATCTACTACGCCTTCGCCGGCGGCGGCCAGCAGACCTCCAAGGACTTTCTGATGGGCGGCCGCAGCTTGACCGCTGTGCCGGTGGCCCTGTCCCTCACCGCCAGCTTCATGTCCGCCGTCACTGTTCTGGGCACCCCCGCCGAGGTCTACCGTTTCGGGGCGATGTTCAGTATCTTTGGCATCACCTACTTTCTTGTGGTGGTTATCAGCGCGGAGGTCTTCCTTCCGGTGTTCTACAGGTTGGGGATCACCAGCACCTACGAGGTAAGAAGAAGTTGCGGGAGAGGGGAGAGGCTTGCTTGCATCCTCAGGCTCCGGAAGGAACTTTCTGGGGGCAAGCAGTTTCTGCCATATGGAAATGTCTCCTTGTCGGCGCATCTCGGATTACCCCCCCCCCCCCATGTGCCCCATTGAGACATAAGTCTTCTAAGTGGAATAAAGTTTGGGGATTGGGTTTTCTGAGCTCAGATCCAAAGCAAACCAAGTGCAATGGACTCGCTGAGGTCTTTCCTGACTTTAGCAAGCTTTAAAGTGTGTGTGTGTGTGTGTGTGTGTGTGCGCGCGCGCGCGCGGCAGGAAAGGGGAGAGGAATCTAAGTCATTCCAGTCTCATCATCCTCTGGAAGATCAGGAAAGAGTTTGTCCACCCAAGTGGTTAAGATGTAGCTCTTGTCTCAGTGCTTGCCTTGAGACCAAATGCTGTTTCCTTGCAAACGACCTTGGGGCACTTACTTAATTAACCTCTCAAACTGGTACTTTCATCTCAAGAAAACAGTGCCGCCAGCTTCGTCGAAACGGGGAGAGAATTAAATGCACTGACGCAAGGCGTTCCATTTAGAAGAGAGCCCAGCACAGAGGAGCTGCTGCACCAGGGCTGAATACAGTTATTGTGACAGACTGTGCTGAGATGCTTAGAAAAATGCAGCAGCGAGGGTCTTAAACGGCGCAGCTGCCTCGCTACGGAAAGGGCAGGAGGGAGACCCACTTCTCTTCTGCTGCCGCGTTCCTCTGGATGTCCGTTTTAGAAGTTGTTCTCAGGAAAAGGCCTTTTCGAGGATGAAGGATGTTTGGTTTGGTTTCACTTAGAGATGTCACAGGTGTATGTGCTTGCATCCCTACAAAAAAGCTCAGCCTCCCTGGGAGCGTCCTTCCCCCAGGCCCTGACCGGCTTCACAGACAAGTTTCCACTGCACTAGGCCATCAACCAGGGAGCTAGATGCCTCAGCTCCAAGCTTCTAAGTCCTGGAGTTTGTGACCCATTTCCCTGAAGCTCAGGATCACCATTTCACAGTGAGGCACGGTTAGCTTGTGCTGAGCACCTACCTCAATTGGTGACAGCTTTTGCCTGGCTTCTAGTGATGCCACCCTGGTCTAGGCATGCCAGAGGCTGCTCTATCCTCTAATGGTGGTCACTGTGTTAACAGAAACTTACTCTTCACCGTAGGTGTGAAAAGAAGGGAATTTCTCAAACTGGCTGTCTGAGGCCAAATTCAGCTCTCACAAGTGTTTGATGTTGTTTTTCAAAAACACATTTATAATATGCTCTGGTTATTTTGTTTAATTGAAAAAAATCATTGATTTAAGAATTTAACAATGAGGAACAGCAAATGAAATTTCAAATGTCTCTTGGAAACCCAGAAGGCTGGTGACATTGTGCTCCCATTTCCTGTGGCCACTGGACCTCCACTGCTCTTGCTCTGTTTGTGCCTAAACTGAGGCTGTTTCACGCCTGCACATCCACTTTCCCACGGCAGCACTGAAGGAGCCCTTGATGAGTGGGTCCTGTGGCAGAACTTATATTTCTCAGTGTGTGTGAGGACTGTTCCAGCACCTTAAGACGTGAGCAGCTGGCTCCTGTCACTCCCGAGTGTTACCAGGTGGGCTATGCTGCCACTGAAGCCTGTGAGCTCTGACATGTAGCTAACCAAAACTTTGAAAAGTGTTTGGATAACCGGGCAGGAGGACGCCAGCCCTACAGGAGAACGCTGCTCTCAGAACCACTGACCCATACCTCTTCAGAGCGGTAACATTAACTCAACCAGAAAAGGACTCGTCCTGTGTTTCTAGTGACAGAAGCTAAGTTAGCAAGGACTCTGGCTAAAAAAAAAAAAAAATGACAAAAAGCCAGTGTTTACTGAATGCTTATTTCATGTCTGGGCACCAAGCTGCATGTTTTACACATATTATCTGACTCAACACTCAACAATATTCTTGTAAGGGTATACATTGAGCCCTGGTTTCCTGATGAGAAGGTTCAGGATAAGTTAAGTCAGTAGGAGAGGGGGAAAGAGTAAGGATCCATGCCAAGCAACTTTCTGACTGCCTCTGAAGGCTCTGGTGAGTGCTTATAACTCTAAGCAGCTCAGAGAGAATCAAGTCGTCATACAGGACCCTTGAATTTATAGACACTGTACGAGTCTAGCAAGGAGTGTCAGGTAGGCAGGGAGAAGGGAGTTAAGCAGCTTGCTCTGCCTCTGTTAAGTTAATTAGTCGCAGCAGAGGATCTCCTGGGGGAATGCTTTGTGGTTCTGCATTGAGAACACCTATACAGAGATGCTGCCCAACACTGAGTAATAGTCACCATCACAGTCTTGCTCAAATGTGAACTATGTCTACGTTTCTCTTTCTAGAGTTCAGTTTGGTTGGCCCCAACATTTTCACTCTACACTGCTGTCAAAATGTAGATCTGATAGGTTTTATCCACCTCCAGACCCACAGATTGGCAGGGAGCCTATTGCAGTAATTCAGTGCAATTAATAATTTCTTCAGGATCTCTCAGGCTCCACTTTTAGTTTTTAGTTACTTTATTTATGTGTATCAACTGAAGCTGTCACATCTCTAAGTTATTCTGAGTTCCAAGGACTATGACAGATCTCTGTTTGTTGTAGGTATTTATTATTCTGTAGTTTTTGCTTGTAAACTCTGGAGCTGTTCCCTAAGCCTACTGCAATGGGACCAGGGTTTCTGCTTAGGTCCTTACGTATTTCCTTTGAAGTTTAGTAAAGGACCCATGGCTTCCTGGTTCTGTCGTCAGTTGTCTTTGTGTGAGTGTAAATGTACTGGTCAGTTGATCTTTGAGACAATTATATCTGTAAAAAATTTCAAGTTATTTGGTTCAACTTGTTACATTTTTTTTTCTGCCACTGTCTCTTTAAGCTTTGTGTAGTCTCCAACATGGACCTAGAAAAGGCAAAAGTCAAGCAGGACACAGTGGAGCACTTTAATCCCAGCACTCTCGAGGCAAAGGCAGGCAGATCTCAGCTGAGTCTGAGCCCAGCCTGGTCTACACACTGAAGTCCAGGACAGCCAGAGTGACAGAAGACTTCTCTATCTATTCATGTCCGCTCATATGTAATGCAGATTTAACGCCACTCTGTTTCCAGTTTTCAGAAATGTCTCCACGTGCCAAAATACCCTTACATGACTTTGATATGCATAACTCACGAGGTCCAAAGATTTTGATCCCACTGAACTGATTTTAGCATCTAACTTTACATCTTCTTTATCGACTTACATCACTGGATACTTTCTCTTGAAACATCAAAGAGAAAGAATTGCTCCTATGATCCTCATTTTAAACACAAGAAACCCTGAGGCTGAGGGAGTGATAAGTTCCTGAGTTTTAGCCCCTGACCGGGCATGGGACCGGTCAGGAGCTGAAACTCTGCTGCAAAGGCCTTGCACTGTTGGGCATTTGTCACGCTTTAGTTGCTTTTGAAGGTCTTAGTTGTCTGTGGCACCACATACTTATCGAGTCTTAAACTCACCGTCAGATTATTTATTTATTTTTGTAGTTACGTACCCAGGTTCTGTGTGCCAAGGTTTCTAAATTTGTGCATCACATCTCTGAGAACAGTTAGGTTATACCCTTGCTCTTGTCTGAGTAGCACCGTCCTCATCTCTAACATAGTGCCTGCTTTGCAGAGTGACCTAGTGTGCCTGGTGTGTTAGCTGTGTATGGAGCAAAGATACCCATATGTCTTTCCCTGTGATGATTAGCTAATGCCAGTTTCTCCTCCTCCTGCTGCTGCTGCTTCTCTGCCTCCTTTATACAGCGAGACTGCTATGCCAGCCTTTGACTTATTTCCACATGGACTAATAATATCTTGGGCTTCAGCTCAGAAGTTCTGCTTTTAACTGAAATATATTATTATATAGTATACAACACATGAACTAGACTATATTGTAAGCTATAGTAGATTTCAAGGAGAGTTGGAAAAATTGACAGGGTCTTGACTTTAAACAAAAGATGACTTTCAAGAGACTGAGGCAGAAGGATGGGAAATTTGAGGCAACCTTGGCTACATAGTGAAACCTCATTTCAAAAACAAAAGCAAAACCCAAACCAACAAACTGCCCTGGGCAGCCAGAAATGGTGGCATATACATGTCATTTACTTGGAGAGAAAGGGCAGGAGGCTCAAAAGAGCAAGACCAGCTTGTTTATACAGCAAGGCTTTGTCTCAGAGACAGAATAAAACAACTGAAACCTTGATTTCTGTGATTTAGGTTAAACATACGCACACACTCACACACACACATTTTCTCACATACACACTCTCCCGATACACACACACATGCACACACATTCGCTTACATTTGCACAAATCCACACATACACAAATGCATGTGCACACACACTGAAACTTACACTCACACAGTACACTTACACACACTTTTCACGGTACACACACACAAGTGGGTGTGCACGCCCAGGACTGCAGAGGAAGGAACTTGAAGGTAGCTAGCTCACAGAACAGCGTGGAAGGCAGAGTAAACAGATTCTGGAAACGACAAAGCTTCAACCGCTTCTTCAAATTTTCCTGTCAGGATCAGTCTGTGCCAATTCAGAACCTCTCCAGTTTAGCGGCGGGGAGGAGAAGGCGATTGGCTGTACTGGGGGCACCTGACTTCCTTTTCCGAGAGGAGACAGGGCAACGGATGCAAATCTCTACTCTGAAATAGAAAAAAAAAAGGTTGATTTCTCAATTGAGTCAAAGAAATATAGAGTGGTTACAAAGAGGAAAGAAGAAACAATAGATTGTATATTCTTTAAACAAAGAGAGAGATTATATAGTTCCATTTTTATGATAAAATTTCCAACTTTTCCAGTCCAAACGGGATGAAGAGCAAATTAGTTTTCATGTACTGCCTGTGTAAGAGGATTACATAAATCCTAATGTATATTAAAAGTCATTAAGAGGCAATCTAATGCATCAGTTTTGCCATGTGTATATAAAAATCATTTTAGTAAAATAAAAACGTGAAAGTGCTTTGAAAGTCTCGTTCTTTATTTCTTGAGCCGATTTCGAATGTGTTTAGAAGATTCACATCACTGTTTTTTGTTTTTTGGCAACAGTATTTGGAACTCCGTTTTAATCGGTTCATTCGTCTCTGTGGCACAGTTCTCTTCATTGTTCAAACAGTAAGTACCTCTCCATTATTTTACTATCTTTTTTGTCATCAAAATATTTTTATCAGTGGCATTGGGTGAGTCTTGCTTGTGAAATACATGGAAGATTAAAAAGGAGATGATGACAATATGAGGAAATGAAAAAGAAAAAACAAGACTAAACAAACCACACTTGCTATCACAAAGAAAGAAACCTGAAGATCCTTAAACCGTGTTTCATCAAAGAGTTACTTCCTGGAAAAACAATGATTTAAGTTTACTTAAATACTGTATTGGTCAAACAATGGATATGCAGCTTAAATATTCTTTGTAAACAAGCTGACAGCGAGTGCATTATTTTAATGACAGAAATATTTGAGGGAGCTATGTTGACTGACAGGAGAAACTCTCATAGAAAGAAAAAAAAGGTGTGGATTTCTCAGTCTTTTTGCAACTGATTGATTAATCAATTAAAAAAAAAACCTGGCAGGGGGATTTTAGGGAAAAATTTTGTGTGAAAGCATACTTTAAACATGAATCAACAATGTCACATTATACACCTGATCCCAGCTCTTGGGGAGGCAGAGGCAGGCAGATCTCTATGAGTTCAAGACCAGCCTGGTCTACAAAGAACCAGGACAGCCAAGGCTACACAGAGAAAACCTGTGTTGAAAAACAAAACAACAAACAAACAAACAAGTCAACATTCTTTAAAAACTTGAGCCCAGTTGGAGCTTAAAGGAGCCTCCTGAGCTTTAGAAAAGATTTTAAAGACAAACACACAAGCCAGCCTTTCAAGAATATGCAAATATTATTGATGAACAGGAATGCAAAGGAAAGGTTTGCCAAGTGGCTAGTACAGATACACACCACTGCACTGAAGCTTCTTGTTCCTCACGAGGCTGCTGGAGGGTTTTCATTATCATTATCTCATCATCATCATCCTCTCTTTCTCTCTCCCCACTGTGGAGCGTTTTAGGTCTGGATTTGGTAAGGCAGGTGGACAATTTGCATTTCTCCAGTCAAAAGCCACTTAAGGATCTGCCCCTTAAGAGAGATGTGAGACAGCATACCCCTGTCCATGGCTTAACTTGGTTTTATTTTATATCTTTGTACATTTCATCAGGTCCTACCACCTGCAGTGTGAAAGGCAGGGGGCTCTGGGGTCTGGGGGAGATTCTGATACTCCAAGACTAGTTGCTTGTCTGAGTCAACTGTCTAGACTCTGTAGGTTCGTGTTAAAAATGCCTACATGAGCAAGAAGTGGGGACAGTTGTTATGAAGGCAATGTATCACACATCAAATTTTCAACATGGACAGAATAATGGCTAGGGAAACTAGCTTTTTTATTTTTTCAAACGAGGGAAGAATTAACACATCCTATGTGAAGGACTTGATTTCATGTAGAATAAGTAAGCATTCAATGAGCATAGAAAATGTTTTTATAATGTTACTTGTAATTAACTGCTATAGAATGTATTTGAAGGGTGAATCACAGTGAAAATGATATTTTTAGAAACAGGTAATTTTTCCTTAACCATTGTAGTCAAGACCAATAAATATTTGTTGAATATATTAGGGGAAAATAACTATATAAAATGATGGATTATAGTATCTGAAAGGTTTCATAATTTTAGTGCAAATTTACATGTTTGTCTAATGAATTTAAAAGCCAGTTTTCAAAAAAATATTTACTTTGAAAGAAATCGTTTGAATGGTTGGTCTGTAGCTTAAGTATAGAGCGCTTATCGTAAGTGCTTTGTATAAAGCTCTGGGTTTCATTCCCAGCACTGAAAAAGAAAATGGTGACTAGTGATATTAAGGCATTTAATTAAAGGACTGGCATATTATTCTTTGTACTTAAGTATTTTAAATGTACAAAAATTGAGTTTAAGCTTGAGTTGATGGATCAATGAACATTTTTCATCCTTATCACCACATTTTTATAAAAGGTCTTTGTAAAAGATTTTGTGATGCTTAGCCACACTGTAGACAGAAAAGGAAAAAAAATCAAATATTTAAATTAAATAAAAAATTTAAAATATTTTCAAGTTATAAAAACACAATATATTGAACTAGATCAATTCATAATTAATTTTATAACTCAGGTATGTAATTCACTAATTTAATACTTCGCATTATTTATTGTTTTTCTTCTCTTCCTGCTAGATTCTGTATACTGGAATTGTTATCTATGCCCCTGCTCTGGCTTTGAATCAAGGTACATTTAAATTAGCAATCATGTATTTGACATAGCAGGTTCATTTTTGCTAAGCATTATTCTCTCTCCTTGGGGAGACAGACAGATAGAAAACTTCCCAGTAGTCCTTGTGGACTTTCTGAGGGGAGGGGTGGGCTTAGTGTCTATCCTACCTTCTTCAAGCTTTGATTGGATAGTTCCAAAGTATCTGTAGGCATAGGACAGATCTAGACCTTAATGGGGGTGGCTTGGGGTAGGGTAGGTGCTTCTATGTGGAATGTTCACCAGCCAGTCTTCATTTCTTGCCAACCCATGCTCCCCCCGCACCTCAAAACTGTTTCCTCAGCCACTGTATTCTCTCCTTTTTTACTACTACCTAAATCCATACCTTTATTAATTTGCTTTCCATTGCTTCCATAAACACCATGGCCAAAGGTAACTTGGGGAGAAAGGGATTTGTTTTAGCTTATAGTTTACAGCACATTAGGAAGGGAAGTCGAGGCAGAGCTCAGGCAGGAATCTGGAGGCAGGGAGTGAAGCCGAGGCCATGACGGATGCTCCTAGTAAGGCTCTCTGTCCATGCCTTGTTCAAATTTTCTTTTCTTATGATAACCTATTTTGTTATTTTTTATTTTAACTATTCCTTATTGGGGGCTTAATTTTCACACAACCAAATGTGCCAACTCCAATACCAGCTTCAATGAAAATGGACATATGTCAACTCATGTGACTGTTATCACAATTAAGATATCACACCAATGTTTTGTCTCGTGCCTCTGTAGAATTAATTCTTTCCTGGCTTTAGGCAACCACTGATGTGTCAGTTTTCCCCCCTTTTGTTGAAAATAGATTCCTTCTCAGGGGAGGAGGGAGGAGCTTATGGGGGGATACAAAGTGAATAAACCGTAATTAATAAAAAATAAAAAATAGAAAGAAATTAGATTCCTTCTCACATAGCCTGATTATGGCTTCCCCTCCATTTACTCTGCCCAGTTCTTCCCTACTTCCCCTCCTTTTTGGTCCACTCTTTCTGTCTCTCAGTAAAAAATAGAACAGGCTTATAAGAGATAATAACAAAAATAAAACAAAATAAGATAAAACAAAAACTATCAAATAGAAGTTGCGCAAGACAAACCCATAGAAGGAAAAGAGCCCAAGAGCAGGAATAAGAGTCAGAGACGCCCTCATTCACACACTCAGGAATACCATAAAAATACGAACCCAGTAGCCACAACACAGGACCTGATGCAGGCTCTATGCATCCTGTCTCAGTCTCTGGGAGTTCATTTGAGCTTTGCTTATGCTGGCTTAGCGGGCATTGTTTTTTTTGATGTCTTCTATCCCTCTGCCTCTTACACTTTTCTACCTTTTCTTCTATGGGGTTCCTTGAGTCTGGGGTTGGGCGAAAGATTCAATGGAGCTATCCTGTCTAGAGCTGAGTGTTCCAAGGTCTCTCGCTCTCTGCGTAATGTCAGGCTGTGGGTCATAATATCGTCTGCTGCAGGAGGAAGCGTCTCTAATGATGGCCAAACAAGGAACTGATCTATGAGTATAGCAGAATATCAATAGCAGTCACTTTATCACTACTTTTTTTTTTTTTTTTTTAAGACTAGTATTATGTGATTTTACCTCAGGTGCCTGGGCTATCCAGTCTCTGGTTCTTGGTCGCCCATGCAATGTCAGGGTTCAGTTCCATCTTGTGGAGTGGTCCTTAAGTCAAATCAGTTATTGGTTGGCTAGTCCCACAAATTCTGTGCCACCATTACCCTAGCATATCTTATAGGCAGGACACTGTTGTAGATTTGGCTGGCTTGATGTTTACATTTCTCTTTTGGTAATATGCAAATTGTTCCTGTACCAAAGACACCAGAATGTAGGGGTAAATGTAGGCACCAGCTTGCCCCCTCCATGTTCAGTGAGTTGTATGGGTGTGGTCTTTAGCAGTGGGGGCTTGCTGTCAGTTTGTGGAGAGCAGTCTATTGCCTTGGCTAAATCCTGAGTTATATGGGGATTCCCATGGAACCTCTCTGGTTAACAACCCAATTAAAAGGAACCCGATCCTGGTATTGAAAGCTTCATTTGGTGACAAGAGATGTCCAGTTGGGGCTCTCTCTTTCTCCCTTATAATTTGGTGATTTCATTTATATTATGAAGCTTTTATGTGTATTAGGTTTCCATACTACCTTCAAATGCACCTTAATTTTAGCTCTCTCTTTCTCCCTGTATTGCCTCCCTCACTCTCTTTCCCTTTCCACTTGATCCTCTCATTCCATTCCCCCATTCATAGCGGTTTATTCTATTTCACTTTCCTAACAAAATCTATCTGTACTCTCTAGTCCCTTACTTTATACCCTTCCTCTGTGGTTTTACAAATTGTAGCTTGGTTATCACTGACTTAACAGGTAATAGCCACATATAACAAATACATATCATATTTGTCTTTCTGGAGCTGGACTACCTAACTCAAGATGACTTTTTTTTTTCTAGTTCCATCCATTTGCCTGGAAATTTCATTGTCATTATTTAAAATACTCCTGAGTAAGACTCAATTGTTTATAGGTACCACATTTTCTTATTCTGTTGAGTGACATCTAGGCTTTTCCTCTTTCTGTTATTATAAATAGAGCAGCGATGAGCATGGTTAAACAAGTGTCTCTGTGGTAGGATGAACCATTCTTTGGATATATGCTCAAGAGTGGTTTAACTGGATCTTGAGGTGGATCCATTCTCATCTTCCTGAGGGATTTCCACACTTATTTCAACAGTGGCTGTACAAGTTTATATTCCCACCTGCAATGGAAGAGTGGTCCCTTTACTCCACATCCTTGCCAGCATGAGCTGTCACTTGTTTGATCTTAGCCTTTTTGACAGGTGTAAGATGAAATCTCATAGTAGCTTTGATTTACATTTCTCTGATGGCTAAGGATGCTGAACATTTTTAAAAGTGTTTTTCAGCCATCTGAGTTTCCCCTATTGAGAATTATTTGTTTAGATCTGTATCCCATCTTTAAGTTGGATTGTTTTCTTGACAATCTAGGTTTTTTTTAGTTCTTTTATATATTTTGGACATTAGCCCTCTATCAGATGTGTAAATGGTAGAAATATTTTTTCTGTTTTGTAGGTTGCCATTTAGTCTGAATGGCTGTCTTTTGCCATGTAGACACTTCTCAGTTTCATCTTGTTGATCTGATTTTTCTACAGCCCAAGGCCACCAACTGTGGGCTGTGCCCTTGTACTTCAACCATGAATTCAGTACCCTACTGATAATCTGATAGAGACATTTTCCCAGCTGAGGTTCCCACTTCCCAGATGGTTCTAGCCTACCAGCTGTCAAGATTACAAAAATCAGGTCAGCACAGCTAACAGAAACCAAGAGGTTTCTGTTTTCTGCTCATATCTGCACTGAAATCTGGCCTTTCTTTTCAGACTTGTAGTAGGGTCCATAGTGAAATGGACAGTAGCTGTGTGACTTGACAGATGAGGCTGCTTCTAGCGACTACTGTCTGCATCATATCCCATGGAGATACCAAACAATAAACTAACTGTTATCTTTAGATTTGTGCAGATAAATGCAGTGAAACTAAAACAGCTTTCTGAAGCAGTTTTGGCTAGTCACAGCTTCAAAAAGACCATGCCCTTTGACTTTTTTTTTTTTGTCAGTTAGAATTAAGGTTATCTCTAAAACTTCCTTGTAAAACAGACAAGTGGCGTTTTTGATGGTTAAGAATATGTGCAATTCCTGAAGTAAGTATTTGGGGAAAACCTACCAACTCCATAGTCCATTTTCCTGAGTTTATGGCAGGTATGATAGTAACTATTACCCAAATCTGTAAGATATGATAGTCTCACTACAAAGAATGTACTGCCGTGTACTCTTGCCTTCCATTTCAACATCACCACCAGCAGAAATGGCTTATTTCATATGTTAAGAAATAACTCATAAACTTGATACATCATCCATTGGCTTTAGGTGTAATGAAAGACATCAGGGTTTTGAAACACAGTTCTGGGAATAATCTAAGCATGAACTTTAATCTCTGATGAAATCAAGTATGTCTGTCTTCTCTGTCTGGAGAAGTCTGGGGCCACTTCCTAGGCAATCACAGCCAGAGTGATTGCATTTGGATGATGCTATACCCAGGAGAGTAGACACAGTACCTTCGAAACAGCTGATGCTCTTATAAAACTTCACAATTGAGACTTAATGTCCACAGAGCTGTATTTATAGAGTTTGTTTTCTTTTGCTATAGAAAAATCTTCATACAAAATGAATAAAGTGTAATTAACAAAAGTTAAAAAAAGAAAAATCTTCAAACAAATATTAACATAGAGAGAATAGTGCTTTGAACCTTAATGTACCCAGCACTATATTTTAGTGATTGTCTGCTCACAGTCAGATTTAACCCACACCTACTCCCCCCAGTAACTCATGTTGCACCATTTTATCTGTATTTCAGTGAGTTCTTAAACAACAACAACAACAACAAACTGGCAGAGGTGTCCTCTGAGAGCCTCTACCCAGCAGCGCCTCAAAACAGATGCCGAGACTCACAGCCAAGCATTGGATGATGCTTAGGATGCTTTGTGGAAATGTGGGAGGAAAAAGAAAAGGGAGGTGACAGGACCTCCACAAGAAGAACAGTAGGGTCAACTAATCAGGGCCCAGAGGGGTTTGTTGAGACTGAAGCATCAACCAAGGACCATGCATGAATTTGGACCTAGGCACCCTATAAAGATGTAACAGATGGAGAGCTTGGGTTTCATGTGGGTCCTCTAGTAAGGGAAGTGGACACTGCATAGGACACAGACTCACTTGCCAGCTTTTTTGTCACTTCTACCTGGAGGGACTGCCTTACCAGGCCACAGGGAAAGAGGACATGCTCAGTCCTGTTGCATGTCTTACTTAATGAGCTGGGGTGGATGGGAAAGGGCGCTCCCCTTTTCTGAGGCAAGGGGAAAAGGGAGGGGGAGGGTAGAACTGGGAGTGGAGGAGGGATGGGGCTACAACCAGGATATAAAATGAATAAAAATAAATATAAAATCACAATAATAATTCTACCATCATCTCTACAATATTAGTATCAATTCTCTAATCTCCTATCAAATTAATGCTGGGTTTCTCTGATCTGTTCTTTAGTTCCTTAGACTCAGAATCCAAGTAAGTCTGTTTAAGCCCAAGTATGCAAGTATGTGGGTATTAAGTTTATTTTTTGTTGGTGTTTATGAGAGTTGAAAGCCAGTTTTTATTGAGGTACAGTTTATTCATAACAAAATGCACACAGCTTAGGTGTTCAGCTGGACGAATCTTAAGAATTGTATATTCTTATGTAACTACAATCCAACTCAAGATTTAGACTGTTTTCAGAATACTTCAAGGAAGCCTCTTTCTTCTTCAGAATCTATTTCAAGGAAGTTTATTTCTTTCTCATAAATTCTTCTACTGTTTTAAGCGACTGCCTTTTCACTTTTATCACCATAAGTTCATTTTTACTGTTCTTAGATTGTGTAAGTGAAAGTCTAGACAGCCTTTGAGTCTCTGGTTTCTTTGGTTAGCCAACTGCTTCTGAGATTCATTTATGTTGCCACATGAATAAGTACTTCATGTTTCCTTTTGCCTCCTCTGTTGTGTGTGCGTATGTGTAAGCACACATGTGCATACGAGGAGATCCAAGGCTGACTTAGGCAATCAGCTCCCGTAGTTCACCATCTCAAAATAAGTCTTGCGGTTGAACTCATCTAAATAATAAGCTTGCTCTGATGAGTCCCTGTCTCCCTCTTCTTAATGCTGGGCGTGTAGGCAAGCAACCATGCACAAACTAGCACTTCCTGGGTTTGGGGGTTCCAAGACCCTGTCACCATGCTTGCATGGCAAACATATTGGGCAAAAAATAATTGCATGACAAAAAATAATGGGGCCATCTCGCTAGTTCATTAATTTTCATCACTAGTGAAATTTCACTGTATACATCCACCAAAATCTGTTTATCTACTTTCTAATTGATATGGGGTGCTTCTAGTTTTAGGCTACTATGAATTAAAGACACTAACAGTATCCTCATACAGATTTATAATGTGTTTTGCTTTCTTATCTATTTTCATTGCAAATTAAGTATGTGAAGGCAGTATAAATTTAAACATACATGTATTCTGAGACAGGCCAGGACTGGTGTATGCATCAAAATTCAGAGAAATTGTCAAATAGCTTTGCTAAGCATTTGTCCCATTTCATGTGTCCAACCCACAATCTCTGAGAATCAGGTTATCCTACATTCTCTCCAACACTTAGCATTCTTTTCTATTTTTTTTTTCATTTTTAGCAATCAGTGTGCGTTATACATTATTGCACTGTGGTTTGTTTTTCTGGTAACTACTGATGTTGAGTTTCCAAGCTCATGAAATGATCAAAACAAACTTGCTGTTCAGTACAACTTAGTGTTTGGAATTACTTGGAATTTTTCTTTTGTTGTTCATGTTGTTTTGAGACAGGGTCTCATGGAGCCCAAAATTCTGCTGTGTAACTGACACAAGTTTTGAACTCTTAATTTTTTTTAATGTTTTATTCATCATGTGTGTTGGAGAGAGGTGCCATGTGGAGGTCAGGGGGCAACTTGTGTGAATCGGTTCATTCCTTCTACTGTTAGGTTTGGGGATTGAACTCGGGTCTTCTTGCTTGGTGGCAAGTCTCTTTACCCACTGAGCTCCAATATTCTTTCTCTCTTTTCTGAGACAGGGCTTCTCTCTCTGAGTAGCCCTGGTTGTCTTGGAATTCACACTTTAGATCAGGCTGGACTCAAACTCAGACATGCACCTCCTTGCATTTGTTTCATGGTTAAGGTTGTTAAACGCTTTAAAAAATATTTATTGGCTATTTTAATGTCGTCTTTCTCTTGTCTTATTGTTCTTGGTAACACTAAAACACTATGATGATTAGGGATGTGGTGAGTGGACACCCTTGTCTTTTTCCTGATTTTAGTAGAAATTATTTGAATTTTGCTCCATTTAATATGCCATCTAGGCTGTAGCTTTGTCAGATATGGACTGGGTTATGTTAAGATATATTTCTCTGGGGTTGGGGATTTAGCTCAGTGGTAGAGTGCTTGCCTAGCAAGCGCAAGGCCCTGGGTTCCATCTTCAGCCCTGGAAAAAAAAAAGATATATTTCTTTCATTCTAGTCTCCTCAGGGCTTTTAGTCACGTAAAGGTAATGGATTTATCAAAGACAATTTTTGCATCTCTTGAAGTGATCATTTGATTTCAATCCTTGAGTCCATTTATTGATTTGTGTGTGTTGAAGCATCTTTGTATCTCTGGAATGAAGCTAAGTTTATCACGATGAATGATCTTTTTGCTATGTTCTTGAAACTGGCTTTTAAGTATTTCATTGTTAATATTTTACAATTTTGTTTGTGAAGGAGGTTGTTTGTGATTTTCTTTTTATATCTTTATTTGGTCTTGGTGTCAGGGTGACAATGGCTTCAAGTAAGTTTGAAAGTTTTATTTCATTTACTGTTTTATGGAGTGATATGAGGATTGGTGTTAGTTCTTCTTTAAAGTCCTCCTAGAATTCTGGCCTGAATCTGTCTGGGCCTAGACTGTTTATAGTTGCTATAGATCTGTTTACACTATTAACCTCACATTGGTTAAACTTTGGTAGGCCAAAGTTATAAATATTCATTCATTTGTTTTATTTTTCAACTTAGTAGAATGCAAGATTTTAAAGTATGCCTATAACTTTCTGAATTTTATTGGTTCCTTTTGTAACGTCTTCCTTTTTATCTCTATGTTATCAACTTGGGTTTTCTCTTTTTTCTTTTGGCTTGTCTAAGGTTTCTCAATCCATTTGTCTTTTCAAAGAACCAACTCCTGGGCTAAGCGAGATGGCTGAGTAAGCAGAAGCACTTGCATGAAGGTTTGATGGTTTGAGTTTTGTCCATATAGTAAACACACACAATAATCTTATTTATCTCTCTTTCCCTTGCTTTCCTCTTCCCCAGCTCCACTTTTTGCTGGTCCCTCTTGCTTCACCCAATAGTCCTTCCTGAAGTATATGCTTCTTTACCCTGCCTTGTCCACACTTGATAAACATGTTGTCCTCTCTTTTTTGCTTTGTTTTTTCAAGATAGAAACCCTATTGCCATGTAGCCCTTGCTGTCCTGGACTCCCTTTGTAGACCAGGCTGGCTTTGAATGCACAGCTATCCTCTGTCTCCCTGAGTGCTGGGATTTTCTCTTGCTTTCCTAGCTCCCTTCTGTGTACCATTGTATGCCTGGTGCCTGTGGAGGTCAGAAAAGGACATTGGATGCCAGGGAACTGCAGTTATGGACAGTTGTGAGCCACAATGTGAATGCAGAACGGTGATCTTAACCACTGAGACCTCTCTCTTGCCCCCTACTTTGATTCTTGTATTATATGTCACTATCCAGTTTTCAAGCACCATTTGTTGAAGAGGCTGTGTTTTCTAACATGTTTCTGATGCCTTTGTTAAATAGCATGTGGCTGTAGCTGTGTGGGCTTCTTTCCAGGTTCTATCCCATTGTTCTTTGTGTCTGGTTTCCTGCTAGTATCACATTGCTTTAGTTTCTATGGCTCTGTAGTGTACTTGGAGATCAGCACTTACTAACAAAAGAAAAAGCAAAATATTTCCCAATGTTTAAAACCTGTGTAAACATAATTATAAAAATTCCATGAAAGGTAATAAAAAATAAACACTAAGTATAAAAAGCACAAGAAAGTAAAAATATTAGTAAAAATAAAGAAAAAAAGGAGAAAAGGTCAGGGGGAGGCACAAGGAGCCAAATTGGAAAACAAATAATTGAAATAACTTTTTCTGGATCTTGGAGACTTCCAAATGTGCAGGTATTCAAATTCTGGACCTCTGTATTCCTGTGATCGTTTATAGCAGTTACATCTGTACTGGACAAGTATCCAATGTCTGTCCAAACCACCTTCATTTCAGTAGCTCCTCTGCCACTTTTTCCTCACACCAGAGGCCTCTGCTGGCCACGCTCAACTTTCTAGTATGTAGGCTGAGCAGGTTCCCCACAATTCTGGGAACTCCACAGTCTGAATCCTCTGAGGCGGCTGATGTTCTGAGGTGCGTCTTCAAAACGTGTTGGGAACGCGAGATGACACCGCAACCATGAGATCTGAACAGATGGATCTATTCTCATACTTTCAAAACATAGTCAGCACTCATCACCCTGCCCTGTAGGCGTCTGGGATTCTGCTGGAGCTGCAGAGTTCTTGGACTCTGTAGCTGAGAACCTGATGGCCGATAGGCGGTTCTACTTGCTGACGTCAGGATCAGGGCTGTTAACTAGTCGTTTTCAGATCATGAGGTCTGTTACCAGGCTCTAAGGGAAGACCTACTTCCTTGCATACTTCACTGCCTGGGATGAACCTTCTCTTGCTTGCACTTTTCTGGATTTTAATAACTGGCCTCCTGCCCTCCACAGTTGCCTCCTAGAACTCTCATTCTGAGGCTGTGGTAGATTGGAGTCAGGCTTCCTGACAGGTGCTCATTGCCTATTCTTAGGTTTTTGAGGGAGGAGCTACTGAAATGAAGGTAGTTCGGGCAGACGTTGGATACTTGTCCAATACAGATGCAAATGCTCTATAAAATCACAGGAACACAGAGGTCCAAAGCTGTCCTGAGCAGCTAAGTTTTAAACAGTAGCTTTCCTCCTATGATGGTGGCCCATCTTAGCCTTCTGCACTGTTCCTTTTTCTCTGCTTTCTATCACAAAAGGTGGTTCCTCAGCAGCCTCTAGAACTATGTTTGTGGCTTTCCAGAAGTGGGCTTATGCTGAGGGTAGGCCTACCAGTCTCTTTCCACCAGGGCCAAATGCCTTGGTTTTTAGCTGCAGCCTGTGTCTCCCTTTTCCCTCCAAAGAGTCGCCTGCTTGGAGCTGCACTCAGCTTTACTGTTTTTCTTTTGGATGTTATGTCCTGTTTCTCTACAATTTCACCTCTTTGCTCATTCTTTTTGTCAATTTCCGACAGATTTTCCTCTTTCTCTCTTTGAAATAAGCTGGGTTTTTTTTCCCTCTCTTTCACTGGGTCTCGTGGAGACAGCTTCTAGTGTCCCATCCTCACTGACTGCCCTCTACTGTGGTTTTGAAGTGAAGTGTGCTCTACTGATCACTAAGGATTCAGATTTACACACCAACTGTTGAGTTGCTTATTTCTGCCATTTTGTTTTTACTAGATGTAGTTTGAAGTTCTTTTAAAGGTCTCCTTTAGTTTTTAACTTTCATCTGTTTTCCAACTTAAATTTCTGCTTATTTATTAAAGAAACTGCACTACTTGTCCTGCCAATATTCTTAGGGTCTTCATTTTACTGATTGCACCCATATTGAATCCTTAAGTATTTCCTGAGCCCTCAATGTTTCTTATAAACATCACTTAAAGAGCTTATAATCTTTAAAATGTAAGTCAAAATTTGGAACTGTTTTTTTGGGTAATAGTAAAAGTTTGAGGCTTATTGGTTATTAGACCTTATTGCACATTATGATCGAATTTTGTAATTCCCTTTTATTGATTAGATAGAATGTATCTAAAGAGAAACTTTCTTTGGTTGACTATTTATTCTTTGGTTACTCTGAAAAGTAATTTGTATAGAAACTTCAGGACAATTGTCTGCTTTCCCCTTTACTATCTTTTGGAAGAATGAATTGCATGTCTATGTACATTGCTCAATTTTTAATTTTTAATTTCATGAGGCCTTAACTTTCCCCTTTCCAATTATGCAGACTATATAATGGTTCCAAAGTCAAACCTATAAATAGAAATATGTTTGAACACAGCTTCATTGTTTTTTGGCCTGTTTATCCTTTATGTTTTATAGGCAACAATTTTTTTTTTCTGCTGGCTTTTATTTATCCTTCCTCTAAAAAATATTTCTCTACATCCTACAAAGCTGGTAGCATATAATGGACTTTTCTACCTCAAGTCTTATCTTTAAAATACACATTTCAGGGTCTGGTGAAATAGCATATGTATATGAACCGATGGGAAGCAGTGGGAAATCCCCTTTGATCCCACTCAGTCTGGTCAACTGCTTTAAGAATCCGGCAGTTTCTCAGCTTAATTACAATATACATGCTTTACTCCGTACCCCATTTAGCCAGTGTTGCTTCTATGTATGGTGTCTGTGAATACCAACAAGCAGCATGTCCTTCTACTCCACTTGCCTGAGGGGCATTGATGAGATGTGCTTCTAGTTTCAAGCAAGTGGGTACAAAGCTAGGGGCCACCCTGGTTATGCTCGAGAAGGGATTTTGTGACGCATATTTCACAGCTGAATACATGTTCTCTTTTCTTGTACAGTTACAGGATTTGATCTGTGGGGCGCAGTGGTGGCAACTGGGGTGGTCTGCACATTCTACTGCACACTGGTATGTGAAGAGGGTCATTTCCCCTTTACTTGCTTTGCAAAACTGGAATTTCAAGTAGTCACATGCTGCAGCGTGACTGCTCATACTTACTCTTTTTCTCTGGGCTTCTCACAGCACATTTTTGTAAGGAACATTTGGTCCTTAGATATGGGTTATAATGAAATTTTCTTTTCATCTGAACCATTGCACAGGTCCCTGTTTTTACCTCTTGATTGACTATTGTGGTTTTCAAAGATATTGTAGATCTGCTTATATAATACCCCTGCATAGAGACTTGTGAAAACGGTCTATTAACTATAGACAGGGTGACAAAGTATGCGACAGCTACTAAGGCATGACGCTGCTTTATTGCGGATGCAGGTTCATTGCAGCAATGCAAATTTATGCAATCTTTGATAGTCTCTATATTAACCTTTTATTTGCTTGGTCTTCTAGGAAACAAGATTTTTTCATAGAGCCTGTTTAAACCCAGGTGATAGAGGCTGAAGAGACTTGTGGCAGTGGCTAGTATGAAACAATATCCGTGTCTTAACAAATGATATAGTTATCTGGGTACAAACTGAGTATTAGCCCACACAATGACTTCTGTAATTTAACTCTGAATTGTCTTTCCAGCACTCCAGTTGTCTTTCTTCACCTCATTTCCCTCCTGTCCAAAGTGGCTACATTCAATACACCATGTGTAGTTTTATCTTCTTCTGCTTTTTCACTGGCTGTTGTGTATTTTGGGAGGATCTTCCATCTTTGTCTCTGCCTCTGCTTTAGAGATGGGTTAAATATCTTCTTCTCTATAATGGTTCTTTCGACATGATCATCTCCTTTGAATGAACTTCTTAACCAAGCTCCATGTTTCATCATTTTTGTCTTGTATGGTGCATTTACATTCAGACAAATAGATAATAATGTTTTATAGAACTATTAATCCTAACCAACTTCCTTCTCAAAGGGTGGTCTTAAGGCAGTAGTCTGGACAGATGTTTTTCAAGTTGGGATCATGGTGGCTGGATTTGCATCAGTGATTATCCAGGCTTCGATAACTCAAGGTGGCATCAATGTGATTTTAAGTGATGCTTCTAACGGTGGAAGATTAAACTTCTGGAAGTAAGTTGCTATTCACTTTTGGTTAATAGATCATGGTATTATAGTTATTTTTCTGCAGAAGGACATTAGAGCAAAACATATTTTCTTCCAGAGGTTAAAGTCTGGATCAGATTGAAAGTAGGATAGAAAAAAAAAATGGTTAAAGGTCAGCAATGGAAGTCCCACAGAACACAAACACCAAAAGACAGTAACTTCATTTGCGTAATTCTCAATTTTAACCAACCCTGAGAAACACTCTTGTTATCACAATATGTAGCATATAAGAGAGCTTATTGTTAAATATTACATCATTTATACATATCTACATGTTATTTCCTAAAAACTCACCAGAAATGTAATGGCTGATGTTTCAAAGGATAGCCTAGCGCAGGATAAATGTGTCTAGACAATAGAAAACCTAGATAGTCCATTCAAAGCACATCATACAATTTAAGAGAATTCTGAAACCACCTTCCCCTTGCTTCAATATACTCGTTGCACCATGTTCAATGTGGAAGGAGGCTTATTTTGACCCCAACCATATTTTCTTCTCTCTAAATAGCCCTAAATTGAGGTTGGAAATCTGTGATCACTAGCTGGAAGAAAGAAAAGTTCATTTATATGGCTCTTTTGTGTCTTTTTAAAAATAGTCCTCTTCTTTTGAGAAAAGCGTTTTTGGAAACCAAACTGCATCACCCTATTCACTTAGATTCACTCAGGGAATCACCTTCAATGTCTCCAGTATTTGTTTCTCCTTTTACTTCAAGATACAGAACTAAATTTTGAGAGCCTCCAGTTGATCTATCCTTGGCTATGGTTTCATCCATGGTTAGGAAAGAACAAGATACTTTTCACTGATATTTACTCAGACAAATTCATGAAGAGAACATAGTTTCCCCCCAAATAAAACCACATTGATTTTTTTTTTACCAGGAGAGGGGAAATGGATCAGAGGAACTGGAAATGATTGATGGTTGTGTGGGAAATATTGAGTATATTCAGTCTCTTCCAAGATGGCCAGGCTGAAAGGATAGAGTACAAAGCCAAGCCAATCATTTAGCTGGGTACAGTAACCTGTGCTTGTAATCCCAGCACTCTGGGAGACAGAGGCAGGGAGATCTCTGTGAGTTCGAGGATAGCCTGTCTCCAACAACAACAACAACAACAAAAAAGCCAATCATTTTTCTTCAGGATAACTGTCACTTATGCAGGAATATACACATAGCTTCATATGTCAATAAGAGATCCTTTAAGATAAAATTACACACTTTAATAACCGTATTTCTAAAGACTGCTAACCACCAGGAAAAAAACCTATTGTGTTTTAAACTTTTCAAGAATGTTTTTTTATTATTCTGAAATGTGTTGAGAGTATAATTGGCAAAATATGTTTTCTGATTGAAGAAAATGAAGAAAAGAACTAAAATCTCTGAATCATGTTTTTCTTTTTTTAATTAAATTTTTATTTTTTTATATTAATTACAGTTCATTTACTTTGCATCCCAGCTGTAGCCCCCTCCCTCATTCCCTTCCAATCCCACTCTTCCTCCCTTATCTCCTCCCATGTCCCTCTCTGAGTCCACTGCTAGGGGAGGTCCTCCTCCCCTTCCATCTGACCCCAGCTTATCAGGTCTCTTCAGGACTGGCTGCAGTGTCCTCCTCCGTGGCCTAGCAAGGTGTTTTTCTATCCCGTCTTAGCCTCTTCAGCTAGCTCACTGAATCTTTTGGGCTCTTGACTTCTTGGCTAATGTGGTAGAATACTCTCCACAGGAGAAAGATTAGGAGAACCAGGGCTCTTGGAATTTGACATAAGATGCCAGGCCATGGGATCGAGTCTCTCTATTTTATAATTTTCTGTAAGTGAAAGCTCCCTTTGTAGAAAGTTTTAAAGTTCATATTTAACTGAAGATGAACACGTTCCCCCACCAAGATGACATGCTGAAAAGAGTTATGAGATACTTCAATCAGAAGCGGAGCTTTTTCCGAGAGTGTTTTGAGCTGTGCCCACCATGAAGGGATTTTAAACTGTTTGCATTTAACTTTTGCACATAGAATTCTAAGAAAGCATAGTTATAATGACATAATTTTAACAAGTATGTATCTTTAGAGCATTGACCTCTTAAGATTAACTATGACTGGACATGTGCTAGGGAAGGAATTACGCTCACACAATGGTAAGATATCTATTTACATGGTATACTTTGATATCTCCCCTCCCCCTCCTGCCAACAAAGCAAGGCCAATTTGCCTAATAATAGTTTCCTAAGACTATGGGAGAAAAATTTATATAAATGCTTCAAGTGATAAGAACATGTATGTACATCTGGAATATGATAATATCTGGAATTATCATTGTTTACTTAATTGAATTTAAATTAGAAACATTTGTATTTTGACATAAATTTGGACATTCTTCTGTATGTCTGTGAGTGTAGATTGCTTGCATCTGAAAGTATTCTGAACCTTCTTTAGTCTTTTGTGAACAATTTGTATTTGCTCCCCTTTTCTTTTCATCCAGTTTTAATCCTAACCCTTTGCAAAGACACTCGTTCTGGACAATCATCATCGGGGGAACTTTCACATGGACCAGCATCTACGGTGTCAACCAGTCCCAAGTGCAGAGATACATTTCCTGTAAAAGCAGACTCCAGGCCAAACTGTAAGCCAAACTATGGTGTATGAACCTTTAAAAACTATGTTAATAACTATATTCTTATAGGAATGCTTCCAGAGGTCAACTTTGGTTCAATCTTTAAATCTTTGCATCATGAAACTCCAAAAATAAATGATCAACAAAAGAACCAAATTTGGCTGGTGAGTTGTTCAGTAGGAGAGCCCAATGTGCATCAGATGTTCTCAATCAAATATTTGAAAAGATTTCTGTGACTTATTAAGTAAGACACCTTCAACACCCTCATCAAGAACCTACAAAAGTTAAAAAATTATAAATGAAAGCTCGATGGAGGAATAATTGCCTCGCTTGCTTTGAGCCCCACGGAAAGGCTCTGTCTATGGCTTTTATCACAAGGAAACAACATCAAATTAGAAAAGTCTATGCAGCCTGGGAACACTGAAATGACACTGTAGAGAAATGTAAGTTCTTCAAAACAGTATGACAGTGTTCATTTGGCAGTAGTAGTATGCATTGTATTATCAGCCTTAATCACGGTTATAATGCCCTTTAACTTGCTATTTAGATGACATTGTACAAATTATTTATTTCACTGAGCTTCAGATCTAAGCTTGTAAATAAGCACAAGAAATACTGTACCACAGGGGAAGTTTAGTAGAACGCTGTGTTAGACGTACAAATGTAATCGTTCATTCCCTTTTCTGCTCTAATGAATGGCATGTGAAGATAGAGAATGGTGAGAGAGAACATGACTTGAGGAGAAACCTTCCCAGGAATACAGGCGTGTTTCTCATCCTTAATGGGTGGTCTTACAAACTATGATGGAAGAACTTTACTGAATTGATAATAGATGCTGACTATTGTTTAGCAGCTTATAATTTAACTTTTTAAAGTAAAATAAGTAAGTTGCTGCTCTAGTCCCTATTAAAATCCTTATTTTATGGTAAGAAGACTCGGAGTATCATAGTTAGATGCTATTATAAAGCCAGGGATGCCGGTGAATTTCATGTAGGAGTACACACTCACTGAGAAAAAGCATCTACTAGGATTTCTAGGTACACTGTTGATTGACACCAAAGAAGACGATTTGGTAGAATGAAATCCTTTCTGAGAATCAAAATATTATGTGTATTTAGTAAGTATAATTATAACATTGTCTCTTGTTCTAGTCAGTTTTCTTAGTGGTTGGGATAGAGATTATGGCTGTTACTGGCTGGCCCTCTCTCCTTTAGGTCGCTCTACATCAACCTTGTGGGCCTCTGGATCATCCTCACCTGCTCTGTGTTTTGTGGCCTCGCCCTGTACTCCAGATACCATGACTGTGACCCCTGGACATCCAAGAAAGTGTCAGAAGTTGACCAGGTTTGGAGTCACATCTCTCTCACGTGTACACTACACTGATGATATTACAAAGCATGTGTGGTGCTAGGAAGCAAAGTTTTCGATTTTGAGGAGACAAATGCCCATACAATGCAACTAGCTGCCTTTTACTTCTGTAAATCACGCAGTAAAACATGGCAGATAGAGCAAGTATGAAGATTTCTGTATAAAAAACTGAACTGTTAAAATACTTGGAAAAGTTTCAAGCCGGATTTTGGATAGAAAAACTCAGGGTTGGAAGTAAAAATAGTAAACTTGGTTAATAGGAACAATATATAAGACATGTTATCACAGACATTTGTAGATATTGTAAAAGCATTCACTTATAAGCAATCTTCCCTTTCTCATTTACCTTAAAATTTTACATTTTACCTATTTTATGTTGTGTGTGAGTGTTTCGCCTGTCTGTGCACCACGTGTGTGCCCAGTGCCTCCAGAAGTCAGGAGGGAGACAGGTTATCTAGAACTGGAGTTAGTGATGGCTATGAACTGCCTTGTGGGTGCTGGGAACAGAATCTGGTCATCTGGAAGAGCAGCCAGGGCTCTTTCAGCTCAGTGATCGTTTAAGCCCCTACCTTCCAGTTTTAAATGTAGGAACAGACTAAGAAGTAATCAGTTTGCATTCTGACGAGGCGCTGTGATTCTGTGTCAGGAATCTTAACATGCATGATTTCGGTTCCACAGAGACAGGGTCTCACTGTGTAGCTCTGGATGTCTTGGAACTCCCTGTATAGACCACACTGGCCTCGAACTCACAGTGATCCACCTGCCTCTGCCTCCAAAGTGGTGGGATTAAAGCAGTGTGCCACTAGACGAGGCTCAGTGAGGGTTTTTGATTGGCCCAAGGTCATGTTGCTAATAAATAGAATCATAGTGAGAGTTCAGGTTCTTACAATAAGCCAGATCCTTTGGAATATGCTTAATTTAAAGTCCATTTTTTATCTTTCACAGTTAGACTCTGAGGCAGCGTATTATTACTTTTCTTTCAAAGATAAGGAAAACAAGGTTCAGTGAGTAGTTAGGTAAACACCTGGGCAGTTGGGAACCAAGCTTCAGACCCAGGTGCTGTGCGGTAAGACCTCCTGGGCCTCTCTCTATAACATGCACTTTCCGGTAAACTTACAGCTCCAGGTTAGCACATCCTGACTCCAGGAGCCCGAGCCCCTGCAAAATCTACTTCCTAAAACCTGCTCAATGACCAAGTACCTGGGCCTCAGAATGAAGATAGGTCAAATTCACCTCGACGCAAATGTAACTGCCCTAATAGAATTGTGGGATTAGAAAATGAGAGGATTATCTTTGAGAATTCATACAATGTATGTTGACTTCATTTTATATCTTTGGAGTTATGTAGAGTCTCCCGCTTTCTTTTGGGGAGAATATAAAATTCACTGTGTATTAATTTTGTGTAATAGCAACTAATTCTTGGGTATAAATTTTGGAATTTTTCAGCTTATGCCTTATATGGTACTGGACATTTTGAGAAATTACCCTGGAGTTCCCGGACTGTTTGTGGCCTGTGCTTACAGTGGGACATTAAGGTATAAAACTGTGATTCTATGAGGGTGTCTTTTCTGTAAGGACTGACTGTTATTTTGGCTGATGCATGAGAAAACAACTTGCAGGAAGGAATTTCTTATTTTAGATCATGGTTTCAGAGGGTTCAACTCAAATTTACCTGGGTCTAGGCATTTCAACAAAACATTCTGGTGGTGGGAACAATGGTGGAAGATCTTTTTCATGGAAGAGGCCAGAACAAGATAGAGCACCCAGGGAAATACCCCCAGCGACCTACTTCATCCAAGCAGGCTCAACCTCCTGTGTCTCTACCACTCCTCAATAACGCTATCATTGCACACTCCATCAAGGTATTAATCCATTCATTGTGACCTGGAAATGTCCTCAAGACAAATGCAGAGATGTGTTTTACTAATACCCTACGCATTTCCCTATCCGATCAAGTTGACCATTAAAATTAATCATCATAGTATCTTTCTTTTCTTGTTGATTACACTGAGAGGTAAAGATGAATGCTGGACATGGTCACAAAGGACCAAAAGTAGGCAAACTATCCCACATATCCTTCTGTTGGTCAGCTACCTATGGGGTCATTCTGTTGTCATCAGGCTCTACACTTGACTAGGTCTCTGCTTTCTAACACACCATTGCATTCCCAATACAGTCACCATGCCAATGACCACTTGATGGTAGTTTTAACATTTGCTGAGTATTAAAAACGAGTGGCTTCTGTCTTGGTTTAGAAAGTGTTTGAGGCTAAATCATGACTCAGATAGACTCAAATCTGATTGCATGTTGAATGCTGTACATCTTGTGAAGAATCTGTGGCTTGACATTGAACTTCTTTGTTGCAGGTTCTTTTTATGTTTGATCTAGGGAATTACTATCACCAGATGTACAGCATATACTAATGAGGATCTAGGATGTTAATAGTACAATATTTATGGTATGTGTGCTGAGGACTTAGAGTAGTTATTTCTATGTACATAGAAACTATATCTTAAAGTTGTTATGTGATAATCTGAGTAATATATTCAAATTCATTTTATAGATACAGAAGGCCACCTGGGAAATAGAAGCAATTCTAACACATTCTTTGTCCTTTTCTATTAAATCTATCTATGTTGCCTGACTCGTTAATGAAAGATAATAATTCCCAGAAAGAGGGTACTGTGATTATTAAAAATAAAAGAACATAATTCTATTTAATTCATTTTACTGTTTTGTGGGCATGGCTGTTTTGTCTACATGTAGGTCTGTGCACCACATGCTTGCAGTGCCCTCAGAGTTCAGGACAGGGTATCAGATCCCCTCAGACTCAAGTTACAAATGGTTGCAAGTTACTTCAGGTGCTGTGCCTCACAACGCAGGTCCTCTGGAGGAGTGGCTAGTACCCTTAAACTCCAGCCATCTCTCCAGCCCCATCTGCTCCCATTTTAGAAATGGTAGTGTATTTTCTTCTTCTTCCTTCCCACTAAAAGTATCATTAAATCAAGGCTTGGTCCTCCTCATAGCACCGTGTCCTCCAGCATCAATGCCCTGGCAGCGGTGACTGTGGAAGATCTCATTAAACCTCGCTTCAGGTCACTCTCGGAGAAGTCCCTGTCTTGGATTTCCCAAGGAATGAGTAAGTTCCCTTCCTCCCAATTCTGTTTGAGAGAATCTTTGCTTCTGTGTTGGAGACTCTAGAAGTTGTCCTCCGAAGAATAGCTAAGTACCTCCTAGGACCAATACGTCTCCGGGTCACACGTGCTTACAATGCTGTAGAACTGATCATACCTGCGAAGAAGACATGGGCACTAATTCAAACATCATGACAGCAGTGGTGCACATTTGTAGCCCTGACCCTTGGGAGTGTGAGGTAGAAGGATCATGAGTTTATGGGCAGCTGGGGTTAGTCGAGAGAGAGAGAGAGAGAATATCTAAATATTAAAGAACCACACAGGACAATGTCCAAGGATCCTGTTTTGTTGTCCTTGATGATAATTACTAATAGTGGTAAGATTGTCGCTCAGTTGTGAAGAAGGGTCGTTCTATGCAGCCCAGCCTGGCCTTGAGCTCATGAGTCTTCTGCCTCATCCTCCTGAGTGCTGAGATTACAGGTGTGCGACTTCACATCTAGCCTGAATTTTCTGTGTTTTGAAGGGTTCTATGCAATCATTGCATAGAGGCTTTTGTAGTCAAGGGCATCACAGACAACAACATGACAGTCAACTACTTGACTTTGGATTAATTATGGTCACCCTTAATGGTCACCATTCATGATGTATTAAACAGAGCAGAATTTAGTTAAATCTAAATACTATGTCTCTATAATATGTCTCTATAGATCGGGCCCTATAAATGTCATCACAACAAGAGCACTTTGAGGGGGAAAAATGGTGCTTTTATTTTATTTTTTTGTTGTTAGGATCAGATAATTTACCTAACATTCTTAACAAAAGTATGTGAGTGCTGGGACAAAGAAGGCATTACCAACAGCAGAAGGAATGCACTAATTTTGTGATAAGAAATTGCTCTTCTGTAGTTTTCCTTTCTTTTTAAAAAAAATTGAGCATGGGAAATTATATTGTGATAAACAGTTAATTTTTTCTAAATAGATATTTTAAGAATAAAATGCTTTAGTGGGGGTAGTATCTCTTAATTTTAAAAGCAACACTTGTATTTAAGAAACTGCTGTCAAGCTGGAAAGAAAACAATCCAACCACTTACCAACCAGTGGTGTGTTGAGAACCTTCTGGAAAGCAGTTCAGAGAAAAGACCATGGCTGAAGGCGGAATGCGATACGGATT
The DNA here is from genome assembly GCF_030254825.1 of Meriones unguiculatus. Classification (NCBI taxonomy): domain Eukaryota; kingdom Metazoa; phylum Chordata; class Mammalia; order Rodentia; family Muridae; genus Meriones; species Meriones unguiculatus. The sequence goes on from NC_083350.1 coordinate 96,893,878, forward strand.
AAATGTCCTCTCTTTGCTAGTTTAACAGGAAAGGCTGGGGAAGCTGGTGGAGATTATGAGGGGACCAAAGAACCCAAACCGTGGGCTGGTGTGGATTACCACCTCCCAGAACGAATGAACTACTGAAAGTCAGAGGGCTCCGATTCTGCTGTTTATTGTCTCCTTCCTCCCCCACATTGTCCTCAGCAGAGGCCAGCACCTCCCCTTAAGCAAATGTTTGTGGAGGATTAAATGAACAGCACAATGCTGCTAAGTCTTAAAACCCCTGTCGCTAATTCCAGGGATTCCTTTCTTTATGTAACCTACTGTTGTGACTAATCTGAGGCACAGGATAAGGGTTTCCTTTGTCTTCCTTGCATCCTGTTGATCCAGTGGAAAATGGTCCTTTCCTCGTCTTGCTGACTTTGATGTGGTGTTGTTCTCACCTCAACGACATTATCCAGTCAAGGGTGGACTCAAAGGTGTGGTGCTCATTTTACTGAGGACTGTAATCCTCTGTGTCCACGCTTGCATTCCGCCTTTTGTGTTGTCATGTAGGTGTGCTGTACGGAGCTCTGTGCATTGGAATGGCTGCCTTGGCATCCCTGATGGGAGCCTTGTTACAGGTAAGAACTGAGTCTCAAGACTCACGTCACAACCACTAAATCATTACCCTAAATGTTCACGTGGCCACCTTCACTTTCTCACTCTCTATCTACACTTGGATGTATTGAGGGACAAAGGTGATTGAATTATTTTTAATATTTTTAAAACATGGCTTCTTCTTTTACCTGTGTATGTGTGAGTGTGTGTATGCCTGCTTGTCTGTTTGTGTGACACGTGCAGGCAGGTGCCCACAGGGGCCAAAGGGCATCAAAAGCTGTGGAGCTGGTGTAGGAAGCAGTTTTGTTAGCTGTCTGATGTAGGTGCTGTCTACTAAAACTAGGTCCTCTGTAAGGGTAGTAACTCTTAGCTGCTGAGCCATCTCTCCAGACCCTTATTTTCAACATTTCAAAACTGTAGTTTGAGATAATTACAAATTTATACAAAATTAAGATAGTGTAGAGTTTATGTATATCCTTTACTCCATAGCAACAGCTTGCAGAAATGTCTTGCAATGGTAACATCTTGATGGGACACTATTACAGCTGGGATATTGGGGTTGAAACAATGAAGAAGACACAGAGTGATGAAATCATCACCAGGTTTCCTCTTGCTGCCTTTCACAGCTTCACCTACAGCTGTCTGTCTTCACCCCTCTCCCCCTGCTGGCCTCTGAAAACCTCGAATCTACTTTCCATTCTTATAATTTTTTCATGGGAAAAATGTTATATAAAGGGGGTCAGTATGATGGTTCAAATGCTAAGCCTGAAGGCTGAGTTTGTTCCCCAGCATGGTAGAAGGAATAAAACCTGGAAGGTTTTCTCAGATTCCATGCAGACACTTTGACATACATGCACACATGCACATACTCACTCACATACATACACATACTTTTATACACACAAAATAAATAAAAATGTACTATTTTTTTAAAGTGTTGTTATATAAAAGTGCCAAGGCAACATGCTTTCTGTGAAAGTATGAGGGCTTGAGTTTAAGTCCTTGGCACCCACATAAAAAAGGAAGGGGTGCCTGTAACCCAGACCTGCAGAGGTGGAGCAGGAGGCCACTGACCACCTAATCTAGCTGGATTGGTAAGCTTCAAGTTCAATGAGAGACCCTGTCTCAAAAATAAGGTGGAGAACACAGGCACCCTCACACAAAAGTACGTGTTCCTGCACAAACGCACATGGTGTGTGCATATGCACACACACACACGCCCATACACACACACACGCACGCACGCACGCACGCACGCACGCACGCGTGCCCATGCACACAAAAAAATGTTTCATAAATGAGATCCATCAGTAAGAACCATTTAGGTCTTCTTGGTTCTTGCTTTAAGAGTGAATTTTGACTGAAACTTGACCTTTTTCTATCATGAGGTGAAATTTTGGATCTCACACGTTCTTTCTTTTCTTTTTGTAAAGATTTATTTATTTATTTATTTATTTATTTATTTATTATGTGTACGATGTTCTGCCTGCATGTACACTGCACACCAGAAGAGGGCACCATATCTCACTATAGATGGTTGTGAGCCATCATGTGGGTGCTGGGAATTAAACTCAGAACCTCTGGAAGAACGGCCAGGGCTCTTAACTGCTGAGCCATCTCTCTAGCTCCCGCACTTTCTATTTTAGCAGCTTTCTCTGACACAGTGTCAAAAGACCCTTCACTTTTTTTTTTTGCCACCCATTGAGTAGTCCATTGTGGTGTTGGTGTAGATATGTTGTATGCAATGAGACATATAATCACAGAGACAAATGGCAGCTGTAGACTCATTCACGTGCCTTACAAGGTTGAGACCATGTGTTAGTTGGGTCTGTAATGCAGCTTGACCCTAGAAATTTCTAATCATGGCCCTCAAGACTTCCAAGAGACAAAGCCATTTTAGACCACATGTAAACCTTTTAAACCTTATAACAGAATTCACTTTTCCCAGGATACCTCTAATTTCCTTCATGGGAGAAATGGCCGGTAAGTGACCCAGTCTGCATGTAGGTATAGAAAAAGGGGGAAACTACCTCAGATTCCGAGGTTGGAGACTCTTCTAGTCCGTTGGTCATCTGTCCCTGATGGTATCTGGTTCATGACCCTGGTTAGCTCCCCTAGCAATGGTGTACAGCATTGCCAGGATCAGCTGCTCAAGGCACTGCAAAGGTTCATCTTCAGTGCAAATTAAACAGAAGGTGAGAGGTTGTCCTGGGGAGGTTAGTCACTAAGACCACCCCAAATCCTCAAATATGGCAATGAAAATTAGAAGGCTGAAGTAAGTGGGCAAGATAATTTTGACATGCATTTCATCTCTTTTTTACCTTTACAGAAAGACTTCAGTTTGTTAATAAAGAGTAAACAGAGTGAAATGATTTTCTGGTTGATTTTTTTTAACCAAGTATATTTTTTTTCTTTAAAATTTTATTCAACAGAAAAACATTTACAGTTTGTTCTTCGACAGTTTCATTTACTATAATGTGTATTCTGATTATTGTAACCTTGAATCTTTATTACTGTTTTCCTTACAAGTCTCCCCTCCCACATTCACTATCTATCTATCTATCTATCTATCTATCTATCTATCTATCTATCTATCTATCTATCTATTATTTATTTGGTTGTTGTTGTTCTATTTTTGAGACTAAGTTAACTAGAGGCATCTCTGTGTGACCATGGATTTGGAACTATGTGCTGGAGCCTGGTAAGCTCCTCTGTGGGTACACTTCTGAAGACATCTGATATGCCACTCCTTCAGAACCCATCAGGAACCAGTACTTCATCCAGGAGGGTTGGGGGCCCATAAGCGTGCCCCTGATCTGGGACTGGTGACAGGCCATTGACATCCACTTCTGTGGGAAACCGGGGGAAGTAGTGGTTTAGAACTCACTTTGATCCAAGGTTTGTACAGCCTGGTGAGCATTTCACGGTGGGTTTGTTTGAAAGTCTGATTCTACTTCCCATGATGAAATTGTTACCAGGAAAAACATACTAAAATTGTCAATGCCAAAATGGCTACCAGTAAAGGATGCTGGACAAACTTCAAAGAGGAGAATGGTAGTGATGCCATGGGAATGCCTTGTCACTAGAGTTCTTACACCAGAGTCCGCTCTCCAGGCCTCTGAACTCCCCCTGTCTATGAAGTGGTGCACATTCAGGGCTGTCTACTGTAAGAACAGTATATCTCCATTGGAAGCTATGCTGAAGGTCACTCCTAAGCCGGCTTGTCTCCAGCAAACGTTGAGGCAGACATGCCTGGCCACTGGCCAACTTAGGCAGCCAAATACCAACGTTTCCACTACAGGGAAATGAGTCCACTGATAGCATTCCTGTCCTACACCAGGATAGCCTCACAGAGTAGTTCACTGACCCTGATCATTCTGCCAAGATTTTTATTGGTGTATTGCCCGGTGGCCTTCTGAGTCATTTCAGCTTCTGTCTCTACATTCTGTGCTGCCCGAAGGTACCGTATGAGACAGGCAGGACCCAAACTTTGCTGTATCAGATCACATCTAAGTTTAAGTTTTGCATCTTCAGTATCGCCACCTGCACACAGGATGCCACCAGACTTTGCTGCTTGATTTTGAGTCCTCTTTGTACCCCTGTGCTGTTCCCACACAGTATAGCTCAGGGGACTTGGTGTTCTTATCTAATTGTGATTTCTCAGATTTCTTGGAATTGAGGTCACTGATACTTTCAACTACGGATCATTTTGGTCCCCACTGAGCAGCCAACATGCTGAGTGTGCCTCCATAGATTTCCCACGATCTGTCTGTCACTATAGTCAGGTCCAAGACTGTTGAACTACACTTTCCACAGTGCTGGTTAGTCTGCCCTCAATCCATAGCTGAAGTCCATTCTGTTTTATCTTCCCCATTGTTCAGCTGGATATTGACTCCCCTAGACCCTCTGATGATGAATCAGTTAAGTTCCCACCAGGTTGGTCTGTGAATGCTAAAACCCACTCTTTACCCATCAGTGGAAGCTTGTTTGAGATTTGACAGACTTTCACAGTTCCCATAAGTTGTTAATGACTGATCCTCTTCAGAGTCAAGTGGTCAAGTGTGAGCGTTACCACGGCTGCAAGATAAGTGATAGCCGTAGGCCTATCCAAGTGACTGTGAGCCACTTAGGACCATGAGAAAACAATTCTGGGAAATTCCAACCTTCTTTCAAGGATTTCCAGGAACCAGGCTATCTTAGCACAGTGCAACTTTTAGAAACCTTAACCAAATTTATTCTTACCAAATAAACTCTGAAGTAAGAAGTTAGCAACTAACCTGGACTGAACACAGGTATGGAGAACATAGAATTGCCCAAAGTTTGAGGATGGCCCAATGATAGAGATTCTTACTGATCAACTGTCCAGTGACACTGACATCTGTGCTGGAAGAAGGCAGCCCGAGGGAATGACCTGCCCGAGATATGTAAGCTGTGTCCTTTATGATCAATAAACTGGGGGAGAAGTGGTTTTCTTTTAAGGGAGCTGGGTAATTTCAACCCCCAACACCCCCGAAGTGATTTCCGCTGATGTAGCTTCCTTATTTCTGCATTCTGCTGACGGCTTGTTGCCTAAGGACTCCTATGACACTGCCCAGCAGGGAGGAGCCTTGGTTCATGTGCCAGTGTACAGTGTCAACTCTTCGTTGACCTTCGCTGGCATGGGTGTGGGAATGTGCTTTTCTCCATCATCTGCAGTATGGCTGCCGATTCCTATTGTGATTGGCTTTTCTTTCTTCGTCAGTTCTGAGCTGTTTGGTGAAACCATCCTGACTTCAAGCCTACCTCCCTCCATTCCTTCCTGTACCACTAAGTAAGGTCTTCTTTCCTAACACAGACTTTTTGAGGGGTCTTCCTTATGTCTATAACCCTGGCTCTCAGATCATGCGGTTGTAACTGGCTTCATGGCGATCTGATAGGTTTTCCCCCCACAGTGAAGTCTATCTCATATCCCATGACTGCTGAGCACAGACTCCGTATCACACCCCTTAGCCCACATCCTTCTCACGCTCTGGCTCTCTTTCACAGAGTCCACACATTCTCCACTTCACAGTGCAGACTTTTGAAGGAATTCATTTGAATCAAGGATTCAGTACACATCTAACATTTCCTTGATATACTGTCTGACTCACTCATTCTGTTTTGTTTGGCCTCTTGGTGGACGAATCACCATATCCCTGTTCTTTAAATGTTCTTTTTACATTTTATTTGACCTATAAAAGTGTTCATATTTATGGGGCATAATATCATTGTAATAATATATTTAAAAATTCCACACACAACAGGTCTATTATGAAGAGGTTTATTGTACACAGGTGGGGAGAGACAGAGAGATAGACAGACAGAGAGATGGAGAGATGGAAAAGGGGGCACCCAAGACACAGGCAAGGGAGAGAAACCAAGGCAGAGAGAGTGTGCAGTGACTGTTTGGTTCTTTGTATCTGGTGCACAGCTGAAGCACATCTGGCACGCACCTGTGCCAACAGTGAATACACATTGTAGAAAAGGCAGTAGACAGTCGCCTTTGTGTTAACAGCATAAGCACTCTTTAAGGTGAGCTCTGGAAAGGAAGAAGCCTTCCATGAAATAGAAGGGGCAAAAGCTCACTTGAACTTGATTTTCAGTATGATTACATACCACAAAAGAAGGGCTTCTCTCTAGCCAGAAGACTGGCTGTATCTAAGTCTAGCACAATGAGAAACAACTCTTAAGTCTACACTTAAAAGACAGATCAAGGGAAATTTATAATCCTGAGCTTGGAACCATGATAGTGCATCATATGGTAGGATGCTTTATCAGAGTCAGATTAATAAACCAGAGGTCTAGTGATTAATATCAAAGCTCTAAACAGTTAATACAACAATAGCATGGCAACAGGAAGAAATCTGAAGCATTTTTTAATTTTTTGTTACCTTAAGTCACCTTTTTAGATCCTAAAATTACTTTCTTAGGTCCTCATACCTTAAACTTTTGTGTTCTTAGGCCTTTTTTTTCTAGTTACTATGAGACACAGAAGAGACTGCTGGGAGAATCACTGTCTTTTAGCTAAAGGAATGATAAGAGGTTACAGCTGAGACCTGCTTTTTGAGTCTGGTAACAAGGTAGATTGTCCTAGACCTGCAGTAGCCCCTCTGGAGTGAGGCTAAAGGCCCGGTCCCCCACATAGGAAGAGGACCGAGAAGACTTCTCAAGCCTGTTTGTCTTTAACATGAGGTCTGTGAGTAAGGTGAACCTGTTTGCCTTTTCAAGTAAGAGATCGAGTATGCAATAGTTTTAAGTAGCTAATAGACTAACACAGTGGATTACCTTGGAGTAAAGGAGCTAATTGCCTGTTCTCTAGCTATCAAGCTACCATCAGCTTAGCTGTCAATATGACTAGAGACCTGCAAAGGGTAAAGTATAGTCTAAGTGAGTGTATGTATCTATTAAAATGACAAAGATGACGAGTCTGTCATAATCCATTGCCTAGACAGTTGTCTCAGGTCTCTATTGCAACATGGACAGTCTGGGCATCAGCTATAGGAGACCTGTGATTTTCTGTGGAAGGACAACATGTGAAAGATTGACCTCACCTCATTTTCTTCAGCATGAGACAATACCTCTCTGGGTGTCCAGCTTGTCCACAGTTTAGTCTGGGCCTCAGCGGTGGGCCATTTGGGGCAGTCTTGCCCAGTGGTTATGCCACAATCCAGGGTTGAAGTCATCTATCATGCTCAAATCTTCTTGGAGACCTTGTGGAGCTACTGCTAGGATTTGGTAGTCTCTGCCTGTGATAATAAGCTTAAACGTGTGAAAATGTTATATTCAGTAGGTCTCTGACAGGTTTGAAGGCTAGCATATTTGAGGTAAACTATCTGCATCAGTATTTAGCTATCTGCTCTAAACTACACCTTGCAAACATAAAACAGAATGCTATGATCTGTGATTATGTCATATTCTATAGGTTAAGTGTTTGAGGACCATGTCTATCTTAAGTAGATCTAAATACTAAATAAAAATCTTGCAGTCAATAACATGTCTATAACTTACCTTAATAATTAAAGACTAAGACTTTAGGTTTTATACCTGTTAAGTTAGAGCCTTAAAAAAACATAAACATAGTCCATAAAGAGAGAGCATAACAGTTTTTTTATGATTTAGTTTATAAATAGTCTAACACATTAGACTTTTATAAGCTATATTAATGGATTAATAACATTACCAAATTTAGAAAACAAGACTAAACATATTTCCAAGACAGTGATTTTTAACCTTTTTGAGAATGAAGATAGAGCATAATGACCAAGTTTTAACCTTGTAAACAAATGAGCGGTGGGTACGCTCTTAACCACTGTGCCATCTCTCCAGCCCTTGGCTGCCTCTTTGATTAAAGGTGTGTGCCAAGTGTAGTGGCACACACCTTTAATCTTGACACATGGGAGGTAAAGGTAAGGGGTTTCCTATGAGATCCCCCCCGAAAGGCATGATAGTTTATTTAAAAAACGAAAACAACAACAGGAAAATGAAACGGTACCACACTGATCATCGTGACCAGCAAACACATAACGATATGCTTGGGTAGGAACATTGCGGTATTTTCAGATACTGAAATGTTTCAATAGGACCACGAACTTTAGCGAATAAGGATCTTGGATGAAATGGATGTTAGTAAGTCTGGTGCTTCACCCCACAGGATTCATTTAAAGTCCGTCATTCAGTGGCATATGCTCCGTGGTTAGAAGAACAAAAGTTCTCTTAGGAGGAGGCAGCAGGAACTTTTATTTCTTTGTATTTTAATCTTTAGTTTTCATAATTTAAGCTGTGTCCACCCTGACTAGAGCACACTCATATAAGACACCTCAGGTAATTTCCTTGATGCTATTGCACAAGTTCAGTAATTTTACTTAAAAAAGAAAAAAACAAAATCAAACCACCATCACAATAAATGTGACTTTCAAATAATTTGAAAAACAGAGAGCTTGTTTGTTCAATACCAATTTAAACTTAAATTAAAAGTTATATTTATAACCTCCAAACTTCTGCAATAAAATTAATTTTTAAATATAGATGGGCTTTTCTTTATCTAACTGTACTTTACAATCAACAAGAGGAAGTTGCTTTTCCAGAGAACACGGCTTCTGGCGATAGTCCCACCAGCCTGTGGAGACAGCGCCATATGAGGCCAGCTCTGCCTCTAAGTTCTAAGGTGCAAGGATTTAACCCGAGGTCGATCTTATCATAATCTGTTCTTAGAAACTCAACCCATGTGTGATTACTTCATAGAGAGTAAATACACTGTTGAGTTACTGTCCCACTAGCCTTTCCAACTCTGACCTTTCTGCAAGCTGACCCTTTTGGGTAACCGTGGCTCACCCCCTTTGAATTTGGCCTCTGTACTCCCGTGTTACTGTGCCAGTACCAAAATTTCTGGGGTGGTGTAAATGTAGCTCACAGAGACAGCAGATACAGGTCCTTCAGCCTTCAGGGACAGCTTTTACATCTGTAAACTCAAGAATCACATTATTTCCCTATGAAATTAAAGTCAGCCTTGTCTAGTGAGTTCCAGGACAGCCAGTTTCGCATAGTGAGATGACCCCATGTTGGGGTGTCCACACATATTGTGTCTTCTAGCTATGAAAAAGTGTAGTCTTACTTGTTCTTTAAAGCCAGCCAGCAATGCCCAGCTAGCAGGAAATGCAGATGTTACTTCCTCACCTGCCTTTAAAAGGAAGGCAAGCTGCTGTGGGGAGGGTGCTTTCCCCCAGCCAGTAGCCGAGTAAAAAATGTGGCTTTTTGCATAATAAAGAGCTGGCTGCCAGAGTTGTGGCTTGCCAGTAGGCAAACAAGGACAGACTCAGGAGAAGACAGAAGGGGGAGACAGAGTAGAGAGGTACCCAGTGAGAACCAGTGGAGAGATGGAGTGCCTGAGAATTTGGGTTAAGTTAGGAGGTAGCTGAGAGACTGCTTCAGCAAAAGACCAACAGCCTTAAACTATGTGTGTGTATCTTTATTAATAAACTTCAACAGGGGTCTTCAAAAGCCAGGTAATAACACTGTCTCAGAACCAACCAACCAACCAACCAACCAACCAACCAACCAACAGAACAGAAGCCACTTGAAATCAAGAAGTGGAAGTTTCCAGGTGTTAATGATCTCTGCTAATGACAAGACTGCCATGAATAAAATTAGGATTGTTTTTTTTTTTCTGAAGAAGACTGAATACCCTGCTGAAATTTCTTGAAACATTATGCTGTGTTTGAGATTTCTAACTGTTGACTTTGTGTTATTTTTTTAGGCAGCACTCAGCATATTTGGCATGGTTGGTGGACCACTTCTGGGCTTGTTTTCTTTGGGCATCTTGGTCCCCTTTGCCAACTCTGTTGTAAGTATAGCTAATGGGTATGGTTACCTTTCCAACTACATTTTTCTTCTCAGCCAAAAAGACATGGTTGCTTTGAGATCAGTCACTAGTTACTTGTCTTGGCTAAAATTACTTATTTTAATTTTGATAGAGTGTACAGTGAAGAACTATGTGTGTAGGAAGCTAAATGGAAACTGTTAGGACAACACAATCTAATTTAAATAATCATGATGTAATAGACCAACATCTTTTGTACATTTAAATTCTTGATCCTCTTAAATTTGAGTCTCTAAGCTTTAAGGAAGGAGATCAATAAGTTCAGACAGATTTAAAAACTGTATTCAGTCATAGTACAGCAAAGAGAGGTGATTAGATCTTTACCACTCACTGTGACAACAAAGTTCGTTCTTGTAGTGCTTCAAGCTGTAGTTCCTGTACATCATTCTAGCTCCAAGGAGGCGAATATAATTTGTAATAGTATTTGGAAAGAGCTGATATCTCTGGTATTATGCCTAAACATGTGTGTGTCTGGAAATACTAATTGTGTGCAGTAAATGAAATCCAAATGATCTCCTTGAAAATCAACAAGAAGTCCATTTCCATTATAGGATGAAGTTCTGGAAAGACCTAGAATATATGTAATGATGTCAGACATTTCTAGCATAACCATTAGGTAACGTGGAAATGAAGTTCATGAGTCAGAGACATCAGGGATCTATGGTAACCTTAACAAGAGGCAGAGACATTGTAGGGAGGAGAGTCAGATAGGGTGCTGGCCAGTTTGGATCATTTTGAACTCGACTTTCTCATCACATTAGATCTATTTCAAAGAGATATTTGTTCCTTTTATGTTTCCATTATGTTTCTTTTAAAAGCACTTTTGTTTTTTTCAGGGAGCATTCGCTGGTCTGTTGGCTGGATTTGTCTTTTCTTTATGGGTAGGAATTGGAGCTCAGCTTTATCCTCCACTTCCTGAGAGAACCTTACCATTGTCCCTTGAAACCCATGGCTGTAACAGCACACACAATGGGTCAGACTGGATGTCAACCACAGAAATGCCATTTTCTACCAGTGCTTTCCAAATACACAATGTGGAAAGGTAATTCAATTTCATGTTACATCATTAAAACGTGTGTGACTAGTAGGGGATCCTAGTTGTTTTGTTTTTGTTTCTTTGTTTTGTCTTGTTTATGAAGCTGCTTTTTCCTAACCCTGAAATGGATAGACCCTGTATGGCTTTCTGATGGACTATTTTATAGTAGTCCTACAGTACAAAACATCAAGTGAGCAGCTGAACAAGACATCCTGTAGCTGACTGGACAGGGTTTCGAGCTGTCCAGATTGAGTTTGAATTCTTTTAACTTCTTAGTAGTTGATGAGTGAAATCTTGGTAATTTCGATTTTAATTCTTTTATGATTAATTAAGTTGGCTACCCTGTGATCTGCTTATTGGAATTCACATATCTACTTTTGTTACCTGCCTTCTAAAAACACTGTCCCAACTTTTAACAGACTTTCTATCTCTTTCTTTCTTGTTTATTTAGGAATTTGTGATATTTCTTTACTCAAAATACATTTTAAAGATTTTTTTTCTCAATTGGTGGGTTTTGGTTTTGCTCAAAATGTCATGAAGCTATTCCTCTTATTTATTTATTTATTTGTTTGTTTGTTTGTTTTTGGTTTATCGTGACAGGATTTCTTTGTGTAGCTTTGGCTGTCCTGGAACTCAGTATGTAGACTGGGCTGGCCATGAAATTTCAGTAAACCAAGCTCCTCTTATTGAAAAGATTCCCTCCCCCATTGTCAAGATTTGCTGTTGACCAAACTAATGTAAATCAAATGAGTTTCCTGGGGATTTGCTTCTTAATTCACTATTCTATGCTATTTTTTTTTCTTTTCTGTCTTTGCTCAATACCACACCATCTCAACTTCATTAATTCATCTCAGCATGTTTCTCTTATTCCTGGGATTTTGGCTTCTGAAATTCTCATTACTTTGATCTGGCTGGTGCCTTAAAATCATGTTTTTACACATTGTTCTTAGCAGGGAGGTAGATCTTAACTAAGGTGATTTATTTTATCTATCTATCTATCTATCTATCTATCTATCTATCTATCTATCTTTGGCTTTTTGAGACAGGGTTTCTCTGTGTAGCCTTGTCTGTTCTGGACTCATGTTGGAGACCAGGATGACCTTGAGCTCACAGAGATCACCTGCCTCTACCTCCCAGAGCGCTGGGATTCGGCAGTGCACCGCTTTGCCCAGCAACTAAGCTGCTGAAGCTGAAGATGACATCCTTGAGTGATGTCTCATCTTCCCAAGGGTCTTCTCTAATCACTCATTGCAGTGTAGACTCCCCTCTCTGCTCTGTTCATGTCATATAGCATTGCTCCATTTTTTTCTTATAGGACTTCCTGTCACTTATTTATTGCTTATTATATTTTCTGTTTTGTTGGATATAAGTTTTATGTGGACAGCAATTTTATCTACCTTTCTTATGGCTGACTTCAATGATAAGAACAATATTGGGACCATAATGAAGAGTTGAATGAATAGATACAGACACTTACTAGTTTATTATGAATATGTATACTCAGTTTTGTGTTATGAAATACCCTTGATAAAAAAAATGATATTCTGGCTCATGGCTTTAGGAATTTCAGGCTATGATGGCTTGTCATTGATATTTTTGAGTTTTGGTGGCACAGTAGACAATGGTGACAGCCTGTGCTGGAGGAGATGGTTTCAGCTCAAGGAGCTGAAGGGTAGAGAGAAGGAGGAGGAGCTGGGTACCCAAGCATCTCCTTTGAGGGATGCCTGTAATGACCTACCTTCTTTCTACTAGGCTTTATCTCCTAAAAGGTTGCCATATCCAATAGTGTAGGATGAAGACCAAGATCTCAACACATGAGCTAAGTTATTCAAACGACATCAGTTTGCCATTTTAAGAGGCATGTATAAGAACAGTTTATTTATGACAAAGTGAAGATAACCCCTCAGAAAAGTAACAAACCTATTCATTTAGAATGTGTCCTCGTAAAATGGCATTTGGGGGATCTGGAATTTATTAGAGTACAAAAAGAAAAAAGATGTGAATGGAAAATTGTTGTAGTTGCATTGGTCACTGGTCTACAAGGACAAGGATAGCTTAGGATATTGATTTGATTACACACTAGTTATTTATGCATTCTAGCTAAGAATTATAAAAAAAATTAAAAAGGGTTTTACTGGAATTATGCATTATTTTTGTGTTGTCAGGGAGTCCATAGAAACCTGCCTACACTAGGCTGCAGAGCCCTGTGTGACTGTGGCCTCATGCCTTGTTTCTCCTGAGCCACAGAATTATGACACCTTATTCTTATGATATTTAAAGTCCTTTCTCATCTCTATGATCATATTTTAAATTCTTTTTATTCATTTAGTCATTTATTTATCTATCTATTTGTTTATTTTTAATATACATGGGTGTTTTTGGTGTATGTATATTTGTGTGAGGATGCCAAATTCTCTGGAACAGGGATTATAGACAGTTGTGAGCTGACATGTGGCTGCTGGGAATTGAACTTGGGTCCTCTGGAAGAGCAGCCATTGCTCTTAACCACAGAGCCATCTCTCCAGCCCCATACTTTAATTTCTTGATTCAATAGTTAGAGATCAGAACCATCAATTATGACATTAAAAATGCTTAAGTATTGCATTGTAAGTTTCAGGATCATTGACACATACTTTTTGTTGGCTAGGAATATGGTAAATTATTGTAGTTATATTTTTGATATCTTTCAGGACTGCATTGATGGACAATTGGTATTCATTATCATATCTGTACTTCAGTACTGTTGGAACAGTGGCAACATTGTTTGTGGGGATACTTATTAGTTTATCAACAGGTAAATATCCTAATATTTTTTTCTCTTCCCTTCTAGAAATATAAGAGCTTCCTATGTATGATTTGTAGCTATCTATGGTACTTTACAATGACCCCAATAATGATTTAAATTAATTTTTAGAATTTACTCAGGGAGTTATTTGAGAACCTAAACACAAGTCAGAAGACCCATCACCATGGTAATCTTGATTCTGCCACTTAGTAGCTACCTGGATTCAGGCAAGGTGCCACAGGCAAGGCAGCTACTCTCCTCAAAGCGCTAGCGTTGTTACGTGTGTAGTGAGGACGACATAGGCAGGTTGCCATGAGATAAAGCTCCAGTGTATGAGACACTTACTTACACGGTCACTTGTTACAAAGGTAGAAGTGCATGTATATCTTGACAACACTTTTATGCAAGGATCTTTCCATTGTCCAATATGAACCCTGTAAATTTCAAAAACATGCACACATGTAAAGAATAATAACTATAATATTTATGTGTGAACACAGTAGAAAGCCTTTGAAGATGCTCACAAAGAGCAAATACAGTTTTAGTCATCAGTTGATAATGCATAGCTGTAACTTGTTACCTGGGAAAGAAGGTTTCATCCTGGGATTTTACTTTGTTCTTACTGTGGGTGCTCTCTTGGACCACTTTCTGTGTTGGGGTTCCCACTGGCTATGTTCTGTAATTTCTCATTCGTGTTGATACTTCTAGTTTATTTTTTAAATTGGCTAATATTTTCATATATATGAGCGTTTTACTTGTATGTTGTGTAATTACACTGCATGTTTGCCTGGAGTCTGCAGACCAGAAGAGGTGCCATATCCCTCCTTACCTGCAATTCAGAGCCACCATGTGGGTATGGGAAACAAAGCCAAGTCCTTTGTAACAGCAGTAAGTGCTCTTAACTGCTGAACCATTCCACCTCCCCCTACATTTATTCCTTTGAATACTATATGTATCTTCCTGAAAAGGACAGAGAGCAGAGAGGTTTTGAAAATTTTCCATGTCTAAAAATATTACTTAAGCTTAACTGCTAAATTTGTTTGAGCATAAGTTCTATGCTAAACTATCTTACCCCTACTTTTCTCCTCGTCCAGTGCTGCTATTGAGCGAGGTGCCAGGCTGCCTGCTAACCATCGCGATGGCACATCTTTCAACGACTAGCTTGCCCTATGGCTCTTTAACTCTGGAGTCTCATGTCTCTCTATTCCAGGCATTTTTTTTTTAGGCTATCCTTTCATGATTTCTTGCAGTTTTCTGTTTTACCTTTCTGAAAACTTCTATTAGTCAAATGTTATGTCTAGAAAGTTTCCTTTCATTTTCTTGCCGTTTTTTCTTTCCTACTGTCTCTTAGGTCTAATCCATGAATATTTTTCCCAGTTAATTTCCCAATAATTCTTAAAGGAGCATTTGATCCAGTTTGAGAATGTACTGTAGAGAAGGAGGGCAGGGAAACTCTTGCAATATCCAGGTGAGAGAGCATAGTGCCTGGGATTGGGCGTTGGTGATGTGCTGGGCTCTGAATCCCCCAAACTCCCTCTCACATATACAGCCATAGCAGCCAGATCAGGGAGCACTGCCTTGCCTTCTTTAACTGTTGTCAGCTAGCCACACTTTGTCCAAACACATGGTGTTGCCACTTTTCAAGTTAAGTAAAGCTAGCAGCAGCTTCTTTGTGCAATCTGGTTACAACTGTTGATCTTTCCTACAGCTGTTGGAGGCAGGTGACACTGCTTCCAATCTTGTTGCCAATCTTCCTAACAATAGCATTCACTTTCCAAAGCGATTGTTTTTTGTCATAAAGAATTAATGTAGTAGCCTTGTTGCTTAATCTATTTTGAGAGATACATTTATTTTCACAAATTACCCAGTTGTTCATATCTGAAATACACCTATCCTTATATTTTTATCTTTGGCTCTTTTGACTCCTCTCCACTCTTTCTGTCTTTTAAAGAAACTGGGATATCGGAGTATCTTGTTGGCATTGCCTTTTCTTTCCCTTAACTTCCTTGATTTTGTTAACTACATGAAGTTATGTCCAGGAGAGCAGACATCTAGTCATAAAAACACGTTCACTTCCTTAATTGTACTAACGAGCCATTTTTCCACCACAGCAACTGTGAGAACCTTGAAAAAGATCTAGAAACATACACGTCTGATGTTCCTTACAATGAACTGTAGGGTGCTAGAAATCTATAAGAATCCAGTTGGACACTGGCATTTCAACTCCATTGAATCTTTGCACTGAGTGCTTGTTCCTATGTTAGTGAAACAGAAGCAGGTGCTGTGGCAATTCTCAAACTTTAGTGGGTATCAAAATCATCTTGGAAGCTGGGTGTGGTGGTGCATGCCTTTAATCCCAGGACTTAGGAGGCAGAGGCAGGTGGATCTCCATGAGCTCGAGGCCAGCCTGGTCTACAAAGTGAGCTCCAGGACAGCCAGGGCTCTGTCAGACAGAGAAACGCTAACTATATATATGGCAAAATCAAGAGTTCAGTGGCCTCAGTTCCCAGCTGGTCAGTCCAAGCTTCAGTGCAGGGATCTGAGTTTTAAGCACATCTTCTCAAAGATGTGGATAGTGGTGGTTTCAAGACCATACACTTGGTTCTCAAAACTGTCTTAGTAGGTCCACCAAGAAAAAAAAGGTAAAGAATTTTTGTTTTTAAAACAAAATCTTAGAGGATTTGTACAAAACACCCGTGAGCAAGTGGCATTCCTCTTGCTTAACTAAGTCAACAGTTCTTAATGTCTCCATTTCTGTTACTATTCATGGTGACCAAAGTGCAGAGACAGAGGCAGGAGTTTGCTAATTGGAGGGCAGCTCATGTAGGTAACTCTTCCTGTCATCGTTGGCACAGACAGCTCTTTTATCCAGGTGGCACCAGCTGAGGCAGTTGGGTTAGGACCGAGAGCTGTTATCTTCCCGTACCTGTTTATCTGTGTAAATATCACAAGCTTCACATTTATCAGTTAGCAACTTGTAGGATCTGAGATCTAGGAAAGGGGGTGGTGGCTAGATCCTCAGCACTACCTTAAAGGGTTTCTTTGCATTTTCTGAGTGTTCATAAGCTGAATGCCTGTGTGATGGAGATCAATTTGTCATTATAGGTGTCTGTATGGCAATGTAAATAATGTATTTGTTTTTCAGGGGGAAGAAAACAGAACTTAGACCCCCAATTCTTATTAACCAAGCAGGACTTTTTATCAAATTTTGATGCTTTTAAGAAAGTAAGTTGGGTTTTGTTTATCTTAAATTAGAGATTTATTTTTATTTAATCATCTGAATAGAATACCAATTAGTCCCCAGCCTTTTTCTTGAACAGACACAGAAGGGCTATTTCTATATCTGTATCTACAGATATACAGTTAATAGACACAAACTACTTATGGGTATCTATAGATAGTTCATAAGTTCTTCACATACATAAACATTTACAGCTCAAGTGTCTCTTGTACACCATCCTATCGTCTGCTGGCTTATATTGCTTGGATATTACCCTCCCTCAGTAGATTACCAAGCTGATTTTGAGAAATAAAAACAGTAGTAACAATTACCTGTCACTGAACAAAAGTGAAGTTTCTTTTTTGAAAAAAAATTTCTATGTTACCTTTTTCTCTCTCTCTCTTTTTTTTTCCTCAGAAGAATCACATTTTAAGCTATAAATTGCATCCTGTGGAAGATGGTGGAACTGATAACCCTGCCTTCAACCACGTGGAGCTGAACTTCACAGATCACAGCGGCAAGACCAATGGGACTCGCTTGTGAAGCATCTCCAGGGAGAGATGCTATTGTTAGACATCTTTTACATATATATATATATATGTTATATATATATATGTTTATATATATATATGTAAAAGTATAAAGTTTTAGGATAATTGGATCAGATCAGTTTTCTTGTGCCATGACTGTTTGGAAGATGTATTTTGCTAAAGCTAAGTTTTGACCTGGTTTGCTTTCTACACTGATTTACTGATGCTACCCCAGAGTGAGGAGTTTCAACATCAGTATGTTTCAGCGGAGCTACAGTGGTGAATGTAATGACCAGACACATGTCTGAAAGGCAGATACAGACGTACCCACATGATAATTGATGATCAAAGGCATATTCTTACATTTGGGCATTACTGAAAATATTTTTCATGCCTTTGGTGCTAGTATCTATGTTCTGGGATTTTACTAGAATCATAAATCTTAGAGATTTCTTTCCTCCCTCTACATATTATGTTTCTAGGTAGCAGTGAAATCGGAGGAATGGAGCATAGCCGTGGTCTTTAGTTCTCCTGGATTAGGCCACTGTGTAACCTTGTCACTAATCCTGCTTCTGGAATGCAGTAAACAAAAGCATCCTTCCTAGGCTACCATAGGGACCCAAGGATCAAGACTATTTTTAATACATTCTGTTTTTTCTTTTTTTTTTTCCCCCTGAGATTTTCGGCTTTTGGCTAAGTTTATTGCCGGTCACTGACTGTAGATTATAGAGTATTGACTATTAGACTATTGACTGTAGATTATAGAGTATTGACGATAGACTGTTGACTGTAGATTATAGGGTATTGACTATAGAGTATTGCCTATGAACTGTAGACCACAGACTACACACCATAGTTCTTACCTTCATTCCCAGTTTCTGTTCCACCTCACTTGCTTTTGTTGCCTGGGATGAAATGTTCCAGCTTCCTTCTTGTTGCCTTGGGTTGGGATATGTCTCAAGACCCTCAGTATGCATCATGCCACCTCTGTCCTTCCTTCACCGGGTCTCAGCCTATACATTATAGATGCTCATGCACCTGGTATTGACTAATGCATGCTTCATCTATATTTGGTAACCCAAGAACATTCTATATTTGAAAATGGTAAAATCCCATGGAGTCACACAATTGCTTTAGTGTTGTTAGGTTGAACTGCTAATTGATATATTTAAAGAGCTAAGTTTCAGTTGGGAAATCTACTTTACTTTCCCACCTGTTCAGGTCACTAAGTCCAGGCTTTGTTCTATCATCGAAGATTTCAAGCAGTAGTTTTGAAGTTCTTAGCCACTTACCTGGCTATGCTCAGAGCTACAACTTGTATTACAGGATTTCATCAATAACTTATTTTTCTATAATACCCACACTAGATATTGTTTAAAAGATTTAAAAGTTTTCAATATTTTTAAAAGAGAAATATTGATATTTTTAGCATAATGTATAATTTTATATATATTTTGTCTGTCATATTTGGAAGGCTGTACTTTTTACTTTTTAAAGGCTGTTAACTGACATTAAAAACTTAAATGCCAAAAATATTAGCATTTATCTGAAGCAAAGAGATTTCTGTGCCATTTAAATCGATCATATATTCATGTGTTTCTTATGTATATAGATCTATTTATTGATTACTGTATTTGTAAACAAAAATCAAGTTTTGTGACCCTTCCTTGAAGTACTCTAATGAGCAATGTCAAATACTCTTATATGTAGTCTTATGTAACTATGATTTGAAGTATTGCTATTTATTAAATGATTCTGAATGAATATGTGAGTGCTTCAGTTCTGGCAATGAGAATCAGGTTACTTGAATAACTTTTTCTTTGATCTGGTTACACAGAGGTCACAGAATGTGTTCTTCATGAGAAATGATACTCTAAATGTTAATTTCATGGATTTTCTGTAAGACAAAGCATATCTTTGTGACATTTGGAACTATCTGTGTTTTATTTCTACAGACACACAGGAGTATAAAAAGATTTTGTTATTACTTTAAAAGTATTTGTTTTAACTTTTAAAATTTGGGGCTAATATAAAGATGGGTGATATGTCAGCATATTATAATATTAAGCAAATAATCTTTTCTTAGTTTTATTGAATCGTATAATCTTTAGTGAAAAGAAAAAAATGCTACAAGTCATCTGTCAGTATCTTTTGCTGCTAACAAGGACATCTTTGAATTTACCCATAAATTCCTTTTAATGATGGTGTAAGAGTTAGACTGCCTACCTTACAGAAATAGTGTGAGTGCTGAAGACAAGAGCCTTGACAGACTATGACTTCATTAACTCAAATAATTTGGGGCAAAAGTAATTTGCTAGTTGTTTTTTTTTGAACTAAGAAAAATCTGTATTATCATAATGTAGAGAGAAGACCCTCCCTAAAAATGTGTGCCACAGGAATAAAACACATCTGATGATGCGCGAGATCATTCCAACAGAAAGCCTGTAAACCTTAAAGAAAGACTTAGCTCAGTCCTGTTCATTCTGTAGAGAGGTGAAAACTTTATAGGCAAGATGTGAAATAGCACAGAGTCATGTTTATCAACAGATGGATTGCTTGCATGTTTGTTTGTTTTTTTTTCTTTTGAGACTAGTAGTTACCAGTGTGGGCTGTTATGTTCCTCTGGGACATTTAAGTGGCCACAATAGGGCCAATGCCATGTAGGGAGTAAAGTTTGGGAAAACTGCTTAGAGTCCCACTGGATAGAACTAATCAATTGTGTTGGTAGCTTTGGAAACCATGGAGACGAATGCTGGTGCTTTGTTAGAGGCCAAGACTTGCTGTTTCCATCTGAACACCATTAGCACGAGGGGTAGTGACCACATATTTTCAGAGGAGTCTGAAAATGTTAAGACATCAGAAGTAGTGGGGAACTATTTAGACCAGTCTTCGGCCAGCTCAGCATCTCTACATGGTTGCAAATATGGCCACACATTAGGATGATAGGACATACGTGACTGCTAAGATCTCTTAATTTCATTTTATTTACGACAAGCACATGACATGAAGTTTGTTTCATGAAATAGCTGAGCATACGATGTAGGTACACAGGGCAGGGTTGAGCTTGAGGCAGAGCAAGCAGTCCTTTGAATTGATTCTTATAGGAAATTCCCAGTCTGCCCATAAAGACTGTTGATAAGAAATCAGCTGAGGAGTAGGGTTTGTGGTTCAGTAGTAAAGCTCTTACTGACTGTGTGTGGGATCCTAGGCTTCCTTCCCAGGACCACTAAAAACCGAGCCAACATGACCACTTAGTTCTTCAAAATGTTTCTAATGCATTTAGAGTTAACTTGTGTACCATTGCTTGTGAAAATTTTGGCAAAGTTGGATATTTCCATATAAAATATGTCTACAAGTATACGTTTTCAATTTACTGATTAAAATTTCCATAAAAAAATCTTGTAGCTGTCTGTTCTTGGAGTGTCTGACTGAATATAGTGTTACCTGCCTTTATGCAACAATATTTCTACCCTATTTACTCCACAAAGGACTCTCTGGAACTAAATGTTGTATATAAATCATGAAACCGAAAGCAAATAAACTTGCATAGTTTTGTCATTGAGGACCATTTTCTATTTTAATTAGTTAGCATTGTACTTGGGGGCAGAAGGGCCATGGCTCACATGTTGACTGATTGTACCTCAAACAGCCATGACTGAAAGCTTGGTCTAGGGTTGCGTTCCTGGGGGTTGTCTATGGGAAGTAGGGTCTTTAGTTCATAAGCACTGATGACCTCAAAAGTGATTGTTGGATGTCCCTCATCCTCTTTCTTCAGTCTCTGATGCATTCAAGCTCTGACCACTTGCTTTTCCTCGTGTTCCAGTCATGATGTGCTACCTTCAACAGAGCTGAAGCACATGGCCATTTCAGCTATGCCTTGAACTTTGATATCTGTGAGCCCAACCAACCTTTTCCTTTTAAAGATTTAATTGACTCAGGCATTTCATTGTAGTAATGTGAAGCTCTCTAATACAAAAGGCTATAAAACAAAGTAGGACCAGGGATACAGTGCAATGGAAGAGCCCTTGTCTAGCATGCAAAAGGTTTGTTCCTACAGACAAAAAACATAAAGTACAAAACAGGACCAACTTTTATGTATCAACATCAAATTTTTAGTTGATAAAATTTAAAAACTAGGGCAAATAATTGTTGGAAATAGAAGGACTTCAAACTAGACTCAGAAATCTGAACATTTTCATCTTCTTGGAAAAAAATTACCACCCAAAGTTTTAAAGTTAAAAAACTTACCTCAAAGCTATAATTTGTGGGGTATAAAATGAAGTGGTCAGTCAAGCTGAAGAAAGATTTAGGTACAAAAGATCTCTGTGGTTATAACCAACTGCCTAATTTGGAAAAGTGTTCTGAAAGCAGATGCCAAGTTTCTGGTTTGGCAAGATCCATCTTCTTTGGCCACTTCTGGTCATTTAACTGAAGTACCCATTTACTCCCTGGTTGAACAAAATTCCAGTTTTCCAGAGAGGAGAATTCCACGTGACCTTTTACTATGAAGGTTCTATCAGATCGTTGCAGTATAGCATTTTGAAAAGTGACAGTTTTATCATTTATTCCTATTTCACAAGCATTTATTTCTTCATCTTAAAATTGACCCATTTTATCTTTTATCTTTGTTTAGGTGAACTCATCCACAAAGGGACAGAGTATCAGTTGCTAGCATTTATTCGTGATGTTCCCATCCACCTCTGCTTCAGTAGATTTAGAATTCTCTTCTGCTTTCTTCTGCTTCCTCTTTGTTCTCTGGATGACCCACAGTGACATTCTGCCCTGGAGTCTTGGCCTGTTGTCAGAATCACCTGGGGTTAGGGGTGGGGAGCTGGGGCTGGGCTATACTCCCAGTTTCTGACTAGGGGGCACTGGCCTAGAGCTGGGAGTTTTAGGTCTCTCGATTTCCTGTGGATGGTGATGCTTCTAGTCTGTGTAGAACATACTGACAATTATGGCTCTAATTCACAGTGGCCTCTTTGAAAACTCAGACTGCTGTCTCTCTTGATTCAGGAGTTGCTATGGCTGCATTGCCTAATAAAATCCACACTGCCCCGTCAGATTAGAGTACCATCACCTTCCTGATACACTGAGCGTCCCATGATGTGCTACACACACAACCCACTCTTATTTCTTGTTACTTTAATGTTCTTCTCTTAAAGAGTGCCTTTGCACTGTCTCAAATCTTTGAAACGAATACCTGTTCCGCTGTTAAAGCTCGCAGCCTTCTCTTCTGTTTCTCTGGATCGTTTTATCTTGTACTTTCTGCCACTTTAGTAATCGCGATATGCTTACCACATGTAGAATACACTCAGCTATCTCTTCAGCGGTACACACTCTCCATTTCTGATGTTTTCTTCATGTGAAGGGCCCATCCACTTCGCTTACCTTCCTGACTTCTCTCTGACCCTTGACTTCTTAACTTCTCATGACAAAGAAGTACTTTAGAGATCAGTCAGTTTGAGGGGAGGATTAGATAGGACTGAGGACAGGCACAGACTGTCTCCATTCGGGAACTGCTGCTTGAAAGATGTAGATCCTACCACCTTGTACTCATTACCTTTCTGACCTCAGTTACTTCACTGTAGCCTCAATGGCCCTTATCCACAAACTGGAATAGCACACCCTGCCTCAGGGTTATTGAACTGTTTGGGGACTCTGTAATAGTCACTTAGCTCAGTCCTCTGAATTAATAGTGGTTTTTGTTCAAATGTCACTCTCCGGGTATTCTCTGGTGTCTATGTAAAATCACAAGTTCCTTTCCAACACTTCCTAGCCACTTCCCCACGTTAGCTCTCTTTAGTTACTTTATTAGTCAGCTTCCTGTTTCTATGACAAATACTCAAGTTAAATAAGAGGTATATGTTGGTGTATGGTTTTTAATCCAAGTTTTAGGCCTGTGTCAGAGCAAGATATAGCAGGAAGTCCATGGTCAAGCAAGCTGTCCATTTCATGGTGAGAGAAAATGTGTGTGTGTGTGTGTGTGTGTGTGTGTGTGCTTGAGCGTGAGCTGATTTCCAACAATTCTCTTCAAGAGCATATTGCCTAATAGGACCCACTGTTCTGTTCTGGGACAGATGTCACGAGGCAAACTACTGCACCCCTGTCACCCATGCAAAGCCACGTGTGATTCATGTGCCTTCCCAGGCTCCTTAGAGCTTGCCTCTGCTCTCCCTCAGGCACAGCACTCGTTAGCCACACTGCGGTGTTCTCTGGGGGTTTGTGGCAGAGTCACTCTACCACTCTACTCTAACTTGATTGGCAGCAACCTGCCGAGCCAGAGAAGAAGAATGTCCATCAGATCCCAGACTGGGCAAGCATGTCCCACTCTTTGATTCACTGGGTCCCTTCTCAAGATAATTCCTGACTAAAACATCATGAAGATCTGTTGGGAGATCAAAGCAGATTCGTGCTTCTTCTCTACTTAGAGCATAAAACTGGAAATCTTTCTGTGCTTTCTAACACCCAGCATTGCCTGTATCTGTACTGATACCCGCTTTTTCTTTCTTTTTTGTTTTCTGTGCTATCTCAGGACTCTGTGCCTTTTTTTAACGGGACATTTTCATTTTCCTACTGCTGAATTCCAGTGTTATCCTATGGTCATACATTTTGGTATGCAATTGGACTTGTTGCTTTGGTTGAAGAGAAGCAGGTGAGCGCTGGGCCTCATTCAGCTACATTGTTAACCCCCTGAAAATCAGACTGCTTATTTCTGAACTCAGTACTAGCATCTTCACTGTTTTCCTTCGAGGGTTGCACACACCTGATTCCATGAACTCCTGTGAAGGCAACTGTATGCAAGTAAGCTGGTCTACCTGGCACTCCCATGGGGAGACAATCACTAGTGGATCTGAGCTGGCATCCTGCTCTGCCCTACATTTTAACAAGTAGTCTACTTTTTATTGATTGGGTCTATTTGCTTTTCCCTTCCTTCCTTCCTTCTTTCCTTCCTTCCTTCCTTCCTTCCTTCCTTCCTTCCTTCCTTCCTTCCTCCCTCCCTCCCTTCCTCCTTTTTTTCTTTCTTTCTTTCCTTTCTTTCTTCCTCCTTCCCTCCCTCCCTCCCTCCCTCCCTCCCTCCCTCCCTCCCTTCTTTCTTTCTTTCTTTCTTTCTTTTTTCCTTCTCTCTCTCTTTCTCTCTCTCTCTCTCTCTGTGGAACAACTTTAATCCAGCAACATGGTTTCTCTGGCAAGGGATCACATCCAAAGAACTGCTACATCTGTGTGATCCAGTTGGAACAATGCACCTTTAATCCCTCTGCTGGGATAAATATATGACCTTAGTACACACTTTTAATCCCAAACAATGAAGGGAAAGTTAGTTTGTAGAAGGAATCAGCCATGTTTGAATGTGATGTCTAATTGAGAGGCAGTCAAAGTGAAGAATCAGAGAAAGATTTGACAGGATGAGTCAGAGGTAGGATACTCCCAACTCTCATGGAAGAAAAGAGAGGCTACTTTAGAGAACAGCAAAGGAAAGAGAATTCGATTTAGAGCAAAGCGCGTGTGCGTCCACACATACACACACACACACACACAGAGAGAGAGAGAGAGAGAGAGAGAGAGAGAGAAAGAGAAAGAGAGAGAGGGAGAGACACCTTAGAACACACAGCTCTAAATGAGATGTCTCCATCAAATCCTTCTCTCAGGGATCAGGGAACCCTGTGGAAGAGGAGGCAGGAATGGGGGAAGACAGTGGGTGCAGAGGACACCAGGACAAGAGGATCCTCTAAAACAACTGAGCAAAGCTCCTATGGACTCACAGAGACTGAAGCAGCAAGCACAGGTCTGCACCAGGTCTTCAGCATACATACTGTAGTTTTCAGTTTAGTACTTTTATGGGACTCCTAAGTATGTAAATGTGTGGGTCCCAATTCTTGTGTCTGCTCTTAGGACTCTAATTTTTCTGTTGGCTCCTCTTGTCCCACTTTGAGATGATTGTTTTTATTTTATCTTGTGTTTTATTTTGTTGTTATCTCCTGGATACCTGTTCTTTTTCTAACAAGAGACAGAAAGGGAATAGATCTGGATGGGAAAGGAGGCAGGGAGGAAGTGGGAGGAGTAGAGGGAGAAGAAATTGTATTCAGATTATATTGTATATGAAAAAATTATGTTTAATAAAAGGAGAAAAAAGAAATAAGACATTTCTTATGCTATTGCGTCTCTGTATCTACATATCTACGTATCTGTCATCTATCTATGCATCTATATCTGTCTGTCTGTCTGCCTGTGAGTGTAGATATGAGCCTGCCACATACATGTGTGGGAATGAGAGGACTCCTGAGAGAAGGGCTAGTATTGCAGTCCTACAAAGGCTCAGAAGAGTAGGTTCGCAAGGTCTCAGATTGTTGCATATTCACTTATGCCTGTGTCTAAGATCATGAGTGAAAAGAAAGTTTATCAGAAACATAAGCTAATTTTTCTCTGGCAATATTATGGTTTTTTTTTGCATGTTTTCATCCAATAACTAAAAAGTTTTTAAAAATTATTATATAACTATATGAATCTTTAAGGTACAAATGATCTAACGATCATATGAGCATTAGAAACACATGTATAATATATAATAATAAAATTTAAAAGTTAATATTTAAATATCTTTAAACATTAAAAAAATCTCAATAAACATTGTACACATTTGTTAATTACAATATGATAGTTAATAATAAGACAGTCTATGGAATATGAGAGGAGCTTGAAGTTTCTAAACACAGAATAATGGCAAAGCAACGGAAATGGTCATTACCTTGATTTGATCAGTACATTTTGTATATGGGTCCTGAGCTACCACGGTGTCCTTCATAAATATGTGCAGTAATCACTTTATTTCACCTAACCCCCGTCAGAACTGCCCCTCTGTAACCTCCTTTCTTGTCTTAGCCTCATGCACAAAATATTTAAAGATATTCACCACATGTTCCCTGCATCATAAACAGGAACAACAGATAAGTGCAAGGGCTAAGCCCTGTGCCAATATTACACTGTGGCCCCCGAGATGAAGAGAAGGAGATGCATGCATGGCACAGACCAGGAACAAGGCTTCCAAAGGCATGTGGAATAGAGAGGCAGAATAACACATGCAAAAACAATCTGCTAATCATGGCCACCCTTGCTTCAAGTGTGTAGCAGGTAGAAAATTTTACTTAACAAACATTTGCTCATTTTTCCTGACCAGTGCCTTGATTGGTCTTTTACCTATTTCTGAATGCCAAGACCCTCGCATGAAAAGGAGAAACTCGATATTCCTCCCCTGCACTGGGAGTCGGAGGAGATAGGATATTTCAAAACCCAGGACTAACTGGACCACATGGTTGTGGGTGGAGCTGTGTGTGACACAGTGGCCACGAGTCGCCAGACTGAGTCTGCACACACTGTTTGGAGCATCTTTTTGTAGTTCATCTTTTGAGAGTGTCTTCGAAATTTCTTCCAACCCTCCCCCCAATCTGGTATGAAACATTCTTCAGACTTTTTACCCCAAACTGGAAAGGAAGATCTGTTAATAGCTCCTAGTCTTTTGGGGTGCACAAAGTGATTGCCCTTTATTTAGGATCTTCAAGGGTTAATATTTCACTACCTGGAATGTCTGACTAGAGGGAGCTCTAGAGGGTTTAAGAAATATTTGAAATTCTAGCCCCTCAAAGTCCCCAGGGACCAACCCTTGCTCTCTGAGCCCAGGAGAATCCAGATTCACTGGTGGATGTGGTAACAGGAGCACTCTCAACTCTCCCAGCTGGCATCTCGAGCTGCCACACATACACACGGACACACGCTCAAAAGCAACTATGGAAGGTGGTGGCTGTTCTTGCAGTGTGCACCCCAAATGTGCACATGAAAACAGGAAAGCCTGTTTCTCGGTGTGTTGGTTTTGACACCATGACTCTTGGGAACTAGTAAAGAATATTAGGTCAACAGTAAATATTAATGTAATTCTTGTGGGACTCTAGGAACCTGTAATACCAGACTCTTAGAGAAAATAAGTGAGCCTTATCTCCTGAATTGTAGTGGCATCCTCTCTTCCCAGGTTATCTGTCCTGCACTGCTTCCCATTTTTGCTTTTCTATCATTCTGTTGCAGATGGTGCCTTCCCCAGCAGTGACCAAACATTTAGGCCACTAAAGTTCAAAATTTCAACCTTTAAAAACTGTGATCTAAACAAAGCTTTCTTCTTTATAAAGTATCCAGTCCCAAATATTTTTGTTACAGTAATATGGACAGTATAACGTGGGCATATAAATTTGACTATAGTAATCATTTTGTGATTACCATATTATTAGCATATTATACATTAGTATATTATTAAATATGATTATAAAAAACATTGTATACCTCAAATATACACGATGAAAACAAATTTAAAAGAGTCTGCATCTCTGGAAGAAGAGTAATAATTAACATACTTTCTTCCACACCAGCTCTCCAGACAGGTGGTGCTTTTTTACAATTAGTATACTCTTCTAGCAGACAGGGACATAAAAGCATTCTAAGTATTGATGATTAGATTTCCTGTTTCCCCTACATATGCTACTAGTAGCATTTTCAAATTCTTCATATTGATTTAAAGCAATTTTTTCTGTACCCCCAGAAAACAGTATGAAAACAAGATGGGAAAGATGAGCAAGGACAAAACACAATCGGGGTGAGATAATTTGCCAGTAGTGTAGACAGGAGTAAGAAAGCTTGCATTTAAACATCTCACTGTGTTATACTTTTTATTCCAGAAGGAGAAAACACAAGATCAGAAGAGCCAGCTAAAATATTCCATGTGCATAAATTTATTTTAAATTTTATTGTATCACATTATACAAGCATTAAACATGGCTTCATGTTGGTGACTGTTTAAATGTGAAAATTTATCATTCGTGTCAGTACTTTTTGGCTATTTACAAGTAAGGAATTCCTATGTACTTTATATATCTCTGCATTTGTATGTACATATGTAGGAATACATGACTATACATATGTACACACAGAAATACATCTATGGCCATACACATAGCTATAGATATGTCATATAGAATAATCTTCTCAGAAAGATCTGAACTTAAAAAAAAAAGAAAGAAAAAGTTGTAAACAGGGTCTTGTCTGTGTCATTTGGTGATGGAGAATTAGGACATGATGACATTCTAGGAATGTGTCCAGGTGTCCAAATACCCTTTTTAGCCCAGTGTCTGTAAAATCCACATGGGAGAGAATGCAAAAAAGGTAGCAAACAGGCTGAAAAACAGGCCCAGTATACAAGTTCCCCCTTGGTTTTAAAAACTTGAGAATGTAACTGCCCATAACGTGCATGCTTGCTTGGTCAAGAATGGTCTATGGATAGATAGCAGTTGTGTGCTGCACTGCAGTTTGATTTCAGGGCAGCGGGGCTCCACCTCGGTCTTCTCCTCACTGACGCCCTGTCTGCAGCACACGTAGCGCTGTCTGCAGCACACGTAGCGCTGTCTGCAGCACACGTAGCGCTGTCTGCAGCACGCACTGTGGGTGCACAGCTAGTCATTCACTTGAATGTGCTTTTGCACTGCTCGAAGAAGAGAACAGAGTTCAGGTCTTTAGCCTGGAAATCAGCTGTCACCTGGAGAGAGAAAAGACACCAGGACCTTACACACTTAGGCCATCTCTACAGAGTTCAGGTCTTTAGCCTGGAAATCAGCTGTCACCTGGAGAGAGAAAAGACACCAGGACTTTACACACTTAGGCCATCTCTACCTCACGGTGCACAATAGCTTGAGTAGTTACCATCTGTCAAGGGCGTTCGAAGACTTTGGAACCCCAAATGGAGTAAGAGAAAGATGAACATCATGTCTGCTTTATGGCAAGTCAGTCAGGACAATCTCAAGAAATATGAATCCTGCTGACTCTTGTGGGAATAAAGATAGACAAAACCCAGGCTTTCCAATAAAAATGGGAAGGAGGCAGAATAGGGCACGTGGTGGTGAAGGGAAGAACCCCCCAGGATGGCTCACCTGGGCCTCCCAGCCCACCCTCTAACGACAATGAATGCACCTGTGCTCTGGTCTCTGACCACTGGACTTTTGGTAGCAATTCTCCGTGGTGATGTCTGTCTCCCACCCCACCCAAAGTCTTTGGATACATGCAGCCTTCTTCTCCAAAGAAGGCTCAGGGAGGTGATCAGAATGAGTCAGGAGCTGGGAGGGTAGACCCCAGGGTCCCGAAGAGTGAAAACCAGACCGTCTCATTCCCTGAAGTACTGCTCGCTCCCCGCTTGTTACTTTCCTCCAGCACAGAAAACAAGATGCGCCAGACCACACACAGAGAAAGTGAGGTCAGACATGGAATCTGGCAGGCTGCACCACATTGCTTCACAGGAACTCAGACAATGGAGAGTATTCTACGGTATGTAAGGGCTTGGTAAATGGCACTGGTACGCTGCCTCATTTGAGCTGCATATCAGCTCAACTCAATAGGCAGACTGAAACCAGTTCAGTATTTTTCCCACAGCCACAGCCAAAGAATAGATATTGGAAATGGCAGAATTATTTCGTTTTTCATGAAGCCAAAGTCTATCTTAATCTGTGCACAGGGTGGGAATTCAGGTGTTTATTCCTGTGGGATTTAGGTCTATCTTTTTCATTAATTAATTAACTTTGCATCCTGATTGTAGCACCCACCCTCCTCTTCTCTCAGTTCCACCCTCCTTCCCTCTTTTCTCCATCCCCCACCCCCTATGGGCAGTTAAATGCTCAAGTTTTTAAAACCAAGGGGGAACTTGTATACTGGGCCTGTTTTTCAGCCTGTTTGCTACCTTTTTTGCATTCTATCCCATGTGAATTTTACAGACACTGGGCTAAAAAGGGTATTTGGACACCTGGACACATTCCTAGAATGTCATCTTGTCCTAATTCTCCATCACCAAATGACACAGACAAGACCCTGTTTACAACTTTTTCTTTCTTTCTTTTTTTTTTTAAGTTGAGATCTTTCTGAGAAGATTATTCTATATGACATATCTATAGCTATGTGTATGGCCATAGATGTATTTCTGTGTGTACATATGTATAGTCCTAGTAGCAGGGGTCATGGAGACTGAAGAGGACACCCTCTAACCAAAAAGGACTCCTAATGGAGCCCAACCTATCCACAAAAACTTTTACCCAAAATTTACCCTGTCTACAAGATGTGCAGGGATAAAGATGGAGCAGAGACCGAGGGAATGTCCAATCAATGCCTGGCTCAGCCTGAGACCCACCCTACAGGAGAGAGCCAACCCCTGATACTATTAGTTCTATCTTATTTCCTCCCCGTTCAGCCTATTGTCAAACTCACACTGAACTGCGGGACTGTCAACATGCAGTGATGCCATCAACCATACACATTTCTGAAGATATCTGTTACAGTTAGCAAAGAGGAAAATTCTTGTTCTCTGTATCTCACTTTCCATTTGGAGGCAGAATTTGAAAAAAAAAATAGTTTTTGCTCAAATAAAAAAAGAAAACTTTGAGAAACAGAAAAAAACAAAAGGCCATCTCCCTCATAATATTAGTCTCATGGAGTGTTAGAACACAGGCTCCTCTAAACAATTCATTACAGAGGAAACACAGGCTCAAAGAGCTTACAGGACCTAAGGTCATGCAACTAGTGCGCAGCTTGAGAAAAAGGTGGATAGGGTGCATAGGGGCTCTACTGAGTTTCCGTGCAATGTAATACATCTCCAGTCTCTCCAACTTTT
Source organism: Meriones unguiculatus (assembly GCF_030254825.1). Classification (NCBI taxonomy): domain Eukaryota; kingdom Metazoa; phylum Chordata; class Mammalia; order Rodentia; family Muridae; genus Meriones; species Meriones unguiculatus. The sequence continues at coordinate 96,925,109 of NC_083350.1, forward strand.
ATTAATTAAATGTACACTGATTAGGTACCATTAGGTACACTAACTAGTTGGAAGACTTAGAGTTACAGTCCATCGAGAAAGCCTGATGATAGCTTTTGAGGACTGCAGATGAACAGCACAAATCGGTCTATCTCTTAGCCAACAGTGCCGATGGTAATGACCAGAGGAGTTTAGGTGTGAAGTCTTAATGGGCTAAGAAGTCTGGGAAACCTTCTCAGAGGGTGTGGCACGAAGCAAAAAGCCATCGGGGAAACGGCGTCTAAGGAGCTTATTTTGACCCTTGTTAGTGAACGCTCTAAGCTTTGTTTCAGTGTTTGAAGCAGCTGCCCAGCAGCTGACCTGGGTGTGACTTCCTTCTGGGCACCTGGTCACCCACCTGGTCATGGCCACTCGTTGTGGTGTGCTTTTCCATTCTTCTTCCTCTCCTTCCGTTCCTTCTGGAGGCGCTCCAGTTCAGCCTCGTACATCATCTCCTGGATCAAGTACTTCTCTCTCCTCATTCGATCTCTTAGATCTTTCGGGAGGTCTGGTATCAGATAGGAAATGAGGTGCTTTATACAAAACACGAGGTGCTAGAAATGCAACAGAGAACACAACAGAATCAGAAGGAGTGGTGGAGACATGACACCTCTGGGACATGGGGGAAGTGGAACGAGGTTGGGGGAGGCTTGCACTGAAAGGACAAAGGGCAGGTGAGAACTGAACTTGGTTGACAGTTGACACTGTCTGGAGAGGAGAACCAGAGGATGAGGGACAGATGAGGAGAGATGCTCAAAGCAAAGAAGGCTAGGAAAACAGGAACCCCAGAAGTGAGTCCTTCCTCAGCAGCCTTCATTGCTTAGGGGCCGACTGTCCACCTGAGCATAGGTCACATAAGTCCTCTGGGCCACAGTCCACTCGCCTGTCAAATGATGCTATGAAAAACAGAATCAGTTTGAAAAGGCTGTGTAGATAGCCAAATGCTTTACAAACCTTGCCAGTGAGAGTCACCCATGGGACTGGGGACATTGTCATTTCAGGAAGAAATGTTCTCTTTTTGGGAAAGTGCTGCACATTCTTTACCTGAAATCTAGAATCACAGTCACTTTTGCCTATCTATATCCTGGTGACCGCTGAGTTACCAGATGACAGTGTGAATAAGAATCTTTATAATTCTAAACTACTCAATCACAAAAAAGCTGTGCCAAAGGATAGTGGTAAGGATCTTTCATTCATTTAAAACAAATTCAGTGGCACACACAGCTGGCACAAAATTCTGCCAATCAAGAGGCTTTTCTGTATGCTTCTGGTGTTTTAGATAGTTAATAACAATACCCAGGAAGGGTGTGGAAAGTTCTAAATGAAAAGCCACTTATTAGTGTAATGCCACCCTTATTTATTTTTAGTGTATGTGTGGTGTGTGTTTGTTAGTGCGTGTGCATGGAGGGGCTGGCATCTTCCTCTCCTGCGTTTCACTTTAGAGTTTGCTGACAGGGTCTCGCACTGAGAACAGAGCTTCCTGTTTGGCCCAGCATGGCTGGCCAGTGAGCCCCTGGAGTTCACTGTGCTGGGATTTACAGGCATGTCCCTCTCCACCCGGTTTTCCCATTGGTGTTGGGCATCCAAATGCAGGCTCTCATGTTTGCACATAAGCCCCTTTCCCACTGAACCATCTCCATGGTACCCATTCTTATTTTTTTTTAAAATTAAAGGCCTGTTGGTTTAAACATATTTGCTTCTTAATTATCTAGACAGAGCCTCATGGGCCTAGAAATCTTTACTTAGACCAGGCTTACCTAGAACTCAGAGACCCTCCTGCCTCTGCCTCCCGAGTATTGGGATAAAGGCCTGCACTTCCACACACAGAAAGCACAGTTTCTTTTTTAGAGTGGGGGCTGAGGGCAGTGAGATGGCTTACTGAGTAAAGATGGCTGCCACCAAGCCTGAGAAACTGCATCCCATCCCCCAGACCCACACGGTGGACAGAAAGAACTAACTGCAACAATAAGCTGCCCCCGACTACATTCACATTGGCCCTGGTATACCCATGTGCACACACAAATAAACAGATAGAGTAAAGATGCTTAAAGAGAGGGGCTGAGGCATCCATCAGTTTATTTCCAGGGGAGAAGAGTTTACTATCATCTTCCCGTGACTATCTGGAGTGATGGGACAAAGTGATGATAGAATTGTCTCAAAGTCTAGAGAAACCTCGAGTCCAAACAGAGGCATCTCTGCTTTATGTGAATGTGGCTCCTATATGTGTGACAAGAGATGGAAATGATATAAATGGAATTACAGCAATCCAAAAGTTCCTAAAAGCTTCAAAGAAAATGGTTGATATATTTTTATTGAAACATAGTACAGGCCATGGCCAGGAAGACCAGGCCCTTTCGGCTCTTCAGCAGTCAGGGCTTAGGTAATGTAACAGTGGCACACACAGTGGCAACAGGTGTAGCATGGAGTTCAGGGTCTTCCAAACGCTCGGTGAGCACCTGCGCCATCCTGGAGAGACTTTGAAACATCTCTTAGAAACAAGAGGCTGCGTTACGTGGCCACGTTGTTTTAGAGAGTCGGTGCTCGCGTTCAAGTCTCTGTCACGTATTTACTCATTACTCCGAGTGACTTCATTATGCCAAAGGAAAGAAAGGAACTGTTTGGGAAAACTCACCTCAAACACAATGATAAAAGCCAGCCGGGCTGCGAGGACATGCCAGAACTGCAGTGTGTAGCCGTAGGGTGCCAAGGAGTGAGGAGGGTCCCGGTAGTCCCGATACCTGTAAACACACAAGGAGGCGAGTTCCAATTCGAGTCTTCAGGTCCTCAAACCCCTCCCATTTCCACTATGTGGTCTTTGTACATGGGCACAACATATGCTAGACATATGCTGCTTTGTTTGCACAGCATGTTTTTTTTCTTTTCGTAGACTATCTCTTCTCGGGATAATCACCCATGGTGGTTGGGTAGAAATGACATCTCCCTCAACCTCAGCCCAAGAGATTCCTAAGACTCATCACCAGGATGCCCGTTAGAAGCATTATTAAGAGAATTATCACAAAGTCCACAGACCTTCTGGGAGCTACCACAAACTAGATGGGGTAGGAGAGAGGAGGGAGGGAGAGAAGGAGGGAGAGAAAATGCTAGAAAATGAAAACAGAACGAAGGAGAACAGAGATAATATTCTGCAGACCGTGCCCAATTCTTAGCACTTGGTTATTACAAAAGAATCTTCGTGTGGCTTCCTGATGCTCCCAGCTGCCTAAAACAGCACGTTTCTTTTTGTGCAGGTTGGCATGCATGGGGTTTCTGCTGCTTGTCATTAACGGGCCCTCCCCCTGCATCCTCAGTTTCTAACATTCGCATCGACACACGGAACTGCACACGTATTTGCTGAACCCTTCTGCGGGGTCAGGCATCACCCACACAAGTCCACGTCACTGCTACCACCTACACTACTGTCACTATTGAAAAGTGACCCCAATGTCATAAGTTTTCACGTGTCTAGAATGACCTGGGTGTATTGGTAGTTTGAACACTTCTGCTGTGGAGATGCACAGAACTCTCCTTGTCTGAATAAAATTATGATTTTCAGGTTTTTGTAGAAGATGGAGCCTGACCGCTAACCTCAGGGTCAGTATTGATTTATAGATGATCCAGAATAAGTTGCTGTAAAGACTATGCTCTAAGTATATCAAGGACTTGAAATAATATTATCAAGTCACTATTGTCACCACCATAATCGTCATCATATAGTGGTTTTGGGTATGTATGATATAATATATACTGTGAAGATTTTATCACTAGAGTGACACTAATAATAATTGTACTGAAATTGAGGAATGCCTTGATGCCTCCAAATTGCTGGTTCTCTCTGTGGAAATGAAGATCAGGCCGAGCACTGAAATATCTAATGTCTAATATGTGGTTATTCACCTGAGCCTAGCATAGGTCCAATAATTATGCATGGAACTCCCGAAAGAAGAACTTATTTCAGGACTAAAAGTTTGCACAGGTTATCCTAACCTCCATTTACTTTTTTTTAACTACCCAATAACCAGAGTTTGTGTTATTCCTCTACTCATTTTTACACACTAGTATTTCAGAAATACTCCTGGTAGATATTCTAGAAGAAAATGCAAATGCCTATTTTTCATGCTTACAGTTATTAAACAAAACTATATTTAAAAAAAGCCTAGACTTCAAATTCTTTGAGGTGTCATCTTCTTTGCTTCTGTAAACTTTTTTTTTTTGTTCATATCAGTATCCATAACAAAATTTACAGAATTCTTTTTTGGGAATCAGTTGTCTATACCAATAAAATTAGTTTTTTTTTCTGTCTCACCCTAGTCTTTTGCATTCTCTTTTCTCTCTGGATTTGTGGAGTATTGTTGCAAATGCTCTGAGTTATGCCTTTACCTACAATTGACCCTAGAAAACCTGTATAGGCATAAATTTGAAAAATGGCCAAGCTCAAATGCTGCTTATGGCCTGTTTTTGGTTTTGGTGCTCGGAATTGAGCCCAGAGGTTCCTTGTCATACTCACGTGGGCTCTGTGCTCATAGCCCTGAGCTCTACCACAGCCCTGTTATTCTGCCTTTGATGTGGGATAATTTATTTGTCAGGAGACTGGCTGCCTGGTCTCTGACACTAGTTTCAGTGGAGTCCTTCAGTGGAGCATACCCTGTTGGCTAAACTAAACGCATCCCCAAAGCCGTCTCTCTTTCTCAAGACATGGATGGCTGGCCTGAAAACATAATTTTCCTAGCTTCCACTATAATTAATTTATTCCCATTTTTAAACTGTGCAAATTATATTCTACATCTGGAAGAAAAAGGAACAAACCACGTGGACTCCCAGCCAAGGCAGAGAACAGAGGCAGTGGTGGGGAGGTGTCTCGCTGAAATGTTATAGCTGTTGTAATTTTCATGGCAACCATCCTCTTGTTTGATTTCAGTTTCACTCTCTGTGGGGCTTTCCTGAGCAAAACTGTACCATCTTTTTTTTCCTTTGCATTTAATATAAACAGAACTTTAGTATACGCATTTTCCTGTGAATTGTTTCTTAGTTATTATGTAATGACTTTATTACAAAGTTATTATACAATATAGCTTTGAATTTCTACTACCATGAGACTGCCACATTAATTACTTACTACATAGTTGTGTCTTAGCATAAGGTTAATCTTTTCTCCAAAAGAATGTTGATTTTTTTTTTATCCTTTGCATCCACACACAACATTATAGTCCCCAGGTATACAGAATTGGAACAGTAATTCCTGACTTATAAATAAACTTACAGGCCCATTATAAATCTCTTTTAGTCAGCTTGTTTATTTGATACTTCCTCTGTGCTCTCACTTCATCTTATCCCTTGCATTCCTTTCATTGTTTCATTTTTATCACTGATACTATCAGTGGCAGTCTGAATGCGAAGTGTCCTGTATAGGCTTGTGTATTTGAACAATCAGTCCCCGTTGGAGACATTGTTTGGGGGGGATTATGGACCCTTTAGGAGGTACAGACTTGCTAGAGGAAGAATGTCACTGGCAGTGGGCTTTGAGGGTTTAGCCTTGCCCCACTTCCTGTTCTCTCTCTGCTCCTGTGCACGGACAAGATGTGATCAGCCAGTTTTCTTGCTCTCATCGCCTGCTGCCGTCCCTTGCTGGCATTATGGATTTTCCCTCTGGACCCAAAAGCCAAAATGAACTCTTTTATAAGTTACTTTTGGTAATTATGTTTCATCTCAGCCACAGAAAAGTCTCTAATACATACATTTATTTATACATTTGTGAGGGTGTTATACTGTGTACTTTTGTTTGCTCTTGAGCTTGATGTAAGGATATTACACCTTTACAAAAGATTTATTTAAAAATTTTTAATTATGTGTGTGTGTGAGTGTGTGGCAATGCACATGTGTGAGTGCAGTCGTGCAGAGTCCAGAGAGGGTATCAGATCCACAAGAGATGGAGTGCCAGGTGGTTGTGAACCACCCGGTGTGAGTGCTGAGACCTAAACTCGGGTCCTTTTGAAGAGCAGTGTATATTCTTCACCACTGAGCTATGTCCTCGACCCTCAAAGCATATTATATCTCACACAGCCTTCTGAAGTTTGCTCTTTATTTACTCTTATATTGCCTGTAACTTGTCTATTTTCACTACTGTACAACAGACTATATTATAGTTGTTTCATGTAGCATCTGTTCAGAGTTACTCATCAGCCTGTCAATTCCCTATTTTCTTTCACCTTTCTGACCCACAGAAAGCCTTTATAACAAAGCATAAGTCTACCTAATTCAGCAAATTATCTTTGTGTGCGCTTGGTTCCTGATCCACTTAGTTTTGGCCTTAGGAAACTTGGAAATTTTTTTCCAGGTCACTGATGCTCTTGAGAAGATGTTTTTAAAATTTAACAGTATGTTCAGATGTCTTCCACCTGAGAGACAACTGAGGTGCATCACCTGGCACATGACTGAAGAAAGAATTCTGACGTTGCCTTTTCCACGATGAAAGTATATATGTATTTTACACACATGTGTATGTATTTCTCTTGCAACTGAAAGCATTGAAGAAATACGAAAATACTATTTCAGAAAAAAATAAAAACATTAAACAAAATGATCACAATTTAAATGAATGAAGATATCCATCACATTTATGTAAAAGGTATTTTTATTTTATTATGTAGGACAGTTAGACTTATGAAGCAGGAAGTAAAAAATCAAAAGTGTTCTGTACTTTATTATTATTTATATATTTATTTTTATTTTATATATCATATATTAATATATGATATTATATTACTGTACTATTTATATTATATATCAATAGTATGTTACACATTATGGTTTATTTATCATATAATAATATATGTATATAATATATAATAATATAAAATATAAAAGATTAAATACATAACAGATTATATATTATTTATTTACATATTAATATGTTTATTATTTTTTTAATAACAAAAAGGTCTTAGAAGCAAACCTTTTTATCTTTGTTTTTCAGATAGGTTGGTCTTCAGCTCACTATGTAAACAAGGATGACCTTGAACTTCTGATTCTCCTGCCTCCAGCTTCATAATGCTGGGATTCTAAGTGCGTGTCACCATATCTAGTTTGCGTGTTGCTGGGACTGTACCCGAGGTCTCATTCATGTAAGGCAAGCACTCCAACACCTGTCCCCCACCACCAGTCTACTAAATGGTTTTTAAATTAAAATAAAATTTATCATTTAATTTAAGTTTTTTACTTAGACTGCAATATGCAAGGAACAGTGCATGCTAAATGATTTATGAAGTTTGGAAACACACTAGAGACTCTAAGAAAACATCAAGTACTGGTGCTTGCTTGTATCTTTCCCCACCAGACTTCAGCAAGATCGGATGATCTCTTCCTATGACCTCTTCATCAGTATAGGAGAGTTAATGGGACTTTGGTAGTTAGTTTGGGGTCAGAGAGGAAGAGAATGTGTTTGCTGCCTTGCAATGGGGTCCATCTGGCTTCTCACATGATGGGGGCCTTCTTGGGGCCTCTGAGCATGTACAGGTCACTGGGTTTTCATGTCTGTTGTTTACATGGTAAGCATAGTGTCACGCAGCCTTACAAGTCAGATGAGTTTCTGTGGTATCAGGTCTGGTATTTTATTCTGGAACTAAGCAAATAACTTGAGATGTTAGGTACTGACATCTAGTTTTTAATGCCTATACTCATTTCTCCGAGAAAAGAAGAAAACAAAAATAATGAAAGGTGAAGGAGTTCAATGGGCAAATGTGTTATTTTATGGTGAGTCATTCAGAGGCTAATATAAAAGAAGGATTATCATATTGTGGCTCACAGAAAGCTGAAAATTCCTATTCATAGATGCTGCTCATTAATGCCAGAGGGAACTATGCTGAGTCTCACTATTAGACTCTGCTCTAAGCATCCTTCCCAAGCCAGTGTGACACATGGGAATGCCACAGCCATGTCATTATGACACCTTTGTTAATGAAGCTTCTCATAGAATGCTAGTTAGGAGTTCTGTCATCTGCCAGATAGGTCAATATTGTCTACCATAGAAAGCTATTATTATTAAGCAAAGCAATAACTCTGAACATATAGTAGGTCCTCAATAAATTCTTTGTATATTATTGTATATATTCTTGGAGGTATAGCTTAATTTTCTTTTAAGGGAGAGAGCATGAACATGTGTTGCAGAGGAACAAGTTACAATCAACCAGGACCCTGCTCATATCTCAGCTGGATTTTTGGAACCACAAGACTATATAGTATGGGCAAGAGATAAAAGTAGAACAGCCAGGTGCAGTGGCACAAACCTGTAATCCCAGCTCTTGGGGAGGCAGAGGCAGACAGATCTCTGTGAGTTTGAGGCCAGCCTGGTGTACAAAGCAAGTCAGGACAGCCAAGGCTACACAGAGAAACCCTGTCTCAAAAAACAGCAACCACAACAACAAAAAGAAAGAAAGAAAGAAAGAAAGAAAGGAAGGAAGGAAGGAAGGAAGGAAGGAAGGAAGGAAGAAAGAAAGAAAGAAAGAAAGAAAGAAAGAAAGAAAGAAAGAAAAGAGAGGTAGTACACATGCCCTCAATGGCTGTCAATCAAACGACCTGGGGATTGGCCCCAAGACACTTGTCGGTTTGGGTTACAGTCTGAACAAGAGAAGGATTTAAAATTCTCCAGCTGAATCCACTTCAACTCTTTTCTATATGTGTATGTGTGTACTTCAGGAAACCCGTTAGTAGCAGGTTTCTGTATAAACACTTGAAAGATCTTCAGTGTTAGTTAATGGGCAACAGCACCCCTACTAGATACTGCAGGCGAACAAATAAAAAGCCCAGTGATGGGTAGGAGTAACCCTTTTTGGAGTTGTTAGCCACTACGGTCCCATAGGTCCTCAAACATCAGAGACTACTATCCATGCTTTTGCTCACCCTCCAGAACCTGACAGTAAGATCCTGTTGCTGAAGACACCAGATGCTCATCAATCAAGCTGGTACTGACTCCATCCCAACAGTGCTGAGAGGTGCTATGCCCACTACTGAAAGAGTAAACTGATTATCACCCTTACACAGCTACAAAGTCTTTGAGCTATAATAACTTGGCCTGGTAGGACATACCCATTGGTACAATAGTGAGGAACTAACTTTCCGATTGGAAGTAACACCTGTGACACAAATTGAAATTCACAATGACACTATTATATGGCCAAGAACCTGTGGCTAGATAGGTCATAGGCCCTAGGAAAGAATCTACTACTATTTTTCTTCTAAGTAGGGATATTATTAAACTGATACCTTACAGAAGATTTGTGTATTTCTCTGCCCTGATTAAGAGAAGTTTCTTTTTGCAGTAGATAGTGATTAACACAGTAGACTCACAATACGCCATGATTCAGAGAATACGATACTGTAGAATGCTCCATCCTAAGTGAGGCGTTTATGTTACACCCTTCCTCCCAAAGGTCAGGGATCATTGTGGACCAGGTGGAAAGACCATGAGAGTCTGAGATGATGGATAACTCTAAGAAAACATGTTTTCTGGACAGAGCAAGGCAGTTGCACATATGAATTTACAGTGGTTGTGACAGACCTATGGACGCTAAAGCAGGACAAAATAACAGCACAGATAGGGAGAGTGAGCATGAAGGCCAGCTTAAGGGGGAAACTATTGGCAGCGGATACGTGTTGGAAGGACAGTCAGCTTTCTTTAAGGGTGCCTACTAAGTATAGTGGCACTTCGGAGGAGGGCGTGAGTCCCGCTGACTCTGGGTGAGAAGTCTTCTCGGAATGGGTGGTATCTGAGTTACATTTACACCTCCAAACAACAGAGGAGAGATGCCAAAGAAAAGGCAAACCCAAGCAGGGCATGAGGGCCCGTGACGCATTCCTGGCATAATGTGACTTTAGAGGGAGATGTGAGTTGAAAAAGAGGCGTTGCTGAGTCGGAGGTTACGTGAGCACTGCCCAGGAGTATGGTGGGCTGTGCTCCAGTGGCAGGCCACAAATCTGAAAGCATGTGGGCAGACACACTGGACTCGATGAGCTAAAAACAAACAAATAAACAAACAAAAAAGAAAACAAAATTGGGTGGAAAGAGAAAGGGGAGGTGAATGAGCGGAGAAGTGAATATGATAAAATTATATTGCATGGAAATCTCAAAAAACTAATACAAATTTAAAAAAAAACAGCATGTGATTTTTTAATGCCCTCAGAATTGAGAAACACTGCTTAATTTTTGTTATTTAATTTTTATTAAAAATTAAGCAAGTGAGACATAATCTATATTGCTCGTGTAACCTGTTTCATAAAGTCTTTAATTACCTTTATCCTCTCCAAAGCATGTTTGTTTTTTTTTGTTTGTTTGTTTGTTTGTTTTTCCTGGCCAGGGAACATAAATTATATTCGGGAAAACTAGGTTTGCCAGAACCTAGTTAGTACAATATAATCAGGCATATATACTCAACTAAAATTTTTAAAACATTTCTGCCCAAACACTGGGCATTTTTCTCTTTTCCTGAAAATAGATTCCCCCGCGCCCCCCCCCCCCCCCCCCCAGTATATTCTCCTTACGCTAACCACTGCTTCAGCAAACTCAGGCAGGAAGCCTGTCAGCAAAACCTTTCCATGCTAGAAGCAGCTGAACTTTGCAAACAGCACGCTGCCGCTCCCTCTCACCTGCAGTACTTCAGGGGCGTTCCTGAGAACTCACTTCCGTCGGACTCTGGCTCAGACCGGTTTTCAAAGTCAGAAATCTGGAACACAGACAAGCTGGCGTTCACGTAGCCAACCATACACCTGCGAATGTATGAGAGGATGCAGAGTGCATAATTACAACAGCGCTCATGCCCTTTACCTCCAACTCAGCAACGCCTCCTCTCCAATTCACTTCACCAGGAATGCGTCACGGGCCTTCATGCTTCTGCTTGGGTTCGCCTTTTCTTTGGAATCTCTACTCTTTTGTTTGGAGGTGTAAATGTAACTTATCCTTCAGTGATCAACTCAGACACTATCTGTTCAGAGAAGACTTCTCACCCAGAGTCAGCGTGGCTCACGCCCTCCTCTCTGAAGTGCCACTACTCTTAGATCAGGATTACTCTAGAGCTTGTACTGGTGTTGGTTGTATGCATGTGTCTTCCCTCCTGAACTGTAGGATGGTGGGGGAAGAGCAGATGTCTTAAGGTTTTATTTTAGGATCCAGCAGTTTTATGCACTGTTGAGATCCAGAAACATGGAATTTAGTTGACTTGGTGGGAGGAAAATGATATGTCAGAGATTCTGTTGCTCTTTCTGAACTGAATGAGTAGACTGTGAGTAACTCTAACAACCATTCTGTCAGCTTCCTTTTACAGCATTGTGCTTGGCTCATATTCACTCTATATAATTTTCAATTAAAAGTAACTTATTCATCATTATTGCTATTATTGTGTGAGTGTCTGTGTGTGGGGAAGACACACACACACACACATACACACACACGAGCGTACGTGTGTGTGTGTGTGTATGCACATGCCATGGTGCATCTAAGTGGGTCAGAGGACAACTTTGTGGGGTCAGTTCCCTCCTTCCATATTTACATAGATTTAGGGGATAGAACTCAGGTTGCAAGCCTTCTGTAGCAAACTTTTTTACTTGCTGAGTGATCTCACTGTCCCACCATATGTAATTAATTCTTTAAGTGAAAAGAAAATGCCCACCACATAGACTTACTTAGGGATTAAATGACACTCTGTGAGCAAAGCATACAATTCTATATTTAGCCAATAGTAAGCAAAACTGAGTTGGTGGTTATTCATTTTATGTACACTTTGTACTTTGAAGGTGAACACATACTATGAAATGAATGAAAACATGGTCTTTAGAATCACTTCATTATCGTGCCTGATGTGATTAACCTAAGCTACTAAATCTTAAGCCAAAACGATGACACAAACAATCCCGAAAGCACACGGCTTCTTCATAGCCTTCCCAGGAGGAACCGCCACCCTTACCATGGCCATTACAAAAATGAGTTGAGCTTAGAGAACCTACTTCTCCTTGAAATGATGAATGAATGACGTGTATAGAGCATGATCTGAAGACATGTTCGCCGCTTGGTGATTGTTGCTGCAGAGAGAGAGCCAGTGGTTTCCCCACACATAATTTAGTAGTCATCTTAGGCTGAGCCGTGGTCTGAACTGGCAAAAGCTGTACTGGTGTGGACTATCTATATCACTGCCTGTACTCTTATCTCACAAAGCAGTGCCAAGGCTTTGTGGAGATTAAAGCTGTTGTCTGTTGGCTCTGTTTAAAATTTCCATTGACAAAATCTAAATTCAAATAAAACACCTGTCTTATGAATGATATCCTCCATCCTTTACCCAAAGAGATTGGAAGAATAAATCTGGGAACCGATTTACTAAGCATATTTATGTAATGCCAGGCACAGACTCATGCTGAAAATGTGCCTCCAGTGGCTGGTTACTCACATGTACATAGAATAAGAAAACTGATATTGTTATCTTTTTTCCATAACATCTCAATCATCATAGGAGAAAGACCACTTATACTGAACTGTTTCGATAGTTCCCCAATTCTTTTTACAATGCAAAATCCTATTACTGTGACATCAAGTAGTTGATGGATTTAGGGAATTGAAATCTCGCATTTTATGGTTCAGGCAGTGATGTCTGTTTTTCAACTCATTGACTTATTGTCACAGCCGGAGCGCCACAAAGCGTAAGCAGATGCCATGCCTTTCCTCAGTTTGCTGGCATATGCTCTGCATACCACTACCATTTCCAGAGACAGACAGAGAGACAGAGAGACACAGAGACAAAGAGACAGAAAGAGAGAAACATAGAGATAGAAACAGAGACACAGAGACGCAGATGAATAAAACTTTCCTGCTGATGGGAGAATAATGAGGGCTATCACTAAAATCAGAGTACCAGGCAGATATCATCCAGAGTGGCTGCATTGTCCTCTACTATGGCCTCGTAAGGCTGCTCCCCTCAGGGGGAGGTGATCAAAGAGCAGGCCAATCAGATTGTGTCAGAGGCAGTCCCTCTTCCCATTACTATGTAACCCACTTTAGACACTAAACTGCCATGGATTACATCTGCGCAGTGGTTCTAGGTTATTTCCATCCCTGGTACTTGGTTGGAGTGCGGGTCTCTGGGAAGACCCCTGCGTTCAAATCTTCTGGTTCTGTTGCTCTCCTTGTGGGGTTCCTGTCCTCTCTATAACCTACTATTTCCCACTTCTTACATAAGATTCCATGCACTCTGCCCAACAGTTGGCCATAAAGTCTCAGCATCTGCTTTGATAGTACCACTGAATGAATATTTTAAAACAATAAATAATATTAATTTAAAGTGATCCTGAAGTAGGACTAAGTGAAGCAAGCAGATGACAAAATTTGGTTACATATTTTTGTTAGAAAACAAATATTTAAGCTCAGAAAAAGAGCAGAAAGGAAAGTGGGAATAGTTAAAAAGAGGAGGAAAGTAGAAAAATGTATGTAGTAATGGTGATATGAATAGAGGAATTACTAATAGCTCTTGAAGTGTATTTCATGTATAGGTTTTATTGTTCCAACTACACATGTGAACAATGTCTTATGTTTATAATTAAAAAAGAATTATTTTTAAATTCTAAAAAAAAAAAAAAAAAAAAGAGTACCAGGCAAAGAACGGTCTCTTGTAATTAGGAAGGAAGTTTTCTTAAAGGACTAGTAGGAAGCATTTCCAAGTAAGGAGACTTAGAAAATCTCTCCTAAAAGACACTGTTTGGCTCAGGACCCAAATTTATCTCTTTTTGAAATGTAACTTTTGAAAATGTCTCATGTCTTTAAAAGTGAGAATTCTCCTTTGGAAACATTGGTTCCTTATTGTTTTCAGTTCCTTAATGAACGAGTCAAGGGACACCACGTGACCATTGTCATCGTTATCAGGAGGAAGAGCAGAATCAGAAGTTGACTTTCAGGTTTGCCCATTTCAGATCAAACTCACTGCTGAGTGTCATTGAATAAGCTATAAAATGTGTCTCTGAGGTTTTAGGTATTGTGACAATACAGCCTGGGAATAGAAATTGAAGGTTGGAAATGCCGTGAGAAGTAAGATTGGGTTCACCTACTTAAAGGCAAATGTGTTTTATAATAAAGTGTCCCAAGCTAATATGATGAGTACAGAAGTCACTATAGGATTTACACATTTATGTTCTCTATTATTTAATACAATATGCTTGTGTCTAACTCAGCAAATGAACACAGAGTCCTTGATCAAGGCTCTAGCCCTTTATGACAGCACTGTTTCTGTGGAAAAACAGCTTTGATTTAGTAACTAACCATGGGCATCTGTTTTTTTTATGTATATGTCACATGGTAGTTCTGAGGCCCAGAGCATTCTGCATCCCTATCATGATCCTGAATCTTAATGCTTGCCCCAAATTCCCAAAGTTCCTTGTTAAGGACCCCATGTAAAGATACCCCAGAAGAGGAGGTGGCTTCTTCACCAAACAGTGAGCAGTGTGAAGTGTAGCTACAGATGATGAGGAAGAACACACGAAGAGGAAAGTGAAACCCTCGAAAGTCTTGTGCATGCAACATGTAGAAACTGTTTGCCTTGAACCACTTCTTTTCTTGACAGACCTGGCTAAGACAGACTGTCTTTCTGCCAGCAGCCTTGAACCCGTGACTACTGGGCATCCACACCAGGAAAGTGGCTCTACTTTTAATGGGCATGAAAAGAACATGAAAGATGTGATCCTTCTTTTTAAGCAGTCTGCAATCTGCTTAGGAACAGCACCAATAGGAGAGCCAGGAACAGCACTGGGCAGGAAGTGCCATAACAGGATGAGGGGCATGGGAACCAAAGTGCGCTAGGCATATGAGTGGAACTGTCATCTGTGGAGGAGCTTAGGTCACCCAAAGGAAAAGGGGAGGCGCTGATGTAACAGAGCTGTGGAGAGGCACAGTGATGGGCTCTGATTTAGGTTCAACTTAAATGGCAACTTGTCATTTCTACAGCTGGTTTAAGTCACAAGTAGGGGTTGACTATAGTTGCACATGGCATTGCAAAAGCTTACGACTTTCTAAGACTACAAAGTAGAGCTTCTACTTTGTAAGCATTTTTTATTTCTAGTACATTTTCAATTTGGAAAAAAAAAGAGCAGAGGAAGAAGAGAAAGAAAAAAGAAAACAATGGTAACAGAGAATTAAAAAAAATCACTGTAAAGTGCCTGTGATAACAGAGCTAACACTCATGAAGGAATACCACCCCCATGCACACACCACATATACACACCACACTACCCTACACACACACACACACACATACACATACACAAACACACTAATAATGGCCAGTGGAATTAGAGACAAGAGGCATAACCTAGAAATTTGCAGATAGCTCATAAAGAAAAATTTGCAAAGAAAATTCCCAGAGCTGGACAGATACTGTAATAAAATAGAACCAAGCGTTCTAATCACAAAGGCAAATTCTAATCACCAAGAACACTGTTTTAAGCAATGTACACTGCTAGAATTGTAAATCTTTGGTTCTCTATCAACTCTATAAATCTGTTCCCCATTCATTTTGAATCTCTAAAAATCAATTACAGGTTCTACCATATAGTGGAACTAGGGAAGGATCAAAATACTACTGAGGCTTAAACTCGGGAGGTTTGCAGTGAGATGAGCTAGAGCCATTTGGCGCCCTGGCGCTGAGAACAGACAGGTCTGTGTGGGTGTGGCTCTACCTCTGTGCGGGTTGTAGCAGTTGTGGTGGAGTTTAGTCCCTGCCTCGTTAATATTGCTCTGCTCTCCAGAGGGACGATAACAATACATGTTCCACTCGGAGTCATCCTGAGAACCAATTGAAGACTATCTCTGAAAGACGCTGCAGGAAGGAGAGCTTTTCCTGGGTAAGTCCGACAGAGCCTGTTGACAGTGGCTGTAGGTAGGAAGCAATGCCTGGGCAGCATAGGCCAAATCTTTAAGTCTCTGTTCTAGAGTTTGTATGCTCACTTCAAGTTGCTAGACAATGAGTGATAGACAATTAATGGCCCCATTGTTATTATAGAAGAAGACTTCCCAGACGGCTGGGCTGTGGGCCTTATCAAAACCCTCAATCAGCCATGCCTTAGTGAATTTGTGTGGGATTAATGACAAAACAACTGGATCCTGACCAGGTTGGCTCAGCTAAAGTGAGTTTCTCCATTTGCCTACAATGTCTAAAAGAGGAAATTAAATTGGCTCAGACTGTAAACCAGGGAACAGGATTGTTTCTATTAGGTGCCAGCTCATATAAGATGATTTTCTGGGATTCAAAGACCTTAGGCAGACAGCTAGAGTTATTAGATTATGACCTTAGGGACTGATAGTGTATGCTAAGACTTTTGGCAAAGAACAGAAATAAAAAGATAGGTGGCATGTTATGAGGATGATTAGGTTTCATCTGACTACATGTATTTTAGTCTGAACCTCAGAACATCGGGATGCATCTTAATTTGACTGTCCAAATATAGACAGCAGTCTGAAGATAGCTAGGGAAAAATAATCTTCATGCTATTGAATACCTTCTGGTTCTCAGGTACAGGGTCCCACATCCCCACGTAAACTTTACAGTCTCCATACCATGACAGTGTGAACCTCACGTAGGAATTATCTTTTTATAAATTCATAACATTTCCACAACTACATGTTATGCTAGGTCACACACATTGGGATCTCACACAGTTCTGAATTCAGAGTCGGCAGGAGTCAGAGGGTAGGGAAACCATAACTGTTGCTCTCACATTAGATACCATCCGAGGCTTGTCAGACTTGTTTGAGCTCCAACCCTTTGGTAAATAGGATGTGTTTTCTTTGGCTGAGAGTGTAGTGTTATAATTTCACTTCCCCTACCACAGGCCTTGTCTGGGCCTGTGTGCCTCATGCCCCAGTGTAGACGCCTCTCTCTGTTCCAGCACCATGCAATGGCTAAGCAATGGAAGTTTTGTAATCGTTTTACAGCACTTACTTTTGCCCGGCTTCTCCTTGGCCAGCACATGGTCCATATTTATAAGCATATACCAGGCGAGGGATAAAGTCAGACGTTATTGCTATGACAAATGCATTCGTAATAACAGAGAGAATCCCAATGCCTTCAAGAATTCCGTACCAAATTCCTATTTAAATAGAAGTGTGGTATTAGTTCTTTTACAGGTAGTAAGGATGAATACAACAAGGCTCCCGACCTGTGAAAGCCTTTTCGTACACCCTTTTAACTTTCCAATGCCTCTGACAAGGAGTTACCATTTTGTGTTTCCAAACAGTTTAGAATTGAAGGAATCGCTGTAGTTTCGTGCACATGCTAAAGTACTTGTTACATTTCTGCTGCTGGCTTACTGTCAGCATCAGACATAAGTCAAAGAATCCTGGCCGCCAAGACACTCACGTGCCAGCTGCTGAGAGAGGACAGAGCATCAAGTCCCTAACAGACCGGAAGCATCTCAGTGGTCATGACCCTTCCTCTCATCTTGCCAGACTGTCCCAAACCAATGCCCACTGCTTAAACACTCGCTTCATCTGGAGGGCAAGAGACCACTCTGAGCAAAATCGTCTGTGTCCATTTCCCAGCCGCAACCCACTGGCTGGTGCCAGCTCGCTCTGTTCTCAGCACTGGATGCAGACACGGATCAGACAGTCCTCGTCTCAGCAGCTCTCTAGAGCTCTGCATCGAACTCAGCTCAGCATTTCTAGGCAAAGACCAAAGCTCTTTTCTGCCACTAGAGAAACCAGGCTTTACTTCACGTGAGTCAGAACATTGAGGAAAGCTGGGGTGGGAGGTGGGTAAAGGGAAGAGGCAAATAGATCTGCTTTTAAAAGTGATGAATCAAAATTTTAGATTCTAAAGTCTTACAAACTAAGAATCTACCTAAGCACAAATCCATAAAACACTGGAAATCTAAAGCAATCTAGGTAGGCGGCTTTATTTCTTTATAATATTATTTAGAACTGACATGTTTTTGTTTTTTGTTTTTTGTTTTTTTTTTTGTTTTTTTATTTTCTCTCAAAAATGGATTGAATCAGCTTACATGAAACCTTGAGAATTCCTAAAGTGTATGGCTTTTTTTTTTTTTTTTTTTTTTTGTATTTATTTATTTAGAGACAGGGTCTTACTGTGTAGCTGTGGTGGGCCCGGAAACTTACTATATAAACCAAACAGGCTTTGAACTCACAGAGATCCACCTGCCATTGCCTCTCCAGTGCTGAGATCAAAGGTGTGTGCTTCCACATCAGGCAGGCTTTTAAATCTGACCTACAAGCTGTTTCCTGTCTTCCCAAAAGGATGCCTGAACCCAACTTACCTATGTCTTTGGCCCTTGAAGCCAAAGGCCTTCTCCACTGTGTAACAAACTTATAAGCATCAAGTCGGATTTCAATGATGTTATTCAGTAAGGCCAGAAGGGGTGCTAGGGGAAAAGCTGCCACGAAGATAGTTGTGAATCCGAACTGAAGGACTAGGGAGGAAAAGGAAGATAATGAAGAATGTTAGTTTCCCATCGCAGCTTCACAAAGACAGTAATGTGTCATTGTGTTGGGTCATTTCCCCAATCACTTAAGAGCTATAAACTGAAGGAACCTGTCTTTAAAAAGATGACCACAAGACTGGACAAGAGGTATCTCCTGGGCTTGAGAGCAATGGAATCTGAGGAGCCATAAGTTTACCTCAGACTCCAATACTCTCTAAATGTCACTTACTAAGGAATGGAACCAGAGCTTCTTGGCAGAAAGTTTGATTGTAGGTTGCGGCAGAAAAACACACAAGAATACTGGATTGTCTTGTGATGTAAGAAAATAAAGGTTCAACAAACGATGATGGGGGCACACCAACAGAACAAATGTGTAGGCACTGTCAATGGCCGAAGCTGGAATACTGGGCACAACAAAATCGTAGCAGCAATGGACCACGGCCCAAAGGTTGTCAAAGTCATCTCAACATTAAATACTGATAAATATGAACTGAAAACACATAGGGAATAAAGTGTGGCTCTTCTTCACAGTGAATTTAATTAATAAACATAGAAGGAATGGAGAGAAGAGAAAGCCACCATTAATTAAACTTTACATGGGAGAGTACTAAAGTTCGTAGGTGGAACACTAGAAATAGGGTATTTGCGTATTTCTAAAGTATCTCCTCACACAATACTTAAGATATGCCGACGTGGCACACCCTGATATGACAGGCCCTTTCCCCACAGTCGTTCCGCATGTGGTCCTCCTGGGTAGAAACTAGATCTCTGCTAGACTCCAAGTTTCATCAGCGATACGTCATTACCTTCTCCCTCTTTTACACTGTCCCTGTTTGGGCTCTGTCTCTCCCGACTTTCACCTCTTTTCCCCACTGGACTGCTGTCAGTCTTCACCAAGTCTTGGTTCTAGGCCAAATCATCTTCCTACAAGAAATGCTTCAGAAGGTTCTCAGGAACTACAGACCAAGGTCCCCCATTCTCCATGCCATTCAAAGATCTGAGTGATCCTTCTGTGGCAGTTTCTAAGCTTCAAGTTCAAACATCCATCATGTCCCAGAGTTTGAACAAAACAAAACAAAACAAAACAAAACAAAACAAAACAATCGTTTGCTCTGGCCACAATGGACCTGTGGTCTTGTAAATCAAACATACACTTAATGTCTGTATTGATCAACTGATGAAATGTGACTCCTCTTATAAGGTTAAGCTCAAAAATGCCCTCTTAGAGATTTAGGGCTGCATGGCCTCATCTGGCAGCCTCCACTATTGCTGAGAAACACAGAATGCACTTTATTTGCCTTCATGGCTTTGTTGCCCTTTTCTTTTGTTATACTGGGCTTTGTCAAAGTAGCAACGGGGGCCTCGTTATGTTTCTCTGTCCCACATGCACACTGCAGTGGTTTGTGTATGGAAGGGATTTGTTAGGTACTAAATAACGCTGGCTTGACAATGATGAAAGGCCTGGACAGCAAAGCAAGCTGGCCCATTGGGCGAAAGCAGAACTTGTGATAATGACTCTCAGAAACATAGATGTATGAGAACACTTCTTGAATCTAAGAAATGTAGAAAAATGTAGCTGATCTCACTAGTCACAGTAGCGTATAGAACGCCGTTGCTGTCCTGTCAGGAGCAAGATGCCCGCGTCAGCCCGCGTCAGCCCGAGTCAGCCCGCGTCAGCCCGCGTCAGCTCGCGTCAGATTAGATGGATGGTTTTAGTGCAGAAAGCAAGAATACCCCAAATGTTTAATGACGAGAAAGAAAAATATAAAATCATCAGTCTGTAGATGATGTGGGAGAACATATATAAGAGTTTTTTAAAAAGTCACCATGAATTATAATTGATGTGCTGGAGCGATGGCTTAGAGGTTAAAGGCTAGGCTAACAATCAAGATATCATTGATATTAGTTTCCAGAAGATTTAATTCATGCAAGGTCAACAAACAAGCCAATGATAACTTTATATAGTAGCAACATAACAGAAAAAAAAAAGAAAAGTAGAGCTCTGTATGTAGTTCTGTGGTAGAGTCTGTGCTTAAAATTCATGAGGCTCTGAGTTCAATCCTCAGAATTTAAAAACACAAAACAAAACCAAAAAAACCCCCAAACAAGGCAAAATAAAAAAACCCCAGACAGCCCCATTTCCTAAACAAACGAAAAACAAACAAACAAACAAACAGAAAAATTGTGAAAGCAACATTATTTGCCATTGCACTACAATTTATCAAGTCCTTAGTAACAAACTTAACCTGTGCAACACAAAGCTACACTAAAATAAAACTATTGAGAAAAATGCAGACAGACAAATGCAGGAATATGTCATATTCATCGATTGGAAAATATATATTCTTTTAGGGCTTTAACTAAACTCCAGCCAACACTGCAGTAAAAGTTGTTGTTGTTTTAAGCAGAAACTGGAAATGTCAATACGAAATAGGAACTAATTTTGAAGGAGAGCAAAGTTGAAACTTGTCCCTTTGAAGATATCATTCTGAGTGGGAAGATAAACCATCAACCGAGGAAAGATACTTGACTTGCAGCAGCTTTATCTGACATGTGACAGTCTGAATAGGAGATGTATGCATACATCTATGACTGCATATGTGGTATTCAGCTGTGTGGAACTAATTTGGGGGACTGTGGAGCCTTTACACCAGTAGTTCTCAGTTTTCCTAGTGCTGTGACCCTTTAATATCGTTCCTTGTGTTGTCGTGACACCAACTATAAAATTATTCTTTGTTGCTACTTCATAACAGTAATTTTGATAGTGTTATATACAGTGTTGTAAATATCTGATATGCAACCCCGTTGGGAACTACTGCTTTAAGCACTGGGGTATATCTGGAGGAAGTAGGTTATTGGGGGAAGCACGGTTAATATTTAGAGTGTGG
This sequence comes from Meriones unguiculatus, assembly GCF_030254825.1. Lineage (NCBI taxonomy): Eukaryota > Metazoa > Chordata > Mammalia > Rodentia > Muridae > Meriones > Meriones unguiculatus. Next base: position 96,946,468 of record NC_083350.1, read on the forward strand.
TTCTGTTTCTAGCCCTTTGCTTCCTGTCTGGATGAGACGTAAGCTGTCATAGGCTGCTGCATCCACGGAGCTGTCTGCTCTGGAACATCTTTCCTGGCATGATGGACTATCCCTTGCATCAGGAACTAAAACAAATCTCTCCTTCAGTGAGTTTTTCCTTGACAGACATTTTGTCACAGTAATGAGAAAATCAACTAACACAGGACTCATATCTATAAAATGTAAACAGTGGCCACAGATCACTAAGAAAAAAATGCCCCCTCCCAGATACTGGCTAATCATGGGTCTGGATGGAAATTCGAAGAGAATATCCAAATGGTCATAAGCTGATGGAAGGTATTTAGTGTTATTAGTTGCCATAAACTTTCAGATTAACACCATGGTAAGAGGCTATTATATACCAAGTAGAGCATTTCAAAAAGCCTTAAATTTAGTGAGCTTTAGTGAGTATGTGGACATATAAAGCAGCACAACTCTCTTCACCTACCCTTAGAACAGGATGCCTTTGTGCCCGAGAAAGTGGGTGTGGTGCATCACTTATAAAAATCGCTAGGCTGCATTTGGCCTGGAGGCAAGTTTGCCAGCCTCTTACCTGTGCAGAGACAGCTGCTTTTGCGTGTAAATCTGTGAAAATCTATCCATATACTTGAGATTTACACACTTTAAAAAAATCACTCTGTATTGTAATTCAGTAAGTTATAGTATTTAATAATACAATAAATCCAGGAAGGAAAAATCAAAAAACCAAAAGGAAGCAGATAGAATTCCTGTGTCTGTTTGTGATGTGCCTCATGTTGTTCCAAGCTGCAGTGATGTCTCGGGAGCTGCAGCATTCTATCCACATAAATGCTTTTTTCAGGGGGCATTATCGTTCATTTCCTTCTTTATGGGGAGAGTCTATTAAGAGACTCAAAATGGTGATTTCTCTTAATGAATTGCCTTTATTAAGTTTTATTATTAATGCCCACATTGATTTCTTTTTCAAGTGGTATCATTCTGCCGTTGCATAATTGAAACTCTAAAAATATCAATAGGTGCTTAGGACATAGGCAATCTAAGAAACATTGAGCATCAATTCTACTGCTCTTTTAATTTTCAAATTCTTCCAGCCAGGATTACTTTCTTCAGAAGTAATTCATCTTGTCCAGCTCTACTCTGATTTCACCTCCACACTGTAAAGCTTAAACAGAAGATTTTCTCTATATAAATATATATATATGAACATATATTATGTATATGTAGATGCACACACATTTATAAAGTGCAGCCTACAAGAAATCATTATTATTTTCTCCCCAGATACATACTGAGACTAACAAGTATGATTCTAAAGAAAACTGGCTCCTTAACTAAGTATAGCCCAGGTGAAATGTTCCTTGCTTCCTGCCACTTTCCTCCCATAACAGAAATGGTTGCCCTGATGTACTTCCCATGAGTCATGTTACGGTAACTTTGACACTTCTTGCACTACACTTTCTGTCTCCGGCTCTTCCCCATTAGCCTATGTACCCTTGAAAGCTGAGCACCCTGTCATGTTCCCTTTTTGTGTCTCTAGTGCCAAATGTAGTGATTCCTTGGTACTGAGTAAAGCTTAACAGATGTCAGCTGGATGTGGGTCAATCATGTTGAGTGATGACTTTTCTTTCTGTTTTTTTTTTCCCACTGAATTTCCCAACATTTATTTTCCTGTCTATTCAGTTCCATAATATGGCAGTGGAGGATGCGGGGGACACAGTGGGAGAGAGACTATCCAGGACCTAGAACATGCTAAGAAATATCTATACTTACAGGTTACAACTTCAGCTCCTTCTGGTGGTTCAAGGAGCAAGATACAACAATATTATGAAGACTTTGAAATGACTGTCCTCTGAACTTTGCTCATTTGTGGTGCCTGGGAATCTTAATCAAGGCCTTGTACATTCTAGATAAGCACAGAGCCACTGAGCCCCAAGCCTGTCTTGGAATGTTTTAAGATGTTTTCCCTTACACTTGTTGCTTTGGAATGCCCTCACTCTAGAATGCCTGTGAGTGAATGGCCAGATGATAACAAATGTGCAGTTAGTTGACTATTGCTGGAGATCAAGGCTTGCATTTAAAATTAAGGGGCAAAGCACATTTCCATACTCATTTCCAGGTATTCATCGAAGAGGCCATAGGCATTCATCGGCTGAAGATTGTAGTCCTTTTCCCACTGTGGGAAATTTATTTTCCTTTCAGTCCCGTGTTCTTGTCGGACTTTTCTTCTAGTCCACCAGTTCTGAATTAACCTGGGTGACAAAATCAATGTCTTAGAAAAACACACGATTGTTCATAAGCCTTAAGTAATGATAAAGAAGAGAGTGTAAGCATTTGGAACTACAGTTAAAAACCAGTTCATGCAGGTGGGAAGCTATGTCAGGGATTAGAAAGAATTCTGAATACCTGATGCATTTCTATTAGCGAGTAGATAGAATGGCTGACGAGCTTATTTGATCATCCATGAAATGGTCTCATGTTCAGAAGTAGACAGGTAGAAGAGTGAGGGGACCATGAGTTGACCTGGCACCAAGGCAACCTCCTGAACATTCAGGAGTGGGAAGGTCCAGTTTACATGGCTTAACTCTGTACCCATTAGCATTCCTATAACACGAGTGGCCAGCATCAGTACTCCAGGGACCCAGGTGCCTCCAATTCCTTACGAGAAGGCTCAGCTGCTTGAGACTCGAGCTTGACGTGGTCTCTAAATCCTGTGGGATGGATCTCGCTCTGACACTCGAGGCTGCGCCTCTTAGCCCTCAGCAGCATGCGGGAGAACATTGTACAATATGAAGGGAGGTGGAGAGAACGCCACATGGGGGGCAGGTCTGTGGCTGGGGCGTTCCAGGAAAAGGTGACAAGTTTTGTGTATTTCTGGGAATGGAAATATTAAAAGTGGAGAAAAAAAAAAGAGGGGCAGCTATCAGACACACTCTGCCCACCTCATGGCTCACTGGCTGACATTTCAACTAAAGTCCATTAAATATTCCATAAAGTAGAACATCAGACTTCCGTTTTTATGTTAACCTTCAGGAGTCTTACAGAAAACATTGGACACCTGGAGGGAGATTTTAAAACTTGAATCTAAGAATAGAAAAGTGTTGCCCTTGCTTCTGACAGGGCCCCAAGAGGAGAGGTTTCTCAACCAGCGAGTCCCAGGAACCTGCTGTACTGAGCAGTCCCAAGTCCTGCAGGGCTGGACCCTTCCCAGAGTCCCAGCTGACATGGAAACCAGCTGCTGTGGAATCGCATCAGACACAGAAAGGCTGCTGATCTAGATATCCTTAAGGCCTCAATGAGCAGAAGTGGATGTCACAGCAAAGTTCAAGGTCATCTTTGCAGAGATGACCCAAGATTCTGTCCATTGTTATCAACCAGAAATCACGGGGGTGATGTTTTACTGGTGGAAATACACTCTTTTGAATCTCTGACATTTTTCTCCTTTTCTAACTTGCCTTTTTGCTGTAGTCTGAACTTACAGTACCTTCGTTTCTTCGTTTGCTTTAAATTAGTGTTCTGACTTGTCATGGGAATAGGGGAATAAAGAGTATATGAATAGATAAATAGCTGAGGACCTGTAATACTGGAACCCAGAGAGTCAAAGACATCATTAGAGCATGCTACATGCACACACCCAGACTATGCTCACAGGCATCATAAAGAACATTGAGTCAGTTCTCTTTAAGGGTGACTGCTGGTGGGGCCCGCCACGATTCAGGGGATGTCCCCACACCCAAGAGTGTTTGGGAAGCATGATAGGCTTAAAAACACAAAACAACAACAACGTCAAAAAAAACCAAAACAGGACACATACTTTTTTTTTTTGATAGGTAGGGAGATGGGGATGGATCTGGGAGGAGTTGGGAGAGGAGGGTGAAATGACTAAAATATATTGCATCAAATTCTCAAAAAATTGATAAAAAATTTAAAAAAAGAACATTTTACTTTCATTTGTATGAGTTGTGCTAAACATAGAAGAGCCAATGTTCATTATTTTTTTAATTAAAATTTTATTGTGTTTGTGTCTACGTGTGTGTAAACCGTGTGCCATGGCACACAACACAAAGGTCAGAGGGCAACTTTGGGTCTGTGTTTTCTTTTCATCTTCATGTGGGTCTGAGAGGACCCACTGCTTCCTGTTTTTATGACTGCATTTGAGTCTGCGTGTGACACACTGGTTTAACTGAATCCATAATGCCTGCACTCAGAAATGCCAATCAGGAGCCACACTGCCTCTCCATGAGACAGCCACGGTACTCACGGGTAGCCAAGTTCCATGAAGTTATTCCAGGTCTGCTTTAGCACCATTATAATGCCCATTTGCATGCAGAGATCAATAAGGCATCCGCTAGGGTGGCACTGTGAGACAAGCAGACATGGAGATCCAACAATCAATGAACAGAAGATTGTCAGGCTTCTCCTCTGCACAAAGTTGCCTTGAGGCTGCTTGATAGGAAACTGTAGGAAACAAGGAAGGTGGGGAGTACTGACCTCTTCCAGCCTCCATCTGTTTATCAATCTCAAGTAGGCACCTGGGTGTCCTGTAAATCTTCAACACAGAAGCAACACGTTAGCGCTGTGTAGGTTTTTAGGCTTTCAGCGAACACCACATTCAGCTTAGTGCATCCTCTAAAGTAAATGATGGGAGCCCTCAAGGATCAAAGAAGGAATAAAGAAACCCTCCAGAACCGCCATTACCTGAGCTGCAGGAATTCTCCAAGGAGCAGCTCTCTTTTTTCCTTCCTGCCCAGCTGCTAAGGGCAAGGGACCATTCTTGCCGTGCCCTGTGGCTTTGAGCATTTCTGCTGAACATCAAGTGGCCCGGCCTGTGTAAGCATTCCTGCACTTTTGATCTTTTGAGTACCAGCAGTGTTGGCTTTGTTATTGCCATGGTAGTTCCTTGTTACTGGCGTAGCTAAACAGGAAACAAGGGGCACTGCACCCATCTCCATCATAGAACTGGACTCATGGCCTTGCACTGCCTCCTGTCTCCTCAGAGGGGATGGGTAGGAATCATCCTTACCACGAAACAGGGATTCCTTCCCAGATTCTCATCTCTGCTGGATTTCAAGTCACCTAGAAAGCTCTGACTTCTCATTTCTACCCCTTCCCTATTTTGATGTCCTGTGAAGTCAGGGACCCTGGCTACCCTGCAGCTTGCATTTCCTTATGTCACATACTAACATAGGTATGACACCCTGCCTTGTTTCAGGTGAGATGCAAGTCAAAAGCTTTCAACCTATGTTTGCACACATAAACTATTTTTCTCTACTTATCTGTTCGATACCGAGGCACGGGTATTTTTGAGTAGACTATTTCCCGGGAAGTGAGGTGCTTTTGCAGTTTGAGAAGGAAAGGTGGTGGCTGATCTTCTCTTTGGCCGGTGGGATCTGAGTGATGTATCACCACTAGGGCTAGGGGGGATGGGGCACAGGGAAGAGTGCTCCTTACCTCCCGAGGAAGAATGCGATGTAAAATGTGGAGCTGTTCAGATTGACAAACTGAAAAAGAAACATTTTCAGGGTAAAGCTGTTCTCCCACTCGGATTCTGTGCGAGGCTGTTCTGTGGGCAAAAGGGAGCAGGGTTTGAGAGCCTGGGCAGGACCCTGTCTTATCTCCTGCTCTCCCCTCCCCCACATGGAGTTAGAGGGTCTCCAGCAGGCACAGGAGGCTCTAGTTGGCCAGCAGTTGATGTGCTCTGGGACAGACCATGCAGGAGCTAGACCTTCAGCTTAAAGGTCAGCCCGAACAACAGTGTTGCCTCCAGGGGCTACAGGCATGTCTGATGGAACTCCATGTCCAGACTGTTCTGTGGTTACAGGGTATCTGGAGAGGCTGGATGAGGGACAGCCAGGCAGAAAGTGCCTCACCCTCAAGTCTGGCTCCTTACAGTCTCTTTATTTTGACCAAGTTTCTATCAGTTGAGTAGGGCACGCATAGAGTCAGACCCTGCTCCGAAGCTCGTATGGATCCCTTGTCTCACTCAGCTCCTTGATCTCATGTCGTGTGGGGGAACTGCGAACTCCAGGACTCTGGGTGTGTTTGCCTCCTAGGTTTTACCCTCATCTAATTGTTTTATTCTCACAGACAAAAACCAAAGGATGGCCCCTTCTTTAGAACTATCCCCATGTTTCACCATCCATGGCACACATCTCTGACTTTAGTCAGCGGCCAACTCGAAGCTCATCATATTTTGACTTTCGTATTACAAATGTCCTTTGGACACTATGGTGTGAACCAAAATATAGAACTAGTTGCCCATGAGGTCACGCCTCCAACTTTATGTCTCATGTCTGGTGCATTTATCCTTCCCAAAGAGCTGACTCCTAAGCTGAAGCAAGGTCGAAGAAAATGTATTTAAGGCAGAAGTGTTTTCTGTTTCCACAGACCCTGAGCTTCTAATTGCATTATTTAACATTTCACCCCATCAATTCCTTTTCCACAACTTAAACTCAAAATGCTTCCTGGGCACATAACTGAGAAGGGAAAAGGGGGAGAAAGAACCTAAGGTTTAAAATGACTGGAACATCAGCATTACAACAAGCCTGTGGTGCTGTAGGGGGAAAAACAGCAAACACTTCTCCATGGGCTTAATTTCACCCTAACAGCTGAGTTCCTAGTTACATGTAAAGGATTTCTCAGTTGTCAGCTGGCTGGATTCTCATTTGTTTCAAACATGACATCCTGGCCATCTTCTATCCAGTTGCCCCTGGACACAGCCTGGCAACAGGCAATTTCCTCTACAGTTAACCACTTTCCTTCCTGGTAAAGGCATAGTGTTGATGGAAGATGACAACGACATTAAAGGAGACAGAGTACATTATCCAGCCCAGCATAGGACACATCAACACAATAAACGGATTCTGTGGTAGAATGACTATTCTACAAAAACTACTTCAAACTTTGTCCCCTTGGACAAGCCACATACAGGAATACATTAAAGGAAGCCACCTGTGGGAGCATGTGACTTTTTCACTGGCTCTACAACAGTCACTATCGGATTCATAAAATTAAAGCTATTTCTATTCTATACCTTGAAGAATGTAGTGATGTACAGCTTGTAGCTGGTTATCAGAGCATTCTGGTGTATTCTGAGGCCAAAGAAAGGTTCTTAGAGACAGTTTGTCTACATGAACGTATTTCTGTAAATGTCAGTTATCACTGCCTGACTACATCCTGATTTAAAGGATTACTAGTCATCACAATGACTAACTTTTAAAACTTGACAGTTTTGCAGAGACTTTTTTTTAGAAATAAAGTCCCAGCATGTCTCAGACTCCTAAGCTAAAGACTATTCTTCTGCTTCAGCCTCCTGAGCCACCACTGTCTTGCGGAACCCACTTATAATTCTAAAATGTAGGTAGCAGCTAATGAATACTTTTGAAACAATGCTGGACACTCCTTGCATGGGTACTTTTGCGATGGTGTTTTCTGTGTGCACAAAAGGGAAAACCCCTACTTTGAATTTCATATGCTTATGACACATAAGGGATATGGCAGGTTTGGAAAATACAGACTGAAAAGACCTTACTTTTCTGATGAAAGGAACTGGTGTAATTCTCAATAAAGAGGGTATTTCTTTCTTTTTAAAAATACAATGTTGTTATTAGCTCAGAATGTAACGTATGCATTTATTGTATTTTGATCATATTCATCCCTGCTTCTCCCCCTTAGTCCTCCCAGATCCACCCTCCCCCCTGTCCCAACTTCATGCTCTCTTTATTAAAAGTAACCCACTGAGTTCAATTTGTGTCACCCATAAACTGATGGGTATGGAGCCACCAACTGGAGAGAGGCTGGCCTACAGGGGCCATGATGGGGCTGTTCTCTCCCCAGCGGGGTCTGAGAAAGGAAGTTTAGATGCTGTTTAGACCCCAGGCTGCAGCAGAAGGCTTTCACTTACCTAGGTTTGTCAGAAGAAGTGCGACCTTTTCATAGAGCTGTAAAATAAATTCCACACCTTTAACAAACAAACTCTAGATGGTCTAGAGCCTATCGTTATAAAGAAAATAGGCCATCAAGTCATGAGTCAAACTCTTTTTCCTTATGTTTCCAACAATGGAAGCATTCTGAGCAACTGCACACTTCCAGGAATAATCAGAACTGGGCAAGGTCTTCCTTTATGGTCTTTTAAATCTTGCTTCTTGTTTTAGGGTTTATAAACCTGTGGCAATGAGGCTCACTGCCACTAATTACCAGTTTCCTAAGTGAGGTTGAGCATACACCACATTCCTGAGTCGGCAAGTGAATGCAAGCATCCTTATTGGTTTCTAAGGTAAGGTTCTGCTGTCTTACTGTTGTGGAATGCTGGGGATTCTACCTTACAGTACTCATAAGTGCTGGAGTGAGTAGGCGTCGTGGAAGACCTCCAGAGAATGCAGTTTCTCCATTAGTACGCTGAATGCATCCTTGATTCACATAGTACCTGGTCAATGAATGTCCGTCAAAAGGAATGGAAGGTGTGTGTGTGTGTTTGCACATGTGTGTGCACATACAGGTATAGAGTGTAGTTCAGACAAATATAGCCATCAGGGATTTTTCCAGAGAGGATAGAAAGTGAGAGAATAAAACACTGCTTTCTCTGAGAAGAAAGATGATACATGAAAATAAGATTATATTAATAGGCTGAACAGTATGAAAACTAAGATCACATAGATAGAAGTACTTAAAACATATTGTTTGAAAGTCCCCTGGATGCCAGCACTCTCTTTGACTTAATCTGTGTCGCCTCACCTCTCCTTCAGTCTATTACTTTCCTTACAGATAGGTGGGATGGGTTCGGACTTGTTGACATTAATGTCTTTCCTAATTTCTGAATCCTCTTCCCCAGCATCTTATCTTACTGCAGAGCCAGACCAAACAATTACACTGAATGACTCCAAGCGTCCAGCCATGGCTACTTGCTCTATTGAGGCATGGTTTTTCTACCAAAGATATAATTATTAAAGACATAAGATTAACTTTTGTGTACGGAAACTCCAGACTCATGGAGTCCACTGTTAAAAGAGATTGGTATAATTACAGCAAGAAACTATGCGGGATAGATTAGTCATATTCTTTGACCATAAAAACAAAATCCCTGTAAATAAGAGATTAGAATAGATGCTCTAGTAAACCTTATTTTAGTGTTACAAAGCATTTATCATTAATGCTTACTTACATGATTGTCAAAGAATATTAAATTTGTTTGGCAAAATGTTTTCCTGAAAAGTATAATTTTTATTCTCAGTTTATTCTTTATCTCTTTCACATCACCATTGTTCAAATAGACCAATTTGTAACACTTAAATCAAAGGTCTCTAGAGCTTGTGATATGCCAGTCACCTGGGTATGAACACTGGAAAAACTTGTATTTGGTAAGGGGAACAGGGACTATCTCTGGCATTAACTCAGTGGCTGGCTCTTTGACTCCCCCCACCCCGGGGGGAGGAGCAGACTAGTTGGGTCACAGAGGAGGACATTGCAGCCAGTCCTGGTGAGACCTGATAAGCTAAGGTCAGATGGAAGAGGAGGAGGACCTTCGCTCTCAGTGGACTTAGAGAGGGGCATGGGAGGAGATGAAGGAGGGAGGGTGGGATTGAGAGGGAATGTGGGGGGGCTACAGCTGAGATATAAAGTAAATAAACTGTAATTAATGTAAAAATTTTTATTTTAATATTTTTTATTTTTAAATAATTTTATACAAAAAAATAAAAATTTAATATAAAAAATAAACATGCACTCCAACCAAGATCCATTCATGGATATAACCTAGAGCCCCTCTGCTCAGATGTAGCCCAAGTGGGTTCCCTAGTAAAGGGAACAGGGACTGTTTCTGACATGAACTCAGTGGCTGGCTCTTTGACCACATCCTCTGAGGGAGGAGCAGCCTTGCCAGGCCACAGAGGAGGACCTTGCAGCCAGTCCTGATGAGACCTGATAAGCTAGGGTCAGATGGAAGGAGAGGAGGACCTCCCCTATCAGTGGACTTACAGAGGGGCATGGGAGATGAGGGAGGGAGGGTGGGATTGGGAGGAAATGAGGGAGGGGGCTACAGCTGGGATACAAAGCGAATAAAATTGTAATTAATAGAAAAAATAAAAATTTAATAAAAAATAAACATGCAGATATGATTTATATTAACTTTTTGAAAAACTGTACATGCACAAGAGAAGGATCCATAGAATCAGTGAAAAAAATATAGAGAGAAGCTCATTGTTAAATAAGGGACCCTGAGGTAAGTGATTTTTGTAAAATGGCTAATTTCTTATCAGGCCATTGAGATATTAAAAAGATGAATGGTTTATTCTGATAAAGTCTGTAGAAAAAATTTAGTTTCTAAACTTAATGAAACTCATTATTTTTTCCTGTTTGATTTAATCCTTTATTTTATATAATGCAATTCCTTGCCTTTTTATTACTTGTAATCTAAAATCCATTTTATTTAGTCTTGCTTTATTTTGGATCCCATTTGGATGAAATATTTGATATATCTTCATTTTCACATTAGGGGTGAAGTGAATTTCTTGCAAGAAATATACAGTTGGGTCTCATTATATTATCTATTCTGTCACTCTGTCTTTTAACTGGAGTTCTTAACTGTTACATGTAAGTTAACTATCCACAGAGTAGGTCTTTCCTTAGCCATTTTAAAACTTTTTAAAGTAATTCTAGGGCAGATGCTGTAAATTATGGTTGTTAATATCTGTAACTGATACAACACTTTTAGATTTTAAAGTTATTTCTAAAATATGATAGCTATAAATACTTCTAATTTGATTGTATCAGTCTGATCAATGCTTGTGAATTTTCCCTCATTTACATAATATTTTCTGGTGTACTCTATTTTGTATTAATATTGTGTTTTCTACTGTTAAAAGCATGGTGAAATATCTGATTCACATATAGGTGAATACAAAGGATTTTCACAACCTTTACCCTCCTCTCTTTTGGTTTATTAGTGAGCAAGCATGGTATCAAGATGTCAGTTGGTCAATAGTGTAGCAGAACATAGTGTGATAAAGAGAAATGCCTATCCCCTTCACTCTTCTTTGAAATTATCATTATTTTTCTATTATCTATCTATCTATCTATCTATCTATCTATCTATCTATCTATCTATCTATCTATTTATCATCTATTTAGCTTTCCAAGATAGGGTTTCTCTGTGTAGTCCTGGCTGTTCTGGAACTCGCTCTGTAGACCAGGCTGGTCTCCAACTCAGGGATCCACCAGTCTCTGCCTCCTGAGTGTTGGGATTAAAGGTGTGCTCCACCATCATCCTGCTCTTTTTTTAGATGTGTGTGTATAATACTATTTTTCAAGACACTGAATAAAAGGCAAATCAGTAAACATGTTTAATCAGTCATCCAGAGGCATCAGAGTGTTAGGATTCAGAGAACATGGTAAAACAATATAAAATCTTTTTTTGTTTTTTTTTTTTTTTAGATAGAGAGTTCCTCTGAGTAGCCTTGGCTGTTCTGAACTTGCTTTGTAGACCAGGCTGGCCTCAAACTCACAGAGAGTCACCTGCCTCTGACTCCCTGGGTGCTGGGATTATAGGCATGCACCACCACACTTGGCATAAATTCTATTTTTAAGTGCATATTATACAAAGGCAAATACACATCACAAGATCTTGAAAATAAGCATCACATATAAATTTGCTTCTTTGGTTAAGATTAGACAAATTCAGCAAAAAGTCAGAAACAGAATATGTTCTTTAAAATAACTACACAAAGTTTCAAGTAAATGTAAAAACCAATTTATACAAAGTTTCAAATAAATATTAAAACAATCTATCCATTAAGAATTTTATAGTCAATTAATAGAAAGTGTTACTAATTACCATCTAAATGTTGATTTTTTTTATTATTATTTTGAAAGGCCATACTAGCCAAAATTTAAGTGGTCCAAACCAATTTAGATAGCTGTTAAAAAATAACTATTTTACTGGGTCATAAAAATATCTTAAATTGAGTATTTTCAGAAGTCAATAGAGAATTTAGTTTTGCAGTGCTCTAGGCTGTGCTCGGTTGTGTTCCAGCCATTAGCTGGCCATCCATTATGCTGTACTTGCTTCCAAAGGACTTAAGTTATTATGTTTTTCTATTCTGATGAAAACTGTTCCAAACTACATTACACACTTGGCTACTCTCATAATGGAACTCATGAAGCTGCAGGGCAAATGACAGGAGTGTAAATGCAGTGCCGGGCTGGGAGAGAGAGCTGAGAGGGTCAGGCAATTGGCCACTGAAGGAAAGTCCTCGATGTGGCTCCTTTGGGATTTCTATGTGTGCTTTCTCTTTTCTTTTCCTTCTTCTTTCCTTTCTTTCTTTTCCTCCCTCCTTTCCTTTTTTCTTCCTTCCTTCTCTCTCTCTCTTTCTTTCTTTCTCCTTTCCTCCCTTCTTTCTTCTCTTTCTTCCTTTCTTTTTTTCTGTTTCTTTCATTCTTTTTCCTTGCTATGGCTTGCCATTGCCTTTTTATTTTTTATATAATTACAGTTTATTTACTTTGTATCCCAGCTGTAGCCCTCTCCCTCATTTCTTCCCAATCCCACCCTCCCTCCCTCATCTCCTCCCTGCCCCTTTCTAAGTCCACTGATAGGGGAGGTCCTCTTCCCCTTCCATCTGATCCTAGCTTATCAGGTCTCATCAGGACTGGCTGCAATGTCCTCCTCTGTGGCCTAGCTAGTCTGCTCCTCCCACGGGGGTTGGGGGAGGTCAAAGAACCAGCCACTGAGTTCATGCCATTGCCTTTTCTAACCTCTGCTTTTTACTAGGTAACCTTACACTATTTTAGTTTGAAACTGACTGAAAAATCAGAATACCAAAAGTGTTCACATTGTACCTAAAATAAAAACATATCCTGGAGGGATTCCTTTGACTAACACACCTTAGTTTAAGTGTGTGGACATTTTTGTTAGGATGGAATTTTGTTAGGAAATGTATCAATAGTTTTATGGCTTAGCTCTCACTACACAGTAGGTGTTTTGTAATGTCAGCAACTAGACAATTTGCCTGTTCCATATATGCTCTTTTCCACTTTAGCTTACTTCATTGTTTTTTGGCTGCCTGCTAAAGTAGAGAAGACTAGATCCTGTTTTTCAGATGCATGAAGTATTGCTCTGACAACGGCCCCTGCTTCATACACAGGGACAAACACAATGTACTCATATCTCTCATGCGTACTGTCCTTTATTTCTTAAGGAGGTATGTAAATTAGATGATTATTATTATCATTAGTGTTAGGGACAGACCCCAGGCCTTGTGCAAGCCTAATATCCACTGCACTACTATGTTACATCCCTACACTGAAATTATTATTGTTGTTGTTATTTTGAGATAAGCGTAAGTTGACCTCAAACTCACTACATAGTTAAGCCTGGTCTGAAACTCCTGATCCTGCCACTGGCTCCCAAACACTGGAATTACACACATGCACCACTGCACCCAGTGTGTGCAGTTCAGGAACTGAATCAAGGACTTTGTGCATGCCAGGGAAGCACTCTGCCAACTGAATTATATCCCCCAACTAAATTAAATTTTTTGATAAACATGAAAAGACATTGGTTAAGAATACAGCAAGCATCCATTCATTGTACCCCACCTAGACCCAGAAGCTTTCAAAGTTCTAATGTTTGGCTAAGTTACTATCAATCACCCTCCTTCATGATATTTTTTTCCACAATCAACATGGAGAATGACTGAGCCAGAGGGAATCAAACAGTGCTAAACATCTATTTTTAGTCTCCATGTGAAGAAGTGCTCATGAACTCATCACATCAAAACAATTAGCAATTGCTGTTTTTTTCTTTAACCATTTTTGATTTTGAAACATCATTTTCTATAACAGCAAGTCCCTATGATTTCAAAATAACGAGTAATGAGTAATCAGCATTTTGTTTGTTCAGTCATTACTAGTTTTACTTAGTAATCACAGCTAAAGCTATTTAGTATTAGGTAGATTGACTTCTCCACAAAGTTACACAGGGTTTATTGGTTATAGAACTCAGTTTTTTTGTTTTTGTTTTTGTTTTTTTTTACTTTTTAAAACATTTTTTGTTTGTTTTTTGTTTTGTTTCTCTGTGTAGTCTTGGCTGTCCTGGACTCATTTTGTTAGACCAGGCTGGCCTCAAACTCACAGACATCCATCTGCCTTTGCCTCCTGAGTGCTGGGATTCCAGGCGTGTGCCACTGCTCCTGGCTTTAAACTATGTTTGTTGTTGTTGTTTTTACTCATGCAATGAACTTTTATTTTATTTTTTGAACGTACAGTTATTGACCTTATATTGCATGCTAAGTGCTGCATAAATTAGAAGGCCCCAGGCATGGTCTAACGGGCTACTGCTTAGGAACCTGTGCAGTGTGACAGCCGTGGAAATACGTGGAACAAATACACTATATTCTTAATTGAAACGAAATTATACCACTTTCTCTCTCCTTTGTTCTCCATCCAGTACCTCCCAGACACTCTTCCTTGAGCTCCTCTTCTGCACCCTCACTCTCTAGTTAATAGTCTCTTTCTGTTTATTATTGTTCTATGTACATACCTATATATGTATGTGTGCATATGCACACACATACATATAAATTCAACCTGCTGAGTCTGTTCTTATTCATGACAACTTAAAATCTATATCCATGCTGATAGCAGTATTATGTTACTTGGTACTTAAAATGTATACCCATGCTTATAGCAGGATTATGTTACTTGGTCTTTAAGAAGTCCTAGCCCAGATACAAAATTAACTAAAAAAAAAAAAATCAGTAGCCCTCCTGTATACAAAAGAGAAAGGGGCTGAGAAAGAAATTAGGGAAACAACACTTTTCACAATAGCCACAAAGGACATACAGTACCTCAGAGTAACTCTAACCAAGCAAGTCATAGACTTGTATGAAAAAAAAAAAAAAAAAACTTTGAGTCTCTGGAGAAAAAATTAGAAGAAGATATCAGAAGATGAAAAGATCTCCCATGCTCCTGGATTGGCAGGATTAATATAGTAAAAATGGTCATCTTACCAAAAGCAATCTACAGATTCAATGCAATTCTCATCAAATTACCAACACAATTCTTTGCAGACCTTGAAAGAAAAATTCTCAACTTCATGTGGAATAATAAGAAACCCAGAATCGCTAAAACCATCCTCTACAATAAAAGATATTCTGGAGGCATCTCAATCCATGATCTCACGCTGTAATATAGAGCAACAGTAATAAAACTGCATGGTACTGGCATAGAAACAGAATGGTGGATCAATGGAATCGAATAGAAGATCCAGAAATAAACCCACACACATATGGACAACATGATTATTGACAAAGATGCCAAAACCATACAATGGAAAAAAAAGATAGCATCTTCAACAAATGGTGATGGTCTAACTGGATATCTACATGTAGAAAAATGAAAATAGATCCATATTTATCACCCTGCACAAAACTAAAGTCCAAGTGGATCAAAGACCTTAACATAAAACCAGACACATTAAACCTGTTAGAAGAAAAAGTGGGAAAGAGCCTTGAACTCATTGGCACAGGAGACAACTTCCTGACCAGAACACCAATTGCACAGGCTCTAAAATCAACAAGCAGTAAATGGGACCTCATGAAAATGAAAAGTTTCTGTAAAGCAAAGGACACTGTCATCAGAACAAAATGACAGCCTACAGATTGGGAAAGGATCTTCACCAACCCTATATCTGACAGAGGGCTAATATCCAGAATATATAAAGAACTTAGGAAGTTAAACAGCAATAAATCAAGTAATCCAATTAAAAAATGGGGTACAGAGCTAAACAGAGAATTCTCTGTAGAGGAATACAGAATGGCAGAGAAACACTTAAAGAAGTGCTAAACTTCCTTAGTTATCAAGGAAATGCAAATCAAAATGACCCTGAGATCTCACCGTACACCCATCAGAATGGCTAAGATAAAAAACTCAAGTGACAACACATGCTGGAGAGGTTGTGGAAAAAGGGGAACCCTCCTCCATTGCTGGTGGGAATGTAAACTTGTACAACCACTCTGGAAATCAATCTGGCACTTTTTCAGACAATTAGGAATAGTGCTACCTTAAGATCCAGCTATACAACTCCTAGGCATATATCCAAAATATTCTTAAGTACACAACAAGAACTTTTGGTCAGCTATGTTTGTAGCAGCCTCATTTGTAATAGCCAGAACCTGGAAACAACCCAGATGCCCATCAACTGAGGAACGGATACAGAAATTGTGGTACATTTACACAATGGAATAGTACTCAGCTTTTAAAAACAAGAAAGTCATGTAATTTGCAGGCAAATGGTGGGAACTAGAAAAGATCATCCTGAGTGAGGTATCCTAGGAGCAGAAAGACACACATGGTATACTCACTTATAAGTGGATATTAGACATATAATATAGGATAAAAATACTAAAATCTGTACACCTAAAGAAGCTAAGCAAGAAGGAGGACCCTGGCTAAAATGATCAATCCTCATGCAGAAAAACAAATGGGATAGACATTGGAAGAGGGTGAAAACAAGAAATAAGACAGGAGCCTAATGCAGAGGGCCACTGAAAGACTCTACCCAGCAGTGTATTAAAGCAGATGCTAAGACTCATAGCCAAACTTTGGGCAGAGTACAGAGAATCTAATGAAAGAATGGGGAGATAGAAAGACCTGAAGGGAACTGGAGCTCCACAAGGAGAGCAATATAACCAAAAAATCTGTGCCTAGGGGTCTTTTCGGAGACTGATACTCCAACCAAGAACCATTCATGGAGATAATCTAGAACCCCTGCACAGATGTAGCCCATGGCAGCCCAGTGTCCAAGTGGGTTTCCTAGTAGTGGGAACAGAGATTGTCTCTGACATGAACTCAGTGGCTGGCTCTTTGATCACCTCCCCCTGATGGGGGACACAGCCTTACCAGGCCACAGAGAAAGACAATGCAGACAGCCCTGATGAGACCTGATAGGCTTAGGATCAGAGGGTAGAGGAGGAGGACCTCCCCTATCAGTGGACTGGGGAAGGGGCATGGGAGGAGAAAAGGGAAGGAGGTCAGGATTGGGAGGGGATGAAGGAGGGTGCTTCAACTGGGATATAAAGTGAATACATTGTAATACATATAAAAAATTAAAAATATAAAAGAAGTCCTAGCCCACTTCTAAAGATGTTAGCATTTCAGCATGATGAGTCAGTCATACTAAAGATACAATTCAAATAAGCATGAGCAGAACAATAATTAGTTGGACATCTAATTCATGCCTGACACATGCTCAGCACATCCATTACCTCAATAATTTCCTACCATAAACCTCTAAGGTCAGTATTTTTGTGTATATCTGACCTCAAAGCCTAACCTTGTTAGCTATTATTTTTTGTTGTACAAATGACAATAATT
Source organism: Meriones unguiculatus (assembly GCF_030254825.1). NCBI lineage: Eukaryota > Metazoa > Chordata > Mammalia > Rodentia > Muridae > Meriones > Meriones unguiculatus. Next base: position 96,963,847 of record NC_083350.1, read on the forward strand.
TACTGAATGACAGCTATATGTCATGTGCTGCTCCAGACACGAGGGCATAACAACTGTAAAAATAAACCAAAGAGAGAAAGGGCTCTGCTCCCAAGGACCTGTATACTGTGCAGAAGATACTAAATTAAACTGGGAATATAACAGAGGGTGATAAATGAATGGTACAGAGAAAATTAAAGCAGACAGGGAGGTAGGGAATCGTCAGATGTCTCGGGAAAGTTGCAATTTGAAACATCCTGATGGGAAATTTTTATTTGAGAATAAAAATTTCTATTTTATTTGAGAATAAAAATCTCCTTTTATGGCTATATACATTATTTCATATCAGTGTTCAGAGTTACACACTTAATGTAGTTTGCTAAATAAATGATTATGTAGAATAATATCTTTTACCCATGTGTATTACTGTAAACAACACCACTAAAACAATGTCTTAAATAAAGATAACAATTAATAAATAAAGATAACAATACTTTGTTCAAGTATTACTTGAACAAAGACCAGAAGAAGGTGGGCAAGTATGCTATGACCCTGGGAAAGGGAGGGAGAGAATGTTCTGAGGAGAGCTAACAGCAAGGAAACACGAACATGGCAAGTTTTGCTTTGAGCCAGAGGAAAGCCATGGACCTGTGAACCTGAAGAGGAGTTACATGACTGACCTGGATGAAACATGTTTCATGTGGCTTCAGTCCTGAGCCAAGACTGAAATCAGCTGATATAGAGGCAGGAGGCCAGTTAGAAAGCCATTGAGTAAATCCAGGTAAGAGATGCTTGAGGCTTGGTCCAGGGATGCGTGAAAAGTGTTTTAATTCTGCCTTTGAACTCTGACTCTCGTGCCTCAGCCCTGTCAGTGCTGAAATCACAGATGTGTGACACCACATCTAGGGTAGGTATATTTGAATAGAGTAAGAAACAGACGCATGAAGGAAAATACTAGCTTTATTTTAGTTTGAACAGCTGTAAGAGAGAGGCCGTGGGAGGGCTGATCCCTAAGGGAAGATGGGGAGTTGTATTTGAAAGAAGGATGAAGAAGGCTCGGCCTTGCAAGTTGGCTCAGCAGGTATAGGCACCTACATCCAAGCCTAATTACCTTAGAGACATCCCTGGGACCCACATGGTAGAAGAAAATAATTCCCCAAAGTAGTCCACAGATTTCCACATTCACACAGAATTCTGCATGTACATTTATGTACACATATGCACACACAAATAAATAAACAAATGTAATAAGAAATTTAAAGTGAAAGTGTTGGAGATTGGCTAGTAGGAAGTTTTACATGCAGGTCTGAGGTTCAGAGGAGAGATCTGGCCTGACGTTTGCCATGGCAGGAAGCCTGGACTCAACAAGAGCAGCATACACTGTTCTGACACTTCCCTTATGTGGTTATCCCAAAGCATGCTTTGGGATGCTGTCTGCTCCACCTTATTCTGAATGGAGAAGGCTGGAAGCCAACACTGCTGAGCTACACTACAGTTTCCGGGCTGGGGTTTCTAAACACATTGTTAAATTTCACCGAAGGGAAAGTCAGTGCTGTCAAACAAGAGAAACGAGGTCCAGGGAGGTCTTTGCCTTGTGCAGAGAGACATGGAGCCTAGATTTGAATCAAATCTTTTAGATACCCAGACCTGCAGATCAGGCTGCCGCTGCTTCCGTACAGACCCTCCACTTGGTAACAGAAGAAAACCATCGCAGCAGCCCACAAGTGCCCCGCCTTTGGCTTGCCACCGTGCCGCTGGTTCACTTACCACGTTCAGCAGCATAATGATACAAAAGTTGATGCATACTGCAGTCCCTGTGGTCGCAACCTGAGAGTTATTCCTGATTAGCGCCCACTTAAAGGCAGCGAAAGTGCTGACGGTCACCACCCGGTAAATGACGATGCCAAACACGGCCGCGATCACCACACAGATCTGGGAGGCAGACAGAAACAAAAGAAAACAAAGCAGAAATCCCAGTGAGGCCTTAACTCCAGGTTTCGGGGAGCAGATTTGTGTTCTGATGAAAACAGAGAATCAAAAGATGGTGGTGCTGCTTCCAGACTGTGCCCATAAAAACACACGTTTCATCCTAGAAAATATTTTCTCTGTCTGGGTTTTCTGATCAAGCAGAAAAACCACACTGCTTGAAAGCCCTGCCCATGGGAGGAGGTAACATCCTTTAAAGCAGAATAATTGAGTGATCAGACCAACACATATTTATTAAAGATATCTTATCATGCTTCTGATTACAACAGTTTGTTTCCTGTTTCTATTATTCCAAGATGTAAGTATGGTCCTCCTTGTGTTTTGCAAGACTCTTTCTTGACCCACAAGGTACTATTCTCTCTACCCTGGGAATCTTGGGCATTTCCTTCTTTGTAAAAATTATCTATCTATCTATCTATTTATCTATCTATCTATCTATCTATCTATCTATCTATCTAATGTGTGTGTGTGGGGGGGGGATGCAAGTCATGGTACATGCCCGTAGGTCAGAGGACAACTTATGGAGTCAGTTCTTTCCTTCAAACTGAGGTATCTATCTCAGTTGTTTAGGTTGGCACCAGGCACCTTCATCTGTTGAGTCATCATGTCAACCCACAGACGTTTGCTTGTTGCTTCAAATGAGGTAAGCAGTTTTCAATCTTCAAGATTATTTCCTTTGTCTATAACACTCATCTGCTCGCCTCCTGCCCAACATGTACACAAGTGCAAACACACAGCTGTATAAAACCCAGAGAACCCCTCTCTGTCCCCCTCCTCAGCCTAAGAACCATTGAGAACATAATTTTCTGAGCACTAGATCATTTGCATTGTTGTCAGAGTATGCAGTAAATGGGTGCACCCCCTTTCAGGATACTCCATATCATTTCTAATAATGTGTTTGGTTACTGCCAATTTCTCCCACTAGAAAGTAAGGCCCCAAAGGCAGGAACAGTATCCACATACTCATGCTATGTGCTATTGAATAGACTGGCTACATAACAGACATGTGATATATTACAACTGGACACATAGATAGGCTGAAGCATCTTTTGTTGAAGATTCATGGCATTTGGAAATAGTTTATGGTGTATCTTCTATTTTTATAAGATAATAGAATCTGAGACTTCAAACAGTTTTTGAAGTCTCATTTGGTGATTCCTAAGGATTTTAAATCCTGTCCCTGAAGCAATCTCCACTGTTTTATAGATTCCCTTCCTTATAGTTTTTTTTTGTATAAACTTTATTTTCTGATCATTTTGGCATGAAATACACACACATACACACACACACACACACACACACACAAAGTGGAGTATGAATCTTAACTAGAGCTAGCCAGAATGATAGTAACATAATGATAGTTAAAAAATATTTTAATCCTAGTGTTATTGATGGGGAGACAGAGGACGCCTACACTGAAGGTCATTCCTGGTAGAAACATGAGGGTAGGTCTGGCCACTGCTTTTAGAGTCAGTGGACAGGGCAGAGTTCTACCTATGCTGCCCCCAACAGTGTGACTTCACTGCAGCCTCAGCCTCCTGTGCTGCAGGGTTGGAGAGCAGGAAAACCTAACCTAATGTGGGTAGGCCTCACATCAGAAACAAGCCAGCAAATCCAGATGTGTATGCGGAAGGCAAAGTATGGCACGGTTGCTCACAAGTGGGACCTGAAGGAAGGCTGTGGGTGCAGTCTCTCTACGCTGTCTGCCTCCTTTTCCAATTCCATATTTCCTCACCGCCTAACAGGATCAGATTGTCTTGGTTTGTGGAAGTTTCGCCCTATGTACCGTCTGACATTTTTGTTCCTTTCAATACAGCATAGTGGGACGAGGCATGAATGAGGAGTAAGCTGTTAGAGAGGAGTGTCTGAACTCTTACTTATGGGCAGACCCTGGGCAATGTTATAATCTTTGGAATCTTTACTGCCTCACCTGTCACATGACAATACCAATAGCATCTCCGAATACCGAACATGCAGAGAGGATTAAGTAGCGTGCTGTGCTTCACATCACTGTGCAAGTACCTGGCACGATCACTGTTGCCAAATTAGAGGCTTGTACCTTATAAAACTAAAGAAAAATTTTTAAAAAGTTTCAAACCATGAAGAATATTCCCGATGCAGAAACGATAAGTCTGCTGCATTTATCTGTAAATGCTTGATAAGGTTCTGGCTTTCCCGAAATGGGATTCATCCGCTCTTTCTTGGAATACTTGGCTTCAAACTGGGGGCGTATTTCTTCCTGAAAGACAAGCAGACACGTCCTTATGTGCTGGAGAACTATTCACAGTAAGATATATTCTTTTCTATCCCACATAAAACAGTCCGTAGCTGCCACACAAATCAGTCAATGAGGTTGGCTTGGAGACATAGCCTTAACCATTTGAAAATTGACAACTTGAGGAAGACCCATTAATATGGCAGTTAAAATTTATTAGCATCAAAATTGATGTAACTTAGTATAACAGTTACATTTTTCTGTTACCTTTCTAACTCTGCCTGAAGAAGCAGTTATATTTAAAACTGACCACCTGTCCTATACCCAGTGTTTTAGAACAGCTAAGAAATTGTCACTTTTATACCAGGAAATGACAATGGACAGTAAGTAAAACAAGGAAATCTTCTGAATAGGCAAAAGTTCAAAATCTATTTTGTGATTTATAGACAGTAACATTCTTAGCTTTCTTTTTTTAAACCTATAATAGCTTTGTTTTAATTTTTATTTAAAATTATTTCTTTATTTTTATATTATATATATTGGTATTCTGCCTGAATGTATATTTATGTGAGGGTGTCAGAGCCTCTGGAACTGGAGTTAGACACAGCTATGAGCTACTGTGTGGTTGCTGGGAATTAAACCACAGTGCCCTAGAAGAGCAGCCAGTGCTCTCATCTGCTGAGCTATTTCTCCAGCCCTACCTAGTTTTATTTCTGTGTGTGTGTGTGTGTGTGTGTGTGCATGCGTGCTGCATGCTCCTAGACTTATGTTGCTAAAATCCATGGTGAATGTACATTTTATACCCTCCTGTGGGAGGTATTTACCATTAGCCAATAGATACTAAATGCACTCAGAATTGCCTAAACACCTTCCAAATATGGCTATATCAAGGCTCCTTCAATCCCAAGCCAACCTGAGGTTTTTGTTTTGTTCGGCTGAGCCTCATCCCAGTGTGACTACTTTCCAACTAAAAAGCACTTACAGGATTAGGAAGAGATAATCAGCAAGAGAACATACTAGAGTGCTTCTTGTTAATTAAGTACATGCTCTACTCAAGTGAACTGGAAAAAGATGGAAAATGAGCACAAGCAGGCGGGCTGGAGATTAAGTCCACGTGGAGAGAGTGCTTGGATGAAGACAGAAAGCAAAGGAGACAGGAGAATCATGGGAGAACAGGCCTTTTCTGAGCCTAGCAGTGCTCTGTAAGGAGACACAGCTACAAATATGCTTGCCTTCTTTTACTTTATTTCAGGCAGTGAAATCTGAGGATACAGGGAGCTACTGCCTCTTCTGTTTCCTGGGGAAACTCTGAGTTTCTTGGGATACAGATGTAAGGGCTGCTGCCCATTGACTCCCTGTTGGCTTGAGCAGTGCCTCCAAACCTGGAAAACCATTCTCTGAGCAGTGTTTATGAAACATAAGGGTGAATGTCTTTCAGAATAGCATGGTAAGAATTACTGAAAAGTTTCAATGTCACATATAAAAATTCTTTGTTGTACATCCTGAATAGAAACAACACAGCAAAAACAAAAAGACAAAACAAAAAAAAAACTAAGCCCCAAAATAAAAAAATAAATGACCCCAGCACATTAATGGGGATAAGAAGAAAACCTGTCAAAATTATCTCCTTGTCAAGCCAATCACAGAGCTAATATTTTCATAATTCGTGTTTCTAAAAGCCTGTGTTAATATAAAGAAAAACACGTGTGTCTCTCTAGGAAAGCAAAAACCTATAGTAGGTGTGAGAAGATCACATATTTTAGATTATGATTATGATTCACAGGCATAGAAAGGCTCTGATAGTCTGAGACTTAGGAGAGCTAAGAGAAGGTAAGGGTAAGGAAAGATGACTGAGATCTAGATAAAGCAGGGTCCAGCAGAAGAATGCAGTTAACAAGTCTAGCATGAACAAATGGGTCAAGAAGAGATAACCAGAATTGCTCACGAATTAAGCAAGAACATAATATATCGGTTCAGAAGGGGTAATGAGGACCAAGGTGGTTGGGAAGAGTGCTGACAAAGTAGATTCCAAAGGCTTGAGCTTGCCCTCACTGGCAGCTTAGTCTGCAGCCAACCCTACGTTTGTCTACACCACCAAGGAAGCTAACTACAGTGACTTCTTCTCAGCACTGATGTCATTCTAAGCACCTCTGGGGGCAGCTGTGGGTCCTGGGTTCAGTCCCCTGGGGAGCTCTCTAAGGAGGTGTGCTTCATATGCCTCATGTAACTGCCTTCTTCTAAAGTGAAGAAAAGGATGGTAGGTAAGGATTGGCCTCCTGAGCCCTACAAGTCTACTCTTAGAGGAATGTCTCTTGACTCATGGAATTTCAATTCAGCAGCATGTCAGAGTGGAGCTTGAGTGCAGAGGTTTGACAATGGTATTGTCAAATGACGCCAGACTTCCTCACCACCCCAACCATGGAAAAGCTTTGTTTTGTAACCCAGGCTGGCCTTGACTTGAGGTTCTCCTGCCTCACCCTCCCAGATGCTAGGATCATACGTGTGTCACCCAGACCTTCTTTATTCAAGTGGGAGCTCCCTTCAAAGACGGGTATTGAAAATGTTTTCTGGAGAGCCTGACTTCCATCATCCAGTGGGGAATGGCAACTCAAGGGCTGCAGTTTTCGGTGGTCTGTGCTCTAAGACGACACTCTGAGGTAAGTGACATGGAGATGGCCTGTGCTATAAGACACTGTGACGTAAGTGACACAGATGTGATATGTGCTATAAGATACTCTGATGTGTGTGGCGGACACAGACCTCCTCTTCTTCCCAGTCAATCAGATCCCAGTCATAAGCGATCACTGCTCGGCGTCTCTTCCAGAATTCCAGAAAAACAGTGGCTGGAACAAACAGAGAATAAAGGTATTTTCAGACAAAAGGCAATACTATTTTCAATGGGTAAGGAAGGCACCTCCCCCTTTTTTAAATCAGAATTTCCAACTCAACACCATTTAAGCAGGAAAAATTTTGAGAATTATCACACATGAGGCAAATATAATGAAAATTAGAGATTTGCCTAGAACTAAATTGATATGTCTTGCGGGCTGAGGCAGAACAAATTTAACCGAGGCAGAGACCTTGAGACAAATAATACAGGAAACTTTCTTGACAACTTCTTGCCTATTGCTATGGTATTAATTTTTTAAATATGAAAGGCAGCCAGAAACAGAAAAACAAAACCTAAGCTCAGCTAATGTTTGATGGGCAGTAAATTTCCTGCAAAAGAATTGTTGCTGAGAACCTGTTCACTCAACTACACTTCTTACAGTAGGGTTGTCTCAGCAGGCTGGAACAGTCACTTACATAAGAGAGAAATTACCTCCTTCTATGCAACAAAATTGTGTTAGGTCTTTGTAGTAGAATGATCTAGTCTTATCTTAGTGAATGTAGACACTTTACCATGGGGAAACAGATACATTTCATGAGGTTACTCAGACACTGCTATGAAGGCATGAAGATGTAGCTGTCTGTTCTTTATTTCCCTTATAGATCTTACAACAATATCAAGCTAGTCAAAAGAGGCTCAAGTACACAACAAGGACATTTGCTCAACCATGTTGGTAGCAGCTTTATTAGTAAAAGCCAGAACCTGGAAACAACCCAGATGTCCCTCAGTTGAGGAATGGATACAGGAATTGTGGTACTTTTACACAATGGAATACTACTCAGCAATTAAAAACAAGGAAATCATGAATTTTGCAGGCAAATGGTGGGACCTAGAAATGATCATCATGAGTGAGGTATCCCAAAAGCAGACACCCATGGCATATACTCACTTATATAGACCTATAAGATAGGATAAACATACTGAAATCTATACACCTAAATAAGATAAACAAGAAAGAGGACCCAGGGTACGACGATCAATCCTCACTTAGAAAGACAAATGGGATAGACATTGGATGTAGGAGCAAACAAGTAACAGGACAGGAGCCTACCACAGAAGACCTATGAAAGACTCTACCTAGCAGTGTATCAAAGCAGATATTAAGACTCATACCAAACCTTCGGCAGAGTGCAGGGAATAAAAAAAGGTGGGGGTGGGGAGTTAATATGACCTGGAGAGGACAGGAGTTACATAAGGACCAAATATATCTGGGCGCAGGGGTCTTTTATGATACTGTTTCTCCAAACAAGGACCATGTATAGATGCAACCTAGAGCCTCTGCTCATATGTAATCCTTGGTAGCTCAGTATCCAAGTGGGTACCCTAATAAGGGGAACAGGGACTGTTTATGACATGAACTCGATGGTGGGCTCTTTGACATCCCCCCCCATGGAACATGGAAGAGCAGACCTACTAGGCCACAGAAGAGGACTTTGCAGCCAGTCCTGAAGACACCTGATAAACCAGTATCAAATGGAAGGGGAGGAGGTTCTCCCCTATCAGTGGACTTGGAAAGGGGCAGGAAAGAGATGAAGGTGGGAGGGTGGGATTGGGAGGGAAAGAGGGAGTGGGATACAGCAGGGATACAAAGTTAACAAACTGTAACTAATATTAAAAAAGTTAAAATTAAAAAAATATCAAGCTAGTCATCTCACAGTTCATTAATCTTACTTATAAAAGAGGACTTTTCATTTTTCTCCTTTCTGTCCTCATCCCCACTTTGTACTATTACCTAATCTTCCCACAAGTAAGGTTCACATAAGGTGTTAACCTCAATCCCAAATAGCAATCCTTTATGACATTGAGTTGATACAGTAAGAAAATATAAGACGTCTTCCCTCTTAGCATAGGGATGTATGGAGGTAGGCTTTATGTAGATTAGTATTCAAATATAGCAACCTCCTCTTGTCTGGGGGGTATACATTCCAACACCTCTACAGATGCCCAAAATTGTGTATGGCACCAAAATGTCTATATTTTATCCTTTTTCCTATGTAGCCTTACTGCAGATGTTAGCAACCCCAACATTCACTTTTTATTTCCTTATTAGGCAGAGAATTTCCATATTTTTAAATCAAGAATCATTTAAAAAAACTCTCTGGCATACACACATGAATAACATTGCCATTCTTGTCAGTCCCATGAAGACCATTCCTGAGGAAAGCAACTTCAATACAAGCCCTGTGATACTGCGACACTCAGTCTGATAACGAGATGGCTTCTCAGAGTGACTCTAGATGGGTAGCATATACAGTGTGGATACGCTGGATGGATGGGAACAATCCATGTCCTGGAAAGATGGAGGTGGGCTAAATCAAGTACTTCAGCATAGTGTACAACATAAAATATAAGTTTTTTTCTGAAATTTTCTATTTAATATTATTGGACCATACTTGACCAGAGTAACTGAAATAGAAAGCAAACAAACAGAAGCAAACAAATTACATCCAAGGCACTATTATGCCAGAATATTTTTTGATTTGGAATCGTAAACAGTTGACAGGGCTGACATAGGAGGCTCCTGGGGGACACTTGATGATCAGGACATACACTGTACTTAATTGTTTTCTCAAGCAGAAGAGTGATTGTCAATGTTAAATAAATTTACAGTGGGTTGCTACAACTTTTACCAAAGCCATTTGTTTATTTATTTATTGAAATTAGACATGGCCATAATCTACATGATCATGAGAAAACTGGCTTCATTTTGCAATCAAAGACTTAGAATGTAGATGTATCTTCCCCACCCTCCCTATTTTTGTTTTCCTAAGTGAAGAGAGGAGATGAAGCCATATGACAGAAGGAACCTAGTCATTCATCTAACTGTAAATTAGACTTCGCTGAAGGCCGGGAGGGGTTTGTGGATGATAGCAGCTGACTTGTACTTCTTTCTGGAAAATGGTTACCAACAGTCAGTGGTTGCCATTCTGCAGAAAGGAAGGAAGCAACTCTCATCTCACCAAAGCATTAGAGATGTTCAGCAGAAAACCTCTCCTCTTAGAATGTTTCTTGAGCTCCACACTGTACTTCCCAAACAACACAGAGCTAGGAAGTGATAGGGCCGAAACTTGGTCCTGATTTGTCATTGGTCTTTTAATTGCTAGGTTATACTTTAATTTGAACCAGTATTTCATTTCTATTGAAATGAATATATTCTAAAAGAAAAGGAAAGTCTAGTTTTTCAATTATGAGGGAGGGTACTGTGCTGAAGGAGTTATAAATATGAAGGACCTGTGTTCCAGGGTTACAGGTTTGATGAGTAAACCTAGCATTTACTTGTATCTTTCATGCAGATCTGTAATCTTCTTCTGGGGGATGGGGTGGGTAGAAAAACCTACACTTATTCCAAAAGCTGGAGGGATACAATGCTACATTTTTTCCCCTACTGATAACATAATTAGTTTTGAAAGGTCTAATTTGACTATCCTTAAAATGTCTGTTTTGGAATGCAAAGAGAAGAATTATGCTGACTGTCAGAAAATAACTACAAAGATGCTTCCCTTGTACTTGAAAAATTAAGAGACTTAAAGGTCTTATGGTGTAACTCCCCCTCAACTTATCAAAAGCTTGTATTCCATTTATCTGAATAAAAAGAACAAAGGCTAGATAAAATGGGCAGTATGCATAGAAAGCAATGGGTGATTTTTATTTCAGATGATGTCCTGCCACTGATGACACAAAACATCTTCAGAAACCTACTTCTGAGTTTCTTGCTGGATCTGGGGACACAGCTTGGTTGGTGGAGTTCCTGTTTTGTAAGCATGAGGTTCTGGGGTTGATTAAAATAAAATTTCTTACTTTCTAGGAAATATCGAATGTATTACTTCACACCTACAACTGCTTTTTCCATCAATACTAATGTCTTTTAAAACATGAAATTAGTAACATTAACAGATTTCATTTTTACCAGTCCTCGACTCTCTGAGACAGTTTGCTTGGGCAAGATGTGGAGAACTAGAACAACATGATTCTCTGAAGACGTAAGCAATGGAGAAACGAGGCCATTTCCTGAGTTTTCAGCTTGTAAAATCCACACATATGAGCACTGTAACTTAGCTAAGAATTATAAACACAGTACAAAACAGATGAGGGAAAATAAAATCAGTTAATAGGGAGTTGGGGGTTGGAATGAAGTGAGGTCTGTATACCACCTGAGTCAGCAGACATTTCTTGGTTCCCAGTGGCTGTTTGCAGAATATGCCTCACAATTTTCAAGAGAAAAAAATTTTTTCAAGTACAATTGTATCAGTATCAAAATAACAATATTAAATATTATTAAAAAGCCCCAACAACATATTTTTATAGTTTACTAATTTACAACAACCAAAAGAGGCTGTCGTACTAATGTCAATGAGAAACTGAAATGTTTATGAGGTGCTGTGACATGTCAAAATGAGGTAACATCAGAGTCCAGGAAGTGAGGAATAAAGACATGTCTTAATAAGATCAAAGCTGATGGTTGGGGCCAGACCTTTGAGATGAGTACATGAACCTGCATGCAGGAAGAGGGACTTGCAACTCCCAGGGAGTAAAGGCCTGAGAGGACAATGTGTTAAAATCTGATAATGTAAAAAATCCAGGCAGAAATCCAGTATGTAGGGTGTTGTATGCAATTGGAGCAAGCACTGCTGATTAATCAAGATGAAAGAAACAGTTCTCAAGAACTGGTCCCCTCCTTCCATTCACTTAACAATTACTAATTCCATTAATTTGAAGTACCAAGTAATTTGCTAGATGTAGAAATTTCCATGTTTAAATGACACATGATAAGCCTTTTGGTTTCACAAGCGTCCTGAAACAGGGATTCTTGAGAGTCATTTAGAAATAGTCTCTGTCCCAGATATATTTTCATATTCTGCATTACACATTGATATTGGAAAAGTCTGGAAGAACGTACTGTCTCTCCCAAGTCAAATTTGCTTTGAGAATTCTGACCCCATTTCTGATCTTGTAGCTGAGGAAATCCCACAGGCATTGTAGTTTTTCCAGGGACTATAGTTTCATGGGGTCCCATTGAGTCTGTGCTTCTTTTCTGTAAAAATGGACCAAGCTTCAGTGGCCTGGGGACCTTCACTTTCATGCTTGAAGTCTTAACTACTAAAATAATAAAATAAAATAAAATAAAATAATATTTTATCCACATAGCTAAAAGACAGTGAAGAACTGTGATAACTGAGAGAGGGGTGAATAAAATGCTCACCCAGGAATGCTGTCTCAGCTCATTGCTTAGAGTCACCAGGACACTTTTTAGGAAAGAGGACCAAAATGGTGGTCTTTGGTTTCATTTTGTTTTTCGAGGCAGAATTTCTCTGTAGCCTTGGCTGCCCTGGACTCACTTTGTAGATCAGGCTGGCCTAGAACTCACAGTGATCCACCTGCCTCTGCCTCTATGAGTGCTGGGATTAAAGGCACATGCCACCATGCTTGGCTCATAATAATGGTCCTAAAGTGTCAGGGAGCTGGACATTGAAGTGACACAGGACACTAGCTAGGAAGGGCCACATTAGAAGGACTTGAGCAACCATAGTGTCTCTGGACATGACAGGACCTCTGTACTCATGAAGGCATGGCAGCTAAGTTGCCCATACAAGAGCTGCACAAGATCAAGCTAGTCAACATTCTAGCGTGGAGGGGGAAGGGCCTTGATATATCCGTCCCTAACTGAGGAATTATTGATGGTTGATGGTTTCTGGGAAAGAGGGTCAGTTTTCTTTTAGGGTGTGGCCTCTCTCATAGGCCAACCATGCTCCAGTGAGTGATACCACAGCCATGAATATATATGGGCAGAATGGATCTGGGAGGAGTTGTAAGGAGAAGGGGATGAATACGATCAGAACACAGTGTATACACATATGAAATTCTCAGAGAATTAATAAAAATAGTATATTAAAAATGCAAACTCCAAACAGAAATAATTGCAAACACATGAAGCACTTTTACCAGCACACAACAAAAAAGCAGACAAACATTCCAATAACAAACGAACACCGCACCAAGGAAAGTATGTAGGTCACAAAGAAGCACAGGACAGGTGCTCAACATCACCATTCAGTATGAAAATGCAAGTCAAAGCTTCAGTGTGCCGGCTATGTACACCTTGGAAATGACTGCAATTATAGACTGATAACTCCCAGTGTCTGTGAGCACACGGCATGGCTGGTAAGTGCCATGGAATGCTGAGGTGATGACAAGACTGAACAACTGCTTCTGACTTAGATAGGTACTCATCATATGATCCACTCACGCTACTTGTAATTGTTTATCCAAGGAAATATGGAGGCAAAGACTTTTATGAAAACAAAAGAATTAGAAAGTCGGGAATTCGTTCGTTCCAGATAGTTAAAACCTGAGTTGGGGACCAGTGCTTATTACTTGGGTGGTATACAAACAAACCCTGGCACAGCCAGACCATGGGTAGCTTACCATCCTGAACTAAAAAGGAACAAACTACTGCTCTATGCAGGAACAGAAATGAATTTCCATAGCATTAAGTGTAAAAAAAAAAAAATCCCGACACAAAATGCGGTGTGTTGATTCTTTTCTGATGTACTCTGGGAAGCAGGTGCGAGGGTGCCAATGGACTGACTGCCAAGCCAGGAAGAAACTTCTACAGGATTAAAAAGTTCCATGCGATCATGATGGTGATGCTTACAACACCACACACAGTTGACATAACCTGTCAAGTTGCCCATGCTGGATTGTGTTGTAAATGATACCCACATAAAGCTTAGGAAAAACTTCCCATGATTCCAGAGCCCATAGCAAGCCACCATTATATTGCCTCCCGATTTTGTCCAGTCTACATTTGTATCAAACGTACTGGGCTCACACTTTACTTGTACACTTTGCTGTATTTTAACCTGTCCTGTAATTAACAACCCACAATATACTGGGAGTCTCTTAAGAGTAGAGACATTATCATTTTCATTTACCTGTGTTGTGCTTTCCTGTACCTTGGAAGGAAGCACATCCAGACACAGGATGTTTACAAGTAGGTGAAACAACATGATGTCCCAAGGACAGGTGAACATTTCATCCTAGAGCAGTGGCTGTCCTTCCTAATGCTGAGACCTCATGTTGTGGTGACCCAACCATAAAATTACTTTTGTTGCTACTTTATAACTGTAATTTTGAAGCGTAATGTAAATATCTGTGTTTTCCAATGCTCTTAGGAGACACCTGTGATAAGGGTTGTTTCACCCCCAAAAGAATCATGACCCATAGGTTGACAACTGCTGTTCAGGGAAGCTCAGGAAGTAAACAACTCAAAATAGTTTCAGGAACTTCCTGAAAATGACTGGAACCACTAGGTCTTTCCTACTCCAAACATATAACCAAAGACAGACACTTTAGATAAGACAAGCTGTCTAGAAAATGCTCAGACTAGCCAAGTTGCCTGGAAGAAACAGAGCAGCCATATTGCCTGGGAAAACTGACCAGCCGAACTACCTGCAATGGACACTCGTCGACCTGTTCGGCTGCCTTCAGGTTGTGCAGTTAAATCAATATTTCTAGGTTTTGTGAGCTGTCACCCATGCTGAGGTGGGCTTGGGTGATACAGCTTGGAGTCATCCCTGCTCTTGAAGTAACTCCTCACCCATGTTCCTGTAAGTAAGCCCAATAAAACTTAGGATGGACCAGACAGGGCCTTGGTGTTATTTGCATGTTGATCTCTCATCAGTTTCCTACCAGCGGTGAAACTGTTGGTTCACATCTCTTCATAGTATATATTTGGTTGGAACCCCTGCTCATCACCTGCACAAGCTAAGAACACCCATTTGCTCTTTTTCCACCCACAAGGCTGACCCATCCTCTCTCCAGCCTGCATTTCTGGCTACCTACTCACGAGTGCCCACCCAGGGCTCAATTTTTTATGCTGGCTTCACTGACCTACACCTGTGAGATTGGTGAGCTCGCCTGGTTGCTGCTTCTCAATAAACCTGCCTTTATACTCTTGACTTGGTTTGAATTGGCTCATTTTGTCAGCGGGGAAACCTATTAGTATCACACAACACCACTCAGTGTCCAGTGTCAAGGAGTGTACCGTCTGCTAATACCAAGATCTTAATCGATGTGCCCTATGGAGGAGACTTTGAAATGGCTCTGGAACAGGGCAGACAGTACGGCTTAAACTTCACTCCATTTCTGTTTAGCTACTGCATAATGCTGAGTGAGCTTCTCTGAGCTTCGAAGTCCTGTCAGCTATAAAATGGACATAGTAATCCATTCTTATGGTGGATGAGAGAATGATGAATCATATGTACTTGCATCTACACACAGTGACTGTTTTGCAATTACATGCCCTTTCTGTAATGGCTATACAACACCATTTCAACTAATTAATATTTAATTGTGATTTGGGCCTGCTCATACATGCCTTTAATTCAGCAATCTGCAGGCAGAGGGAGGCAGATCTCTGTGAGTTCAAGGCTGGCCTGGTTTACATAGTGAGTTCTAGGACAGCCAGAGCTACATAGAAGACCCTGTCTCAAAAGCAAAAACAATATTTAATGTGATGTTTAATTGTTGAAAATGTCATTTGTGTTGGACATGCAGATAAGATTACAACAGATGGAGCTAGACAAAGTCTCCAGAAACAGAAGGCCAATTATTATCACATTGATGATTTAAAAAGAAGCAGATTCTCTTTGCAAATCCCTCAGAGAATTATTACAAACTCTTTCAGTTTGCAGTAAAATATTCCCGATCTTGTCATTTGGACTGGAGGGCTGATAGTTTATCATTTTGTTTATTTGCTGGGGGTTAATTTTTAAAAATAACAATGAAAGAAAAAAAAAGAGAAAAGGGGACTTGGCAATAAGGATCAGGAGACAGTGTGCTTCATGATGTGTGTCTGCCAGCATGGCCTTCCCTAAGATTCTTTATTTCCCCTGTGGCCCGGGAAGCTATTAGCCCTAAGTTATGCAATCCCTCCACTCCTTGTGAACAAAAGGAAGCATGGAGGAAAGAGCCACATGGCATCTTTAGTCCAGAGCCCAGGTTTCATGGATCAACGTGACGGCCCTCATGGAGCCCTCTGGCCACATGTGTGGGAATATGAGCTAACACACAGGGGAGAGGACAGTGCTACAGTCTGGTTCTGAATGGAGATTTGTTGTTCTGCTGGAGAACACAAAGCAAAGGTAGCGAACAGCACAGCCACCCAAAGCTCTTGCAAATCATTCTGCTCTCATCCAGCTTGTATCTAGCAATCGTTCTGCAAACAGAGAGCATTTGTTTCCTTAAACGCTGTAACTTGTCAGTCCCAAGCTATGATCCTGACAGGATTCAGGATGCACTCCTTTAGAACTGAAGTGCTTCTACAAAGCATCACATCCCAATGCATCAAAATGGAGGTCCAGGTGGAGCGTGATGGTTCGTTATCTGAAGGCTGCAATCTTCGTTATCTGAAGCAGCTGTGACGAATAATAGCCATACCTATTCCAAAGCCGAGGAACTGTGAGTGCTCCCGCTGGCTTCTCCCTAAGTTCCCTGGGCTGGTACATGAGCACAGTGATAGTAGGTTCCTTGGAGGCTGTGGTGGGGATTAAATGAGATATGTACAGTGGGTAGGACAGTGTGCAGCAATAAACCTACACCACCAGTGTAACTGTTATTTTTGGCTGTCTTAGATCGCTGCAAGAGACACATTGCTTTCTGCAAAGGGACACTTGAGATGATAGATTCTTGTCCTCAGACCAGCATTGTTATTTTTGGGAATAACATAGGTTTTAAGGGATAAGTTATCAATCAAGATATAGCAGTTTAAAGGGTGAGTATCAAAGGTTTGCTTTGCATAGAGTGACCCTAAAATGTTCCTCTGACTCACACTGTCCCTATTTAAAAGCACAGAGCAGCCAGGTCTCCAGTCTACCCACTTCTAGTCTCAGACGCTTCTCAACTCCATGCCCCACCATCAACCAGACAAGCTTGGCAGAGGGACCATCGATTAAAAAAAAAAAAAAAAAAAAAACAACAAACCCGCAGTCTTTTACAATAGCATTATTGGGGAAGAGGTGACAAATTCTACCTTCCAGATGAAGAGCATTGTACCAAAATTTCACCTCAATATAACCTCAGTCGTTAAATTGTGGGAGACTAAAACTTGTTTCACTCAAAAGTTTTATCCACAGGTATTGGAAATTGGAGAAGTATTGAAGTGGGTATAAGAGGTTTGTATTTAACTCTTCCTGAATGACACCAGAGACTATTCATTGCATACAAACATACCTTACTACACAGTAGATTAGTGTTCAAGGAAGAGCTAGCTTTTGGGGATGCTGGTTAAGGATGCTTATCACTCTAGCCTTGGTTGTGAGCAAGCACTTCTAACATCCACTGGTATGCCTGGCAGCTGTTTTCATTTTATGTGTGGTTGGGACCAGAAAACTTAGGAATCACTGACTTAAGCAATAAGTACCTTTTCCAAAGTCATTTCATTTGTAACAATGGCAAAGCTGAAGGACTGGTTGCTTATTATACTTCCTGATCATGGTACGTATATATTTTAGAAAAGCAAGATATGTATTATTCTTGATCTTCATCTCAGTCCTGGAGCTGAAATGCTGTAATCATTGGTTAGTTCCTCTTCTTCCTCCTCCTTAGGAATACAAACACATCGAGGATTTAAGGGTAGCAAAACAGTGAGAGTTTTTTGTTATATATTCCACTACCAGAGAAGGCAGAACTCCTACAGGAATCAGCATTCACAGAGAGGCTATGGATGACAACATCTCTGACAGCTGTCAGCCACAGAAGGATTGTGAGAGCCAGAGATGGGGGATGATTTCAAGGAAATTGATGAAGCTGTCAAAGATTTTTGAGGAAAATATCAGACATGTTTATCTTGTATATTATCACCATAAAAGTAAACCATGTAAATGAGTGATTTGTTCATTGTCAACAGAAAACACAACTGAATTTACTCAGGTTTCCTCCATTCGCATCAGAGCGAGGTTATAAAGGAACATGCCAGAGGGCGGACAGATGAGGAGACTCAAGCTTTCTAGCCATTGTTCACTTACCCCAGACTGCCATGAACACAGCAAAGAACACGGTTGCTCCATTGTCAAAAAGGTGGGTCACCTGGGAATAACAGAATTGATTCAGCTAATTTCTCACGAACAGCATCTTATCTGCTATTTTTAAAGTTGCATAACAGTAGCTATGGTGCTACAGTGAGCTTTGCAAGGGTTCTTTGGTGAACATTCCCCTTGATAATGATTAAGGGGAGGGGGAGTCTTCTTACTATAATGTTTCAGATGTGGAAGAAAGAATGAGCTCCCTTTACATCAGAATTGTGTGGTTGAGCATTTGTCAGCAGCCCCAATAGTGCTACTAGGAATTCCACTTTGTGCACCATAAAAATTCTTACACATCTATGTGGATATGGATATAACTATATTTAGGATCAGGAATGAACTTTTGTTGCTGGTTTATAGGCTCCTCAATCCCCAAACACTGTTTCTAATGTATCACTTATTCACTTCAAAAGCATAGCTAGCTTGCTCCTGTGGTTTTGAGCGAATGTTTTGTGGGCTACTCTGCATTTCAGCGTTATGAATGCAAGACACAAGAACCATTATCAAATCCATTCTCACATTCATTAAGGCCTCAGGTAATCTCTATGTTTACCCACTCCACCAAACTCAAAGGCAGTTAGCAATCCCCTACACCAGAATGTGTTCTAGAGTTCTAGTCTTATTGCAAAACAGCCACACCGATTTCCACCTCCAGTCTAAAGTCTGTGCCCAGCTGATGACTGATAGTTTCATAAAGCATAGTCTTTTGGGCATTTTATGTTCCCCTAGTAAAGAATACTTTACTATTCCTGGATAAGATGCCCAGCATAAATAGGTGTTTTCCTGCCATATCACGCTGCCAACTATTTTGTATTATTCCAAAGGTTTATGCTTTCTCTTTCCTTGAATGTCGGAGAGATGGGCAGCATTCAAACACTAAATGTGACATGAGTTCCTTTCATAGGCCAGATGAAATACTGAGCTGGAACTGGCCACTTAGTGTCACGCAGTCCTTACAGCTCTAGTGGTGCGTGATGGGTTCAGGCTCCCTGTCCGGGTAGTTGGTGAGTGTAGCAGCTTGTAACATGAGGGAAGGTTCTCAGTTGAACTGCGGCTGTC
This sequence comes from Meriones unguiculatus, assembly GCF_030254825.1. Taxonomy (NCBI): domain Eukaryota; kingdom Metazoa; phylum Chordata; class Mammalia; order Rodentia; family Muridae; genus Meriones; species Meriones unguiculatus. The sequence continues at coordinate 96,983,057 of NC_083350.1, forward strand.
GTTTTGGGCTGCCTAGATCATTCACACCCACACAGTTGATGTCTCCCATGCTGTTTCTAAGGAGTACTTGGATTGCTAGGACCCAGCAGAGTACTTTCTTGGGATAGGATATATAAACATTTGTAGAGACAGTTTTCTATTGTGGTTATCAGCGTGAATCAGAATAGGTGAGAAAATAGGGATTCCTGTTTCCTTGAAAAATGGTAATCTGGCTTGCCCAATGGTTTCCTTGGCTAAATCCCACCAAAGAAAAGCGAGATAATAGACTCCAAGTACTGTCAGAACACAAGAACAAAGACTTCAAGATGCTCCAAGGAGATTGGCAGTGGTCTCAAGCTGATCTGTGTGGGTGTGTGTGAATGTGGCATGCATATGAGTATGGCTGTGCATTTATGTATGTGTGTGTGTGTGTGAAGGCCTAAGGTCAACTCCAGGTGTCTTCCTTGATTGTTCTCCATCTTATATATTGAGGCATGGTGTCACAGTCAAACCCAGAGGTTGCTGACTCAGCTACTATAGACAGCTTGCCTCAGGGATTCCCTGTCCTTGTCCCTGGTATGCTGTGATTATAGGCAGTCTGTCATATCTGTCTGGGCTTTACATAGGTGATAGCGATCTGAGCTCTGGTCCTCACACTTGCATGACAAACATTTTACCTGCTCAGCCATCTCACCAGCCCTGCATATACTTTCCAGAATAATAGAACAAAATTTGAAGCCAGAGCCTCATACATGCTACAGAAATTCCCCGCCATTGAGGTTTATCCACAGTCCAAAACCCAAGAATTTAACGTTAAGTATATAAAACATACTTAAGGAGAAAGCAAGGAAGACACAAGCCTGGAGGTGCAGCCATCTTTCCATCATAGGAAGTAAACCTGTCTGTAGAGCGACAGTGTGTAAATGTATATGGGGAGGGCACTGGAGGTCTGCATGGCCAGTTCTAGGCTGGGAGTTACCTCCTGATTTCTGTTGTTGTTGTTGTTTGTTACAGGAAAAAAGTAAGCTTGTTTGTCTCTCCCTGCTTAAACCCCTTGGAGGTAGGTTTTCGACTCTGGCACATGCCAAGGATGCTGCCTGAGCTAGACCCACGGCCTGCTCTTACCCATAGTCCCTCTACAGATAACCCCACAAACTCACTCCTGACGTTCTAATAAATACTTGTAAAAATAAAAAAAAAAGCCTATAGAAACTCTGATTCTGTCATTCTTGACTTTAGTCTAAAGTTTTTAATGGAAGCCTAAACACAAAATTCAGAGTTTAAATATTGTACAGCTCAGTGGGCCCAGTGGTAAAAAGGATGTCATGTGGTCTGGTAAACTGAGGCCTAGGTTTACTGTCCTGTGAGTAAGGATGAGCAGGTTTTACTTTTCTGAGTGAAATGTTGATCATAACACCTGCTTCGCAATTGACAGGCAGGCAAGAGATAACACATGCTACCAAGCGATTATGAAAATACCCTAACCTTAAAATTAGGATTATTCTAGATTTTCAGTGGAGTTACTGCCAACATTCTAATAAATACTTGTAAAAAGCCACTATGAAATTTGAGTGTTCTGAACTATTCTTGATGGCTAATTTAAGGAATTATTAAGGATTTCCTAGAAAGAGATTTTCACTCAAGTAACTGTTTTTTTTTTTAAAATTTTTTTCTTTAAAATTTTTTTATTATGATCATTTATTACAATTTATTAAATTTCTATCCCAGCTATGGCCCCCTCCTTCTAGTCCCACCCTCCTCCACCTATGCTCCTCCCCTAGTCCACTGATAGAGGAGGTCCTCCTCCCTTTTTATTTGACTCTAGCCTATCAGGTCTCATCAGGACTGGTTACATTGTCCTCCTCTGTGGCCTGGCAAGGCTGCATCTCCCAGAGAGCCAGCCACTGAGTTCATGCCAGAGCAAGTCCCTGCTCCCCTTACAAGGGATCCTACTTAGAGACTGGGCTGCCATGGGCTACATCTGAGCAGGGGTTCTAGGTTATCTTCATGCGTGGTCCTCAGTCTTTGCAAAGACCCCTTTGTTCAGATTTTTTGGTTCTGTTGCTTTCCTTGTGGAGCTTCTGTCCCCTCCAGATCTTTCTATCTCCCCCTTCTTTCCTAAGATGCCCTGCCCAAAGTTTGGCTATGAGTCTTAGCCTCTGCTTTGATACCTCCATCAGTAGAATCTTTTAGCGGCCATCTGTGGTAGGCTCCTTCCTGTTCCCTGTCTTCTCCTGCTTCTGAAGTATATTGTGTTTATCCTTCTGAATGAGGATTGAGTAACTTCCCTAGGGTCCTCCTTCTTGCTTAGCTTTTTTAGGTGTACAGATTTTAGTATGTTTATTCTATATTATATAGCTAATATCCACTTATGAGTGAGCATATACTATGTGTGTCTTTCTGCTTCTGGGTTACCTCACTGAAGATGATCTTTTTAGTTCCCACCATTTGCCTGCAGATTTCATGATTTCCTTGCTTTAGAAATCAATCTGGTGCTTTCTCAGAAAATTAGGAATAGTGCTACCTCAAGATCCAGCTCTATTACTCCTAGGCATATATCCAAAATATGCTCAACTGTACGCCAAGGACATATACTCAACCATATTCGTAGCAACTATTATGAATAGCCAGAATCTGGAAACAACCTAGATATCCCTCAATGGAGAAATGGATACAGAAATTGTGGTACATTTACACAATAGAATACTACTCAGTTATTAAAAACAAGGAAATCAAGTAACTCTTTATATTAGAAATCCTCTCATAAGCTCTAAAACTCAGAAAAGACCAAACTGAGAAACCAAACCAGACAAACCAAACAACAACAAACATTTGATGTTTTCCAAAATAAGGCTTTTAAAATGTAAATTATCTCATGACTTTTCAGATAAAATCCCATTACTGACAAAAGTTTTTGCTTTCTTAACTGGCATTTCCCAAGGTTGCTCCACTTAATCTGTCCTTATGTCCTTGATCTAAGTATCCTCCAGAGCTAGAGAGAGACACTTTTTTCTTGCTCCTTTAGTTTCTTGTGACATACACTCAGAGCCCAGTCTTTTCAGACTCATAGCCGACTGCTGCAGCTCGGGCTCTGCCCTCAGGACTCACTGCCATCATGGATGGGCGGGCTGTGGGCTGCCTATCACATGTGCTGTTGTCCTAAGTGAACGAAACAGTGCAAGCCAGAGTAATCAGACAGATGCAGGCTGCAGCAATCTCAGATGCCTGATAAAAATTTGGCAACCCCCTTTATATCTGGAATCTAGGCAAACACATAGGCTATGGATCTTAGGAAAGACTTGATCAATCTAAACTCTAGATTTGTTTGCCTTATGATACTGCCCTGAAGCTTAAGAAAATCCTCTAGGAATTTGATGAATGTGCCTAATATTTTGTTAAAATAAGACATACCATGAGAAAGGGGCATGAGATATCACATGCTAGAAATCATAGCGTCATATCCTGAGTGTTTTACAAAGCACTATTCCGCTATCAGGATGTGCCATGGAATTGGTAAGAGAGGACTGGCCCTGACTGCATTTAGGAACAAGTCCCAGAAATGTGACAATTAGGTAAGGTCAATGAGCAGGTAGCTGAGCTGAATTTGATTATTGGCAATAATGATAAAGAAAAGCCAAATAACCATGAGTGCTATTTACTGAGATCTTATTGCTTTGCATGTTTGCTTTGTAGATGAAAAGCGTCTTAGGATCAGAGAGCTTACATAACTTATTTTTGACAAACAAGCAGTAGAGAATAGAGTCAAAATCAGAACATGCATGTAGCATAGCTCTTCAAGAATGGATGTCTTGGTTCCTGGATTAGTCATCAAATGTCTAGAGCAGGGCTTTCCGCCATTTTTCCTGCCATAGATCCCTTTAGTCTTGTAAAGCCTATGCATCTGTGATGGGTAATACTAAGTTGTCAGTTTGACAGGACCTAGAATTACTTAGAAGACAAGCCTTTGGGCATGCCTGTGAAAGATTATCTTGATTAGGTTTACTGAAGTGGAAAGCGCCTCTCTAAAAGTGGGCAGCACCATTCCCTAGGCTTGGGTTTGGATTGAAAAAAAAAAAAAAAAAGAGGAAGCCAGCTAACCACAAGACTCACCTTCCCACACTCCCTGACTGCAGATGTGATGTGTTTCCTGCTCCCGCTACCATACTTCCCCAGCCGTCTTAGACGCACTTACGGATTGTGAGCCAAAATAACCCCCTCCCTTGTTAAGTGCTCTTGTCAGAGAATTTCATCACAGTAGCAGAAAGACAGTATCCCTTTTATGACTAATATTTTAAAATGTAAAATATAAATCCCATTGCTTCTTGGCCTTTTGGTTAAGATCATGTGTAAAAATAAATGTCTTTGAATTGCGAAGATAAAAACAAAAAAAATCACATTGATTCTCACAGATTTTACGTTATGAGAGATCTGTGTCATTGCCCCATATGCAATAAGCAATAAAAAGAAATCTCTCAGATAACAGCAAAACCATAAACTGAGCTTCCTCTGACTCCAACAGCTGTGCTCTTAGCAGCAGGCCATGATGCAGCATCTCATGATGGTGCCCAGAGACACATGTTTTAGATACACCACATTCAAAAAGACAGATGCACTGGAAGGCTGATGTTCTCATCTCATAATATCACTTGAGGTTCAAGCATGGGAAATAGCAGAGGAATATGACCACCCAGTGTCCCCAGGAAAGCTTATGATAAATTCAATCCCACCTAAAATGCTGCTGGTTTACAGTTACCTTGGCATAAACGCAGCTGTCTGACAGCCTCATGAATGGACAGTACTTGTCACATACAGGACACATGATGATATCTGTGGCTTGGCAGACTTCTTTACTGAAAAAGAGAACAGAAAAGGACTGCCTCTTGATGCAGACGTGTTTAGATTCTGCTTCTGAAACACTATCAGCGTGCCCAACTGATAAGTAAGACCCAAAATACTTGTCTTATGCCCCTACAAGCTTTTCAGTCTTTTCTGATATTAATATAAACAGCCCCTGCATGTATTAATATTTTGATAAATCTTATTTATAAAGCTTTATTTACATATTATTAAATTAAACCTGGGGAAATACAGGAAGAAAAACATTGCCCTTCACACAACATTTCACTATGTAAAGCAAATTCATGTGAATTATGGAAATAGTGAGATGCCCTAAAAACCTGCCTTCATCCATGTGCATGATAAAATCAATAGATTGGATGAATAACCAAAAATTTTAGTTCTTGAGGAAAACCACGCATTATTAAAAATATCATAGAAAGTAAAACATTTCTGTAAACAGGAAGCAAAATCACTCATTCTTAAAAGGAACAATATTATTTAAGGTCATTGCAATATTATTTAAGGTCTGTCTCTGCAATAAGATCTCTATAAATATCTGAACCATATTCTGGTAAGAAAACCAAGGGGATGACTGCCATCTAGGGACTGACTATTCTGTAGGCATTAGTAATTTGGTTTGTGACTTAGGTACAGAGATTTCTTGTATTAACACAGAATTCACGAAGGACTGGTTAGCTATTATTCCTCACAATAAGGGACCCGTTTTAAGACAGGAAACCTCAGAGAGAAAACAACATGCATCTGCTGAACAAAGGTGAGTTGTTCCATGGGTGGTTGCTCACAGTCTGTCTGGAGTTGTGAATTTTTGCTTCCACCGTACTAAAGAGCGGAAGCAGCAAGGAACACAGGAAACCTAAAGAAACTTTTGACTTCTTCACCAGAGAGTGAGAAAGTAGTGAAAAACTACATGTTCAGGCTCCAAGTATAAACTGCCATCTCTAAATACTGAGAAAAAGGAGGTTCGCCCACGAGCTCCTCATACCTGACTTGGCAGTGATCCAGAGTGGTGACTCCATACAAGAAGACAAACAACCCAATGAAGGCGGCGGGGAAGAGCATGCCTGTGTACCAGCCCAGCCAGGCAAAATACAGTCCAATCTTCTCTCCAAAATACCGCCTGTTTGGGACAAAAAACTTGAAACTACAGTGATGTGTGAAGTGGAACATTACAATACTATGCTCAGTTGTGTCACTCAGTAGTGGTTTTTCTGGTAAATCAGAAAAGGGAAGCCAAGAGAAGAAATGACCATCTGGTCAACTCAAAACTCTGGGATGAACTTTCTCCCATATTACTTTATACCAAGGGAGTAGAACTGCCCTGTCCCTAATGGGACATGATTATATTCCAGCTTATTCTGAGCATACAGAATGGATTAAAAGGAGTCACAGTGGGAAAGGTAAGGGGCTTCTGTCATTGCCAACATCCAGATGATGAGCAAAGGCAGAATAAGTGGCAGGAGAGACACTAGGCTCTGAGGGTACAGTCAGATTCAAGAGACAAAGAAAATGTAGCACCTCCAGGACAAGAGGAACTGGAGGTATAAGTTCACTAGATGTTCCACAATTTACTCTCCTCAAGTCAGGGCCAAAACAGCCTTACAATTTGCCCGGTCTCTGTTCTACAGATTCTTCTGTGTATATGCTGATCCAATTCAGTCTTTCCATTCAGCTGAATTATTATTAAGCCTTATAAATTCCCTCACAAATTTTATCTAATTATTCATGGCCTGGTAATTTTTTTTTTTTTTAGTCATTTCAAATACTCAGAGCCTGTTTTCTTGTAGTAGACTGAGTTTCTCAACTCCACAGACCAGAAATTGACTACAAAACCCCAATCAGAATGCTGCACTCATGGGGATGGTTTGCAGTAGCAATGTTCTTGATTTCTCATAAGTGTAATTCTGTAAAAAAGGGAGCAGAGACTGGCAAGAAAATTTGTTTTTACTCCCTCCCCTCCTCTGTCCTCTTATTTACCATAGACTGCATCTGGTAAAAATAAATAAATAAATAAATAAATAAATAAATAAATAAGCTTCTATCTTGGGAAGTATTTTTTTCCTCACTTGGGTCATTTGTATCATTTAGTACCCGCAAAGAAGGGGAGACAATTCATCAACAAGCTGGTCTATACAGAGTAAATGCACAGTAAACAGGGAGCAATGTCTGTCGTGGGAAGGACGATCACCCGGGGAGGTGGAATACAAAGTCAGCCATTATTTTTCTGTTACTCTCTTCCAAGTGCCTTTATTTTATGGTTACTGTTTTTGTAGGGCCCAGATGTAAATATCCAGCTGGTTAAGGAATTGACTTTGACTCTGTCTTTAATGGGGAATCCATGGAGTGGATTGTGATCACTCAACCCTACGGAACAGTCTTTAAATAAGTAATGAGGTGTCACTTCACAGTATTGGATTTGGTCAGATCTAGACAGTTTAAAAAAAAAAACCTTATACACACAATGATCATAAGCTAACAGCTGATTCATTTTTGACCTACAAATGAAAACAATCTTTGAGGATTCTTAGCGTAAGATTAAGTTCATCTAGAAACAGTATCTTATCTGTCCTATTTGCACAAAACGTTGACTAATTGTTACTCCAAATACTTGGCACCAGCAGTGTTTCAGCTTTCAGATCTGTAGGTTTTGGATTTTGAAATACCTACATATACACTGTGGGACACGTTTAGGAAAGGACGCAAGTTGAGACCTAAAATTCACTACTATCTATGACCATGCATTTTTAGTTTCCCTTGGTATTGACTGAACACAGGGGATCAGGTATGGAATGTTCCCCCTGTTATATTATATCGATGATCAGAAAGTTAGGATTAGAGGAGCACTTTTGAATCAGAGGTAGTCAACCATGGGAAGTGATATTGCAAATCATCACTAATATATTTAAACATTGTTACCATTCTACAGGATAATTGTCCCTAACAGCCACCTGGGTGACCTGCTTCTCATGGAATCTTGTGGGAGGTCTAGCCCACCACCTTTGTCCCTTCCACAGTCCCTCCCTGAGGTCCACCTGAAGGAAACATCATTCTTAACAGGGGTTTATAAAGAACAGCCGGAGTCCCCTGAGCGGCAAGAAGCCCAATTAGAGCAAGAGCTGAACGTGTCTTCCCCAAGTGAGTTTCCCCAAGGAGACAGTATGCTCTCATTATTCAGCGCAACGTTTGTATGTGCAGTCACTTAAAAACTCACCTTACAAGATCCAAAGGCTGGTACTTATACCACACACCCCAGGAAGCCCAGCACTCATAGAGGAGGTGTCGGTGGTTTACTGCTCCGTGCGTTTTAATGGAGTTTTTACTTCTGTAACTTCCCTGGGAGAAGAACATCACTGCTGGTGAGTAATACAAAACCAGAGGTGACCCCTGTGTGTTATCATAAGCAAGAGTGGTGACTGCAGCTAGAAAGGGCTTATTCCGCATGAAAGGGGAAGCACTTCCATGTCAGCCCATTATTTGTCGTGTAGCTGATGTCAGCAAGGAAAGGCAGTGCACTTCTGCAGACTAATGTCCAGGCTCAGTTATGCTGCTTCCTCACTGGGAGAGCTTACTCAAGCCTAAGCCTGAGTCCTGCTTTGCCAGTAAATCCTGAAAGTAATAATCGTCACTCTGACACATTTCTTCCATGGTTGAAATGGACAGTCTGGCTCAGAGGTCATGCCCAAGGCTGGTTATTTAGTTTCCTACTTTTCTCAAGATAAGGTTTAGGAAGTGGTCATAGCTGTGGTCTTCTCATGTAGACCTAAAGACATGATAATACTTGAATGTAAAAACTGGACACCACCTTTATATCCTAACAATTCAAAGCTAATGGAATCTCTTCATAGATAAGTGAGGCCAAAGAGGTGGCCATGATGTCCTTGGAGATGCAAGTTTCTCAAACACAAAAAGTGCCTTTGGAGGAAAACTAATTCACAGTAGCCTAGAAATCCTTCCTTCCTAGAACTGCAGGGTGGGAGGGGGGACAAACAGGCTTGTTTCAGCTTAACCACCAACCCAGTGTGTGACTTAGGAAGGGCAACCTTTCTCTGACCCTCTACTCTCAGTTTGAACATGAAACAAAGGTAACAAAAGCTTTCCATTCAGCTTCTTAAGTTGTTCTGAGGCTAAACAACACAACCAAGTTAAACCAGAAGTTGAAAGTCAAAAGAACAATGGCTACAGGAGATGGGGTCTTACTTGTCTGGCCTCAGTGGGAGAGGAAGTGTTTAGTTCTGCTGATGTGCCAGGGTGGAGACCTCCCTTTCTTTGAGAAGAAGTGGAGAGGGGACTAGGAGAGAGTGGGGAGTAGGGAGTGGGAGGGTGGGAATGGGAGGAGGAGAGGCAGGAGGACTGCGATCAGAATGTAAAATGAATAAATAAATTAATGGGGGAAAAAGAACAAAGGCACTGTACAGTGACCTGTAAATTCTCTTCCCATAGAGCCAGCACTGTGCCAAGACATGAAAGTCCTGGAGAGGACCACTGGTGATTGTAGGGCTGAACAGCTGTATCTCCTTTTGTGCTCGCAGGCCTGCCCGTTCCCAGCCATGTCCTCTGGCCCCTGACCAGGCAGGGTTGGGAGTGTGGAGTACACGGTGCCCACTGAAACCATTTTATAGGCAGTGCTAGCTAATAACCACGGGAAGCTGCGCTGAGTGAATCTCAGTGATCAGCATCGAGAGCCTACAGCTGCAGAAAAACCATTGTGTCAAAGCTTTGGCTTGTTATATTCTATCCGTGTCTTCTGGAAAGTTGTAAATAAGGCCTCAGAATATGACTTCTAGTTTCCTTGATAAAAAAGACTTTAAGCTTTCAGCATGACCGTTGGCATCTTCTCAGTGTTAAAAACCAAGGAAAGAAACTTTTAATGTCAATAATAACATATGTGTTGGAGAAACTTGTCCTTCATGTAGAGCTGGACCACCTCCAAAGTGCATTGTCCGTCAGGTGAGAGAAGGCGGGAGCTGTGGTGTTTGCCTGTGTTCATATAGCGACTCACAGAACTGTCATTTCTCAGCCCCATCTGTGAAATGACAGTTCTCAATCATCAGGAAGACTATGTTCCTGGAGACCCCGGGTCAGATTCTGGGGTAAATAATGCAAGATCCATTAGGAAATTCAAGTTAAGGGCCAATTAAGACAGGATCGTCTTAAAGCCATGAGTGCATTGTTACTCACTTCCGTCCATCACATTTGCTTAGCTAACACTCCGCAAAGTAGTTTGCTCCCGCTCTCTCAAAGAATAGCTGCAAGTGTATTTATTTCAAAGTCTATATAGTTCAGGAACATTTACCCTCCCCTGGCGCTTCTTTCAGTGGTTTTTTAATTGCATGACTTAGAGTCTTTAGTCGTTTCTCTGAATTCATGCTGAGTGACTCTTGATTTAAGTGTTCTTCCAGTTACATAAAAAGATAGAAATAAATTGATGCTGAGGAAGAGATAGAGGGATGCAAGCAAACTCCCCCTAATTACGTACTAACCAAGTCAAGTCAATTCTGAATGCATGCCTTATCAACAAATTAAAGACTATCCCAAGAGATTGAAGTGAGGTAAGAAGAGGAAACACAATACCTCATGTAGAGGAAAGGCAGCTTCATAGGAGCCATTGGTAAGCAAGCGGTTCAGACCTGAAGCAACAAGGAAGGTGATTTCAATAAACACTAAACTTGAGTCTTCAGTGATCAAGACTAAGTAATGATAGAGTAATACTTCCTGGAAAACACAGCCTAGATTTTCAGTAGTAGTAAAACTACTTTAGATACCAGCAGCTTAGAGAGAAACCTTCAAGTGCTGAGAAAGCATGGTTTTATTAATTCAAAATATTAAACTCCTCAAGATTGGATATATTCGTGCTCTATAAAGCATCCTGTTGTTTGAAAAACAAAATCCCATGTGTTCAATTTTTTCTCAGGAGCTAGATGCAGGGCTGAAAGCCTACTAGCTCAGAGAGGCAGAGAAAGCACCCAGCTGACCTTCCTACTCAGCCTATATCCCAGAAAGAAAAACAAAACAAAACAAAACAAACAAACATAAAAAAACACTTTTACTCAGCTCACATCCCAGAAGGAGAAAGCTCTTCTTCCTCAGTTCATGTCCCAGAAGGAAAAGCCAAAAGCCCCTTCTTTTTTCCACAGTGTCTCAAATACACTTCAACTCAATGCCCCTCCTTTCTGTTTACTCCCTGTCAGCTGGTTTCTTGCTCCACCTCTTGACCTAGGGTTGCCGTTATTTAATCCTGTGAACTTCTAAAATGGAACGAATGGGCAGATGTGTGGATTTAAAAATGTTTAAGGTGAATAAAGAAATCGAAGTGTGGCTGACAAATAATGGGCACGTACCTAAGATGCAGTTAGTGAATTCTGATACACGTGTGCTCAGGAAACCATCAGCATGACCAGGACAGTAAACATACCCGCCACTTCAACAGCTTTCTCATGCTGCTTTGTAATCTGCCTCCTCCTGTGCTGTCACTAACACAAGGATTGACCCGTGTACTGTCACTCTCAATTTCCCCTTATTTTCTAGAGTCTTGTGTGAATACTGTCATCCAATATTTACTTGTTTCTTCTGATGTCTTTTATGCAGATGGAGACTTCTCCATACTGTAGGCACTAGTAATTCCTCCCCATCTTGATTTGTTTCATTATGTCTCTCTCTCTTTCTCTCACTCTCTCTCTCACTCTCTCTCTCTCTCTCTCTCTCTCTGCAGTGTATGTGCATATAAGGACAGTTACCCAGGTAGACCAGAAGAGGGCATCAGGTCCCTTGGAGCTGGGATTACAGATGGCTGGTTCCCACCATCTGGTGCTGGGAAGGGAACTCTGGCCCTCTGTAAGAGCAGCAAATGCTCATCAACAGTGTCCCAGTACTTTATTTCTCTTTACTGCTGAGTCCATCACATGAATATGTAATAATTCATGCAGTCTCCTGATGATGGACATTTTGGTGGTTTCTGGTTTACTTTTGTTACAAATAAAGGTCCTATTAGCACCTCCATAGAAACCTTTGCGTGTGCACAAGGCCTCACTTTATCTTGTTGTTTTATTCACTTTGCTTATGGAATTGGGGTCCCACACTAGCTCTTGCTGGCCTGGAACTCCCCATGTAGCCTTGGCTGATCTCAAACTCACAGCACTTTTCTGTCTTCAGCCTCCTTATTGATGGCTATTAATTGTTATTAACCTCTGCTCTCCTCCCCTCTCCTCCTTCTCACATCTTCTTTGCTCCCCTCTTCTCCCCTTCTCTCCAGTTCCCACCTCACCTCCTTCATCTTTTTTGTTTTGAGACAGGGTCTCATTCTATATCCTCAGTGGCCCGGAACTTATTAAGGAAGTTTTGACTTCACGCTTGCAATCCTCCCAGGTCTACCTTCTGAGTAGCATTTACGTCCTGCGCATGTTCACCAGCAGCGTATTAACATTTAGATTCTGCCATACCCAACAAGACTAAGCTTTCTTCATTTTAGCCAATCTGACATGAGTAGTGAGAGTTCATCATTGTTTTAAATTGTATTTCTCTGGTAAAAGGCTTCTTATATGTTTGTTGGTCCCTATTATACCACATGTGAAGTAACTGTCCAAGTCGTATGTCAATTAACAATTTTATAATACACTTTTGGGTATTTTAATATGTTCTAGATACATGTTTTTAAATTAGATTTATGCCTTGAAAACTTTTTCTTTTTCTCCTTTTAAATTTTCATTTTCTTTATTATTATTATTATTAATTAAAATTTATTCACTTTGTATACCAGCTGTAGCCCCCTCCTTCATCTCCTCCCGACTCCACCTTTCCCCCTTCTTCCTCCTAGTCCACTGAAAGGGGAGGTCCTCCTCCCCTATTATCTGACCCTAGCCTATCAGGTCTCATCAGGACTGTCTGGATCCTTTTTCTCTGTGGCCTAGTAAGGTCACCTCACCAGGGGGAGTTGATCAAAGAGCAGACAACCAAGTTCATGCCTGTGACTGCCTCTGCTCCCCTTACTAGGAAACCCCCATGGAGACTGAGCTGCTCATGTGCTATATCTAAGTAGGGATTCTGGGTCCTCGCCATGAATAGTAATTGGTTGATTTATCAGTCTCTGCAGGTTCTCCTGTGCCGAAGTGTTTTGGCCCTGTTGGTCTCCTTGTGGAGCTTCTGTCCCCTCCAGGTCTTTCTATCTCTCCCTTCTTCCATAAGATTCCCTGTACTCTGCCCAAAGTTTGGCTATGAATCTTAGCATCTGCTTCGATATCCTGCTGGGTAGAGTCTTCAGAGGCCTTCTGTGGCAGGCTCCTGTTCTGTTTATCCTGTTTTCTCTTCTGAATGAGAATTAAGAATCTTCCCTAGGGTCCTCCTTATTGTTTAGCTTCTTAAGACTGTAGGTTTTAGTATGTTTATCCTATATTATATGTCTAATATCCACTCATAAGTGATTATATACCATGTGTGTCTTTCTAGATCTGGGTTACCTCACTCAGGATGATCTTTTCTAGTTTCATCCATTTGCCTGCAAATTTCTTGTTTTAAAGACCTCAACATGAAACCAGACAAACTAAATCTGTTAGAAGAAAAAGTGGGGAAGAGCCTTCAATTCATTGGCACAGGAGACAACTTCCTGAACAGAACAGCAAGAGCCCAGGCTTTAAGATCAACAATCAATAAATGGGACCTCATGAAACTGAAAAGCTTCTGTAAAGCAAAGGACACTGTTAACAGAATAAAACGACAGCCTACAGACTGGGAAAAGATCTTTGCCTTAAGGCTGTATTTCTCTGGAGAGTAAAATTTCATTTTTTATGAACTTCAACTTGGCTGTTTTTTTTTTTTCATCTTTTATGAGTTTTGTTTCCAGTGTCACATTTCAAAAAATCTTCAATAGCCCAATATCACAAAGATTTCCACCTAGACTTTTAAATTTTTTTATTTATTTTACATCTTGAACACAGCACCCAGACTTTTCATAGTGTTACTTTCACATTTAGATGCATGGCTCAGTTAAGGTGGGTCCGAGGCTGACTCTTTAAAATAGATACTAATTATTTTAATGCCACTATTGAAAGGGGAATCCTTTAGCCATAGACTAGCTTTTGAGCTACCAACAGCTGTCCATATATATGTGGTTCCATTGCTGGATTCTCTCTGTTCCACTGACCTATTTGCCAACAATTACACTACTATGGTACTCAGACTTACCGGAAGGCTGTACTAAGTCCTGAAATCAGAATATTAGTTCTCTATTTTTGTTCTCTCTTCAGAACAAACTTCCCTGCACTGTGCAGAACCTTCCTTGACTTCCTGCCAACTTGTGTATTCAGCCTTGGGGTTGATTCCTCTGTCTCATATAGTCCTGCCTGTATCTATACCTTGAACTGCTTTGCCTATCTTCCTGCAGCAGTTTCAGAGTGTCGGCCTTTACGTTAAGGCCCTGCAGCCACATAGAATGTGTTGTTTGGGGTGAGACAAACAGACCTAATCCCATTTCTTTCATATATGAATATACAGATTCCCCAGCACCAAGAGCCAAGAAAACTCTCTTTTCCTAGTGCCTTTGATACATGTGTGGACGATCAGGTGGCTACAGCTTTATGAGTTTATTGTCTAATGTACTGTGGACAATGTTCTCTGGTTATGTCTATTTGATATTTTAAATGTTTTCATATATACATGTTTCCTTTTAGATTTGGGGAATTTTCTGCAATGGTGACAGTGAGTAGACTATTTTTGCCTTTAATTGTTATCTCAGCTCTTTCTTCTGTCCAATGGAGTCACTGGATTGGTATTGATCATTTTCCAGAGTTCTTGGACATTGTGACCATGCTTGTTTATGTAGTATTTTCATGATGTGGTCCCCATCCCTGATGCATTTATTTTGACTTTGGATCAGTCTATTGGTGATGCTTTTCAGTGTGACTTTTGTTTGTTTTAGTTTTTCATTTGCATCTTGTTTTTTTTTCCTTCTTTCTCAAAGTCCCAATTTCATCACTGAATGTTTCTTTCATTTCTATAGATTTTTTTAACATGTATATATTTGAGACAACATTTTGCTGTATAGCCCAGACTGGCCTAGGATTTGGCTTTTTAGCCAGGATAGCCTCGAATGTGCCATCCTTCAGCCTCAGCCTCCAAAGTGCCGAAGTACAGACAACCTGGCCACTTACATAAATATTCATACAGAGAACGTGTTCTTCTGTGTGTTTCTTCTTACATGTGTTAGGTGGGATTTATTTAGTCCCAGGGATTCATTATTTGTGCAAGACTTTTCTGAGTACTTCACCAATGCTCAACATCTTTTAATATTTTTTCATGTGTGTTATGCTTTATTCTTTTGAAAGTTGTTTTGGGAGAGAGAGAGGGGTGGGAAGGGAGGGAAGGAAGCAAGGAAGGAAGGGGAGAGGGAATATGAATATCTTATGTCTGTTCTTCCACCTTGTCCAGAAATAAAAAAAAATGATGGGTTGATCTTTAATGTTGTTTTCAGATCAATATTTATACAGCTTCTTAAAATGAACCGCATTCTTTTCATACTGTCTTCTATGATAATCTCTGAGAGAAGGGTGTATGACTCAGACATCTAATTTGTGGTTTAGTCACTTATTTTCTGCATTTTGACAAACTGTAAGTTCCTGTGTAGCTGTGGTTGCCTCACATGATCAAGTCAGTCAACACTTGACAAGAAGAAAGAGGTTCATAAGAAGCTACCCTTCATTGAGAAGCTATATACAGCAGATGGCATTGTGGGCAGAGAGAGCTAGTTTTCTTTAAGAGTGGGCTCCTGGTGGTCAGCCGTATTCCAGTGGATAGCCCCATATTCATGAGTATATATGTAGCAAAACTGTAACTAATGGGTTATTAAACTTAAAAAAAAAAAGAGGATATGACATTGGCTGGGGGAGGTTATGAAGGCAGAGATGGATCTGGGAAGAGTTGAGGATAAGTATAATTGAAATAGCTTGTATGAAATTCTCAAAGAATTAATGAAATACAATTTTTAGAGATCTCTAAAAGGATGAATAGATTTTATAGCTCTCAAGTGGCTTTTATTCCTGTTTTGAAGAATGCTCTCTATACATTAGATCCTGAACAAAACCCCGGGGCCTACCCTAACAGAAGACTGCATGTGTGCTGATTAAATGTTTGATCCTTTTAAGCATAGTTACACAACAATGGCTTAAGATGCCTGAATGTTGAGTGTCTAAGGAAAACACTTGAAATGCAAATATTGGTGGAAATTTCTGTTTTATACAACACACATCAGTCTTTGAACAAATACATTTACATTGAATGAATAAATTGTTGATTATGTAGTAAGGTTCATTTCCTGGAGTTTCTGTTGAGAACTAGAAAAAAAGAAAACAGGACTCCTGGGGACCCGTTTGATGCTGATGATGGCTTTGTCCAAATCCCGCTAATATTTAGTCTTCCACCCTAACTTCCCTTCTAAACACAAAACTTGAGGCTACAATTCAATTTCAAGAGAAACTGCATATGTACATGCCCATAAGTAAATCTTTGTTGAATTATTAATTGCTGTTTTGAAAGTGGGTTTTATCAGGTTTGACTCTCACAGTTAGAATACATTCAGAGTGAGGTTGAAAACCATGAATAGTGACAGTTTACACTCCACTAAAATACCTTTATGAATCATGTCTAGAAATCAATATTCTTGTTTCACTTCTGATCAATGTTGGCTCATGCAAGGTGACATTTTCAGAGAGAGTTTTCAGTAGAAAACAACATGGGCTGAACATTAATTCTATAAGAAGCTCAGTTTTCTTTTCACATGTTTTCTTTCATTTATGAAACCAGAGAAGACAATGAAATATTGAATAAACAGGCCATTTGTAGTTTTACGCTATATTTTACATAGTCCAGCAACTTACTGGTCAACAATTTATTCTTTGATTGCTATTTCTAATTCAGCATGCTTCCATTTCTTCTTTACCACTTTTCCTAATTTGTTTTTTTCATTCATTTATTACTTGTGGTGCTAGGAGTTAAACCCAATGCCTGTGCTCTACCACTGAATAACATATTTGGCTTTTTACCAGTTTCCAAAGCTGGATGGAGTCCTTAAATAGAATCCTTCTTCATCATTAACTGAGAGAGTCCATCCAGCAGTGGATGAAAACAGATGCTGAGACCCACGGCCAAACATTAGTTGGAACAGGGTTGCCTTGTAGATAGAAGAACCCAGGGTGGGGGGGGTGGAGTGGGGATAGGAACTCCACAAGAAGACCAACAGAGTCAACTAACCTGGGGCCCCGGAGGCTTACTGAGACTGATGAAGCAACCAAGGACCATGTATTGACTGGACCTAGGCCCCCTAGACATTTGTAGTGGACAGGCAGCTTAGTCTTCATGTGGGTTCCCTAGTAAGGGGGATGAGGGCTGTCTCTGACATAAACCCTGTTGCCTAGTTTTTGGGGCTGTCTTGCCTGGCAGCAGTGGAAGAGGATGTGCTAAGTCCTGATGAGAATTGATATGCGGGGGTGGATAGAAGGGGACTCCCGTTTTCTGAGAAGGGGAGGAGGATGGGAGAATAGGGAGGGAGGGTGGGATCGGAAGGAGAGGAGACGGGGGCTATGACTGAGATGTAAAGTGAATTTAGAAATGACCTACATGAAGTTGAATCTCCTCAGATCCACCTGCTGTGGTGCTCTCTCGATACTCCATTCCACATATATTCAGATGTGGAGCAGGTGGCTGTCGATTCCTCTCCATTACGTTTTACCTTGTGCAGTTTAGCATCAAAGTGGATTCTCCCCTCCACCTTTTTTTTTTTTCTTCAGTTTTCACTATGCTAGTGACTCACACTGAGCCTGGGCCCATGAAACTCTCAAATCTGTTCTTCTCACAGCATTGTTGGACAACATTTCTCCCACACCCTACAGGGTAGTTGTTTCGCTGAATCTGCGTGTAGGCCATTACATTTACAAACTGTTAAATGTTGTCTCTCTGGATTTGGCAGAGCTACTGAGACATCTGAGGTTGCAGATCCAGGGGCTAAAATGATTTATACAGCTGTCTGTCTTTAGCCACAGAAAGTGTGATGAACAGGTCATTTTTGCTACAAATTAGTAATGGCTGCATTGCCAGCCACTCAGTTCCAGATCTATTTCAGCCTCTGCTTCTCAGCAGTAGGACTGGGCCTTAGAGGTATTTCTGGATATTGGATCACACAGTGGTAAGCTTTGTCAACTGAAGGCTCGAGGAAGGGATTTAGCTTCCTAGATACCGCACTCCCCTCAGGAAATTTCTGTAGTATCAGTACACCTGTAGTGTGTGGTGACTGAGGGCATGTTTTTTGGTATCTTTATCAATGGCTCCATGGGATAATGATGCTGGTGAAACATCTCCCTGTGACCAGCTTCCTTGGAACCATCCTGAGTATTGCAGAAAGCAGATCATCTACAAGTCTCCAGCAAAAGCCTTTGCTTCAGCTACAGCTCATATCAGTTTTAGACCTCAGCCTGGTAAGATGGAGGATGGGAATCAGGAAGGACTGGAATCATGGAGGACCAGAATCATGGAGGACTAGAATCTCAGAGCACCAGAATTATGGAGGCCTAGAATCAAAGAGGACCTGCTGGCCCCTCTTTTATGTTCCTATCCTTGACCAGACAGTCCTCCACAACTCCAACCCCTGCTATAATTAGTTATTTTAAGATCTGCTTCTTCTGCTAATGGATACTTTTATCTTCTCATTGTACCTTGACTGGTATAGATCACTATTCAAGTAACTTTTTTTTTTCTGGAACAGATATAAGACCAAAGCTACCCAAACCTTCCTGATATATAATAACCTGATTAATAAGGCATGATCACATAACATAGAAATATTCTCATAAAATGCCTAAAATATAAAGTTTGGAGGTTGTTTAAAGGAAGAGATGTGACTTTCATGAAACAACGCCATCTCTGTACTGTGGCTCCCCCTTCAGGAGATACCCTACCCTTCTGTCAATCCCACATGGTCAATGGCTACTCTCAGTCCAGATTTCACTTTCTTGGCGAAGTGTTCTCCAACCACTCAATCTCAGTTCTGCAGTCTGCCTTCAAAATGATACCTTTTATCATTTCTTCACACTAATTATCTTACATATTCTTTTAGCTTTTTATATACAAGCTTTAAGAAAGAATTGTATTTATCTCCCTAATCGCTTGCTCGTGGGTGTTGCATAAACATCTGCTAGATTGAGAGAATGTTTCAGCGATCATAGATAAACAATCTTCAAATAAATGCTGTTCAGAGATGGTGATCAAGAGTGCTACACGCCCGTGTGAGTTCTCCATCCAGAGGGCAGTTAGAGGGTGCAAGGAGGCCCAGGGAAAAGGTCTCTAGAATTCCCCAAACGCCAAATGTTTGTAACACTAACACTCTACTTACCGATTTTGTTTTTTCCTTCTTCGTACTTTATTCTCTGTAAAATATGATGCACGATTCTGCTTCTTGTGGCGTTGTTGAAGAAAGTGTCTTTGTTGTGTATGATGAAGCTGTGCACACATTGAAAACACAGGTTGAAGATTAATAGGAGCTAAGAGAATCTGCTTGTTCTAATTTGGTGTTGCTGAGAGGGAAGACTGAAGAGTCAGTCCTAGAGGGTATGTCTGGACCAGCATGAAGGAGCCCAGGAAATTAGTATCTGTGATTAGTTTTGGTTCTTGGGATCATGAGCATTGATATCATTACAGTGGGAAGGAGTTGGGGCTACATGAACTTAAAAAACCTAGAAGCAAACTAACAGTAAGCTTATGCCTTGTATCTTTTTTCATCTTAATGTGACCATGACATAAATCTAATTAAAGATTAATTGTTTTTATCTCCTTGTGTCTTTGGTCATTCTCTCTCCAAAGTTGTAATCACATACTGCTTCCAGTTGTTTAAGATTCAAAGTTTGCTTGAGTAATGCAGACAGAAGTTAGGTGTAAACAAAACAAAACAAAACAGTTTGGAGCAGGAGTAAAGTGAGAATTCAGTATCTGGGGCTCAGCTCTGTGCCTGGGCTTTCTTCTCATAGTCTTTCCTGGTGAAGATTTTCTAAAGCATTTCTAAAGATTTTCTAAGCTTAAGATTTTTTTTTTTGCTCTTATTTAGTTGTCCCACCAGTTCTAATATAGAATGCTAGCTTACTCATTTTCCCTGTCTCTCTGTCTTTTGCTCTCTCTCTATTTCTCTCTCTGTTTCTCTCTTTCTCTTCCTTCCTCCTTCTCTCCCTCCTTCCCTCCTCCCTTTCTTCCTCCCAAGAATAATGTTGGCCTTGCATCTCTGGTAGCCATGTCCCTCTAAGGACAGGGTTTTCAGGTAACAAACCGGGTGTCTAGGGCCATACAATTCACCATGAAGTGGCTATGTCTTTTCTCCATGCCCCCAAATGTGATGAATGGGTGACTATAATCAATATTATACATGAATTCATTTCCCCAAACATATGGTCTATTAGTGCAGGAAACATAATTCCTTCTATAAGTGGGGTACCCTCTGAAGGCATGTACATGTTGGTAGCTATCTCTTTCAAACTGAGATTTGAGATCACTGTTCCATCAAGCCTCCACAATTCCTAGCTGCACCCTTGCTCCTTCAAAGAGCAATCCTCCTGCCTCTGAACTCTTTCTCTCACAACCTCAATCATGTCCTATCACCTGTTTACATTTTTCATCAGATATTTAGAGAAGATGATCTGTAAGGCTTTGATTATACATAAGGAAAACAGATCAAATTTTTGTCTTTGAGATTAAGTCTGATGTGGAAGGCAGATCAGGGATAAAATGAACCGGCTCATATGTCAGGGAAGGGCAGAGTCCTCCTTCTGGTGCATAAACATTCTCCCACTTAAGAATGTTCACTGGCTGGACGTGGTGGGACTTGCCTCTAATCCCAGCACTCAGGAAGGCAGAGGCAGGCAGATCTCTGTGAGTTCAAGGCCAGCCTGGTCTACAAAGTGAGTCTAGGACAGCCAAGGTCACACAGAGAAACCCTGTCTGGAAAAAGCAAACCAAATCAAGCCAAACCAAACCAAACCAAACAACAACAAAAAGAATGTTTGCTGACTTGGGAGGAGGACTGAGACCTGAGGCTCTGGTATCTCACCAGTGGTTAAAATGCAGGTATGGGAGGGCATGGAGGGTTTACTGTAGGGAAATTGCCATCGCATATCTTCTTACAGAATATGGGTTCTCAGAAGCTGACCAAGGGAAGAGAGAGACAAACGGGCCCAGAGGAAGGATGTCCTTCTTGAGCTTCATTTTAGGACCCAGGTTGAGAAGGCAAGTTTGCAATGATACATAAAGGGGAATAAAGCCAGAGGGTGTAGAGACAGGAAAGTCACATCAGCCCACCCCTTGGAGAAATATTCCTCCTGCTTTCCTTTCTCTGAGGTCCCTTCCAGACATGGCTCTAAGGGGACTTGGCATGGAGCAGGAGAGAAGACAGAGCAGCTGAAGCAGCCACAATGCTTCTCTCACATTTCCACTGGGGTTTTCTTGAGAGTAAAAGGAGAAAAGCAAGTGTTACGCCAAATGCATTTCTTTTAAAAATTGTTCTTCTCTGCTTGCTCGCCTTATTTGAGGCAGGTCATTACATCTTAATGTCAAATAAAACTGTCATAAACAAATAGACAACAAATAAAAAGCCCATTTGGAGTTAATTCAGGAAGCCCGGGAGCTCAACCACACTTGATGGGACAATTCAAAGCTAAAAGCCCATGTCTCCCTCATTAAACAGCTTTCTGCTTCCTTCGCTTTTTATGGCACCATTTATATCTTTGGAGTACATGCAATGGTTCTCTATAATAAGCCACACAGATAAGTCACAGTTTTGTTTTCCCTCTTCTTTATATCTAGGTTATACCTAGAAACCTGGACCATCCATACTGTGAGCAAACATAGTGGACCTGAGCCAGGCACCATTCTAAGCATCCAAAATACACAACTTATTCAAGGCTTTCAACAAACCATGAGGTAAAGAACTTATTTGCTCAATCTTACAGGCAAAGGATCAGAGACATTAAGGCACATATTCCAATTATGTAGCTGACAAGATGCAGAGTCAGGATTAGAACTCAGGCATTCCTAGACACAGAGGTTGACCTCTGCACTATCCCACTCGTCTCCCTCCCTCTATACTCTGGATACTTCTTAACTCCTGAAGGTTGGCACTCTCTGAGGCCAACCCAGCAGGACCTCTACCTGCAATCGTCTTTTCCCCATTCACTTTGTATCTTAGCTCAGGCCTTAACTCCCTTGAATATTCTTGATTGACTGCCCTCTCCATCACTACCATAAACTGTGGCATGGCATCATGAAGAGAACGAAGAAAAAAATCCACTGATGGTATGAGGAGGGATATAGGAGTGGAGTTTTGGGCATGCTCAGCATCTCCAGCTCTCCTCTGAAGACTCTGAAGTCTAATAGGCCTTAGTCATATACTATATGGCATTGGAGTCATAGTTGAGAGCCGTGGTTTCCTCATCTGGGAGATGCAGAAACTGCCACTGTTACTCTCAGAGGGTTTTGTAAGATTTAGGTGAGAGGATAAACAGATGGCTGTCTGGGACAGTCTCAGAGTTAGCGGTCTTCACAGCTGTTTGTTCTACTATTCTGTAGCAAGATCTCACATGTATTCCTGGCTTCTCCATATGAACCTCTTGGGGGCAGAGGCCTCTCATGCTTATTTTATATTTCTCACACTAGCAGAGGGAAAAACACATGATAATATCTAGAGTAACACTAAAGGAGCTAACCTTCTGGAGAACACTAGCTATCTTATCTTCATATGCCTTGGCCTCTTCTCCAATTCTTGGATTGCTTTCTACTCATCCCATTTCTTCCAGATACCAGTTGAGTCATTCCTTCAACAGCACAAGTTTAATTAAGTGCATCTTGCATGTATTGGACTCTGCTTTATGGAATTGTTCTCTCTTAAATAGGAGGAATTGGAGAAAGGACAACGATAGTTCACTATAATGTAATTTTCATGCTTTTTCTTTTAGCCACAAAAATAACACACACACACACACACAAGGATATGGACACAGACATGGACAAAGACATTGGCCTGATCAATTCTGGGGCAAATATAATTCTTAAATCCACAAGTCTCTGAGGAGGAATCCACAAGCTTAGAAACTTGGCTCTGGTTTTAAAAATTTCTGGGAGGATAGTGAAGGAATAGAGGATCTTTGGGAGCCATTTGACCAGGTTTGTCAATATTATGCAAATATCTTCATATATCATCTAATCTAAACTTCTCATTTGGCAATGTATTCCACTGGTATAATTGCCCACATGGAAAGTAACAGATGTACAAGAATGCTCATTATGGTATGAATTATAATAGCACAATCTAGAAATAACCTACCTAATTCATCAAGTGGGAAAATAAGATGAGCAAGCTGTGATACAACTCCAGAGTAGACACTCTGCAGCTGGGAGGAGACTGCTGGTGCTCACAGTAAATATTACAGATGTCCACAACGAGCTAGGCATGGCGGCACCAGCGCAGACTATGAGGAGAACAAGGTGCAGACGGGTAGAGAGCTGTTTGTGCCAAGGCAGGACATGCGCACACAGATGTCTTAGTACACACATTTGCTGATCCATGTGTAGAAAGACTGTGGAAAGATGTATACGATATACATACATATATACATGCATATACATGTATGTATACACACATACACAAACTAGCCTAACATACTGGTTGTCTCAAATGGAGGATAGAGTGTCTGGGAAGATAGGATAGAAACCCTGTGGGTACACTTCAGGAAATTATCACTTGTACTCTGGGATCAAAGGCTGAAAAGAAAATCAAGGGGAAATGAATTTTGTTGTGAGTCTTTTCTCAGCTTTCATGAAAGACAAGAAGAATAGGTGGTGGCTTTGCGAGGAGAAACTCTGTGGTCATAGTCTGGTATATTCATCTCCTTATCCTACCTGTACAGGTTATATAATACTAAGACACATAGAAAATGGCAAGAAGGAATTAAAAAAGCATCTGCTGAGACGACACAGCAGTTAAAAATGTTTGCTGCTCTTCCAGAGGACCCAGGTTAAGATACCAGCACCCATGTCAAGCAGCTTATAACCACTTGTAATTCCAGCTGCAGGGGATCTGACATCCTTTGCTGGTCTCTAGACATTTACACACACACACACACACACACACACACACACACACACACACATGTAAAAGAATAAAAATAAAAATTTAAGAAACAATCTGCTTGTTTCATGTCTTATTTGTTTGTATCCAGGAGCACAGTTTACCTTTGTGCTTGTATGTGTGAAAAGAGTCACTGTTTTCCTTGGGGGTGAGGTGGGACCTGCTGACTTGTAAGTAATGGATAAGTAAGCCAGATCCAGTTGAGACTCCCTGATAGCATCTCAACTCATTCTTACTGTGGTCAGAAGCCTTGGTTCTTAATATTATAGTCTCAACATCCTTTTTGCCAGGAGGGAAGGATGAGAAAGGACTGTGCTGTGGAAGTGGACTTTAGCTATAAACATTTCAGTGCTACGTTTGCTTTTTACTGATTGGCTCTTCCAACAGGCAGTGATTCACAAAGGTACAATAAAATATTGCCATCTGCTGAGTTGTTTAGAAAGTAAATAGTATGCTTCTTCATAGAGCATAGCACACTGGGAGTGTTGATAGTGCATGGAAGCAGATGGAAAATGCAAAATACAGGCATAACATATGTATTTTTAGTATGGGAAATGCAAAGGTGAAACTAACCCAGCTCCCATTCACAGACATGATTCTATGCTTATTAGATAAGAGAAGCAAATGTTCAAGGGTGTGAGTTGGAGAAAGGTGCCCACTATTGCCTGATTTGGAGTCAGCTTGTGAAATGTGTCAACTTCAAAGCAGAAAACAACTCATTTTTTTTTCCTAAATTTCTCCTTAGACCACAATTATCTGGATGAAACTCGACTTTCATCACCCTTTAGATTAATCTGGATCATCTAGAGTTCAACACTTTGGAACTGAAATTTCAGAGATAACAGAAGTGGTGTCTATCCTTGCTACGTGATATGGTACCCTCTCCCTTTATGTAGCTACTGAGAACTTGAGCTGTGGATAGTGCACCTAAGAAGGTGAATTTTAATTTAATTCCACTAATTTTAGTTGTGGGTAGTAGACTCCAAACTGACAACAGTTAGCCATGACATAGTTGATGCTACGGATAGTTTGGCACTGAGCAGAGCCTGGTCTCATCTCACTCATCTCATTCATAGATATCAGCCTTCCCTTTGCCTTTGGCAACAACTGAAGCAGAGGAATGTGGAGGGCTGAGGGATGACCTTTAAGGTCATTTGCAGACTGCCAGAAGACTTGGGTCCAAGTTTTATGGTCCCATGAAAGGTGTGTCTTCAAGAAAAGTTTCTGAGTCTTTTGGGAATGTAGTTAACTCGTAAGGAAAATGAAGGTTTTAATATCCTATTGCTCAAGGGCAGGGATAGATATCATCCAGAACAA
Organism: Meriones unguiculatus; assembly: GCF_030254825.1. Lineage (NCBI taxonomy): Eukaryota > Metazoa > Chordata > Mammalia > Rodentia > Muridae > Meriones > Meriones unguiculatus. Next base: position 97,008,351 of record NC_083350.1, read on the forward strand.
AACTTCTGTCTTCTAATTTTATGAAAGAAAAATGGTTTCTTACTCTATTCTTCCTTAAGAAAGGAAGACACTGCCATACACTTGATCTCACAGGTCACTAAGTTGAATGTGTCCTTCATCTTCTTTTTCTTTCATGTCCAACAACATCCATCAAGTTCTTCAGGTTCCTCTACTCAACTGCTAACTTGCATTCTTGAGATCATTAGAACAAGTACTTTCAATGGTGTAAAAAATCTCCATGATTTAAAACTTCAAGAAGAAGTAGCAACAGATGTAGCCCATGGCAGTTCAGTATCCAAGTGGGTTCCATTGTAATGGGAACAGGGACTGTCTCTGACATGAACTGATTGGCCTGCTCTTTAATCATCTCCCCCTGATGGGGAAGCAGCATTACCAGGCCACAGAAGAAGACAATGCAGCCACTCCTGATGAGACCTAATTGACTAAGATCAGAAGGAAGGAAAAGAAGACCTCCCCTATCAGTGGACTTGGGGAGGGGCATGCATGCAGGGGGTGGAGGAAGGGAGGGATTGGGACGAGAGGAGGGAGGGAACCACAGGGGGGATACAAAGTGAATAAAATGTAATTAATAAAGAATTAAAAAAAGAGTTCTGTTTATATTAACATATTCCTTACATGAATAAAATGAAATAAATTTATTTGATTAATATTTGAAAAAATATCTGGAAATGGTGTTGTATAATTATTTGATAATTATAGCTATTATACCCTTGTCCTATCACTGTGTATTGGAAGTATATATATCTGACATTTGGTTATCTCCTTCATTCACAGGTTTCTGGCCACAATGGACCTGGATCAGAGGATTTTCATTTGTATCTAACCTGAGACAGAATAGCTTTGAGCCTGATACAGTGTTGGGTTGGAGGCTGCAGGAATCTTGGGCTGCGAATGGATCCTTTTATCTGTCTGTCTATCTATCTATCTATCTATCTATCTATCTATCTATCTATCTATCTATCTACTTACCTATTTATCTATATCTCTAGCAGACAATGCTCATGCAGTGAATTATATTCCCAGCCCATCATCCATGTGTGGAAAATGTGAATAAGTTATAGCTAGAGAACACTATATCCTTATCTCTGACTCCTCCATACTACTTTGGAATGTGAATTTCTTGCTCTTCACACCAACAGGCAATGTCCATCATCGCCACTTCATGAATTAGCATAGGATTAGTGACTTGTTTAAAAGAGTTTGTGAGAGAAGTGATCTTCAATATGGCTCTTCATTTGCACCCTTAGCAGCTTGGGTTGTTGCCCCAAGCCCGATAAGGTGAAGAAACCTGAACTAGCCCCTCTGAAGATGAGGTAATATAAAGAAAGAAAAGATCTGGCACCAAATATCGGTGATCAAATGAAGAGTTACAGCCATGTGTTGATTCCACATGAACATAGCAGAAGACTCCCAGCTGAGTCCAACGTTGCAAACAGGATGGCTGTCAGTTAAAGCCAGCGAGTTTTGCAGTAAATTGTTTTTGGAGAAATAGCTAACCAATGGGCCTTTCCTGTTAGTTGAAGATACATTACTTATCATGCAAAAAGTAAAGGTTAATCTCTAAAAAATAAATATTTCAGAAAACTTTCTTAATTAGACTTTTAAATAGATTTCTATTTTAACGAAGAGAAGCAAAGGTGATACAGTTAACTGTCATTTAAATTATGTCCTCAAATTAATGAAAAGCTAAGTAGGAACAAAGCAACCAATTAATTTTTTATGTGACAAGGCCTATTTTGAGAGTTTTCTGGGCTTTAGGTAATTGGAGTGCAAAAGCTTAATTTTTTAATCTTAAGCGTGCTGTTAAGAGAAAAAGAAGGAGGGGATTATCATATCAAATATATAATAGTCAGAGTTCAGACAGGTAAAGATTTTTAAGCCTCTTTCAAGAATTAATGTGATAAGCTACTGGAATTGCAGGGTTTTAAAAATTAAACTAGTCACTTCTAATTGTGCCTCACGATAGTATCTATACTGAGTTAAATATGTATTAAAAAATCTGCTCTTGAGGCTTCAAGCTAAAGATGGGAAATTAAGCACTTGCATTTGATTTGTGCCTTCCTCAAAACCCATGAAAATGCAATAGTAGCATATGCCCATGTGATTAAATAGAAGCTCAAGGAAGATTCAAATTCTTAGGTAAATGTGAGCAATTAACACAGAAAGGACCTACACACAAATTCTGGAAGTGAAAAGTCGAGTCAAATCTCAGCGGAAAGTCTCATCATTGGACTAGAAAAAACCCCAGAATATTAGAACTTGAAGACAAGGTTGATGACTTATCACTTGTAGACAAAAATGAGGAAAATTAATAAATGAACAGCATATACAAGATTTCTGGGACACTATTAAAGATCAATCCTATAAAAGTAGGAATACATGAGGAATCCAAGTTACGAAATTATAAGCATAAAAAAAAAACCTATTCAATAAAAAAGCAGAAACTTCTTAGACCTTGGGGAAGACATGCTAAGATGGTACAGAAGGTTATTTAAAGCCTCAAATAGATGTTACAGAAAAAAAAAAAATCTCTCCATGATATATTACAAGTGCCCAAAGTATCAAACTAAGGAATAACACCAAAAGCTACAAAAAAGAAGAACCCATTTACTTATGAAGTTAAACCTGTCAGGATAACATCAGATTTTTCAGCAGAAATACCAAGGTGAGTGGGATGATATGTCAAACCTTGGGGAAAAAAACAATGCCGACTTAGATTACAGATTATACCAATGTCAGCAAGATTATCCTCCAGAACCAGTGGAGAAACCAAGACCTGCCAAGATAGGCATCTGGAAGACTGCTGGATGACACCCAAGGAAACTTACACCTAGAAGAGGAAGCAAGAAGAGCACAACCTAAGAGCACGGGGGATAGGAGGCATGATGAAATCTCACCAGAAGAGATGGGACTTTAGTTCATGTGCGGAGAACTCATCAAACATTCGGGAGGCCCTGGGTTCAATCCTTAGTTCAGCAAGAAAAAAAAAATAAAAAAAAAGAACAAATCTCACTATAAGTATAGGCAAGCAGAGGAGAATTGGGAAAGAATCAAACATTGTTTCAGAAACATTCACTTTTCTATGTTAACTAAAGGAGAAAGCAATAAACATAGAGCATACAACGTCCCCGGGTGATGGGGCAGCGAGAAGACACAACAAACAACGGGCATCTGTGTTTGACGCAGAATAACAAGCCTGACTTTAAACGGTCTCAGCTCTCCAAACAACGGTTCAGTCTGGCCACATTAAATCAACGTCCAAAAAATTCCTGCTTGCAAGAAATTCAGCTCACCAGGAAAACATAAACACACTGAATGTGAGTGGGCTCAAAATGATATTCCAGCAAGAATATTCAAACAAACAAGAGTGTCTATATTCATATCTAACAAAACAGACTTTTAAAGTCAAAATTAGTCAGATGAGACAAATGAGATTTAAGCAATTCCTTAAAAAATATAACAATCAGAAACATATATGATTTGAATATTGGAGGATACACTCCATTCTCCAATATGAAATAAACACTGTGGAATATTAAGGGAACAACGGGTCTAACAGAGCAATAAGGGGTGACCTCAATATCCCACTCTTACCAGTAGGGCGAGCATCAAAACGAAATAGTCTTCTGGGCAAGGAGTCTTTTGTGAGACTATCTCCAAACAAGGACCATGCATGGAGATAACTTAGAACCCCTGCACAGTTGTAGCCCATGGCAGCTCAGTGTCCAAGAGGGTTCCCTAGTAATAGGAATAGGGACTGTCTCTGACATGAGCTCATGGGTGGGATCTTTAATCACCTCCACCTGAGGGGGAAGCAGCCTTACCAATTCATAGAGAAAGACAATGAAGCCAGTCCTGATGACACCTGATAGGCTAGGGTCAGATGGAAGGGGAGGAGGACCTCCCCTATCAGTGGACTGGGGGAGGGGCATAGGAGAAGAAGAGGGAGGAAGGGTGGAGTTGGGAGGGGAGATGAGAGGGGGCTACAGCTGGGATACAAAGTGAATAAACTGTAATTAATAAAAATTAAATTAAATTAAAACAACAACAACAAAAAAAACCCAAATAGTCACAAAAAATCAAATGGACTCAGTAAACAGCAGCGGAACACCCTATTCAATAGCTGAAGAGTGTACGTTTTTTCCATCAGCACATTGAACTTTCCTGAAAATGTTTCATATATAGGCCATGAAACGAGCCTTAAGAAACTCATCAAGGGACTAGAGAGAGATGCATCAGTGGTTATGAGCAACTGTTGCTTTTGCAGAGGATTCAGGTTTGGTTCTCATCATATAGTGGCTAACACCTATCTATAATTCAAATTCTGGGGTACCAAATGTCCTTTCCTTACTTTCATAGGCACCAGGCACTCATGTGGTGCATACATATACATATGTATATGTGCATGTACATATATATACATGTGTGTGCGCATATATACGCAAAACACTCATACAAATAAAATAAAAATAAGTAAACCTAAAAATATTTTCAATCCTTGTTTTTTAAAGAAACATTCAAAATTGAAGTAAGTTTTTCACTGTATCAGATCATAATGGAAAAAAAACCTAGAAATCGACAGAAAAACCAAAGCAATTATATAAACAATATGGAAACTGAGTAATAACAAATGTCTGAACAACTGAAGGATTATTGAAGAACTAATAGAGGCTCATTAAAAATTCCTCACTAGATTAAAACAAAAACGCAGTATACCAGAACCCATGAGGTACAGTGAAAGCAAAGCTAAGAGGGACATTTACAGCTATACATGTCCGTAGTTAAAGCAGGAAGGACCTCAAATAAGTTAATATATTCATGTCTTCCAAAAATAAGAACAAATCAAACCCCCAAATGCTAGAAAGAAAGAAATAATAAAGAGCAGAGCACAAATAAGTGAAAGAAACTCAAAATGGTGGGTTTATTTTGAAATGATAAACTTGTCAAACCTCAGCCAAACTAACTTAGAGGAGAAATAAATAATCTCGTAGGACATCTCAGTCCTTAGATGTAGACTTAAGTAATTTAAGTTTTATTTAAAGTGTGGCAGGGAGGGACTACATAAGATCAGAGGAACGAATGAATTCTTTTTTATTTGTATATTTGCCAAAGCTATCTAACGTTATGTCACTTTCCTCCTAACTCGCTCCTCCTACTGGGCTGCCTCCTCTAGCTGTAGCAGGTGAGGAGGTGCCTAGTCTTAGGGCAACTTGACATGAGCTGGCTGGTTGAGATCCGAGGGAGGCCATCAACCTTCGTCCTTTTCTGAAGGGAAATGATGAGGAGCTGATGATGAAGGAGGAGAAGGAGAGGCAAGGGAAAGGGACTGGAAGGAGAAGAGGGAGGGAAAATTGCAGTCCAGATTAAAAAAAAAAAAAGTAATAGAATTATTCTGAAAACAAAATCACCCATTCTGATATATGGTCAGAATCTTCACAGTGACTGTGGTGTTTTTAGCACGCAATGTTTCATCACCGGATTAGACAGAACGAGGCTGCTCCTCTAACTAGAAGGGAACTCTATGGAGATTACAGCTCTATCTCCTCGAATAGACAGAATTTATTTTTTATGAGTTCAAAAGCCTGTAAACATAGTTACCATATTATATTTTCAAAAACATTTGGAGCCTCTGGTGTTTCTTTTTTTTTTTCTCCTAAGAAACACAGCTGTGTTATAACATTAAGAGTAGAGAGATGCCATCAAGATGGAATATAATAATATCTACTTTCTTGGTAAATTATGAAAACAAGCAGCATTTGTGCTAAGCAGTATTCAAATCAATCTTCCTAATGCTGCAACCCTTTAATATGGTTCCTCATGTTGTGGTGACGCCCTACCATAAAACTATTTCGTTGCTTTATCATAACTGTGATTTTGCTACTGTTATGAATTGTAATGTAAATATCTGATATGCAGGACATCTGACATGTCCTGGGGGTTGGGACATGTTGAAAACCACTTCCTTAAATCCTTATCTTTTGAATAAGGGCAAGACAAATGCCTATGCCGTAAGGATACTTGAGGATGAGGAGAAGCTGTGTATATATTGTATTTTTCAACGACAATATAATGACTTTATTAAGAGGTTTCTATTTGTCACTTTCTGTAAGGGTTATTCATAGTTTAAAAAGCTCTACATCAACTTGCTATTTCAAAACCAGGTCCTGCGATTTCTTCTTTTTTTTTTTTAATGAAATATTTTCAGACACACACAATGCACACAAAAAGTAATATAAAGTATGCTTGGGCAGGTCTCAGGAAAAGTTCACTCATCAAATTTGGCATCTAATTCACCCATTTGTGTAACATTGTAACGTGGCATGAACGATGGTGAGCTCTGGTAATTCCTTAACTTTGGGAACTGTTTTTCAAAATTAGAATGGGGGTAAGGTGGCTTTCAAGTATCATTTCCTGTGCCGTACTCTAATGTGCTTTCTGGTAGAATAGGAATGCATAAGGGTCTCTGCTCTGTATGCAAGCAAGCATTACCACATGGCATGTAGGAAGAGGCTGGCAAACCATTTGTTTAATTCAGTAGATATTTTAAAAAGCCACATACCTGGAGAACATTTCCCCGGCAGGCCAAGGTTGGAAACCTGATGGTAATTCATAGTACTTTTAAGCTTGGCTTGTGTCCTGAAGAATGGAGAGGTGGCTTATATTCTGGGTAACAGTAGAGACAGAGGAGTTGTGATGAAGAATAGAAGGCAGAGGAGGAAGAGAGGAAGAATGCTACAGAAAGGAGGGATGGAGAGAATGTTCTTGAACTCTTAGTGCTTCAGCTCTATCTTACCTTTATGACCTGGCCACAAAAATGATGTATATATGTATTGTAGAGGAATTTTAACCCAGCAACATGACTGCTCTCATGATCTATCACATCAAAAGACCTTCTAGGTCTATGTGATCTGGATGGAATGCCAATACACTCTAGATTACAGTACGATTTGGCTGGAAAACAGTCATGCTTTTAGTACACATCTTTTAATCCCAAACAATGAAGGTAAGTTTAGTTTATAGACAGAAGCAGCCATGTTAGAAAGTGATGTCTAGGAGAATGAAGGAAGAAGCACATGGCTGGTCAGCATGGATAGAGGAAATTGGCCCAAATGAAGAATATTCGCAAGTATTTTGGCATTATGGATGGGAGGTAGCCTAGATAGGAATGATTAAAGGAGATGGCCTGGGATGGAGGCTTAGAAGTGATAAGGATCATTTATAGGATTAATACCTGCGGTGCCCCAGGTGAAATAAGGCTATTTTAAAATCAAGAAGAAGAAGAAGAAGAAGAAGAAGAAGAAGAAGAAGAAGAAGAAGAAGAAGAAGAAGAAGAAGAAGAAGAAGAAGAAAAAGAAAGTTACATCAAATTGAGGGACAAAGTGTGAATCAGAGAAACATTTGACAGAATGAGTCAGAGATAGGATACAACCAACTCTCTCATGAGAACAGGACAGGAAAAAGAGGCTACTTAAGAGCAGTGCAGGAAGAGGTGTGTGTGTGTGTGTGTGTGTGTGTGTTTTACACAGGTGAAGAGTGAGCTAGAGAGTGAGAAGGAGCCAGAAGATCAGACCAAATTTGAGGCCAGGCAGAGTGATTCAGTCAGAAGGCAAGTGAAGCCCGTTTGAATCAGTTATCTTGGAGAGGAGTTTGGGCCAGAACAACTGAGTTGTACCAACCAGCCAGAGCTCAGAAAGAGCTAGAAATCTTGGGAATGGCTCTCATCTCACCCCCTGATCTGAGGAAATAAAAACATCCACAATGTAGAGTTCACATTGTTATTGTTTGCGTATCAGATTCCATTGACAAGGATGGCATTGATTAAGCACGCACCTGCTCTACTGGCATTATTGGTTCCCACACTATGATGAAAGCTCATAATGCCACGTTATGATGCATAGAGTTGGTACCCAAAGTCTCCATCCAGATGACTGGAGAGTCTGGCTCTGAACCAACATTTATGTTCCATTAGCAGGAAGTGTGATTAATTTGTCTTGGTCAAGTATTAACCAAGGCCTGTGACAGAACTTGTTGGATGCTGATTGAATTGGTTAATATTCATAATGAGAAGCTTGCAGTATTCGAGTTTATGAGAGGTTAGTTTTAGTATCAAAAGAAAACCAGATGGGAAAAAAGGCGATATTTAAAAATCTGTAAAATATGTCGGGAAACAATGAATGATTTCCTATTTAATCCTTAGACCAGAAAAATAGAAATAATCTTGGCCCCTGGCTTTCTACTAATTAGACTGCTATTGACCTTCAGTCAATAGCAGCATGTTACTCAAATCCCTTATGTAACTGACATGACATAAATTTATTATTCAGCGACACAGCTGCCATCTCTGTTCAGTCTTGGCTATGGGTCTTGATTTTTTTTTCTTTTGCTGGAGCTCAATTGTCCCAAGTGATGACAAAGGGATAGATCTATCTAGTTCATTTATATTTCTGGGAGCAGCAAAGGCATAGAAACTCTGCCAAGTGTCTACAACATTTGGAACTTGGTAACATTTATCTTCCCTGATAACTCTGTTTTCATCTTTTTCCCTCCTTGCTATGTTCATAACATTCTTTAACTATTCTCCATATAGTCAAAATATCCATTCTTTAGCTCATCTTCCCATTAAATTTTTAATTATTTACAGTTGAATATAAACAAATAATTGAATTAAAAATTTTATCTTTGCAATAGTCATTTTTATTTTAACCAAGGATGACTTTACCTAAAGGATAAATGTTTAAATTACAAAATCACAGGTATTGGGGAGGGCTCTGTTTGTTAAGATGTCTCTCTGATTTTTCTTTGGCTTCTCTTCTCTGCAAGTCACACGTGTGCTTTGCTGTTTCTGTGCAGGCACTATATGGAGACTACATGGGAATGGTGCACAGACTCCCCTACTCGTTGGTCTACCTGTCCCTGCCAATTCTGCCCTAGCAACCAATATCCTTCAACAAGGTAGACATTGAGTCCAGATTCCAGCTTTCTAAGAAAAGCATTTTCCAAACTATAATTCCTTCTCTGTGCCACTTGCATGTTGCTGCCAGCATTACAGCATCTCCTCAGAGGTCTGGGGTTCAGCTCCATCCTACCTGCCTGGTCCTTATCATTCAGTTTCTTCCTTTATCTGATGAGCCTTAGGGGCAGTTGCTGATTCACTTCCTATAGTTATAATTCATGTGAACTCTGTGTTTCTTTTGTGAAATTGAAGCTGTTAAACTTCCCAGATTAATCTCATTATTAACTACCATCTTTCCACTTATTGAATAGAATACCAGTGTTATAGGAAGCTATGGAAAGAAATACTCAAGGGAAAGACTTATTTTTCTATTTCTCACCTTTAAATCAGAAATCACATAAGCAGCATCTACCTCACCCATTCTTCTTGCTAATCTAATAGAGCACTGACACAGTCTAAAGGTGGTTTCCGGATTCCATTATTGTTTGTCTGTTTGCCTGGCTGAGTTTTGGAGACAGAGTCTCATTCCATAGCCCAGCCTGACCTCAAACTCACTGCATTCCTCTAACCTCACTCTTTTCCCAAGCCTGGGATTCCGGGCAGGGGCCACCAGGACTAGTCATTCCTAAACTGGAATTCTGAAACATCCTGACCTGAAGTCTAATGTCTACCCCACAGAAGTTTCCTCTCTTCTGCTGAAATTTCTTCTCCTAAAAATATACTACAGTAATTAACTCAGGATGCTGTATGAATATTCCGATCCCCAGCATATTACCTTTTCTACTGATAATCATATATCATGTGACTTATAATCCTCTTTTCTAGAAGAAGAGTGTAAGTCCTCACCCCACTATACCATTCCTGGCCCTAACACTTGCTTTGGCTCATGGAGTTGAAGTGACACATGGCACACAGTAGGTGGCTTGCCATGACTTTCTTCATTGTCATGAAAATGCATGCCTGAGGCACAGTTGTTTTTTCAGTCAGACACTGTAATAAAAATGACGTTTGAAGCAAGCCTCACCTGCTCACAGTAATATGCGAGCTAGAAATAACCATAGAGAGAGACCACCGAGATCAGAAGCTTATTAGTTGCTGCAGCAGAACCTAGTAGAACCTGACTGACACAACTTTTAACCCAGAGAAGATAATCCTATGAGTTACAGCCTAAAAACGACGAATTCCCTCCTTTCCATGGGAAAGTCATGAAATGAAGGAGAAACAGGGATGAGACACATGGGATGAGGAGGAACAATGAAGGAGGAAGAGAGGCTCTGAGGGTTGGCATAGAAGAAGGGTATGGCTGTGAGAGATAAAGAAAAAGCACACCTAGCCAAGAGAGAGCATGAAAGAGAGAAGGGATCATAAAGGGTTCTTACAAAAAGCGGTAGAGTATTTTGAACGTAGTTCACAGGCTCCAGGCAATGGCTGCTTTCTGTCACAGATCCAGGTGGGGGTTGTATATAGGACAATGCTCTGTACTAAACTGTTAGCTTTATCAAAACTTCATAAGATTTTAGTACAACACAAGGTCAAATTTAGTAAAATAAAGAAATATCTATCAAGGAGGGACGGGTATGGGATTTTCTTTTAAATCCTTTGATAATGTAAATAAACCAGTGCAACCCCCTTGTAATTATTCTGGAAGTTGGATTATGCTTTGTCTACTATCCAGACACAGAAATAATTATGCCTTATAACCATCATTTACAAAGGCCAATGAGCCCAGAAGCCTAATATCATGTGCATGAGATGTAAGATATCTCATAAAGAAGATGACTCCTAAAGCTTTTGATGAAGGGAAAATATTCTATGGGACGTCAGGGGAGAGATAGAGAGGGAGGGAGAGAGACACACAGACAGACAGACAATATTTAGAGAACTTCTATGTTTGTATTGCAAGAGTTTATATCCCTGAAAGCTGAGGGAAGAAGGTAAGAAATTAAAAAAAAGCAATTTTCTATGACACGCTAAGAAGTTGAGCTTTATTCCAAAGTCCCAGGAAAGACATTGAAAGATGTTGAACAAGAAAGCAAGGCTTTCTCACAGGCATCATTTAGTACTTGATGTGAGAGGTATGTGGTCAAAGGGACCAGGGATGGGCATTGAAATCCTGCCCACAATGTTTGCTCTGGGAATTCAGGAGGAGAGAGGGGGCCTCCTAGCAGTGCAAAGGTGCTGCATGCATCAGTGGGTGGCGTCCTGCGGATCTGTGACAGGGACATAGTAGGAAAGAGAACCAAAAGGACTTATTGGTGGCGCTGATCAGTACGGAGGGTGATGGTCTAAAAATCAGGCACCCTGTGGTGCTGATATCATTACTCTTGAGTTGGGAAACGAAACTGCTGGGTTATGTGTAGTGTTCAGGGTGAGGAAGGTGGGATGCGAAGAGCCAGGTTTATCCCTAGATATAAAGACATTTCTAAGATGCAGTTCTAGGTTACGGGTCATTCCAAAGAGCATTATCTGCAACATACATATAGTTAACACCTCCTCTGTGGGGCCACTCCCACACATGTCCATAAAAAGCTCAAAATGGCATCTCCTACCTAATCAGAGGCCACGCATCACAGAGCCTGGCCAGAGCACCCATCTATGAGGCATAAAGTTTCTGTTGAGCCCTGAGCATCTTTCATATGCTTAGACCATTACTCTTTTTAAGGACACATGCACAGAGTGGTTACAAATATCCACTCCATGCAACAGGTAAACACTGTCTCCCTTCTTCAATTTTAGATCAACCTTGTCATGTTTTATTGTACTTTAATTTATTAAATGTCTTTACTTCTAGGTATTTACATTGGCTTTTTCTAGCTTCTTTTTTTTTCTTTTTTTAAAAATTTATTGATTTTATTAATTACAGTTTATTCACTTTGTATCCCAGCTGTAGCTTTCTCCTCATCTCCTCCCAATCCCACCCTCCCTCCTTCTTCTATGCCCCTCCTCCAGTCCAATGATAGGGGAGGTCCTCCTCCCCTTCCATCTGGCCATAGCCTATCAGGTCTCATCAGGACTGGCTTCTTTGTCTTCCTCTGTGGACTGGCAAGGCTACTCCCCCCTCAGGTAGAGGTGATCCAAGAGCTAGCCCATGAGTTCATGTCAGAGATATTTCCTGGTTCTATTATTGGGGAATCTTCTTAGATACTGAGCTGCCTTGGGATGCTTCTGTGCAGGGGTTCTAAGTTATCTCCATGCATGGTCTTTGTTTGGAGTATCAGTCTCAGAAAAGACCCCTGTGCCCAAATTTTTTGGTTTTGTTGCTCTCCTTGTGGAGCTCCTGTCCCCTCCAGGTCTTTCTATCTCCCCCTTCTTTCATAAGATTACCTGCACTCTGCCCAAAGTTTGGCTATGCATCTCAGCATCTGCTTTAATACCCTGCTGGTTTTATTATCTTCTTTATGATCAAGTTCACTCATGCTAAATTTTATATAAAGAATATATATCATATGAAAACATACCTACAAACATATAATGACATACATGCCTGTACTAAAATACCCGTGATGTATGCAAGTGACATTGAAAGTATTTCTTAAATGGTTGTGCTGATAAAGAGAGGACATTTAAAGATGAATAAATGGCTGGGTAAGGTGACCTACAGCTCTAATTTCAGCACTCCAGAAACAGGATCAGGCCTATCTCTGCGAGTTCAATGCCATCTTGGTCTACATAGTGAGTTCTAGGTCAGCTAGAGCTATGTAGTAAGAGTCTCCCTCCTTCTCTTCTCACCTCTCTTCTACCCTCCTCTTCCTCTCTCTCTCTCTCTCTCTCTCTCCCTCGTTCCCTTACACCTGCTCCCCTCCCCCTTTCTTTCGTCTTTCACACCTGCTGTCTCTCTCACGCACAAAAACAAACAAACAAAAAAAGAATAAACATGTCATTTCCAAATGTCTTGTAGAAGATGGTTTCTCACCATATGGGAGCCCATATATCATGCTTCACAGGGGCCCTATAGAGCAAATAAGCTACTTTGGCCATGATATTGATAACTGTAGAGGCACAGTTAAGAAAGAGGGACACGGGAGACTTCTGTGGTGAGCCCTAACCCCCGCCCCCAAATAGTGACAGCCTAAACAGGAAGCCATCAGAGAGAATGCTCAAGAGCTGTGTTAGGATGCTGAAGTGCTCTCTCCACAAAAGATGGCTCCCATCAGGGTGTGCGAGGGGAAGGACTTAGCTCTATTTAAGGGGCAGGTCACTGAGAGATTGACCATGCTCTGCTAAGCACATAAAGAACACAAATTGGACTTTTGGGGACTGGTATGGGAGAGGTCACAAAAGCTTGAGGGAGGGTAGGAAAGAACTGTAAAGCAAACGTAATAGGAGTGTATGATGCCAAATCCCCAAAGAATAAATAAAAATATTATGTTAGAAAAAATACACTCATAAAACACAAAAGATGGTTTCTCAAGTAATAAGATAATTCGCTTATCTTCAAAACCCTCAGACACCCAAAGCTTTGCTTTCCTCATATGCTTAGGTGCTATCTTTGATCCTTAAACTTAAGTTTTATGCCATTAAGCCCGGGTTGATGAAAGGAAGCAGATGATTCTCAGAAGCACAGGCTTCAGGCTACACAGCTTGTTTTACTGTTGTCTCAGCTAAAAACTTTTGAGAACACAGCTATGTCTCCTGTGCCTCTGCAGAGCAACCTCAGCAGCCTGCATACCGAGGATCCTAATGCCAGCAAGGAACTGCCAGAAAACACAGGTGTCCTGGGGCTGCTCTGTGTCACTGGGGCACCAAAGGAACATTAATCCTGCTGAAATCAATCTTGTTTCTCATTGCCTAAAGGATTCTCCAAAGACTTCAGATCGATGAAAATAACAGAAAAACTCCAAACGCCCTGCAAGGAAAATTACAACAGAAAGTATATGCTCTAGCAATCAACATCTTCAGATATCTGTGCTGTGAAGATTTAAGAGACAAATGGGAATGCGGTGCTAACACATACGGATACACCTGCAGCACTGAGGCCAACCCTAGATAGAAGTGATGCTATTCAGGTTCAAGTCAGAAGGTCTCCTGAAGATCCCCACCACAGCCCTGGCCTATAATGCTACTGCTGCCACCACGAAGCTTGTCCTCTATCCCTAAACTTTGGGATTTTGTGGACTGGCAAATTTATATGGCTATCTAAGGCAGGACAGTGGCACTCCAAATATGTCTGCATCCTAATATCTAGAATTTATCAATAAATAAATCTGTACCGCAAAGAGGAATTGTGTTGCAGATAGACTTGAGGCTGCTCATTGGCTGACTTGACAATTGAGAATGCAGTGGTTTAAATGGGGTTTGATAACCAATGTCATGATATTAAAAAGTGTCAGAATCTTTTAGAGGAGGTCTTGAGAAGTGGGGGTAGAATGGGTCCCGTGAGAGTAGGTTGTTACAAATGAACAAACCTCTTCTCTCTCCATTAACTAACATTTTTCTCTACTGTCATGTGTCTAGATATTACTCTCTTAGCCAAGATACCCTCAGCCGGAAGCCAACATCAGGGCCATGGTCTTGGATTTCTAGAAACGTGAGCTAAATGTATGTGTATCTTTGCTTCACACAGTTCCCAGTCTAAGTTAATCCTGTTACTGCAACATAAAGCAGACTAAGACTGGAATATCTTTTCTGAAGTTTCTAGGTGGGCCTAATGAAACCACAAGGATACCTAAAAACTGAAAAGGAAGACAAATATCAGAGAAGATGATGGGATAACAGAATCAAGATCAAAATGATGTAATGCTTTCAAGAGAAAGGAGGGGCCTTAAATTAGGAATGCAGCAGCTCTACAGGTTAGAAACGGCTGAAATACATCTGCTCTGGAGTCTCCAGAAAGGGATGTAATCCTGACATACTGTGATTTTATCCCAGTGATACTCATATGCACTAGGTGTGGTCATAACCCACATTTTCTTTCTTTTTTATTCTTTTTTTTTTTTTTCAAGACAGGGTTTCTCTGTGTAGCGCTGGCTGTCCTAGGCTTGCTTTGTAGAGCAGGTTGTCCTCGAACTCATAGTCTGCCTCTGTCTCCCTGAATGCTGGGATTACTGGTGTGTAATCCAGCCACCACACCCTGCTCATTATCTACCTTTTCAAAGCAGGAGAAAATGGAGGTGAAGAATTCCCGAAGATCTATTCACCACTGATTCCAGTGCTTGGATTCCAAGGCCAGATCTCTGGCCCAGAGCTGTCCTCTTGTTCCTTCACAGAGCTTTCCTGTGGTGGATGTAACAAATTACTCCTGAGCTAATCGCCTGAAACAAGAACATGTATCCCTGGAGGCTTTGAAGGTGACAGTTTAACATGGATATCAGTGACTTGTGTGGCTGGAGACTTCTCCCTGGGGACATTCATCTTATGCACCAAAGGCAGTCAGCAGGACACCCAGCCTCTGCCCAGCTCCAGTTGGCACTCCCAAGCTGTGACATTTAAACATGTTTTCAGACATTGCAAAAATCATACTTGGTTGACACTCACTTGGTTTATAATTTGTAGCCAATTTAAAGCTCAAAGAGGGTACAACCTAAAGAAATGCATCAAAGCTGATCATGGTAAAAATAAATAAAAATAAAGAAACATTCCTATCTCTACCTAGCATACTCTTTGAAATACAACTAAAAAACAGATCCATTTCTTGACTCACTGAATGTGCATTGTAAAAAGTAACACGACTCTCCCCTATTTCCTTTTTCATATCTAGTGCCCACAGAAAATCTTTATTACAGGTATTGACCTTAGAAAGCAATTGTCTCTAGGATATCTCTGCAATGCCATTTTAAGAATAAAGGGCATTGCGATACTTAGGCAGAGCACCATCCCCAGGAAGGAGGTGAAGAGGAATAAATTAATGGACTTGTCAACTACAGTCATCAGACTCCTGTGGAATTCAATCTATTAAACCTGGAGCTTGTCTAGCAGGGAAGACAGATGGACAAGTGATGCTCAAGGTGGTGGGTAGGGGCCCAATTTTGTGCCACTCTGCCATCACCACCAGAGGAAAACTTAACAAAGCATGGAGAGAGCTTTGATCACCTCAAGGTGGGGAAGGGAAATGACTAGGATCTGTCTAGTGGCTGGACTGGAGGCCAGGATTATGTTAACTGTCTTGTAAGGCACGGGGCAGGCTCTCCACAGCAAAGTGCTAGCCCTAGATGTGTGTGTTTGGGGGGTGGGTGTTGTGAGCTCCCTGTTTGGACTAGAATTCTTTCTCCATCACTGCCTAGTTATTTAATAAGCTTGTTTAAATTTTTTCTCTTGCACACAGGCAAGCTGGCACCCCAGCATTTCTTGAGTCAAGAACAAGTGCATGACAGAGCTTTGGTCCAAGCAATGTGGTAAAGTGATACTAGACAGCATCTAAGCCTGGCTGTGAAGATATGAACTTGCTAAGAAACGATCCCTTTCTCATTTTCTTTATCTATAAGGGATATAGGGAATGGCAAAAATAGTAAATATCTGAGTCTGAGTATCTGAATGGCTCATGGAGCAGATGTGGAGTGCTTCCTTTTCTGAGAAGGACCCACATTATCCAGTGTTGTGAACAACAACTGGAATTCTACAATGTTAAATCACTGGTGTGTGTGTCCAGGGAGGTGACTTTGTGCCTGATGGTCTTCATCTGTATGATGGTAATAGTGATGTCTGTGGCCATATGTGGCTGGTATGAAGATTTATACAAAACTTCTAGGATTATTTCTGACATATTGAAAGAGGTTTTTGTTTTGTTTTGTTTTAGCTTTGTTTGTTTTGTTTTGGTTTTCATTCATAGGTGCACTTTGGTGATACCATGTAAAATAACCAAGTGCCATTTTAGATCTATGATCATGGTTACCCAAAGCTTTGCTTGGTTCTAAGATATGGATACAGCCGTATTTATCTCCCTGTACAAAACTCAACTCCAGTGGATCAAAGACCTCAACATAAAGCTAGATACACTGAACCTGATAGCAAAGAAAGTCGGGAAGAGCCTTGAACACATTGGCACAGGAACATTTTCTGAACAGAACACCATTAGCACAGGCATGAAGATCAACAGTTAATGAATGAGACCTCATGAAACTGAAAAGCTTTTGCACAGCAAGGGACACCATCATTTGGACAAAGTAGCAACTACAGAATGAGAAAAAATGTTACCATCTACACAACTCATAGAGAACTAATATCCAAAATATATAAAGAACTCAAACACTGTCTATTAAGAAAGCAGATAACCCAATTAAACTTGGCTACAGATCTAAACAGAGAATTCTCAATAGAGGAAACTCAAATGGTTGAGAAATACTTGAAGAAATGCTTGACGTCTTTAGCCATTGGTGAAATTCAAGTCAAAATTACTTTGAAATTCTATCTTACACGTGTCAGAATGGCTAATATCAATAGAACAAATGACAGTTCATGCTGGCAAGGATGTGGAGGAAGAAGAACAGCATTCATCGATTTCTGGTGGGACTGTAAATTCGTACAGCCATTATGGAAGTCAGTGTCACCAATCCTCAGGATAGTGCAAGTCAAACTACCTCGAGATCCAGATAAACCACTATTGGGTATACCCAAAGGATGCCCATACCATACACTTCATCATACCTCAGAGATACTTTCTCAGTCAGGCTCACTACTGCTCTATTCATAATAGCCAGTAACCGGAAACAATTTACATGTTCCTCAACAGAAAAATTCATAAGAAAATGTGGCACATTTACACAATGGAGTAGATAATACCCATTTAGAAATGAAACTATGAAACTTGCAGCTAAATGGATAGCACGAGAAAGCAAAACCATCCTGAGAAAGGTATCCCAGTCCCAGAAGACAACTATTATGTATAGTTGCTTACATGTGGATATTAGCTGTTAAGTTGATACATAGAACACAGAGATCAGGAGTACAGTAAAAGACTTGGGAAATAGATCTTTCCCAAGATCTTCTGAAAGGGAAATAAAATAGATAGCAATGGATGGATAGAGGTGCTGAAATAGGAGGATCAAGTGGGAAGGAGAAGGAGAGAGAGGGACAAGGGAAAGAATACAGGGAGAGACAGCCAAAATTAAGAACCATCTGAAGGGTAGTACGGAAACCTAATACAGTAGAAGCTTTCTAAAATATGTACATATATGAAGGGAATCTAAGAGAAAATAGCCACATCATAGGGAGACAATGCCTCAAAGCTTCCATTACCAGGATTGAGCTAGATCTAATTGAATTATTGGCCAAAAGGGGTCCCATAAGAATGTATGGTGAACCCAGGCTGTTGCTGACTACTTACTCTCCACAAACCAAGAACAAGGCCCCATTTGCTGAAAACACACAACTCACAGAGCATGGAGAAGGCCAGCTGGGGCGTACAGAGTGCCTTTTCTTCTACATTCCAGCTGTTCTGCACATTACTAAAAGAGAAATGTAAGCACAAACCCAGCCACAAAAACATTAAGCAACAATGGTATCCTGCCTGAAAGCTATGCTAGTGCAATGGTGCTACAAAGTTTGTGCAAGTAACCAACCAATGTCTTATTTTACTGAAGACCCACTCCATGAGGTGGAACCCATACCCTACACTGCTTAGGTGGCCAAGAACTGGGGAACTATACTACTGCTCTAAAAACAAATGTAGCATTAAAATGATTCCTACTGACATTCTTCTGTATTCATAGCTAAGTGCCTTGTTCGGAAATCATTTAGTAGTCTGCTTGTTGCTGATGATAAAATGAGTGTTGGGCTATAAAATATTTATTATTTGATCTATAATTATTGTGGTGGTATTATTTGGGCCACTATCACAATTAATAAGACACAGACACCTGTTAAATTTTATAATTGCCTTATTTACCCTTGGCTGGGCAGATATTTCTACCTGTCCTATCTCAATAACCTCACCATCCACCTCCCAACCCCCATCCAGTGCCATCCACCTTAACCATTCTTATCTGGGCTACCTTCCACCAATAAATGCTTTCTTATATTTTTCATCTGGGCCTTTTCATGCCATTACTTCCTCCCATGGTTCCTTCTCCATGCTAACCCATTGTGGTGTCCTCCGTCCTCCTCTCTTCTTGTCCATCTGTCTTCTCCCATGATTCTCCTATTCCCAAAGCTGGGGAACCTTAGCCACACCTACCCATTCTGTCCTGCCCAGGTTTTAGGCCTTTTAATCAACCGATCAGGTATAATGTCTTAAGCATGTT
Source organism: Meriones unguiculatus (assembly GCF_030254825.1). Classification (NCBI taxonomy): domain Eukaryota; kingdom Metazoa; phylum Chordata; class Mammalia; order Rodentia; family Muridae; genus Meriones; species Meriones unguiculatus. The sequence goes on from NC_083350.1 coordinate 97,027,500, forward strand.
TACACAACAAGGATAGGTGTACCCAGGCAGTAACCAGATCTTCAGGGCCAGTAACTGGCATCAAAATACGAGTATCAGACCAGCCCCCAACACATTCTCGTGCAGCAGACAGAAAACGTGTAGAGCCCCACTGCCTGACCTTATGCAGAGAATGAGAGAAATTGGGACACTCAGCCCTAAATAAAATATCTCCATTCAATTCCTGCACTCAGGGCTCAGGGAACTTTGTGGAAGAGTAGGCAGAAAAATCGTGAATTCCAGAAAAGATGGAGGACATCTAGAAAACAAGGCCTTCGAAACACAATGGGAATGATGCACATATGAACTCAGAGACTGAGGCAGCATGCACAGGGCTTACATGGGTCTGCATCAGGTCCTTTGCATATATATTATGGCTTCCAGTTTAGTGGGTTTATGTATTCCTGAGTGTATGAACAAGCGCATCTCAGATTCTTGTGCCTTCTCTTGGGCTCCGTTCCTTCTGTTGGTTTTATCCAGTTCTGATGTGTTAGTTTTTGTCTTATTATTATATTTTATGTTAGATAATATTATTATATTATGTTTATTACATTATTATCCCCTGTAAGTCTGCTTGTTTCCTAATAAGAGACAGAAAGGGACTGGATCTAGAGAGAAAGGAGATAAGAAAGAACTGGGAAGAGTAGACAGAGGGGAAATTATAATTAGGATATATTATATGAGAAAAGAAAGTTATTTTTCTTTTTTGTTTTGTTTTGTGTTGTTTGAGACAGGGTTTCTTTGTGTAGCCTTGGTTGTCCTGGACTCACTTTATAGACCAGGCTGGCCTCGAACTCACAGAGATCCATCTGCTTCTGTATCCCAAAGTGTAGGGATTACAGGAGTACATCACTGCACCCAGATAAGAAAGCTTTTTTCAATAAAAGATAAAAAGAAAAAAATTACTGTAAAAAATTGCATATGTAGAATATTACACAGTGAGATCAGCCAGACCCAAACTCTGCACATCTTCATAAATATCCACACAGTTAAGGTAGCCCAGCCATGCTGAAGCTGCAATGCTTCAGACTGGGTTTTACAGTCTTAATGATCAGTTATTTTTTTCTGCATTTATCTACCACAAAAAGCAAACATAAAAAAGCAAAGTATTAGATACATGTGTAAGTACAGGGCTGGGTCACTTGTCTTTTAATTGATTCTTAACTTCAATTCTCTTTTTGTGCAAAATAATTCAAAATGTAAAAATTCTGTATTCTGTCTACCTTTTTTCTTTTTCTTTAATCTGTTCATTTACTAAACAAATACAGAGTGCCTATTTGTATGGTAGGTATCCTACTAGATTGGACAAATTTTTGAGCAAAATCAGACATAGCCTATGTCCCTAGAGTGTGTGCAGTTTACATGAGGAGACATGACTTCATCATAAAATGCTGAAATAATTATTAAATTTCAAATATGAAGTGTTATATAAGAAATATACTGTTGGTCAGGGGGAGGATGGTTCAGACAAAGTGCTTGCAGTTTGACATGAATTTCTGATTTTGGGTCCCAGTCCCTACACAAAAAGCCAGATGTATTGGCATACCAGTAAATCCATGGCTTGGGGGGAGGGAATGGAGACAGGAGGAACCCTGCAGCTTGCTGATAATCAAGCCTAACCAAATCGACAATCTCCTCAGTGACTAGACTATGTTTCAGAAAGTAGAGGGGAAACAGAATAACTACCACTCCTGAGATTGACCTCCATTTGCATGCTCACACAAACACACACCACACAATTTTCTCTCTTCCCCTCCCTCTCTCCAAAATGTGTTTCTATGCATGGATAGAATAAACATATCTCATCTTTAGAATGACCAACAGAGAGGAAGGAGTCAGGGTGGCTTCTCTAGGAAGAAAGTCTGGAGCTGATTTCTGAAACTGGAAACAGTTCACGATCTCACTGTATGTAGACTCTAAAGAATGCTCATCTCACGTAAGTTGAGAGTGGAATGGTGAGAGTAATGGGAAGAGAAAGGAGGAGTGGATGGTGAACAGCACAAATTGTGCCTGCATATTCTGTTGTTCTTCATAGCAGGATGAATAAAGTTAGCAATGATCCACAGGATAACTCAAAACAGCTAAGAGCTAGTACTGATGTATTCATCAATATGTCATATGAATTTACAGTGAGTATTATATCAATTGTCAACAACTGAATTAAGCATCAGTGTCATGTGCTGACACAGAGAATGATGGAGAAGGGGCCTTGAACCTAGTCAGGATGTGTAGTCCACTAACCCCCGAGCATCTGTTCTTCACCCACACAGTCCATTATCTGTTTTATATATTCAATTATTTTTCCCACTGAACAAATCACAGTAAGCATTTTCTATAGGATCTGAAAATGGTGGGACTTTTAGTTTGAGGGAAAGCAATGAACATGAACCACATCAACCGAGGAAAAGAAAAATATTACCAAGATATGGAAGATTGCACTGTACGGGGAATTGATGGTGGAGGTTGGGAACCATGGAAAGTTTTCTGGGAAAAATGTCTTTGGTAGATCCTTAATGATGGGAGTCTAAGAGAAAGGTTACTCCAGGTGGAAAGAAGAACAAGTGTAGGAGGGAACGGAAAAGTACAGGGGACTTGAGGTCAGACCTCATCACGGCTAAAGCACAGGTGCAGAAGACAGATGCGGGAGCTATTGAAAGGGTGTTTGATTTTTAAGACAGTTTCCCATTTTGATCATGAGTCGTTAAACGTTCAGTTCCATTTTATCTGCCACACTCATGATGCACAGTTCCCATCGTTCTACTTTACTCCAGCACAAACACAATGAGAGACTTCTGCAAAATCAACATGCCACACGAGTCCTTGGTATGCATGTGGAAAGCTGGGCTATAGTGTCACGGATCCCAGGCCTCATTAAACAGCTATTTCTGATTAAATTAAACCCATTAGTATCATTCTCAAAACATCTTTAGGGAGTTTTGTTTTCTAATTATACCAATAATTATTTCCAACTTGGCAGCTGATATTTTTCACATCTTGCTTTTACACACCAATCCAAGGGATGTTACCCATGTGGCACAACAATTTTCAAAGAGAAAGAAATTCTCATCACCCATAAGATTCCAGGACCTTGTTTAATTTTGTGTGTCCCATTGGCACGCGATAAATGCCCCTGTTTTGTCAGTGCCCCTGAACTCTGGCCCTTATGTTTCGTTCAGCTGCCTCCCTCTCCTTTTCTTCTTTAGTAGTCCTGTTCAAGTCTCATCTACAGGCTGATCTCCTTTTTTGAACAACAATGCTGGGCCTTCTCATACCCTATAACTCTATTCTCAGAAGTATTTACAGAAAACTACTTGTGGGGTCCCAAACACTCCATCCTGCCCAATGTCTGCTTCTTCCTACACCACCCTCTCATCTTATTAGGATATGTTGCTGCTTTACCGAGCTGGCCAAGTCCATATCCATGTGAATAATCTTCTTAGTAGTCACCTTTGCCATTTACCAATATCTTTCCAAATCTGAGAATTGCCGTTCTTTTTTTAAGGTATACCTATCGGGGTAGTTACATTTATTTAAAACATACCATAAACGCACAGCCAACAGTCAAGACTGGTTTATACTCAGATAATGCCCAGAAAGATGCAGACAGTGAATAAGTGACTGCTGAACTAATATTTATTCACTGAATTGATTTGCAAATGTGTCAGAAGGCTTCTGAAATGTGTGAGACTGTGGAATACCACCATCTTCATAATGCTGTCATACCTTAATTGTTACAAATTTTAAATACTTACCAAAATATTATTCTCATTTATGATCTCTAGTAATATGACTGGTTGATTAGCTATATGCTTCTAGTTTGAGAGACTTGATGAATGCATTATTCTATAGAAATGATATCAGGATCAAAACAGATGAGAAGATGATGCTAGCATACATTCCATTCCATTTTGCTTTACTCCCTTAAAATAACCTAAAACTTCCATATACCATATACTTCACTAATTATTCCATCCATCCATCCATCCATCCATCCATCCATCCATCCATCCTCCCTTCACCTAGCCACTCTATCCTTCTATCTACCCATCTATCCATCCATTCACCCACCTAGCCAATTCTCCCCCAAGCTTTGAGCTCCTCCTGCACTGTGCCAGGCATGTTTTCAGCCAGCTAAGAAACAAAGGCAAAACGTAACAGCAAACCAGTCTCTACTCGTCAAGTATTAACTCAACAATTACTAGTCCAAAAAGACCTTCCAGGATTTAAACTAAAAGCAGAAACATGTCAGCTTTCATCTCTTTCCTATGAAAACACCCATCGATCCTGACCCCTGGATTAATATTGGAAACCATCTGATTACTAATTTCCATGGAGGCTTTTTAGGCTGTGAGCTTCATGTTTTAAAGGCTCAAATAATGAGGCTGGGTTGGTATCAGTCAGTCCTGCGGGGATGTCCGGCTTGTCTGTTTTGCAGGCTTTTCCGTGGCTTCCTTGGTATTTCACTGATCTTTCCCACCAAGGTACTTTTCAGTGCAGACAATCTATGCATTATTTTTCTTCTCTCCTTTGATCCTGCAGTTTAATTGATTTTTCTGTTGCTAAAACATGTACTCACCTTGCATTCCCTGTACCTTCTTGAGAACTGCCATTTGGTTTACATTTTTTAAAAAAATCAAAATTGGCAACCCAGTTTTTTAAAAAAATCTGTCACCCCTTTCCATCCTTCAGGTAAGTCATTTTTACTGAAGTTGTCACTACATCAGGCTTAGGGAAGGGCAGGAATTCCAAAGTCTGTCTGAAGCTAGGCTGGGCTGGCCTGATTAATGCTGTCTTTGGGAGGCTGGTTTTTTGTTTTTTTTTTTTTCCTTTTTAAAAACTCCAGTAGTTTATAACCTTTGGTGTGCTTTTCTCCATCGTCATCTACCCTGCCTCCCATCATTCCTTGAAATCTTAGGGAGTTCAGAGTAAATGCTTGATCACCTTCACAATTCTTTCCAGGCTGAGTTACTCAGCCAACTTTTTCTTTTGCCCACATGCCAAAAGTGACAAATTACTGTTGTGAGATTGACAGATGAGCTGGCAAGTGGGCTTCCAGGGAATGTAGCTCTTCCTGCAACAACTTGGTGAAATACTGCAGGAAAGAAGAACCTAGCAGCAAACTGTGATAAAAGCAAGCAAAGAAACTAAACCTTCATTCAGTAGGGAAGGGATGATCCACTTTCCCTGTCTGGACTCTAAGCACTGGGAATTGATAGAGCCACACGAGACAGAAAGAGCCTGGGTTTCTGAACCATCCTGGAGAAGATCATTCACCAAACACACATATGAAAGAACACTGAGCCACTTTAAGCCACCTAAGATGATGGTTTTGTGTTATAGTTCCCATTGACTGACATAAAAGGGACATGGACAAAAGACTCAAGAGGAATGGGCCCTACATTGCTCCTCCCACAGGGAAAAAGTTCTGTCATGCTGTGCTTCCACAGTAAAATGCAGGCTTTACCACAGAACACTCACTGGTGGATCCTTTGCTGGCTGAAGGGGGCCGTATAGCAGTCATTCTCCTCCAGGTCTGGCAGTGTCTCCTTGTCCAGCCTCATTGGCTTCTTAGGTAACCATCTCCGAAACCTGCTTATTTGTTTATCGATCCTGTGGTACATGGAAGGCAAGACCAGAAGGTAGAGCAAGTCAGCATCACCCTGAAACACAGGAGGGAAGTCTCCCCGAGGCCATAAGACGACTCCACTTCCTCCATCATTCTCAACACTCAGAAGAGCCTGCTTTTTTTTATTTTTATTTTTTCAGATGGAGAGAAGAGAGCTGGGAACCTGATATTCTTTCAGGTTCACCAAGCAGCCTCAATGTCACCAGTTTTTGAACAGATTTGAATTACATATTCACCAAGCATCAACAATGAGCAAACGGCCACAAGGTGGGAAGGCTCTGGAAAGAAGTAGAAAGCCCTTTAAGCAAAGGGGCAGAGACATAAAACGTTGCATTTTCTAGAGGCCCCTGACCCACTTTGTCTGGAAAGCGTGGGGTCAGAGAAGAGTCTTAGCTGTGGTTAACTTGGGGCTGGGGCAACAGCACAGCACGACTGTGTATAGAGAACCTGCTGTCATGGTTTTGGGCGCGCTGCTTGTCACACTTTCCTTGACTAGGCAGCAGACAGATAGATAGCTGGTTCCGTAGCTGTCACCATGCTTTTCAAATTGGTTCCATGGTCCTCCTGGCCCTGGGGTATCAGGACACATGGGTGTCAGTCTGGCCTCTGTGCACAACAATGTCATGTGAAAGAAACAGACTAGTGCTGTTTTGTGGTTTCTAAAAGACACCTCCCAAACTGGTACCACCCTCAGTCCTTCTGACGGCTGAACCCGGGTAGCTTTTGACTGTCCACTTTATAGAAATAGCTCGGCCCTGCTCATAGCAAACAGCCCGAAGGAACAAAAACGCGATACCCTACCTCAAGTACCTACGCTGCAGCACGCTCTCTCTGGGTGAGCAAGTACATATACCAAGTAGCGTTTGTGTGAGGCAGGATGCACTGATGCCATTTATACTTTACACACGCTAAAGGGACCTCAAAGGGTGATACTTAGCCCAAGTTAGCCAGAATAGACTCTTGATTTTAGGGAACTACTGCATTTGCTAATAAAGGGGGGTTACAGAAGAAACCCTAATGAAGAGACTTATCTTAATGCATTCTACAATTGTTAACTAACAACACAGAGTTCAGGCAGGATTTATTTTTTCCAATTAAAATACTTGTATAATAATTCATAAAATTTTAAGGAATGTGCTGGTTAATGTTGTAGATAACTTCACTGGGGCCAATGGATGTCTAGATAGCTGGTAAGACCTTACTTTATGTTTGTTTTTGAGCATGTTTTCATAAGAGGCCCATGGTAGAGTGAGTCAGGATGTTGGCCATGCCTAGTATACATCATTAAAAATGTTGAGATCCTGGCCAGAAGCAGAAGGTAAAGGATGGGTCACTTTTCTTTCTTTGAGCTGGTATTCATCTAATGCCTCCAACAGTGGTGATCCATAGCCTTTATACTTGGATTAGGACCATGACATCTCCTAGGTTACTGGTTGTACACTGCAGACCACAGGACATTTTAGCTTCCATAGTCTTGTGAAGGAAGCTTTGTTGTAAGGTACTATCTGACTCTAAAGGCCAGAGATCTAGCAGTGCTGATATCTGAGAACAAGAGACATATGCCAGCTCAAGCAGAGAGCAAATTTGTTATTTTCCATCTTTTGATTTTTATTAAAGTTAGGACCTCAATGAATCGGATGATGTCCACCACTTTAGTGGTGTCCAACTTACTTTGAAAAATTTAAAAGAAAAACATTATTTTAAGAAATTTTATATGTATAGGTGTTTTAGCTGCCCGTATTTCTGTGTATCACATGCATGCAGTGTCTGTGGGTTGGATCTCCTGTATCTAGAGTTGCAGATGGTGGTGAGTTGCTGTGTGGACATTGGGAATTGAACCCAGGTCTTCTTGAAGATCAGCCAGTGCTCTTAACCACTGAATCATCTCCAGCCCCAGTGGCCAACTTCATTCTCAGCCTACTTCTTCAAATGCTTATCTGGAGATACCCACATAGACCCTTTGCCAAACAATACTTTTTCCAGGTATCTGTAGATCCTTTATCCCAGTGAAAGGAGCACAGAAAAATAACGCTAAAGCTTTTGTTACTATTTCCTCTATTTGCAGTACAATCCAGCCTCATCTTTCCAGCTCTGTCCAGTGATAGCTGCCCTTTTGCAGAGTTCCCAGATGAATACTTAAGCTGCCCTAGAGCTCTCCTCTCTTAAAGAACCCTTTGCATTCCATTTTCTTCATATATAGAGAAGTTAGAATTCTGCAGAAGTTCATGAAAGAAGACAAGACTGAAAGATCCCAGGAGAGGAAAAACACCATCTTTGTTATCTTTCTTCCCACTTCACTGTTTATTTAAAGATATCTAAAAACTTGAGTATATACAACAATAATCCTTAAAATGCAGTGAGATGATATGGCCTAGAAACAGCATGTCACAGTGATTGAGAACACGAACTCCATTGTTTGAGAGTCGATTCCTGGCTTTGTAAATGAAAACAGTACAACTTTGATAAAGTGTACTAAATGTGCTTTGCCTCAAGTATTTTTATCTTTAAAATGGGCATTATCATGACACTCAGTTCATAGTGTTATAGATAAACTAAATTATGTATATTATGTACACTATTCTTCAGAGCACTGTCTGGTACACAGGAAGTGCGGGCTATTATTACCATGTCTTGATTCTTTCTAATAACACATAAGAATTTAAGCAAGAGTTGAGATTTCTAAGATGGAAGGCTAAAAGCTGCCTCCTTTATTACCCCATTAAGGAGAAGAACCAATCTAGGAAGGAACAGACAGAACAAGAAAGAGAGAGAGAGAGAAAGAAAAAGAAAGAAAGAAAGAAAGAAAGAAAGAAAGAAAGAAAGAAAGAAAGAAAGAAAGAAAGAAAGGCGGGCAAAAAAGTGCCGATAAAATGCTTCAAAGGTTCAAAAAAATCCAGATTAGGTCACATTAAGAAGAAACCAAGTAATATGCAGCTCAAGCCATAAAACTTCCTGCTTGGGGTAGAGGAAGCAGAAGCCTCATTCAGAAGGCAGATAGATGGCTCTGGTGAGAAAGGATTGGTTGTCCTACCTTCAGAACAAGTCTACAAACTTTGCAAGTTTCAAACCAAGGTGTAGATGTTGTCACAACAACAACTCCTCTTAGGGACAGGCCAAGCATGGAGAGGCTGCTGTAAATGACTTAAAAGTCAAGGGCCAGGCACTGTCTTGAGAAGAAACCTGTTCTTTAAAACCGAGCTACCCTGGGCTCAAAGTAATCATGGCAATCACAAGACAGGTAGTCTACATTTAACCTACCACCATCCCAAAGTCAGGGACAAGCTTATTGGCAGTTGTGAGAGTGGAAGGCTGACTGGCAACAGGCTGAAACCTGCAGTTGTTGTGACCCCAAAGAGTAGCACTGCAGTTGCTAACCCTCAGCCTAAGGCAGTAAATCCAGAACCATTCTAAATCTATCTACTGCTCTGCAGCCCAAGAGCTCGAAAATGAAGCCCTCCAGGTGAGTGGTTCAAACCTAGAAGCTCCTCAAAGTACAAAGACAGGTCCTTTCTCTACGTAAGTTCCAGTGCTGTGATTACTCCCCACACCTGGAATGAGCATGGGAAACATTCCCCAGCTAGAATATTAACCACCCTGGGGCAGATGACCGGGGGTTTGGGAAGGGTGAGAAAACTCGCCTAACTCACAGAATGAGCTGGGTGTGGGAAGTAGGGACCCCTGGCATGCCAAAGAAGGGAGCAACGACAGTGAAGCAGCTCTGGGAAATGTCAGACACTCATCAAACACAGACTCAGTGACAGTGTCTCCACAGGAAAAACAAGAGGAGCCCATGAGCTCAACGGACCTTATACCACACTCTGGGTAAGAGGAAGTCTCCAGTGCTCTGGAGCCCAGGAAAAAGCCCCTCCAACATTCATTTTATTTAGTTCCTTATGCATCACCTTCATTATTGTTATTACTACACTTTAGTAGTATTTGTTGGCTTTACTGTATTAAAAATATTTATGTTTTTAATTCTGCCCTACGTAATTATCTAATTTCAATTGAGCAACTTTTTTACTTTTATTGAGAAATCTTTTCTATTTTCCTTTTGCTTTTTTTTTTTTTTTTAGCCATGTTTCTCCCTTTTGTTTGTTCTACTGTTAGTAACATTTTGTTGGTGTTGTTGTTTTATTTTGAAGACCATGTTTTAATTTTGATTGGTCTGCTTACATTACCTCTTTGTGTTGTTTTTTTCTTTTTTCTGTCCTTTCACTCTTTTTTCCCACCATGACATTCTTTACCATTTTCACTCCCTTTTTATTTATTTAACCTCAGTTCTGTTTTGTTTTCTGCCTTTCTCATCTCCTTCCTTAATCTTACTCACTTATTATTTATACATTTATCCTAAATAATTTTTATCTTCATAGCACATTTGTCTTTGTTTTTCCAGGTTTTTTTTTTTTTTTTTGGTGATGCAGTAAAGGACCTTAGCTAATTTTAAGTATACTTATGTATCTTTTACAGCAGTTTGTTTATAATCTGAGTGGTGTTGAAGGTAGAGTAGATGAGTATGAGAAGGCAATAGTCAACATAATATAAAATATTATATACATTTATGAAAGCTTGAAAATTAAAAAATAGTTCTTTTTATCTCTTTTTCCTTATAAACTTATTATTCTTATTATTATAATTTATTTGCTTTGTATCTCTGTTGTGGTCCCCTCCCTCATCACCTCCTGGTCTGACTCTCCCTTCTTCTTCCTCCCCTACCCATCTTCTGTAGTTCACTAATAGGGAAGTCCTCCTCCCCTACTGTCTGACCCTAGCCTATCAGGTCCCATCAGAACTGCCTGGACCCTATTCCTCTGTGTGTTGGCTAGGTCAGCCCACCGGGGAGAAGTGATCAAGGAGCAGGAAACTGAGTTCATATCTGTCTCTTCTTCCCTTAGTAGGTAGAAGAGAGAGAACAGGATGGGAACCTACCACAGATGTCCTCTAAAAGACTCCACCCAGCAAGGGATCAAAGCTGATGCAGAGACTCATAGTCAAACTTTGGACAGAGCACAGGGAGTCTTATGGAAGAAGGGGTATGTAAAAGGACCCGGAGGGGACAGGAACCCCACAAGGAGACCAACAAAACAAAAAAAGCAGGGCCCAGAAGGGATAGGGACTGCAGAGACTGATGCATCAACCAAAAAAAAAAAAAGAAATTCTTAAAAAAAATAGACTTTTCAATAAAAAGTCCCCCACATTAGATATTGCAGAGCAATTATATATGCAAATTGCAACCTAGAAATGTAAGAAACATGAAAAAGCAAGGCATGCTTCCTCTAAAGCAAGGCATGGTTCCTCTAAAACTGCCTGTGGTTGGGACACCTATGGGAGTCAAATTATTCTCTCGCAGGGGTTGACTAAGACCATCAGAAAGTACAGATATTTACATTATGATTCATAACAGTAGCAAAATTATGAAGTGGCAACATAAATAATTTTATGGTTGGGGTCACCATAAGGAACTGTTAAAGGGTGCAGCATTAGGAAGGTTGAGAACCACTACTCTACAGGATTAGGGACTCCTCAACTCAGCTAACCAGCTACTGCTTAATGCTAATATAAGGAAGAAAGAATAGAACAAACAGTAACCCAGAAAAAAAAGCCAGCAAAATTACTAGAATTGGCAAACATATTTCAATAGTGACCTTAAGAGGTCAACTACCAACATAGTGGGACAAAATAGTTAATTTGATAAAGAAACAAGAGCCAACAATTTAATGTCTCTAGAAAAATACCTCACTGGCAAAGATACCTACAGAGTTTGCATTAAAAGATAGAAGTCAATCTATTAGCAAATAGAATCCCCAAATAAGCTGGCTTAGCTACCCTAATACATGATAAAGTAGACTTTAAAACAAATGTATCCAGAAGAAGTTAAAGAACACCACAACATAGTAATAAGGGAAGCAACACACACACATACACACACACACACACAATGTGTGTGAGAGAGAGAAAGGTGCACAAACCCATCCATACCTGCACACACAGAGAGAAGAGAGAGTTTAATGTATATGAAAAACATTAAGGCTTCTAATTTCATAAAACAAGCACTAACGACCATAAAAGTTCAGATAGGTACTGACACAATCAGACAATAGTATTGATAGTTCAGTATTATACTCTCATCTTTAGACAGGACCTTCAAACTTGAAGGCAACAAGAAATTTCTGACTTAAATTTCTTAGTCCAAATGGATTCAACAGGTATCTTTAGCATACTTCAACCAAAAGAAAATTTCAACCAAAAAAAAAAAATCTCTTTAGCAGTCAGTGGAATCCTCTTTAAAATAGACTTCATTGTAGAAAACCACATTAAAACAAATACAATGGACTCAAATAATTTATATATATTGTCAGATTATAGTGGAATAGAATGAGAAATCAATAGCCAGAACAACTCAGAAACTGCTCAAATGCCTGGAGACTGAAAGTTACAATCTTAATAACCAGTGAGTCACTGAAATTATCAGGAATGACATTTAAAACTTCCTAGAACCAAGTTAAAATGATGCTTAATTTGTCACACCCTTCTGAATACAGATAGGAGAGTTCTACAAGGAAAGCTTGTAACTATGAATGTTACTTTAGATATAATTAGAAATGTCTGATAAATAACCTAATAGTGTACCCTAAGGTCTTAGGAAAGCAACAACAAGCTGAATTCCTAAGAAGTAGGTAGCAAAAACCAAAGATCAGTACAAAGCTTAATGAAATGAATCCCTAAACCATGATACATAGAATCAATCAAACAAAATTCAGTCCTTTGAATATGTATAATATTGAATATATAAGATATATTAAACTCATAGTCCAATGGAAGAACAAAAAGAACAAAATTAATAAAGTTATGAATAGAGAAGTAATGTTTATAAAAGAGTCTCAAGAATGAATAGGAGATACCTTGAAAACTTGAATTCTAAACTTGAAAAAATCTAGAAAAAATGGATAAATTGTTAGATATACATGAATATGACCTACCAAAAATGGATCAAGAAGATATAAACACATCCACACTAAGCAATGTGATTTTAGCAATAATAAAAAGTCCATCCATAAAGAAAATCCAAGCACTGGACAGATTTATTGCTGAATTCCACAAATCTTTTAAGGAGTTGTGAATACTAATTCTTCTCCACCAGCTTCACATCAAAAAAGGAAGTTTACCCTATGAAGGCAGTGCTACTATGATGCCCAAACAAGGTAAGTCATAGCTACATGTGGAAACTGTACACCAGTTTCTCTGATGAATCTAGATATAAAAGTTCTCAATAAAATACTTGCAAATCAAATTCACGAACACATTAAGAGATAATACACTTGGTCAATGATGGTTTCATTCTAGAGGCAAGGTTAACTCAACATATGCGATAACCACAACATAACGGATAATTTGACTTAAGGACAGAAATCACAGATCATGGGAACAGACACAAAGAAGGCCTTGATAAGGTTCAGCGTCTCTGCCTGACAAAGTAGGAATGGAAGGATGATAGCTCAACAAAATAAAGGCTGCCTAAGACAATGTATACCAGCCATCTGTGGAATGGGAAAAAACAGAAATCATTTCCTTTAAGATCAAGAATGAGATCAAGAATGCTTGCTCTCTTCATACAGTGCTTTGTCTTAGCTAGGAGAGTAAGAAAGAAAGAAGCAAAAGAAACACAAATAGGGTAGGAAATCAAGGTCTTCCTAAGTTCATGATCCAGTACTTAAAAGGCACTATCTGGAAATTTTTAGAGTTGATACATACTTTCAGCAAAGTAGCAAAATACAAAATCAACATATATAAATGGATGGGTTTTCTACATCAATAATGAACTTGCCAAAAGCACAGATGAAGAAAAACATAATCACTTCAGAAATAGACCTAGAGATAAGAACAAAACATGACACACGCACATGAAAACAACCCAATGAAATCCAACAGTTTGAATTCTAACTTAAAAAGTTAATATCAGTTTTTACATTTAAAATAAACCAAGATGTTTTATCATAAACTTTTTTAATAGTTTGCCTTTCAACCTTTCCCTTTAAAGTCAAAGATAGCAGCAGCCTCTTGTCTAAGTTTGGGGAATTCTTAACTGGACTCAAAAATTAGACGTCCTACATTAAGCTGGTTGCCTTTCCCATGGCTCTTGGCTTTATTTCATGCAATTGCCTAATAATTCATTCAAGTAATAAGACATTGGCCCAGAGGTTTTCTGTAACATAGCTTTTACTTGTCACATGCCCCCAGCTTGCGGTACTAATCGGATCTCATTTTACAGAATCTGGGCTTTGTGTGTGATGACTATGAATCCAGTCCAGCTGGGCAACAGCCCTCAGTGTGGATAGAAACAGACGAAGCGCTATGAAAAATTAAACATAAATACTCAATGGGAATGAAGCGGCAGCCATCAGCAGCCAGCTGTGTCACCACTATTTTTATGAAATGTGAGGATGGTGAAAAGGGAACACAGTGCAGTAATGAAAACAATTAACTAACTGAAAAGCAAAGGGTAAAACGAAGAGAGAAGGAAGTGAGGGGAGATTGGCTTGGCAGGGACGTGAGGTTGTTCCTTGTAACCATCATGTCTAAAACCAGCTTCTGCTGTCTATCCACAACGCCACTAGCCTTCCTGAATTGAGAGTTATGAAACAGGGTAACATTAGTAAAGGGCGTCACTGTCACCATCATAATCATCAACGTTTTGATCCCCAGGGTATTTAGTAAGTTCATGATTGATGATGTATGTGAAAAGCTTTGGAGAAGTTTTTAGACACTGAGCAAGCATCAAGGATTTCTAAAGGAGCACACAGGACTGCAAGGAAAGTGACAGGAAGCAAAAGAGCCAGGGTGGATTGATACAGGGTAGGAGCTCCCCTTTTCTGAGAAGAAGGGGAGAGGTAAAAGGGGGAAAAGGGTGGGACCGAGGGTGGGACCAGGAAGAGAGGAAGGGGGGCTGTGATTGGGATGTAAAGTGAATAAATAAATAAATTTAATAATAATAAAAAGAACTGGATTTTTAAAACACTATAATGCTGCAACCCAAGCATCTGGAAAACAGCAGGAGGATTAGGAGTTCAAGGCCAGCCTGTGCTACCCCAGACCCTGCCTTATAAATCAAAAGCAGACAAACAAGCAAAGCAAAACACTATAGTGAAAGGAAGATATTAAAAAGAATACTCTTCAAATAAAACTGAGACACATGCTGGGTGTGGAGTACGGGGCTGGTCTGCTTTCACTGGGAAGACTTCACAGATGCAGAGTGAAGCCTGGCCCAGTCCAGGTTCCAGAAGACCTACTCCACAATCTATGCTTTTCACAGTGACAGACACCAGCAAGCACAGTAGCTTGTGTGATTTCTCCTGGTTGGCAGAACTGTTCCCAAAGGTGTTCTCATGCCAACACCAAGAATTTGTGTATTGGGCTCTGTGGTACAAGAGCTTTTGCAGATCGAGGCAGGGTTGAAGAACATTCTGGATGAGTGCGATGGGATCAAATTAAGGACATGAGAAGCTGAAACATTAGGGAACGGTTTCTGGGTGGATGCAGGAGAAACACAGCAGAGGAGGAGGTGGGGGAGTGAAAGAGTGATGTGCCCCACATGGGTGCCTTTCTAGGATGCCTCGCTTTCAGAAGTACAGACTAAGAGTCTGCAAGGACATTGGTTTCAGTGGGACCGTGCCAGCAATATAAAGAAGCCCACATGCAGATTCCCTTTCCTGGTGGTCCACAAAGAGGCCAGGCTGACCTATACCTTCATTGTGGCCTTTGAAGACTCTGAGCAAAGCAGTCACTTGACAACCCCACACATAGGATTTCTGACTTAACAAATCAGGTAAATAATTTTAGGTTGGTCTGCGCAGCACAGCATGTGGTAATGTGTTATGTGGGTGCAGCGCTTAATTCCAGTGCTGGTCTGACCTGCCCTAGAGGCCGGGCTGTGGCTAGCCAGGCTTCCAAGGTAAGCTTGCCACTCCAGAGGTGTGCTCCTGCCTCCCCGGCAGGAAAACAGTCCATGTCTCTGTGCAAGGACACAGGAATGCGAGCTCCCTTGGGCTGCTCTCACAAATACATTTCTGCTTTCCAAACTGCCGATTTCAGACTTCCACCATGCAAAGGAGAAAAACAGAATGAAAGCCAGTGGGCTGGAAAGCACACGGGTCATGCTGTAATTCTCTGGCTTGTCTGTGTACCTGTCAGACCTATAATAAGCCATTCATCCTCACTGAGCTTTCTTGCCGTCATCTCCAAAATGGCCACCAATTATGGGTTCTTTCTGCTAATACTCCTTTGTTGGTGGGGTTTGGGCAATAATATCATGGAGAGATCATTGTAAAGTAGCATACTGAGGAACCTTCTGTGTCGCAATGAAGTCTTCCGCGTGCAGGGGTAAGTGTAGAGTCAGCTAGAGGCTGACTCACAGTGTAGCTGCGTAGTTTGCTCGCTGAGGGAGATGCTGGCTGAGTGTGAGTGACTAAGCCTGTCTGAGCTGATGGTGCCTGTCACGTAAGATGGTGTGAGCAGAATCAAGACAGTGAACGCCAACGCTTACACAATCCCCTGATGTACAAAGGGCTCCACTTAGTGCTGGTTCATAGGATAAAGACGATGATGATGATGGGATTTTGAAGTAGAGAGTCCCAATAGAAATTAAAAGGTTGCACTCATTCTCTATATGGGAAGGGGGTGGACAGTCAACAGCCCTCACAAACATCTCTAAGCAGGAAAAGCTGAGATTTACTGTGATATGTAAAAGTGCCTAACTGGGTTACCCAGAGGCATCTCATTCATCTCTTAGAAAAGGATTGCAGCTTACTTCCCAAAGTCTCCACTGCCCAGAGATGTGGGGGGGAACACCACAGAAGCCTGGGCTTAGTGTTTAGCATTGATTTTGTTTGGATACATTGTCACTTTGTTCTGTTTATCCTATTTGCTGAGCAAACACCCTCTTACAGACTGCACAGGCAAATCAATAAAGAGAGGATGGATCCACTTGAGCACGGCTGGCCAGAACACAAGCTAATATCTGAACTCCAAGGGGAGTTATTTTTACAGAAATGTCTTTGGATGGTGAGTCTGGGGTTTCCTGGCTTCTGTGGCAGGTAAGATTCTAGGAAAATACTGGAAAAGCAACCCAAGCAAATAAGCAGATGCCAGCTCTGAGTGAACGGCTTCCCCTGGGGGGTCTTAGGAAAACTTCACACAAACCTTGGGGCCCTTACAAGTGGTGGTGACTACAAAAAATGTCACATGCAATGGCCCTTCTCTACATGCTGACCTGCCAAAGGCCCCCATAAATTATCTCTATGCAGGATTCCAACTTAGCAGCTGTCGGTGTATCCTGAAAGATGAGAAGAAAAACTCTTTTCCTTTGAATCCAAAATGCCTTCAGGAAGTCAACAATGGTGAACTTGGTCAGACCAAATTTATGAAACAGGATGTCTATTTTAAGTTTTTAGTTTTGAGATTATGATGTAATTTCATTTCTCTCTTCTCTTTCCTCCCTTCAAACCCAACCCCCACCACTCTCCTCTTTTCTTCTTTTTTTCCTATTGTTGTAGCATGCCTGTGTGTATAGACATATACATTCTTCAATATAACCTGTTAATTCTGTTCAATGTTATTTGTATGTATGTTTTCAGGGCTGACTATATGGCATTGGACAATTGATCGGTGCGTTCTTCCCTGGGGAAGACCTCCTTTCTCACTCCCAGCATTCTTCAGTTGCCTCTAGTTCTTTGTGAATGCAGGGATGAGGCCTCACAGGCCTCCCCATCCCATTTGGTATGTCCAATGGTGTCATCCTTGTTAAGCTTGTGTCTGTGTGGTCATGTGGTGAGAATATGGCTACAGCTCCTGACATAACTTGGAGGCAGAGTCTCACAGCAAGTTTCCGATCCTCCAGATCCTACACTCTTTCAGTCCCTCTTCCTGCAATGCTCCTGGAGCCCTTAGTGCAGGAGTGAAAAAGGCCTTCATTAGAGATAGCACCTTTTCCCTAGACCAGCATATTACAGACCACGTTTCTAACAGAACATTTTGAGAGATGATATGATAGAAGAAAGCTATGGATGAGCTTTGGTCGGTAGTTTTTCTTAGGAGACATAGGTCATAGCCCTCATCTGTTGGAAGTGAAGTCCTTCTAGACTTCCAACAGTCAAAAGGAGGCTTGAGTTTCTTTTTCCTCTTCTTAGAGCCAAGTCCTTTTCATTCATAGCATCTCCTTGGATAGGAATTAGGTCTTTGGAAGCTAATGCCATTCTTTTAGGTCACAGGGCTCCTATTTGAACCATAGCCTAAATACCTTATAGATGAGTCCAAGGGCCCTGGAACATTTGCACATATTAAATTTTAATAGTAGGGATGGAAAAATACAAGCCATTTCTCATTCTGCCTGTATGCCCATCTGATACGACTGTAATAAACACAGTCCATTATGCATCGAGACCAGCTCCCTCTGTCCAGTATAATACAGAATAAACTCAGGCAGAAGGTCCATAGTGGGGGTGGAGGAAAGGGAGAGTTACAAGACTTCAACTATAACTGCCCACAATAATCACATTTGTTACTTTGTAATATTTTTCTGAAGATTGTTTTCCAGGATCATTTTATCCTAGAAATAAAATCAGGCAAAGAAAAGATGATAAATTCTCTCCCTTTATTGGATAGATAATTTATAATACCTGTAAACCTGCCTAGAGATTGGAATCAAAGCAGTGTTTAATAGGCCATGTACATGGATTAAAAGAGCATTTATTGCAAATATATAAATCTAAACTACATGAGGATGTTTTATGAGAGTTGCTGAGTTTTTGAAATAAAAATATTTATAAAAATGTTTTATTCTTGCTCAAAACCTAGACTTATTGATATGTTCATAATTAAAGGAGACAAGTTGGGTTGGAGAGTCCTTTCATGGGTTAATGGGATTAATCATAATTCATAAGGATGAAATTAAACAATAAATTGAATACCTACAGATGGTATGCCGGGAGAATTTCAGATTACTAAAAGTCAAGTGTTTTGTTGCTGGGGTTCTATTAATACCACAGATGGCAGCTGTGCCTTTGAACTTGAATTTCAGAGTTAGCTACAAGGGGGTGGACGCTCTTCATCATTTCAATTAGTGCATCCTGGGATGAATCACTGAGTAAAATGGATATCACACTTTCTTCTTAACTGCATTTTAAAATAGCCACTAGACACTGAACTTCACAAAGTCCCATGACTCCAGTGGTATCCAAAACAGAATGCTGCATGGCAGCAATGAAGATTATATCCAGAGAGGCTTGCCCAATCCATATCATACCACCATAACTGGGGTTGCTTTTCCTTTTATTCTGGCACAACCTTCCAGTATGTTCAATTGTCTCAATTCTTTCAAGATTGTTATTTCTGCACTGAGCACCAACTTTTTCAGTCTAAGAAAAAAAATGTTTATCAAGCCATTCTTGCAGCTCTATAAGCAAGCTCGTATTCCCTCAAACTATCCTCTTTACACATGAAGAACGTGTTTGGCCATAAATTAAGCCTCCTCTGCTTCTCCTCTGTGGACTCTTGTTATACATCCTGCCCCTTCTAAATCCTTCTTCTGTATTGCTTATAAAGGCTGCAGTGAGCACACACAGCCTCTGAACATTTCCTTATAACATCCATTCGAGAGTTATGACTTCTAAAAATGTTCTTTGGCCAGTGTGTGCTGTGTGCCTGTAATCTCAAAATACGGTATCTAGATGCCATCCTGTTGGTATCTAGCTTTACATTTCATTTGGATGGCTTCACCATTAGTTCCAGCGGCCTCTAGGACACCAATGCCTCCCTCCCAATCTACTGAGTTATAATGCAGAATTACTAAAAAGAAAATCACTATCTTCCTCATCATACATATATACCTTCTGGGTTTCTATTCTTCTTTTACCTCCAGCTGGATTTTTCTTACTCATAAGTAAGGAAATATTATTCTTAATTTTCAGTTTTTCAAACACTTGTAAAATGCTAACCCTTTTGCCTAAAGTTTCACAATTTTACCTACTTTGCTTTTTTGGCATATGGGTTAATCTATTTGGGAGGCAGACTGTGATTTGAAAAATAAAAGCTAAACAGAAAAGGAGAAAAATGAGTAGAGGGAAACAGAGGGAGAAAGAGCTCTAAAGGGGGCACTAGAGAATGAGAGAGTGAGTGAGCAAGAGAGAGAATGACCATTATGGCTTATTTTAAAGAATTCTCTAGTCATTGGAGCTGCTGACAAATGGACTATGGATGTCCCCTCTTTCCAGCATGTTCAAATATGAACTGGATGACCACAAAGCAGAGGTTTAAGTTTCATGAAGATCTTACTTGCTGACATTGATATGTTACCCAACTTTGAAATTCTATTTTTCATTTAAGTCTTTATGACCTACCTATCTTCCATTATTAAGAAAATATTTCAGTCAAAAGTCATTATCTCCCATTTTAGCCAGAGTTGGTTTTCCTTTACTTTTTTCTTTGTGGCCAACTTTCTCCCCCTCCCCTTACACATGTATGAGATTCATAAATTCATTCACCCCACATATTGAGTACTTGATGCTAAAAATGTGAAACAGACTGTGTTATCCTAGCTTTCCATATCATCCTGGTGAGAAGATGGGGTCTCTGCAGTAGATTGCAGAGTTGATGGGGATAAAAGGTATCCATGGGAGGAAAGAAAGGGGTATCTTTGACCTGCTCAAAAAGTCCAGTTGTGGGAACTGAGCTCTGAGGACCAGGTATGCATTATCTTGGTGAGAATAAAGAAAGAATTTACCAGAAGAACTACTCTGCAATAATATGTAAATCCAAGCTGGCATAATATATAAATATGGATAAAAGAAAGAGGCCAGTTGCTAATGAAGAAAGTTTATACAGGTCTGTGTTTAAGCCAAACCTTTTGATTTCATTTTGGCCATTAGAACAATTCGAAAGGAGTCAGAACAGAGGCGGCGATATAAGATAATCTAAAATAGGGAAGAGATAATTAAAGCCAAGCTAAGGAATGGCAGTGGGAGTGAGGAGCATCAACTGGATTCTAGATGTTACCCCGGAAAATCACATGCAGAATTCGAGAATTGCAGCGCCCAGTATGACCCTGAGGTACAAGTCACACATGAGTGCCATGCAAACATAGCACACATATGGAGACCATATGGAGTATAAATCATTACCTGGCAAATAAAATCAGGACTTAATAGACGTAGAGTATTTGTTAGAGGAAACAAGAACAGAGTGAGATACCTCCCCTATCAGTGGACTTGGGGAGGGACATGGGTGGAGAAGGGGGAAGGAAGGTAGGATTGGGAGGGGAGGAGGAAGGGAGCTACAGGGGGGGATA
Organism: Meriones unguiculatus; assembly: GCF_030254825.1. NCBI lineage: Eukaryota > Metazoa > Chordata > Mammalia > Rodentia > Muridae > Meriones > Meriones unguiculatus. The sequence continues at coordinate 97,048,478 of NC_083350.1, forward strand.
CAAAGTGAATAAACTGTAATTAATAAAAGAATTTTTTTAAAGCTCAGAAGACAGGGAAGGATAGGAGGTATGCACATACCTGAGATTATTTTTACAGATATCCCCGACAGCAATCACTAACAGATACTACTTATGAACACAGGGACCCCTCAGGAACCCCATGTGGCATAAAGGAAGTGTGTTCATTCTATAGATGCGGAAACAGAAATGTGGGGTGGGGCCTAAACACCTGTGCTTTAAAATTCTCCAGGTAATTTTGTTGCTGGCTATAATTTGAGAACTCTTTGCATGGGCTGAAGTATTATATGAGACTTCTACAGAAAAACATTGCATGGTAAAGCAGTAATCCAAATCCTGGTGAGTGAAAATGCCACAGCCATTGCCTAACAGAAGACTTAATTCAGAGAAAATTTTGAGAAGCCACAACATGTTAGTTTCTGCGAAGCTGATGCTTCTCTTGCTAGACTCTGCTGATGCATGCAGACTTGAGGATCCACCAAAGCACGTTACTTACCATTCCACACAGAATATAAATAGAATATAAAGGATTTATGTTTCATATTATATATATTCTTTATATTTTATATAAACTATAAACACTGGATCTAAATATTGAATTTCACTGAGTTGAATTACTGAAATGATTTTCAGAGAAACCCAAAGGTTCCCCATTTAAGCCATCAGTTAGGCTCAGGGGAATAGACCTATAAGATTGATTAAAAATTTGAAGTTAGAGTCACCAACTGATCACAAACTGAAGCCAAATAGAGAACACGACTAACATCTTCCATTTTCCCTTGGCTTCTAACAGAACAACAAGGAAAACAAGCTTTGGAAGGATACAAACTACAGTAAAGATAATGTTCACCCAGTGGGTTCCTTTTTCTATGTAGAGTGCCACGGGAGCTCTCTAGACAGTGCAATGTGAATATGAATATGGTAGTAACCAAATCTCACCATACCAAGGGCTCTCCCTTGATGGAGGAGTAGCTACCAGCTTTTTGACAGGGTGACCATTTTCACTTCAAACGCTCAGATTACATATAGTACAGGGAGATATTCATGTGGAAAACAGTCACTTTGAGACTGAAATTTCTCTGATTGGCTGGGATTTGGGGCAATTGCTTTTACAGGTCAGGCTGTGCAAATAACAACCTCAGCCCAACTGCAGGCAACGTGCATTGCTCCCAGGTATGCAGCTGCAGGGGAGGACTCCGAGAAAAACAGTTTCTTTTCCAGGCTAATGTGAAAAGGCTCTTTTTGGAATGTGCCTGGTAGTCATTCTCTCATGTGATGTCTTCCTGGGCTTGTTGCTCCTTGTCATTATTAGGGTACAGGAGTCAGCAAACAACACTGTCAGTACGGAGAGTGCTACTAACCTGCTCATGAACTTGTATCGACGGGGCAGGTAATAGATTTTTCTCCTGGAAGAACAGCAAAAATGAAGCCAGTCGAGAAGAAAACCCATCGTCAGTTACAGTTTGAACTAGCAAGGAAGGAAAGGAGATTGAAGATAGAAGCCTGTAAGAGGTGAAGAAGAAAAAACTAAAGAGAGATTAACAGTGAGAAATATAGTACGGACACAGGGCATGCACTTTGAGTCATAAACCCTACGGAATGGTTCCCGTCACCTTCTCTTCCTCTCACTGCTCTAGGTTTGCAGGGAGCATCTGGCCTACAGCACAGGTGCAGGCCGAGTGATGAGTCAGGGAGATTAGTATTTTGCACAGATTCAGTGGAGGTCCACTTTCATCCATGGAAACTCAGAGATGGACTAGGGGCAACATACATAATTTAACAGACGTGCTATGATATTAAGGTAATATTTATATAGCAATTTGGGTTTACAGAACACCTTTATCATGGTTTCAACAGAAATATGCAATAACCATATATTTCACATCTAATATAAGAAAAGATTGCAGCAGTAGTCAACTATAAATATCTCATGGCTAGAATCACCTGAGTGTTTATATTTAAACTAAACAAGTAAAAATACTAGACTTTAGGGGAAAAAGAAAGGAATAATGGGACACAATAATGGTCTGCTATGTTACCGCACTTTAGTTAACTTAAAAAATGTTTGGATGAGAATTCTGGGTGTAATTTGAGAGCATGTGTATTGGACACTTGATTAAACCCAGTCTCTTTTCCAAAGTTCAGGTGTCTACTAAGGGATTAGTCATGAAATTGAGACAGTTCATGTATTTGGTCACTAGTTTACGTCACTTTTGCAAAAAGGGGATTTTATATAATTATATATTTAAAAAATCTGCAGCATTTAAGCCAGTAATTGCAGAGAATACAAAGCCAGAGGTTTGGGGCAGGCAGAAGGAAAGGGCAGGTATAAAACATGGGGTTTTTAGGACAATATGTTCTGTATGAATATATACGATATATTATATGATTTTTATATAATTCTACATGATGGGATATGTTTATAAACCTGTATATGAGTGAGACATAAACTTTAGACTTTAGCTGATATTGGTCCATCAACAGCAATACACATCCACACACTAGTATGAGATGTTGGTAGGACTGTAAAGGGGGGTATGTGGGAGGCACTGTGCTCTAGGCCCAACTTTCTTTAAACCTACAATTTCAAGAAAACCATCTATTATTTTTAAACCACAAGTTTATGGACGCTTAGGTACTCAAGAAACAGGTTTATTAGAAATTTCCCACAAAAAGCCTAATTTCCATTTCATTTTAATAATTGTAGAGTAAAACTAAACCTGGGATTTAGAAGTACCATCTACTGAAAGTGACAAATCAAGAAAGATTCTTTGGAACATTTGAGTTCAGCTGAATTGGAACATGTTCCAAAAAAAGTGGGAAAATTCCTTCTTTGGAAACACATGCACCTCAGGCTAGAGCCATGTGTGAAAGCGAGGACAAGGGAGGGTCCTGAAGGTTTGCAAGCTTCAGGTTGTAACAGGGGATGCTAGGCTCAGGTAAAACCATATCAATATTAATGAGGCCAATTACTGTCACACATAAAGCATTTTCTCCTCAAATTGTTTTCCTGTAGGAATTTCTGCAACTGAAAGCAGATTATTATTCAAAATCATTTTCAGCTTACTGCTTGCCTCAGAATCTCTTAATGCTGCATAAGAAAACTATTCATGCTACTTGAGGCCACATTTCTCTGTGGGCCTCAAATGTACATGCAATATATTTTCTATCATGCGAGGCCAGGCCCTTTGGATGTGAAGTCCTTCCAAGTACTAGGAGGTTTGCCTTTGTGTTAACATGATTCAGGTTCTGTCTCCTTAGGCTCTTCATCATGGAGGTGTGTTCTTGCTAAAGGTGTTGTAAGTCTTAGTCTGGGAAAGAGATATCAATTTCTACCTAAATGTAATTTAGAGTGCTTGCTTTTCCTTTTTGTTCCTGAGCATGCTATGGTATGAGTCCATATTAGACAGTTTTATGTCATTGTTAAATGATGGAATTTAATTATTTTATCCTCATAGCTTTTAGCACAATTGTTTTCCTTTCTTCTTTATTGTGTATTTGCATGTCAGTATATGTATATATCCTTGTTTGTGTGTATGTGTGTGTATGTACACATATGTGTGTGCATGTGTGTGTGTGTGTGTGTGTGTGTGTGTGTGTGTGTGTGTGCATGTGTGCATGCTGGTTCTTTTGTTCCCAGATCTCTTTTTCAACATTTTAAGTACAGAAATAAATCATAAGACCAGAACTAGGCTTATCTGTTTTGAGAATTTTGCCTCCAGAAAACCAGATGCTGAAAACCCTAGCCTATATTTTGACTTGATATTAGGACATAAAGACCAATATACAAAGATGTTCTGAGAGATATACATGGCTTATCAATGGAAATTGGCCTTCAGTAGATCTCTAAACCTCTCTCTCTCTCTCTCTCTCTCTCTCTCTCTCTCTCTCTCTCTTCTTCCTGCTCCCTACCCCCACTCCCCAGTCTGAGCTTAGCAGACTGCTGGCTTCCATAACATTCACAGCCCACTAAGAGATATTTTGTGCAGTTGATACCATCCTGCCTAATTCTTGCCATCTCTCTTGGTCTCACTGGCAAGCTGAAAACCCAAGGTAGTTAACACAAATCACTCTTGAACTGTCCTTGGCACTAAATCATTTCTCCTTTTAGCAAATTCAACTGCTGATTCCCCTCCCCCTGCACTCCACTTTCCCCACGCACATATACTTTGAATTTGTAATATCAGGGTTACTATCTCATTTTGTTTTTATCCGACAAATGAAGACCACATTTCCTCAACTATAATGAAATAAGAATAGTCACTGTGAGACAAAGGCAAATTTATCCTCATCCTTGTAAACAACCTAGCAACCCATACAAAGTATCTTTTTTCATCCCTATTATCTGTGCTTGTATAGAATTATGACTTCTTTATTTTAAAGTATAGTTTATTTTAAGAGATCACATTTTATGGAATTTCTTGAACTTATTTCTTTGAAAACAGATTTAAAAAAATTTTTTTTTCCTGGTCAGTAAAGACCACAGTACATAGTGTCTTGCTGTTCAAAGCAGCACTACACAGAAATTCTAGAAATGGCACTTTCAAAATGCAAATGCCACTTGGAAATGCTACTTGATAGCAAGAAGGAGTCACTGTGGGCATGAAGATGCATTTGCATTTTCTAAACATTAGAAAAAATTTCTGCTTTAATGGCTTTTTCAGCCTGAACTATGATTTTTTTGTTACAAGAGATAATGTTATTAGATTTATAGTAAAGTAGCAGCAGCAGCAACAGCAGAGAAAGAAAGACAGAGAGAGAGAAAGGGAGGAAGGAGAAACACATTTACACCTACCTGAAAGGCATCCTTACATTCATTTGCTCTGCGTATCTTCCAAGGACTTCCCATGGGGCATGCAACTTCACAAAGATAATGTCACTATTTATTAGAGAGGACTGAAATAGAAAAAAGAAACTAAATTGAAAAGTATATCCAAACCTCCCACAGTTTAAATGCTGCTGGAACTTGGAATGTATGAACCCGGAGTTTACAATTTGGGGGCATTCTTTGACAATAAGCCAGTCCCTTAAAGTGTGCCTATATTCATTCAACAAATACTCCCCTGTGTTAAGCACTGGAGACCCAGCAGTGAATAAAAAAGTAAAGAGTGATATTTACACTCTTCATAAATATTTAAAAGGAACATATGCCAAAACTGGTTTAAATTCAGGTAGTGGTAAATATTCTGAAGATAAAAATATGGTGAGAAAGCGTTGTGGGGTGAAGGCACATGCTACTCTAGATAAGAGGTCAAGAAAAGGCCTCTTTGTAGAGGTGACTGAGCTGAGACCTGAAGGAGGCTCAGGAACCAGCCGAGAAGACAGTGCAAATTGTGTGCCAAGGCCATGAGCTTGGTTTGTTCAAAGGAAAGGCTCGTGCCCAGACATGTGAAGTATGGAGGAGTAGCATTAGAGGCTTGAAAATAGAGCAGAGAGAATATGCAGCCCTTCCTTAAGCTGTTGGATCTCGTTGTTAGAACATAAGAAAGCCATGTTGGTTTTGGAGTTCAAAGATCACTGTGGCTTCTTAGTGGAAAATAAGTTATAAGGAAGAGATTTATTTAAAGAAGAGGAGAGTCAAGAGGTGGCTCAGTAGATAAAACTCTTGTCATATAAGCATGAGGACTGGAGTTCATGTCCCCAGAACCCACATAAAAGCCAGATTGGTATGACCCAGCTATAATCCTAGCACTGTGGAGGCGGTGATGAATGTGTGAGGTCTAGGCTCAACAAAAGACCCTGCCTAAGAAAACAACGTGGAAAGCTATCAAAGAAAAAAACCTGATGGCAACCTTTAGTCCCTCCACATGGCCCTACATATGTGAGTCCACACACATGCAAACAGTTATACAAACATGCACATATAACACACACTCATACCTTCTCCCCAAAAGAGTAAAGAAAAGGAGAAATACTCCCAGCTGACAAATGAAAATAGAAGTTGGTAAGGGAGTATGGAGAAGGAGGCACAATGAGACACGGGATTTGAAGCTGGGCTGGTGTGGGGCCACCTTTTCCCAAAGCCCTGTGTCTTTCAGGGCTTTTAAATCAACAAACTACTTAGACTGGGAAGTCATCTAGAATTTTACACCCTGATACACACCCAACAGATTTTGGTCTTTGCCTGTGGAAAGAAGGATGTGAACAACCAGCTGCAAAAATCTTCCGTTGGATGTTGCCTTCCATAGGGAGAGGTAAGTAGAAGAAAGAAGTAGAAGAAATACCATGAGCCAAAAAGTCTATAGTGTAAGGTGGCCATTTGTTCAACCCAGATCCTTCCTGTGCACGCTGTATGCCACTTATAATTTTTAGATAATTCAAGAACGTTAGCTTCATCAGGCCCACCTAACTGTCTCTGCTGACAGTTAAGCCTCTATACTCCACCTAGACCCTTACCACTGTGCCCAAACTTCCTTCATCTGCCAACTCCTGGTGCTTTAAATAAGAAGGTGTTGGATCCTGAACTCCTTTCCTGCCCCTCCACACTTCTCCTAAATAACTCCTGGTGCTAACAGGTAAGCAGTGCCCAGACCACCAGCCCCAGGCCCACACTCCCAATCAACCAGTTAACTCAAAATGTGCAAATCCCAGGGCAAATCCATGAACAGTTTGAAAATCCAAGATGACACATCTTCTCCTTCCAAATGTCAAACCTATAATAACATATCCTAATGAGAATGACCTGGAAGAACTTCCAGCAAGAGTTCAAAGAATGATAATAACTACATTCAAAAAACCCAAAGAAGACAAAAATCTAAGACAGGGATGAAAGAAGAGAGTCAGCACAAGATAGGAGAGCAGAAATCAATCAAGAGAATTACTGATGAAAAGCCCAACTGTAATGATGGTGGAAATGAAAACAACAACAAAACAACAATAAGCCAAATAAAACCCTCAGTGGAAAGAAAGCCTCACAAATAGAATGGGCCATGTGAAATACAGAAAAAGTATCGAGGCTGGAAGACAAGGTAGAGTCATTGAGCCAGTGATAAATTTATAAGAATCTATGGGCAAAAGTCTGGAGAGAGTTGGAGAACCATGAGAAGATAGAACTTGTATTATGGGCATAGGCAAAGGAGTAGAATATCATATCAAAACATCTAACAGACTCTCAGTAAAGTCAAGGAAGAAACTACCATATGCAGAGAAATAGATCCCCACCTAGATGAACCTAAGTTCTGCCCACAGAATCAGAAAAGAATCTCCTCATGACATACTGTAATTAAAGCACTAAAAACATAGGACAAAGAATAGATATTGTAAGCTGCAAAAGGGAAAAGTCAAGCCTTTAAGGCCTCACAAAATAACATCTGATTAATAAACAGAAACTTTTAAAGGCAGAAAGTCTTGGAAGGACATACTTCATGTCCTAAATGATCACAGCTGTCAACTCAGATATTATACACAGCAAACCCATCTATTAAAATTGAAGGAGAGATAAAAACATATTAAAGAAATTTACGATCACTAAGGCAACTCTACACCAGATACTAGAATACTTCAGTCTGAAGGAAGAGATAAACACATCAAAGAGCTAATAAGGAATAAATAAATGCCAGGACAGTTAAACAAAAGAGATATAAGAAAACAATCCAAAGTTAACAAAATATCAAGAGTTAACATACATCTTTCAGTAATAACTGAATATCAGTGGTCTCTTTTCCCCACATAAAAAGACACAGACTAGCATACTGGCTCAGAAGACAGGATCCAACTCTTTTCCTGCCTCTAAGAGACACAACCTCACCATTTAACCTTAGGGTAAGGGGTGGGAAAGGTCCTCCAAGCAAACGGAACTTAGGAGCAAGCAGGCATATCTATCCTAATATCTGAAAGCATAGACTTCAAACCAAAACTAGTTGGGAGACACCAAGGAGGAACTTACAGGTATAGGTGAGGACTGGAAAAGACTCCAGTAGTCCAGGAAATAAGACCAATGTCCAACAAATGGGATCTCATGAAACTAAAGAGCTTCAGCACAGCAAAGGAAACCAAGAAGTGAATTAATAGGAAGTCCACAAAATAGCAATTATTTTCAGCTATCAATGACAGAGAATTAGTGTCTAGACTACACAAAGAATCCCTAAAGCTAAACATTAAGAAAATAAGCAACACAATTAAAAATGGCTGCTGTAACTGAATGGAAAAATCTTTAAAAAAAGAAATGCAGATGGCTAGGAAACACTTTCAGAAGTGCTCAGCCTTCTTCACCACCAGGAGAACACAAATGGAAACTATTTTAAGACTCCACCCCATCCCAGTCAGAGTACCCATCACCAGGAATACAGTAAGAATAAATGCAGGCATGCGGGAGAAGCATTGTTTTCTGAGGCCACTGGAGGGATGGCCACGCTCCAGCGGACAGCGCTACACCGATGCGCATATAGGCAGCACCAACCAGACTTAGCGGGTTATAAAAAATAAAGACATGAAGTGTGAGGGACATGTCGGGAGGATATGGGGAGATCAGAAGGGAAAAGGGCATGTTGATATCATGCTTCATATGTACAGGAAATTCTCAAAAGTAAGGGAAAGTTTTGAAAAGAATGTCAACATTAGTTTTTTGTGAGTTGATAAAAAGAGAAGCTCAACCGTATGTTCTCTCTGGGCAAATCTTTACTCAAGAGAATTAAATATTTTATTATTTTGTGATGTGTATGAGTGAGCCCAGGATGGGGCATTTGATTTCCTGGCATGGGAATTACAGATGGTTGTGTGCCATGGGAATGACAATGTTCATTCTCAGTAGCTTAAATGAAATGCTGAAACCCCCAGGAGAGAAGGGCCAGTGTCCATTTCCACAGATGTGGGGAGGGGACATCTAAAAAATTCAACTTTCTGGAAGTTCAGACTAACGAGAGGTTTTATTTTCTAACTTGGGATAAGTTGGGCCCCATGTCTGGACCTTCTGAAAACAAGGGGCATTTCTGAGTCTGTGTCTGCAGCAAAGCTTGGCCTAGAGGAGCATCTGCCATTGTTTTTATGAGACACAAATAGTCTATGCAAAATGTAACAGTTTAGACCAGTGCAGAAGAGCTTTGAGCCCTGGGAAGCTGGCAGGCGCTATGGAGGAAGTGACTTTCGGAGCTGTCAGAGCTAGTCACCATGAATAAGGAGCCTGCCCAAAGTGTGGTGAGGCAGTGATCCATCATACTCCATTCTCTTTGTGCAAACTAAGCAGTCAGAGGAAAGTGAAGGAGCTCATGGATCATGGTGTCTCTAAAGGACAGACAGAAGTACGTGTGCATGCTCACACCCTCCCTTCCTCCCTCTTTCTCTCTCTTTCTGTCTCTGTCTCTCCTTTCCTCCCTCCTCTTTTCCTCCCCTGCCCCTCCAGTCCTGTTTTGTGCATGATTGCATCATACTTATGCTTCTCAGGAGCATGTCTATGTTCTAAGCTTTTGGAAAGATCAGTTTTTGCTTTCCAATACACAGTATATTTCCAAAGTTATAACACACATGAAAGATCATATCTGAATGATTATATTTCTTAAAACATTCTTATTTTGTTTATATTAAAGATAAATTTCAGAGTCTGGGATGATTCTGTTCTATCCTTACTTGAATGTGTGTCTGTGTTGTGCATTTTGTCTGTGTGTGTTGGGGGGTGTTGTTAGATAGCTGATCCGAAACTTCCTATGTAGCCTAGGCTAGCCTTGAATTTGAGATCTCCCTGCCTCAGTTTCCCAGGGTCTAGACTTAGAGGTAACATCAACATGCCTCTATCACCTGGAGATTTTAATTGTGATAGTGGAATTCTTTGAGTATATAGTTGAGTATATAGTTGTGCTGAAGGCTTTTTACCAGTTTACAGGAATACTGGAAAGTGTTGGAACTTTTAAAAGGTAGACTCCAAGAGAAAGAAGTTATGTCAGCTCAGGGTGGTGGTACACACCGTAATCCCAGCACTCAGGAGGTGGAGGCAGGTCGATCTCTGAATTTGAGGCCAGCATGGTCTATAAAGTGAGTCCAGGACGGCCAAGGCTACACAGAGAAACCCTGTCCCAAACCAGAAAAGAAAAGAAGTTATGTCATCGGAGAGGGGGTGAACTTCACCTTAGAGACCTGCCCCTTCCTGCTTTGTGTTCTCTTCCTGGTCACTCTGTGGTCAACATCTTTGAGCTACCATGTCTTTGTAGGAGACCCAAAAGCAAAAGAGCCAATGTAGCATGGATATGGTGAGCTAAAATTAACCTTTCCTCCCGTGTAAGTTTCTCTCAGGGATTGTGCCACACTAGCACAAAGCTGGGTTTCCTGTAAGAGGATTTTTCTATCTTCCTATAAAAGACTAAAATGATGAAACACAGGAGTGCATGGGGAATGTGATTGATTTGCATAACCTGATGAACTCACACAATCTGACAAACCTTTGTTTAGGGAACAATATATTTTTAGAGGTAGTTTCTCTGTGGCTTTGCTGAGGGCTAGTTTTGCAGAGAATAAACTAAGCAGTGGAAAAAAAACAATCACAGTAGAACTTACATAAATGCATGAAAACATTCAAGAAATGCATTAAAATATACCACCTAAAGATCATTATTAATGCCACATTTTGGGGAGTGAAAGTTCTTTACTTGAACATTTGCTTTGTTTACCAAAATTCCAATAAGGTATGTCCATGATGTTTTGCAAGTAACCATAGCTTATTTTTGTTTACTTTCCTTGATATTAAAACAACTTTTTGGGGAGAGGCTTTCGAGACAGTATTTCTCTGTGTAGCCCTGGCTGTCTTGGAACTCACTCTGTAGACCAGGCTGGTCTTAAATTCAGAGATCCAACTGCCTTGCCCCCTGACTGCTGGGATTAAAGGCATGTGCCACCACTGCCTGACTAACATAACTTTTATTCATAGTGCTTTAAGTGCTTTATGCTGTCAAAGTGCTTTTACATGTTACCTCATTTTATCCCCACCTCCCACGCTCATGAGAGAGGCAGATTAGCTGACTCATGAACACACAGAATGTCTGTTTCAGATGCAGCTGATCACATGCCCACAGCCGTAGGTAACTTTATCCAATTGTTTCTTAAGGTGTACCTTCTCTGACTTGTCCTTTGCTTCTGTTGCTTACAAAGGATAATCTTAGAAGAACAGCCTTCATTAGAAATCAAAGCAACAGAAGCAAAGGACACCCACAATAGACAGGGTTTTTCTTTGCAACCTTGGCTGTCTTGGAACTCACTCTGTAGACCAGGCTGGTCTTGAACTCAGAGATCAACCTGCCTCTGCCTCCTGAGTGCTGTGTAAAGGAACTATAATCTACCAATGAATCAAAATTGGATTGAGACGGTTACATATACTTTTATTATCTTGAGAAAAATGTTGACCAGTTCCCAAGAATGAGGATGAATAGGTATTCATCACCTGTTCATGGGTTCTGTGTGTTTTCGTTTGTGTCTAAATGTATCATTCCTTTTACATGATCATGAGGAAAATTTGGTGCCATGGGGTTTATGATTTGTGTTTAACTATCCAAGCAGTAACTAATGCAGCTGACCTATACAGAATACTTTCTGAGCTCCATCTCTAAATAATAAATGCGAAACAAATGACTGGTAATTACACAACTCATGCATCATGTTTCCTCGACTGCTGAATGATCACACTGCCATTTCAAATAGGTCTTTTCTTGTTATTAAGTGTCCCTTGTCACATAAATCCAAACATGTAAGTGTCAGAGTGAACAGAAGTGAAAATGAGTCACATCATTAAAATGCTGCAATAAACATTCCTTAGAGTAGAAGTTTGGTGGCAAAAAATGATGGTTTAGTGACAACTGGAAACATATGCTTAGACAAACAACTGGAAATTACCAAGTAGCATAGGAGCTACCTGTAACAAAAATAGACACATTACTCATTTCTTTCTTTCATTCAACAGGAATGTATTTAATATCTTCTAAATACTAGATTCTAGGAATAAAAAAGTATGCAAATCACAGTCCTTACCTTGGAATGTAAGACTTTCATAAATAAAAGTTAAATGCAACAATATAAGGAGAAAGTAAATAAATGAAGCCATTTACCATGATCTAACAAACATGATCTCTCTCTCTCTCAAAAGTGTGTGTGTGTGCGCGCGCACGCATGCAGACTCACTCGCTCACTTTTTGTTAGGGTGATCGGGTTTGAAAATAGATGTACAGAAGTAGGGAGTGGCAGAACACAGGTAGACTGTGGACTCAGACATTCTGGAAATGTCAGTCTCCTGATGCCCATGAGAACATAGCCCACGGAATATTTGTTACATGAATCTGGAGCTTCCAGGAGAAGGCTGGACCAGAGGCACAAAGCAAGTGCAGCAGGAGAAGATGAGATGTCATGCTTTCTAGGTTATTGCACAAGAGAGCTTAGATACAGAACTGTGTGTGTGAGGCTGCACTAGAGAAGTTACAGGGCAATGTAGATCAGAGGTTGGACAGCAGATATCAACACTACCCCCTACCAGCTCTGTGATCCACACTACCACTACCAGCTCTGTGATCCACACTACCCCCTACCAGCTCTGTGATCCACACTACCCCCTGAGAGCTCTGTGATCCACACTACCCCCTACCAGCTCTGTGATCCACACTACCCCCTACCAGCTCTGTGATCCATACTACCTCCTGCCCCCTCTGTGAGCCACATTATCCCCTGCCCCCTCTATGATCCACACTATCCCCTACCCACTCTGTGATCCACACTACCCCCTGAGAGCTCTGTGATCCATACTGTCCCCTACCAGCTCTGTGATCTTCAAACCATTGAACTTCTCTGTCTCTGTTTTGCTCAACAGCTAAAGAGGAAATAATAGAAATGCATATTTGGCTTCATTATATTTAATGGCATGAAAACAGGTGAGTTTCTGGCAGAATATGTAATAATTTGTTAGCATGGTTACCTCTGTGAGGGACCAAAGTAGTAACAACCTGGGAAGGTGGCAAAAAGGAACCAATGTCTGACAAAAATCTGGAATTTTTTGACTTAAACAGAAAAAGACCTGAGAGCTAAGCCCACCATTCCTGTCACCTGTCCCTTCAGCGTGCTTAAGGCCTCCTATAGATTCAACGTTGACATCTATTCATTCAATATACAAACAAGTAAACAAACCAACCAGTCAGTAGCCACTTTGTGCTAGTGATTCAGATATGACACAGTGCACATAAATTTCAGTTAGGAAGTAAGAGACCGACATACATATACAGAATTTCCAGTGGTGGGTGTACTCTGAGGGGAAGGGGAAGGTCACAGAGCCTAATGATGAGATGGAAGTACCATTTTAGAATTGTGTGGAAAGGCCTTTGGATAGAGTGATTTTTAAACAGAGAGCTAAAAAAAAAAGTGCTGAAGAAGGCTGCTTTACTATACAGGGAGAAAACATTGCCAGGAACGATAGAGAAAAAGGCAAACGGTAAAGGCCAGAGAGCATAAACATGCTTGGTGTTTCAGTTTATTTAGCATGAAGGGTCAAACTGTCATGGCCATGTGAGTCTGCTCTGTATCCCCTCAGGTGACAACACTCTTATGAGAACAAAGCAAAACCATAAGATGCTGGAGCAAAAAATGTGAAATTTTTTTTCATTTAAAAATTATTTATATTCTTATAAATGACAGTGTACTCACTTTGTATCCTAGCTGTAGCCCCTTCCCTCACCCCCTCCCAATCCCACTCTCCCTCCCTCATCTGTTCCCATGCCCCTCCAAAACTCCTCTTCCCTCTGACCCTAGCCTGTCAAGTCTCAACAGGACTGGCTGCATTGTTTTCCTCTGTGGCCTGATAAGGCTACTCCTCCATCAGGGAGAGGTGATCATTTCTAACTGAGACCCAGATAAGCGTCTTGGATGGAGAAAATCATAGTGAATTGAATGGGACAGTAGAGGAGAAGCTGCAAATGTCACTACATGCTGGACAGATTTTAGGGCATTTAAATATGTTAAATCATTCTATCTTCACACTAACGTTATGAGGCTGGTATGATTATCACCCCTGCTGAGTTTATTTGAGGGACACAAGAGAATAAACACACCAAAGAAAGCATGCAGCCCAGATTCTCACCAACTCACTGGGCTTCCAAGTTGCTTCTCCAAAAGAGGAAAGTTAGGGCTTACACAAGTGTCCTTAATTATCTCTTGGTTCCCATTACCATTTTATAGAGTGACTGGCTATGGCTTTAAATCTAGAGTATGGTACATAGTGATTGCTCTCAATATCTTGTGGTACATTAATTAGCTTGAGTGTACACCTTGCAAGGGCTCTTCTAAGGCTGCTGTGATTGGATAAAAATAAGTCCAACAAGACAGTAGTCCCTGCTTCCTTCTCACGCTTACTAAATGCTTGGTTGGCCTTCTGATGCTACTAACTGATGCCTGTAAGCTACTCTGCGAAGCTGATGGCAGGGTATACATTCCTGGAGGCTAAAGATCTGAGGGAAATCACTAAACAATCAGCTCCTCTCAGGGGGCTGCCACCTAACAAGCTGTGTGCCACTGGGCAAATGACTTGAGCTTTTCAGTTTTCTCTGTAAAATGAGGGCACGTGTCTCTAAAGAGACTTTTTTTTTTTTTTGGTACCGGATAGTCTTGATTCTCTTAGAGACACATCAGAGTGTGTGAGTGTAGTTTGAAGAAGCTTTTTGGCTGATATTGATGGAATTGGCTAATATAAATTCTACTGTATCTTCACATGCATAAACACATTCATAAATACACACAGAGAGAGGGAGAGGAGATACTGTGCCTTGTGGGAAAGAAGCTTTGGTGGTACTGTATGGTCTTACACTGTCAAAATATTCATTCCCTGAACATGACATTAGCATCTGCCATAGTAAATAGCCTTTAACAGACTGTTAAATGTGGATACCCCTGGGGCTCCATTTAGGCTGTAGTCTCATAGTCTCATTTTCTCCATCCTCTCTGGATGAGCTCACTTCTTCCCAGCAGCATTCAGTGTCACCTGATATCTCCAAGACTCTTGTCTTTGGACCTGATTACCTATCCACGTTCCAGGTCATCTTGGCCAAGGCTAACAGAATGTCTGCCCTTGCTTGTTGTCAAGCTCAAAACGCTTAACTATAGCCACGTCTCTGAAGAAAACATTCTTCTCCCTGATGCCACACTTAACCACTTTGTGGTTCAAGTTCAGCAATTATGCCTTACCCATTCTTAATTCATGACAAAGCCAGTTAATCACTGAGTCTTATTGATTTTAACTTTTCACTACTCTTGAGTCTATCTACTTCTCTTTATAGATGTTACCAAGTTTTGTTTTTTAACATAATTTATTTATTACAATTTATTCACTTTGTATCCCAGCTGTAGCCTCCTCCCTTGTCCCCTCCCAATCCCGACATCCCTCCCTCTTCTCCTCCCATGCCCCTTCCCCAGTCCACTGATAGGGGAGGTCCTCTTCCCCTTCCATCTGCCCCTAGCCTATCAGATCTCATTGGGATTGGCTGCATTGTCTTCCTCTGTGGCCTGGTATCCCCCTACCTCAGGAGGAGGTGATCAAAGAGTCAGCCACTGAATTCATGTCAGAGACAGTCCCTGCTTCCCTTATTATGGAACCTATTTGGAGACTGAGCTGCCATGGGCTACATCTGAGCAGGGGATCCAGGTTATCTCAATGAATGGTCCTTGGTTGGAGTATCAGTCTCAGAAAAGACCTCTAGGCCAAGATTTTTTGGTTCGGTTTTCCGTATGATTTTATCTTTTCACTATTCTTGAGTCTATCTACTTCCCTTTATAGATGTTTCCAAGTTTTGTTTTTTCTTAATCTAAAATCTATGAGAAAACTGTTGAGAAGTGGGGCTCCTATGATGTTTCATTACAGAGTGATGTAACTAATAATTATAACTCATTTCATATTAGCTTTTTTGGTATAATGGATATAGCTATGCTCTTCTAGTTCATATAGGTTATACAAATAATGTATAATATCATATTAATCTGTAATATGTGGTATATTTGAAACTATGGGGTGTACCAGTGTTCCTGGAATCTGGTTCTCTTTTCCCTTGGTGCACATGAAAAGATAATCTTCTAGTTAGCAACATGGGTTCAAGATATATGATAAGTTCTAGACAATGAGCTATGAGAGAACCTGAAATAGTCCTGTGTAATTTCTATTTCCCTGCTCCAGACAAAGATGCTTGTGTGAAGTTTCCATTATCTCTAGTCTCTGGCATCAACAAAGAAAAGCATCTATGGTCCATTCAATCAGCCTAAAAATCAAGAAGTGACTTTTCCCTGAAGCTTGGGATGAGGAGGCCTTGAGTGACATATATAGACTTCATATAAATCTGTGGGACTGGGTAAGGTCACAGAGAGACAGAGATAAAGAAAGGAAACCCAAGCCCAAGACCAAAGATATGCTAATATTTAGACATTAAATAGAAGAGGTAGGTGACACAGGAGGTTAAGAAGTGAAGCAAGGAGATGCAAGAAAGAGCACACACTGTCTCCATGACCCAATCAAAGGTTTTTCAAGGAGTGGGTAAGCCTCTGCTGGAGGAAGGCAAGGAAACAGGGATGATTTCCCATGAAGTCTGGCCCTGCATGACCTGCAGAGGTAACTGCTAAGGAATACTGAAGGAGTAATGAGATGGACAGAGGGCATTGTAGAAGAGAAGTGGAATGGTCATTAGATTATGCAGTTAGGAGATTTTTATTCCTAACACAAGCATCAGGAGCACAGTCTTAGCAACTAGATAGAGAAGTCAACATGAAGATGCAGGAGGAAGAGGGAACAATGTCCTTGAGAAGGTTGAGAAGAGAATCTGGGAGTCATGGGGGATTCTGCGGCTACCGGCAGACAGTAGTATCAGCCGGATGAGGAGAGATGAAGAGTATAGGGCACTTGCAGAAGAGCGTGTCTGGTTGTGTTCATTTCTATCACAGCATAAGCAAGCCTACGAGCAGAACTTCAGTTAAGGATGCAGAGCAGAAGGTAAGAAGATTAAAGAGGCCAGAAGACAATATGAAGTAACAGCAGACTACTATGCCCCACCTCCAGCATATCCAGACTTCAGTCACATGCCACCTAAAATAAAATCTGCTACCCAACCTTCTCTTTAAGATGACTAACCCTTCTTCGGTACTCCCAGCCATACTCCACTTTAATTTTGTCTTTGCCATATTATTTTTTGCTCTCTGACACACCACGCCACTGACTTATGTCTATTGCCCACTGACCGTGAGCGAGGGTGGAGCTTTTGGTTTTGTTCACTGATGTCTCCTAAGTGTGTACAATCATGCTAAGGGCGGTGTATTTATTGAACAACTGAAATGAACAAGTACATGAGAAAAAGAAGCAGAGGAATAAAAAAAGAGCAGGATGAAGAGGGACAGGGAAAGAGGGAAATATTCAGCTACTTCGTTATTTAGTTCCTGTAGGAGGATAGGTAAAAGCATGAGTTCCCTTGAACACTCTCGGTGCCACCTGAGGCTCCTCATGATTTAAGGTGAACCGGCTGGCGTATTTCTGCAGCAGTGTTCAGCATTCAGATACAGGCAAAGAAGGTGACAATCACATTTTGTCAAGGCTTTCCCAGGGAAATATGCCAAAGCAACAAAGGAGTAAGAGAGTTCAGGAGCTTACTGTGAGAAGGCTCACTATGACCAAAAAAAAAAAAAAAAAAAAAAAAGAATCGCAGATACATAAAGAGGGAAATGAAATGATGGAATGATGGCTTTAAAATTTGGAATGATTAACCAACAGGCTCATTATCATATTCAGTTTACTTCCAAATCACACTTAAACTATTTAAGTTCACACAAAGTTCCAAGTACTAGCTCCTAGTACTACAGGGTCTAGTTATAACTCTTGGTTTCCTAAACATGAATTATTGCACTGTTGCATAGAGGCACCAGGTGGAAAGAAGAAAAAATTAAAACCACAAACTAACATATCTACCTTCTGACTACTTCCCTTTACTTTACCAACTAAATACTGCCTCGTGTGGCAGAAAAACTTAACCCTGAGAGTTTTTATTCAAGTGAAGCTTGAACAGGGAACTTAGGATAGAGAAACCTTTGGGCAATCAGAAGCAAGAGGGATGCCTCAAACAGTTTATACCCTTTTAGAATGACAGTGTTTTCCATGAGTCACTGAATGAGGAAGTAGATTTCAGAAGTGCCTTGGTCACTGATCAGAGGCTGAGAAACTGAATCTAGGCAGCCTCGAATGAATGCTGAAGAAATTTGTTGCTGTACAATTCAAAATAACATCCTAGCTGTACCCAGGAGCCTTCAGAGTGAGGGGGAGCAGCCCTCAGGGGCAGCAAAATGTGTTTCTGAAACACTAATGGGCAAAAGGTTTTACCATGTATAATTTTCTTTCCTGCCTGCTGGCCAGCTAAGGTCAGGGAAATCATAGGCACTATGCTTTCAGTTTTTTCATCTGCTGCAGCGCTGGCCTTCTATGAAGCTCTTTTTAATTTCAACATGTCTAGAAAAAAAATGAGAATGGAAAATGGAGCTGAAAAGCAAAGAACTCTACTAAGCAGTAAGTATTGTATTCCCCAAAGACCATCAGGGTCAGGATTCCTGCATGGGTGGTTTAGACAAACTCTTAGCTTGAAAGAAAGCTATTGAGATGGCTTTTTATTTAAATTGTGGTAAATGGAAATGGGCTTCATTTATAAAAAATTTAAGGGACACTGCACTACATTAGAACACTTAGAGGAAATGAGTGACTAAAATCACACATCTGGCTAGCCCTGTCACCGAGGCTTAGACGAGCCATTACATCTGACCTGCATAATATTCACAGGGAAATGCTGAGTGCACATAAATGATGTGGAAGCCATCAAGACGGAGGGATGATGAGGGACTGTGGGAAACCTATGTGGTTGGTCTTCCTGGAATTCGCAGTCCCACTAGGAAGAGAAGGGCACCCCAAGGCAGGGATGGCTAAATTTCAATTGAATTTTACAAAGTCTAGTGTGTTTCCCATCTGGAATGTCAAGCCCAGGTGAAAAGTATCTATTCTTCATTAAAGACTTAGGGGACATTCTTTTAGCTTCTGGGAACCTTACAAATCCCTTAGTGTTTTCAGAAAAAAAAATTAAACAAAACACCTTTTAGACTAGGCTATGCTTCATTTCTTTGTCATAGCTAAAGCTTTGTAGTTTCCCACAATGGTTTGCCGTGCCATTCCACTCATCTGCGATTTTCCCATGCTCCAACAAGAGGTAGAGTCTATGCTCTTTCCTTTGCATTCTTCCTCAACCAAGAAAATACAGTTAAAGAAACTGCTCTAGCAATATGCTGCAGAAATGGATATCAACATTGAGATTCAGCCACCACGGTACAAGGAAGCCAGTGAGAAGCACACACAAAAAGGAAACAAGGTATGTAGCCCATAGCCTGGCTGAGAGCTTGAGAGACCAAAGAATTTTGGGTATTGGTTTAAAGTTTAAAGCACAAGCCTGACTGAAGGCCAGCCAGGTGGAGACATGTCCCACTGCCTGCAGAGGGGTTGTGGGGGGAGGGGGTGCAGGGGGAGGGCTGAACCAGCCTTACTGCATTCTTTTCCTGCCCTCTAGAGATACAGTTGCTAGGAAACCAGCCCCTCTTCCCTAAGAATGGTTTGGGGGCCTTCCTATAGCCAATCAATTCAAAAGGCAGCATTCCCTTTTGTGTTTCAACCAATAGACACTTGCCAGCAGGAATCCCCCTGCTTTGGGCATGCTGGGAGGGACCAGACTCCTTAAATCACCCACCTAATCTGAACACGAGGCTTTTTGCTCTCAACTGCTCTGGCGGTGAGGGTATGAGCCCAAGCTAACTTGTAATAAAAAGATCCTCATGTGTTTTGCAACGAGCTTGACTCCTGGTGGTCTTTTGAGGTCTCATAAATCAGACACAACAAGCTCAGCTGCCATTAGTGCCTGGACAGGGACCACTCTAGGGCCTAGTGGGACCTATTCTGGTGGAGTCTGGTGGCGTGAAGAGGAACTGTCCTTGTTCATCCCTGCCCAACTGCAGATCTGGCAGCAAAATAAATGCTTGTTGTTTCAACCCACACATCTTGGAGTTGTTTATATGCAACAATGGGTAAGTGGGGGCATTTATTCATTTTTTGAGTTTCCAGTACCTGACAGAGACCCTGGAACACAACAAATTTGAAACAAGCATTCATAAGGACTACGGGGGTAGAAGGGGTAAAGGGAACTTTCTTTCATTCTGTAGGGCAAAGAACTTTCACCTCGTCTGCTTGTTCCCTTCTTCATGAAGGGTGAATTCAGGGTGTTTCGTTGCAGACTCTGAAGGGTGCTGACTCCCAAGTAAACGGCTGGGGCTGAGGGAATTCGGCTTTGCTTTGAACAGATAATTAACTAATGTTGGCATCCAAACAAAGGTGTGAGTGTCAGGAAAAGTCTGCAGGTAACTTACCCAGCATGCTTAGGCAGAGACCCAGAAAGAGATGCATCCCCCTAATCACCTCCAAGGCAAGCTCTAGCGTTCATAAGTGACAGCGTGAAGTCTTTGAATTCTACAGAGATGGGTGCAATGCAGGGGAAAGGATATCTTCTCAGTCCATTCTGTTGGTGGTAGGGCTTGTGGCTTCTCTATTTGCTGCCACCCTGGCATACCTCCTGCCAACGCCAGATGAGCCCTCTTCAGCTTTGGTAGTGAGAAGCTGGGGTCATATACCAATCTCCTTCTCCACAGGGTTCTTGGTTAGAGTCTCCAGGGAAGAGCATTCAGGTGGAACTCAGAAGCTGGAAAAGGAAGGCTCTTTCTACACACCCAGAGGGATTTAGCTGTACAGGCAATGTGAGGTCAAAGCAGCCCCAGTAGGTGTCTGAGAACCTTCCGCCCTGTCCCAGACACTCAGATCTGAAGTGCTGTTAGGTTCCCTGTGGCTATTGTTTCAAGCTAAAGGGGCTGGATGGGCTCTCCCTCATTCATGGTTCTGGCCTTGTCACAAGTGTCACAGAAGGTATGCTAGACACTCCATTGCTGGAACACAGAATGGCTGACGCTCCTGAATAGTTTCAGCTGTACTAGGCAGTAGGGGAGAATTTCAGAGAGGAAACTTGGGGTGTACAGAAAGGTACAAGTGAAGGGGTAACTTCCGCATCGGTAATTAGGCAAAGGGCAGGATAGGGAGGGATTGTATCCAGCTGGGGCCTCCGAAGATTTTGACACTGTTCATGGACTTAATTTGTCTGTTGCTCTGTGCCTTCTAAGAGTTTTCCAGGTCTCCTAGATTCCAGCCAAATCTTGCAGCTCCTCTGTTTAAGCCCTCCTCCCCCATTCAGCTCCACCAATTTTTCCTACATTCATATGTTAGAGAAACAATAATGGGGCAACCTTCAAGTACAAGGATTGTGAATGCGAATTTCCATCCTCTCTGTGCTCAGTTTCCTGTTATCATAAAGGCTTTCCTTGAACTCCCAAATGCAATATTAGTACCTCATAATTCTGTATGATTTTGACACTTTCACAAAACTGGACACTTGTTTCATGTTTCACTATCCTCAATAATAGTGGGCATCTGAATGGTGTTTGATGAATGATTGAATGAATGAATGATTTTATTCAAAACCATCATCAGAAGCCACTGACTGCTCTTTAGTTAACTTTGGCATGTTCTCTCCCCCTTCCCCAGTGTAGGCACTTTTGCAAATAAGTCTAGCTAATGAAGTTCATCTTTAAATTTTCTACTTTTGTAACAATGATAAACAGGAGACTGTGGACTGACAGTTACCCAAACTGCTCCAAAGCTTTTCAGTCTCTCCGTTTACCCATAAACAGTTGCGGTCAACTCAACCTATTTACTTTGTACAAGTGCTCTGTGCCCTGTAGGAGTTCTCTAGTTCACAATGACAACAATGCAAAATGTGCTTTATCCCCCCAAAAGTCCTGTTTAGAGCACTGAGAGGATTTTCAGACCTTGTGTGAAAAATTACTCATGTGGGAAGTAACAATAGTTCACAATGCATCTTTAGATCCTCTGCTGTAACTTGGAAGATGGATATTATTTTCCAGTAAGTTGTGCTTTTTTTGTGTGTTGAAAAATGCAAATGAGTCATATGAAATTAAGTATTGATTTAAGATAAACTTTTGAGCAAATCAGTTCAAGGTAACTTTGTACTGGTCATCTTGACCTGGCAACAGAAATGTTTTGATTAAACTTTTTCTTCCTAAATAAACAAAAGCAGTTAAGGTCCTTAGAGCTTTAAACTGAACTCAGAAATTAAACTGGGAATCAGAGTTAGAGGCAAAGGGGATGAAAAACAATCCCCCCCATTACCACATTGATGAAACAGGCTGAAGAATCTGATAGTGATAACAGTGCTGTTTCCATGGGCCAATGTGAGAGAGTACTCAGTAAACTGAGTCCTGGCAGAGAGCCATTTCACAATGAATAAATCTCTTATTCTCTTAGACACTGCCTCTTAGACACAGGTGAAGGACCCTCAATTCAAGAAGAGACAAGGAAAACGATGCATGCCTGAAAAATCACACAGAAAATATTCGGCCAGTGGATGAAGCCACTCCCTCCTTAATAATGACATCATTGGCTGTGATTAAGCACTGAATGTGTGTCAGACTCTCCTAAGAGGAGTTGAGCATAGAGCTCAGAATTCACTTTGTCTTCATAAGAGGTTCATAGAGCAGGAATTATAAGCCAGTTAATAAATGAGGAAACACAGAGAGATTGAAAACTTCACCCAAGCGTTTACTTAGTACGTGGTACAGAAGTAAGATCTAAATCAGTTTCCTGGCTTGAGAGGCTATTCCTAACTTCGATCCTATTCTTTTCCTCAAATAAACATGTTTTTCTTCTGATTTGGTAGTCTTCTGTTCCACTACTTAAGCCAGTCTGTGGTTTCATCCACCTTTAATTCCTCTCACTACTTCATAGACACAACAACAAACCACAAACTATTGGATCAGGTGTTTAGCTTGGTGATTCTTAGTCAAGATCAACCTTTGCTACCTGTGTCCATCCTTGCTGGGACAAGTAAAAATGCCTTAGACAGACAGGTAGACTTAGAATATGTGCTACTAGCACCAGAAAGAGAGAGACCACAGCTGCTGCTAAACACTGCTGAACAGTGTGGGATACCCACAACAAAGAACTAGGCAGCCCCACGGGTCTCTAAAACTGGGAAACACCAGAACTGAATTGACTAGTGATACTTCAATACAGCCATAAAATTTAGCTATTCTTTGGGTTGGAGAGATGGCTTTGAGGTTTTAGAGTATGTGTTGTTTTTACAGAAGACCAGGGTTCAATTCCTAGCACCTACGTGGTAGCTCGCAATTATTTATAACTTCAGTTCCAAGGGATCTGACACCCTTTTCTGACCTCTGCTAACACCACATAAAAATGAGGTGCACATACATACATGCAGACAAGATATTCACACACATAAAATAAAATAAACAAATCTAAATAAATACATAGAAATTAGCTATTCAGAATTTTTTTTGAACCAAATTCAAACTTCCATAGCCAAGCACTTGATTAAGTCTCTAAGCGCTGGAGTAAAACCCAGTAAGATAGTCTTTGCTCTTAAAGAAATTACACAAGCCATATGGAGTCCTTCGCTTTGAAGTGTAGTATACTAAATTTAGAAGAAAAATAAGCAGATTAAAGCAGAATCAATGCAAATCTCCACTGCTCCTACTCTCTTTATATATAGCAAAGACCCCCTGAGTTATGTGCTTGTTAAGACCTCTACGTGGGCTGTTTGGACACTATGGACTCTTCTGGTGTTAATACCGGTGGTACCAGCTGCTGCTGGTGCTTTGCCCAGAAGGGCTGGAAAAACAGAAGTAGCACCCATCACCTCCACATTCTTCACCCAGTGACTGCCATGAGGACCCTTGCCTTAAAGGAGGCCTAGGCCTGTTGGGCACTTTCTGCTCTGTAGCTTCCTTGTTGGATGAGGTTGAAGTCCATATGTAGCTGAAGCCCTACGTGGGTCGTCTCTTCTCTCCTCCCCTGTACAGACTGCTCCAATAACCAAACGCTTTGGCAAGTCCTACAAGATAACCCACCTTCCTTTATGCCATGCCTCTTTCTAGACCATCTCGGGTCATGGTAGCTTAGTCTTTACGGCAGTTTGAACAAGCATGGCAACCACAGGCTCATGTATTTGATGTTTGGTCACCAGAGAGTGACAATGTTTGAGAGGATTAAAAATATTAGGGGCGTGGCATCATTGGAGGTGAGCTTTGAAGTTGCTAAAGCCCAGAGTCTTTTTCTGCCCATGGATCATGATGTCGTTCTCAGCTACTGCTCCAGTGCCAGCCCTCATGCTGCTATGCTCCCCACCATGATGATAATAGAAACTCTGAAACTGCAGGCAAGCCCCCAATTAAATTCTTTTTGTTTATAAGAGTGGCTTTGGTCATGGCATCTCTCCATAGCATAGAAGAGTGGCTAAGACACTCCTTGAAAGCCACAAGCCTGCTGAGATAGAATCCTATAGGTTAAAATGTAACTGTGACATTGGCATCCCATGACATTGGCCATAGCTTGTTACAATAGAGTCATTTTCTATTAGTTAGGAATATACAATCAGCCTACACTAAAGGGGAAGGAATTATGTATAGATATGGAAAAGAAGCAAGAAACACAGGTATTTTGGTATATCTTGTATGAGTCCCAGAAATATATATATATATATATATATATATATATATATTGTCTATAAAATGATTTCATGTATTGCTTTGTGATAGTCATAAATGAAAACTCAGTATCATTCTCCATAAGCAGAAGATAACTGGAGAGTCACCCTGAGAAAAATCTCAATGATTTAGAATAAAACCTAGAGTAAAACTAAGTACAGAATATTTGAAGATTTATGCTATTGTGTATCCCATATGTGGGGTCACTTAATTCTCTTACCAATTCATGGATGACTAGCTTGCCTTTGTTATCAAATGTATAAAACCAAGATTCAGAATGTCTGTGTAGTTTAGTTGTTCAGGACCACTCAGCTCTGCCACAACTGCTAAAGTCAAATCCACAACTACTGGAGGCCAAAAATATTCATGAACTACAGCTTGGCGGGTGCCCAGCTTTGCTAGTCATAATAATTCTCTTGGTTCCCCATAACCCTAGCTGCCTTGGGTACCTGTAACCCTAGTTGTCTTCTCAGCCTTCCAACCTCCTTGATTTTGACATTCACACATAACACAGAAGGTGATCTCTTCCAAGCCTGAGCAAGGTTACCATTTGGTCTGAATCATATTGTATAATAAAAATGTGTGGAAAAAATCTCAATAATAGTATTTTTATTATCATTCCATGGAGAAATATACAATAAACTCAGTTCTGAATGTGCATGTATTCCTGTGTTTATTGCAGTCAGATATTTCTATGCTGAGAGACTAGTGATCTCAGAAATTGTTTGACCAGCTTCTTTATTTTGTCCATTTTAGATTTTTAAACTTTTAAATTTATCATCATCATCTTCCTCCTCCTCATTATCATCGTGTGTGTATGTATGAATGTGCATGCTCTGGCTTGCTAATGGAGGTCAGAAGTAAATTTGTGGGAGCTGGTTCTCTCTTACCATTTTGTGGGTTCTGGGGATCGACCTCAGGCTCCTGCATTTAATTTAGTTTAGTTTAAAAACCTTACTATACTTACCACTTTGGAGGGTAATATATTTGAATGTGACTTTGGGGGTGAGATATTGTGCATGAAGTGAAAAGCTGGTTAGCTATACGCACAGAGAGGGCATAGTATCTGTGTGCCTATATGGGAAAAGGCAATGCTGTTGGAGGAACTTCTGACCATTCTTTTCCTATTCTTCGAACGCACCCCTCTATATGTCATTTCCCTTACTCTTCCCATATACCAATGTCCCCCTGTAAATGGACACACAGACTAGTGTTAAGGCAACGCTTAATTTCACCATCTTAAATAAAAAAGAACTTTCTCTTGATTAGGTTTCTCTGCTTTGCATTGGAGTGGAACACCTGGAAACCACTGCTCCTATTTGATATCTTCATGTATTTTAGCCCCAGCCTGAACTGCAGCTGCAGCCTGAGCTTTGGTTTAGGCCTTGGCTTTTGACTGGCAGTCTGCAGTCCTTGGCTATATACAGCTCAGCTCTGCTTCCCAAACTTGGGGTAGACTATGAAAGCAACTCAGAAGGGTCTGTGGTTGGGACCCTTTGGCATCTTGGACTTAACCTCCATTGGCTTTACAAGGGTCTTGATAAGCTTGGTGTGTGCATTGCCTTTGAATTGTTTGCATGCTCCTCAGAAACTTGGAGTTGACTCTCTCAAGAGATCCCTGTCTTTGTGACGCAAGTTTCTTGATGCCATTTCTTTGTGCCATTTTGGAGCCTGGTTGAATGTGTTGTAGTCCTCAGGTTCGACGATGTCTGAGTAATGACCTGCAGCTGCCAAAGGTGCTAGGACCTGAAAAGCCTTTAGTACTAGTTCTACCTACACGTCTCCAGTGAAATGTCTTTCTTGGTTTGCTTAGACCCTACACTGATAATCTGGCGATTCATGCTTCAACTTGATCTTCTTGATTTTGCTCCAACAGGAGCAACATAGTCTATTGTTACCTCCCTTCTGAAATGTGTTTGCCCTTGCAACAGTCTCTAGGTTTTCTTTCTGTTTCTCTTTTAGCTCCATCTTAGATTTGTTCTTGGCTCTTCTTTATCCTTCACATTGGAAACACTGGTATGTCCTGTGCTTCACCTTTGGGCCTCTTCTCTGTTTGCAGCCGTTCTTTTCTGGGATCTTTTCTAAGTCCTCTAGCCTGGACCTCATTTCAAATTCTAGACTCTTCTATCTGATGTCTCCACTGGAATGTCACATAGTTAACGACCATACAGTGAGAGCTACTATTTTCCAGAGCCCTGTAATTGGAAAACTCCTTTCTTTTGGTTTCTCAGATAAACAATGTAGCATACAAGCAAATCAGTCTCTTCCCTGGGGCCTTAGCCTCTCCCTCCCCCTCTTCCCTCTTTCTAGAGAGATGTGTTTCTAGACATCTGATATCTATCTATGTATCTGTCTGTCTGCCTATCTATCTATCTATCTATCTATCTATCTATCTATCTATCTATCTATCATCAATCGATCTATACAGATAAGAAGCCAGGCACTCATTATGGGTAGGCAAGGCTGACCTTGAAATCACAAAGATCCACTTGCCTCTCCTTCCCAAGTGCTGGGATTAAAGGCATATGCTACCCTTGCCCAAGTGACTTTTTCCCCGAACTGTTTTTCAACCTGTCTTCATTTCCACTGGTTTTACTTTAGAGCTTGATCACTATGCTCTCTGCTAAGTGCTTAGCCAAGAAATTATCTTTCTTAGCTCTTTACAACAAATCTTCTACTTGCCCACCATGCCACCCTTCCACCAAATCATTCTCATCTGAGCAGGCAGCCAGTATGAGTTCATGAAACAGAAGACAGATCTCTGCATTCTTCTGTTGAAATGTTTTCATGGCTTCCGTGTCACTCAGATAAAAGCTAAATTCCTCTCCTCCTCCCCCAGCTGCTAAGCTCCAGCGTCACTGGCCTTCCATGTGCTTGCGAGTAAAATAGCTGACTGTATTTTGCATTGTTCAGTTAACTCCACCAACTCCTCAGTTTCCTGTATATATGCTCCTGTCTTGAGGCCTTTGCACTTGCTATTGTTTGGTCTATCTGGAAGAGAGGCCCACCTTTGAAGACTTCGAGCAAATTTCAAGCCCTCTCAACACAACTTTTTCTTCCCTTACAGGTATTTCACATATTTGCTTAGTTTGATTCTTCCATAAGCAAGGTCTCTTGTCTTTATTCATTGCTGAGTTCCTAGTGCTCAAAGCAGGTCCTGCCACAGAGTGAGTGTACAAACAGTGTGTGTTACATGAATAAATACCATCCAGAGGCTTTGATTTATACAATAAGAATTATTTTACAAGGGTTTTAATAGTAGGGGTCTTCTCTTGTGTTCTGCATGACTGACGGGGCCAGGAGAGGGGTGTGTTCCATGACTACAACTGTTCCTAGTGCAGTCTAAGGATTTCAAGGTATCCACAAGTTAAGCAGTAATATAAACAAAAAGTATGTCCTTACAAATGACGATTCAGAAACACAAAGCAAAGGATCAATAAAAAACAGAATTAAATATGAAAAATGTCAATTAAAAATATGACCATAATTTTAAGATATAAAAAATTATCTTAGACTTACTCTTCCTTTGAGAAAATTGCTTTCTCTGGATTAATATGAGATTATACTTACTGAATATTAAAAAGTCAGGGTGTGAAAGCACTTTCTTGCTCGTTAGATCTTGACAAAGGTTTAAAGATTATGTCTTAAAATGATGTGGTCACGTGAATCATGAATGAAAGATTTCCACCTGATGTGTGAATATGTCTGTACATGTGTGTACATGTACATGAGGATGTGGTCACAATGCTGGCATCCCCTCAGTCACTCTCCACTTATTTTTTTGAGGCGAAGTCTCTTACTGAGCTTTGAGCCCGCCACTTCTAGCTATTGGCTAGAGCAGCTGGCTGGCAAGCTCTGGGCATATCCTTGTCACTGCCCCCTCCTCCGTCAGCACTGAGGTTACAGACATATGACTGCTTGGGATCTGAACTCAGGTCCTCATGCTGGCACAGTGAGCAATTCTCCAGCCCCGAGGATTCTCGCATGTTTCTAGACATTTGATGTTAAAGAAATAAGGGGTTTTATTTTGTTAAGCTGAAACACAGAGCCTGTCCTTATCCATTTGGAAACTCATTCTGAAAATTAGCTTTCCCATAATTTCGGATATTATGGGACAAATATCCTAATAATACTAGTAATTCATGAGATACATTCAGTATCAACCATTTCAGATGTGCATGGACTCAGGAAAAGTTCCTTGAGGTACTTTTACTTTTCCTTCTTTG
Organism: Meriones unguiculatus; assembly: GCF_030254825.1. Taxonomy (NCBI): domain Eukaryota; kingdom Metazoa; phylum Chordata; class Mammalia; order Rodentia; family Muridae; genus Meriones; species Meriones unguiculatus. The sequence goes on from NC_083350.1 coordinate 97,077,355, forward strand.
TTTTGTGTCCCAAATCACTGTGAAAATGGTTGTCTCTCTGCTATGACTATTGCTAAAGCACTTGATTTCCAGAAGACCAATTCTGATGGCCTCCAAGTCAAAAAACAGAACAAAAATACAGATGCCTCTAAGGGACGTTTGACTTCAATTACACCTTCCTGCTGCCCTCTAAGCCAGGCATCCTGCAAACTCCTGTTTTCTTGCTGAGCTGGCTGAGGACACAGGGATGCAGAGAGAGCAAGGATCTTGCATTAGACACATGGATGACGTATGCACACTGTGGGAATTAGGGCAAGACTGGAGCCAGACGCTGCATGAGAAAAAAAGGTTCCCTAAAGAAGCCTGTCTGTCTGCTGGCAGTACACAGAGGATTGCAAGGAAAATACAAGTATGGAAGCTCTGAAATGCAAAGGAGATGCAGTGAGAAAAAATGCTTAAGGTATTTTGTTTTTAACTTTTGCTATATGGTAATATTTTTTTGCCTGTTTTTTCTTATGTACACTGAAATGAATACACAGCTGTGGACATATTTAAAAATTACAACAGACAAAATTAACTAATCTATAACCCAAATTACACAGGCAGTGCACCTGTCTTGCACATGTCACAGCTGTAGAGCAGGCTGAGCAAGCCTTAGCTTCGGGCTCCACTGCTAGCAGCTGAATACCACAGTGCAGATTTTGGAGATGAACAGAGGACTGGTATGCGCTTGAGTGATACATATTATCTAGAAAAGGATTAGGCCTTTTGGGTTTGAATGAATAACTCGTGAACTGATTTTGAAATGAAGCCCCAGAAATGGCTAGACTGTTCATGAGGTTTAAAATGCCAGGCTTTCATTAATTGCACAGAGCTCTTTATTTTGATAGGCATCAAAATTTTTGACAAAATCAGAAGAGACTTTTATTATTTCAGTCTATGTGGATGTGATAATCTTTCTTCCTTTTTTATTCATATAAAAATCCTGCCACTTACAAGTAAGGCTATAGGACAAAGCACTGCCTTTTAAGAACAAATATAATGTGCTATGCTTTGCTGGTTGGCATAGGAAAGCTTTTCAGGAACCCCACAACGACAGTGAAAAGCCAACATTCAATTCAGTTTGCTGTGCCAAGGAAAAAAACGCAACCTGAAGAGTGTTTGCCCAAACTGGACCCACTCTCCTGGGATAAGAACTGATTCTCTTTAGGCATCGCTCATCTCATCATTTTCCCGATTTCTTGTTGGAGACAAAATACTGCTTCTGTACTGAAAAATGCTCAAGGGATGAGGTCAGTCTACCAGGCCTGGGAAAGTCCCATTTATCCTCTGTCTCCCAAGACAAACATAACCAGTGTGGGTGTAAAGTGCCTCAGATATTTGATGCCTCAAAGCAATGAAAACCTGGCTGCCTGGCTTCAGTGATCTATCCCTCAGCTTTGAGAGGCAGAGCAGACATTCTAATTTGTCAGGATGTTTTTCTTATTGATCTCACAAGCTTACCACAATGTTTGGGGGAATCTAAGAGTTACATAACTCAGCTACCAGGGACTCGTACACACAAGGTGCTGAATGCACAATTAGCCTCCTGGGGAATTATCATCAGAGTCCTGGCAGCACCTTCTCCTTACTTAGTTCTTCTGCAAAACCCTCCATGCAGAGACAATCAGGGGTGGATCTTGGGGAGGGGAGAGGGAAAGCTGAGGGTTGAGCTGGGAACCCCAGCAGGAAAGGATTTGAATGGTTGTTTGTTTTAAACTAGAATCATTTTAAAAAATTCTGCTAGTGGTCTCCCCCATACCCCAAACAGCCAATTTCTTACTGTGTGTAAGGATGCCCACATTTGTTATAGTTCCAGAAATGTAACCCTGGCCTCCAGAGGGGGGTTGGTTACATTTCATTCAAAATTTTTTTTACCACATGTGACCAGGACAGTCCGTTATACACACAGAACAGCAGCAGAGTGGGACTTCAGGTGAGTAATCATAGTTTACAACAATCCAGCTAATTAGAACAGAGCACTTTGTTATGAAGTCATTTGACTCTAAAGTACTCTAAAGGGCAAATTGTACTCCAAAAGCCCAACAGTTGGAAAAAACATCTCTCAAACACTGAAAACTGGGAATGTAATTAAATAAAATAGTCTGTTAGCATGTCAAAGCCTCATTTAAAAATTTAAATTTTAAATGTGATTATTAATATGTATGTATGTTTGCATGTGTGTGCGTGTGTGTGTGCATTCCCATGCAAGAAAACTATTTACCTCTTTCTCCATTTGTAATCCTTCTGCTCTAATATTTCTTTCAAATACTTCTCTTTTTTCAGTCTGAGGGTTGGATTTTCTGTACACAAGAATGTAGTCAATTCGACATTTTCCGTCTCTAAAGTAAAGTCCATTTGATTTGTTTCGTTCTCGAACTGTCTGCGTACAAAGAGAAAGAGACCAGTTCAAGCCATTCATGAGCCTAAGCTTCACGTGAGTATTGCTAAAGAACCAAAACTAAATGAAGTTTCCATAGCGTTTTATTAAAAGCTCATGTCCATAAAATAAAACATGAAAACAGGAAACAATAAAAATTGAAGATGCATTATATTAAAAGGACAAAATGCAAGACATCTGAAAATAGCAACTGTCAACAAAGATAGGAAGCAACTGAGAGTCATTATGTTCTACTGCTGAGAGAGAACGCTGATGTACTACCTTTGGAAGACATGTTGTTATCTTGTAAAACTGAACATCTGCGTAACATACAATCTAGAGATGTTCTTGGCAAGGCAACCAAGACGTAGATAAATATTTATAGCAACTAAAATTAGAATACACTCAAATATATACAATAAATGGCTAAATACATTGGGCACTGAATATACATTCAGTTAAATACGATACTACCATGAAAATGAATAAACTAAGTTGTACTGAAAATTTTTACAGAAAAGCAACAAGCCAAAGAAGGCTTCATAACACAATTTTTTATGAAATTCAAAAGAAATAATTTCTATGTCTACACTACATGTAGAAAACTTCTAGAGCATGAAAAAGAAAGATGAAAACAAGACCATGGGGAGGCTGGTAGCCTGGAAGGGGGAAAGCATGGATCACAAGGAGCCTCAGTGATCTTAGAAATATGCTAGTTTTGCTTTTCTCAAGATTGCTTGCCCACATTAGAAACAAAACACAACAAACAGACAGACAAACAAAAGCTTTTTCAAGGCTGGGTGTGATAAAGCACACTCTTAATCCCAGTGCTTGGACGGCACAGACAGGGAGATCTCTGTGAATTCAGGGCCAGTCTGGTCTACATGGCAAGTTCTAGGCCACCCAGAGCTACAAAGACTCTGGAGAGGGAGAAAAAGAGAGAGAGAGAGCAAGAGAGAGAGAGAGAGAGAGAGAGGAAAAGGGAGGGAGGGAGGAAGGAGAGAGGAAGAGAGAGAAGAAGAAAGAGAGGGAGGGAGGGAGAGAAAGAATATTTACCTTGTTATCTTTGAGCATATGTGTAAATAGAAGTATGGAGAATACTTAAGACAAAACAAAACAATACACATCCTTCTATTTGCAAACACTCTGATACTAATTTTCTATCACATTAAAAGCAGTAACAAGTTAGCAATCCTGATAAGGTATAGAACTTGAAAAGTGTCTTTCTAATTCACAAATTGGATGATGGTTTGAGATGTTCATTTTCTTATTAAACTTATAACTTATACAGAAGTCACATACATCATCTAACAGTCAAGAAACTAAAGATGAGGATGAATGAATGGCTTTTCACTCAGGCTCCTTAGAGTGTACTAACATAGGGCCCTGAAGAAGAACACTGAGTCTGGGCTGCTCAGGCTGGAGCCAAGTGTCTCAGGAAATAGATTCTGGAATTGACTCTGCAACCCCAGCCAAGTGGAAATAGGAAACCTGTCTTCTCTTGACCACACAATGCATCACTTTTCAAAAGCAGTATAAAGATGGAAAATAGGTTAGGCCTCCAAGACCGTGTTGGAATCACATCCATGCTGAAGCACCATGCATGCAGCCTCGCCCCAAAGAAAAGCCACAGCCAGGAGGAATGGAAGGCCTGTGACCATCTTTCAACACAGACATTCTCAACTGGTAACTACTATTCTTCAGCTCTTGCTTTACAAGACACTTCAGAGTCAGCCTGAAGATGAACAGTTACTCACTAGACAGGGAAAGCAGCACCTGCCTTCAGAAGCAGGGCTTTGAGCTGGGAATAGTTCAGCAATAGGGTGTTGCTTAGGACCTCGGGCCCTGGGTTCAATTCTGAGTGCTTCACTCAAGCCTTCCTCTGACTGAGCAGTTCTGCCCCCAACGGAGCCCTGACCTTTCTGAAACTGCTACTTCAAGAGAAGGGAAATAAAGTCATTGCTTTTGAGGTCCTTTCAGTGTCCTTTTATGAAGCAACTGTACAGCATCCAACCTGTATAGAGAGGGTGACAATTGATTTTTTTCCCCTAAAGGAAAAGAGGGGCGGGGAGAGAGACTGCGTTATTTCTGGGAGCCTTCTGAGCAGCCTCATAGATGTTATTAATTTCCTCTCAAGGATACCATCCTTTCAATGTGTAGCTGGCTGGAAAGAGAATGCATTAGGAAGGTGTAACTAGTGATTGACTTTGCCTCTATGTACCTGTCACCGCTGTGTGGCACATAGTCACAGGAACTCTAAAGCCTCATGAAGATATAGCCTGAGCAACACTGAACATCCCACAAGGTACTCCTTCTCCCCTAGAACAATACATGACCAGACAGATTGATTTACAATCACAATGACGCCTCCCACTGATAGCAGTGAATGGAAACTCAGAGGGGCCTCAGGTAACACGACATCCCCAAAAGCCTGTGTTTCACGTCACAGGTCTTTGTGCTCAGCTGTTTACACTAGGAAGTTCACCTTTGTCAAGCTTCTTCCTGTTAGTTACAAACACTTGGACTGCATTATAAAATGATGGGGAGTCAGGAAATCTTCTGCATATATTAAACATCTCTACATGTGAGAAAGCTTTTCAGTTATGGGCAGATGTCCATTTCAGATCTTCAAACTGTGCTAGAGCCGCCCAGCAGCAGAGACATATGAAACCTGCCTGTGCTTCCTGGGAGCCTGAAGTTTGTCGGAATGCCACACGGGATCCTGCCTGAGGTGGTACACTTTGAGGAAGTGACGCAAACTCTTACCTCTCCTCCTGCTTCTAGTCTGCTGGCGTCCTCTGAAGTACTGGTCAGGTTTCCAGGGTGAAGGAGAGAATCGTCGTCTTTGCAAGGGCTGTTGACAGCCTCTAATTCATCAAAAAGAATATTGACGTCCTTGGCCACTAGAAGCAAAGCACATACGTTAAAGTGGGCTAAGAAGCAGGACTGGACTTCAGCACAGCGGGGGAGGCTTCTCCCTCTGGCTCCTATGCACACATTGCTTCAATACCACCTGAGTGACCGGTGCGTCCTGTCCTAAGAGAAGAGTTGTCAGCCATAAAACCTGCCTGGTTAAGCGGGTGATAGTAGGCAAGGTAAAGGAGGTAAAACACTCTGATGTCAGAAACATAATTTGTCTTCCAGAATAAAAGGTGATTTATTCAGCCTTTACATAGCTCTTTAGTGAAAGGTACTTTCACTAAAAACTCCTAAGGATTCATTCTTCAGGATGGAAGGTGGGATGTGCTTTTTAATGTAGCATTTTCTCACTTAAGAGCCACACAGCTTGGCAAGGCAACCCTTAAAGGAGCCACTTACCTGGCTTAACCTCTACTTCTTCCTTTATAATCTCTCTAGTAGATTCAAGAATGAAGCCCGCAGTTGGCTTCCCTGCCTTCCTTCTTCCTTTAATGATGAATTGAAAGCAATAAGCCATCCAGAGGCTCCCCCTATAGACTGTTAATGACATAACATTATGCAAAGAGCTGTGTATCAGCGTTCTAGGGGGAGACTACAAAGTTCAAATGTACCTTGCAGCATCCCATGAAGAAGAAAAGCTGAGTACTACTGGAGGAATGGGCAGCCAGGGCACTTCTTCATCACCTCAAATTATGCCCTGGCAATATGGTTCCTTTTAATTTTGATGTTTTGAAAGCGGTTTATAATTTGGCAGAAGTTGCTACATAAAATGATTTGTGGGAGACTGGATATGAGTATTCATTCTTTCATTTATGTTTTAGACACAGTCACACTGGGTACCAAGCGTTTACCTGTGTGATAGGCATATTGTGGTGACTAAAAGTGATAAGGCTCTTTGCCTTTGTGGAGAAAGGAGACAGAGTAAACAAATGCAGACAACGAGTAGTTAAAAAAGAACGAACAGAGTCAGGCGCAGGGAAGAGGAGGCAATCTATGTAGTTGAGACATGCTACAGCCAAGCACATGACTTTACGCAATTCATTTGTCCTTTCAAGTCCTTCGCTTGTAAAGCAAAAAGGATGGGAACAAAGCTAACATCCACGGCCCCTGAGACAGGCGTGGTCAGTGTCCGTGTACACGGGTGGCCACATTTCCAGCCCCTGGGGATATGTTACTTTACGTCAATAGAGGCTTCCAGATGTGTTTATGTTAACACATGTTAATTAACAATGTGGGCATTTTTCCTGGATCATGTGATAGGTTCCATGAAATCACAGGACAGTCAGAAGTGAAAATACTGTGCTGCTGGCTCTGAAGACAGTCCAGGATCATGGATCACAGCAAGCAGGTGGCCTCAAGCAGACAGACACCAACAAAGCAGACTGACCCAAGCAGCCCCCGCACCTTGATTTCAGCTTCTGATTTCCAGAACATCAGACCACAGACCTGTTACTTGGAGATGGCAAGCATGTGGCAATGAGCGGGCCAGGGCTGACACATGTAGTCAGCACTGGCATTTAGACTATGAAGAGGACAGAGAAGAAACATGATCATCTTTCCACATAGCCAGGCTCAAAGAGAGGAGCTAAAGGAGATGATGTTTCTGAAGATGCAATATGTGCAGTGCTTTGAAGAGTAATAATCTGGCCATCCTGGGTAGAGAAGCATCCCCCTCTCAAAATCAGACTCTTCTTGATATGTACCAGTGCTGAACACACTCTGCAATTACCTTCTCAATTCATGTGTATGTATGCATTAGTGGTTTACTCTGTCAGAATGCAAGTTCCACAGGGCAGAGACCCTGCTGCTACTGACAGACCTTCAGAGAACTTGTCACAGAGCCAGTCCTTAACACATGTTTGTTAAATGGCATGATGGGGACGGTTGAGTGGTGTGGGCTGTGGTCTAGTGACATATACGAGACAATCTCATGGAGCCTAGGGTTGCACTCATAGTTTGTATGGCTAAACTGGGACTTCACAGTTTCAAATAGTGATGAAACTGCAGGTAGTTATTGATTAGGTTTGCGCAATAGGATAAGTTATCATTTTAACAAAGTCGAAGTTCTGCTTACTATTGCAAACACTAAGTTACATGAATCTGTGCTTCTTTTTGCTCACTGGTATCACAGAGCTAGGAATATCTTAGACTTCTTACTGTTCTTTGACTATTAAAGACCCATGTTTTAAAAGCTTCCTCTCTGTGCTTGCACTGTTAGGAAATAAGAGAAACTTTAATATGCTGGACCCAGTACGGGGTCTTCTAGTCACTGGGAGATTTTTCTCTCTTTTTAAAAACTCTAGCCAGGAGTCCAGAGAGGCCTTACTCCACTACTCAGGCTCTGTTAGGATGCACAGGACCAAAAAAAATGGGGTTTGTCAGCCATGTATTGAAGAAGAACAAAACTCTAAGCCAGAACAAGCCTTTGGTATTTGTAAGCTGACTGCCTTGGGTATTGGTTACAGTCATAGGGCGTCACTATGGAAAAGGGGCACCGAGAAGCAGAGCTGTTGCTGTGACTGTGATCTGATGGTGTGGGCAAGTTTTTGGAACTGGCTGGCAGGAGGAATGTAGATGAATTTGAAGAAGGCTAGGAAAAGCCTAGAATGTGATAAGCAGAGTTCAGCGAGAGATTCTGATGAAGGCTCTCAACAGTAGAATGCCAATGGTAGAAGCCGTAGTGATGAGTTTTCAAACAGATATGAAGAGTCTGTGGAAACTGGAGTAAAGACCACCATTGTTTCTGCATAAGTAATTTGCATGAATTGTGCCCATACCTTGAGTCTATATAGGAGGCTGAATGTAAAGGTGAATGACAGATTAATCAGCCAAGCACTAATAGAGTGCTTTGCATATTAGTTTTCAAAAGGCTAAGGTTAGGGACAAATCGTTAAGATGCCCACTTAACATGTCAAAGAGGACCTGGATGCCTGGTTCTCCCTGCAGTCCCTCAGTCCCTACCTGTTATAGGGCCCTCCAGGCTGTTGTATCTGGACCCCTATCCTAAACTTCTCCAGCTCAGGGGCTGAGCTTCCCTTCCTCATGTGTATAATCCAACTACTTTGGTTACCTGTTTCTTTTCTCTACTCTTTAGGCTTCCTGGCTGCTGCACCTGGTTCCTTTCTCTTCATTCCCCTCCGTATCTCCTGACATGGCTTATGGTCATGTCCACTCTAGACTCTCCCAAATGTCCTCCATCTGACTATGTTCTCCCAGGCATCGACAATAAACTTTCTCTTCTATCATACCTAGGAACAGTCATTTCCTTTTCTCTTTTATTTGTTTTTGTCTTCTTCTTCTTTTTTTTTTTTTTCTATTCAGATATCACTGGCTGGCTTTAGCCAAATTTATAGGGAGAATTAGGAGTAAAGGGAAAGAGAGCAGAAATATTTGGAAAAATTAGAGTCTGGCCAGAGATGCACAAACAGAAACAGTGCAGCTAAATCAGGTGCAATTGTTAAAGACATTAGGACTGCCAAGAAGATGCTAGGAGCATTGTACCTGGATAATAGGAAGGACACCCGCAGGCAATTTCAGGCTGGATTCTGATACAGTGGCCAGGAAGAGTAAATGGGGTAACGGCCGTGCTGCTGGGATAGTGCCACAGAGAAGCAAGAAATGTAGGCTGTCAACTGCAGACTCTCAGACATTTAACTCAGCATCTTTATTGTACAAAAAGGCAAAATGGGCATTAAAAAAAAACAAAACAAAACAGAAGGATTGCTTTGAGGACTTGATTGGGATGATGTGTTAGTTTCTCGTTGTTACAGTCAATATCTGACCAAAATCGACTTGGGGGAAGAAAGACTTGCTTGTGGGGGTGGGGAGCTCAAGGCCATGACTCCAGTTTCGGTGTGAAGCTACGGCTGGCCACATTGCAGACGGGAGGCAGTGAGAGATTAATGCTGCTCTGTTTCTTCCTCTTGTTCAGTCTGAGCCACTGACCGTGGGATGGTCACAATCATATTTGGGGTGAGTCTTTCCCTCTCAGCTAACCCTCTCTGGAAGCGCAGTCACGGACACACTCGGTGGAGTAAGGGACCTGCGGGCTGTTCACTCAGTAGCCTTCTCTGTGGAGAATGTACAGCAAAGGGTTGGCCGTGTCTACAGTTCCAGAGCTTGAAGTGAATGTCCCAGGAACAATCAGGGACTGCTGTAGTGTTCAGACTGAGAAATCCCACTCTGCACTAAGGTTCCAACTCTTTGCCTTTAGTGTAAAAGCTAACAAAGAATGGAGGGAAGCACCTCACCCTCCCTGTTGCTGCCCATAGGAACTAGTGTCTGGAAGTCGCCATGGGGCTGCTGTCCATGGAGTACTCGGAGAGGTCCGGATGCCATAGAAATCCATTTTTGGAAAAAAGGAAATATTTAATTTAGTCCTCTTTCCCACTTGGCAAATTTTCTGTAGCCTCAGCAGACACTAAAATCCTTATTAGAGTATATGCAACTAAGCATGTCATCAGTAGAACACTGTGACCAGGTACACGCTCCAAAGACAAAGGGGAGGGGTCCTCTGCAGTGTGTCATTGTTGCTCTTGATGTCTTCATCTTTAACTACAGGGCAGGTTTTAGGAACAAAGATAAATATTCTTATATACAAACTTACATTATCTCCTTCAGGAGAAAAATAAGCCTTACGTTACAAAGGTAACCATTTTTCAAAAAATCTATATATATTTTAAGTAAAATTAAATATTTTAAGTCCACACATCGTTCTATGCTAGGGACTGGGGCTGAGGCACTGGACACTGTGGGTATAGATTCTTGCCCTTGAAGAGCTCACTGTCCATTCCAAGTAGGAGCAAGGCTTCTTTCTCCATGGCCTGAACCTCGCAGAGATGCTGTTTATTCAGACCATGTGATCATGGATTTCATCACCTCCCTTAAACGTTTTTCTAAAATAGAAAATATTTGGTAATTATCTACATGGTAGAGTTCTGCAATTGGGCTCATGAAGTGAGGAAGAGAGCCAAAATACTCTGGGAAGTCAATTAAAAATAATGGGGGGCGGGGGGAGTGGGAGGGCAACAATTGCCTGCCACACACATCAGGGATCTGCACCAGTGCCAAACTGAGTAAGAGCTGTGTGAACAGAGGGGGCAGCAAGGAGACTGGAAGGGGGGTAGATGGATTTATTCCCATTGGAGGGCAAGGCACTGTCGATTCTCTACCATAGATATTAGGCACTCAGCTCAAAACAAAGACTTAGCAACAGAAAATCAAGAGACTCATACAGCAATCAAGCAAGAGTCAAGGGCCTCAAGTTTCCTGGGAGAAACACCAGATTTGGGGTCTGAGTCAACCATCCCACTCAAAAACAGATTTTCAACAATTTCTTCTTTCTGTTCCAACCTAGGACAGGGACAGGGACAGGGACAGGGAAGAGAAATCAGAGGGTCAGGGATATCCTGATCCTCTCATCAGGAGGGCTGAGGCTGTCTGTCTGCAATGAGAAAGCTAATGATCCTGCCCACCAAATATTTACAATTACTTCTCTAGGGGAAATCATCGGGGGTGTCAAACACCAGCAACTCCTAATTCTCTAAGGAGAAGAGAGCACCAGTGTATTGCAAGGATGATGATCAGAGTAAGTAATTATGAGTTGTGAGCCCTGTGTTTGTTGAACACTCATCTAGTTGTGGGTGGTAGAGGTATGAGCATGAGGAGGCATGCCTGCAAAGCCTTTACTCACACTCCAGGCAAGAGGTTGGCACTGGGGAACAGTGTTATAAAAGCAATGAAGCTGTTTGAGAAATAATCTAAAAGGAAGCAAGGGGTTTAAAAAAAATCAAAGAACTTGATTCATCGCTCTTTAGTTTTCTGAATGGATCAGGACCGCCTCGTGTTGCCACTGTAACAAAAGAGCACTTTTATCTTAGTACTTTGCATTGGAGACAAAACCAGGTGAAATTACAGGTCACAGAGGAAGACATGACAGCATAATCCCGAGGCCTACATCTGCTCTGCAGAGCACCAGTTCATTATGCTATTTTTGTCATAAATTGCAGATTATTACATCTGAAACAGCAGATTCTAAAAGCGTTGCACACTGACCTCAAAGCACCACTAGGAGGCAAAAAAAGGGACACCTCTAGGAGCAATTTAGTACAGAAAAAAAGGAAAAGATGGTTTGTGTCTCGATTTTAACACCACTGTTTATAATAAATCAATTCTTATGTTTGCACGGTGTTTTCTGCCATGCAGAAGACTGACATTGGAACTAGCAAATAGGAGATGCTCAAGGTTCATATAAGAAAATAATAAATCAGCTAACAGCCAAGAATATATTGACCGTTTTATATATACATATATATACATCTATGTTCCTTGAGAATTGTGTATGTTTTACATATTCACACCCCAGTTTCCTCTGAGCTCTGCCCTCCTTCCCCACCCACTTAACTTGTGTCCTCTTTTATTTATTGTTTTAAACCCACTCGCTACAATCTGTACCGCCCATATATTCTTGATGTGCGCCTTCCAGTGGTGCAAGGTGGATATACCCGAGGCTCCGATCCTTGAGAAAACCAAATCTTCTCCCAGCTCCTGACAATTGCCAATAGCTCTTCCGCTGTGGCTGAGACTTTCCTGCTGACCACCCCTCTCCATGCTGGGAAAGTTACCGTTCTTATTCTAATTGTCTTAATGATGTTGTTTTAAAATATTGGCTCTTTAGAATTATGGATTAAGAATCTTCTGCAGGAAGTGGGAGGCACAGAGAGGCAAGGAGGCTTCAGTTTTACGAAACCCTCTCCTCCCCCTGTTCCACTCACTGCACCAGAAGCTATGTTGTATATGCATCTGACTCCGATGGAGAGTTAACAGGAAGTTAACCATTCCCCTCCTGCTCTTTTACGCAAACATTAAGCCCTTGGAAGCTCCTGCTCTCAGAGAGAAACTTTTGGCATCATTAGATGATTAGAAAGACTGCTAGAGCAGGAATTTGAAGGTCTGGCCTCTCAGGAAGAGGGCATGAATCTTCTGGAACTGGAGTATGGACAGTTGTGAGCCACCCTGTGGGTGCTGGGAACCACACTCGCTCTTCTGTAACAAGTGCTGTTAACTGTAGAACCATCTTTCCAGTGACGATGGAAAGATCTTGCCATGATCTTCCTTCATACTTTATACAGTACTCACAAATTTGTATTCTTCGATTCATAAGAGATATTCATACAGAGACAAGCATTTTAAAGTAGCAAACAGCTAACAGCATTAGACAAACACATCTTTTTTTATTTAAAATTTTTTAATTTTTATTAATTTGCCATCCCTGTTGTAGTCCCTTCCCTCCACTCATCCCGGTCCCACCATTCCTCCTTGTTTCCCCTATCCCTCCTCACCTACTCTTCATTGAAGAAGAGCTCCCTCTGAGCATCCACCCCAGCATCAGGAGTTCATCTTCTTCCTCTGTGGTCTGTTGAGGTCTGTGAGTTGTTGTATGATTTTACTATACTATGTGACTAAAATCCATTTAAAAGTGAGTACATACTATCTGTGTCTTAATGGGTCTGGGTTACCTCAATCAGGATAATCTTTTTTAGTTCTGTCTATTTGCCTCCATATTTCATGGTTTCTTTGTTTTTAATAATTGAGTCATATTCCATTGTGTAGATGTACCACAGTTTCTTTATCCAGTCTTCAGTTGAGGGAAATCTAGGTTGTTTTGAGATTCTGGCTATTACAAACAAATTTGCTATTAACAGAGTTGGGCAAGTGACAAACACATCTTTAATTGATGTCTACTAATAACTAATTAGTGTAAAAAATACTTCTTCATGAACTATTTTTTTTATTTTGATGCAAGTTAATTCAGTCCTAAAAACACAACGATTAAGTTTATCTCCAGCATTTACATGGAGCCAAATTTTGTCAGTGAAAACGTTTTTTAAAATTCATTGTGAATTGTACAGTCTATCATCTTTCATAACAATGAAATAATTGTATAATTTTATCACTTTCTATGAAAAGTCATTTTCTGTCCCTTGTCTATTAATTTGGTTTTTCATCCTCCTGGGGAATTTTTTCTTTTTTTATTCACTAACTAATATGAAGGATTGACCATCCAGAACAAATAATTGGTCCTTGTATATTCTTAATTAAAACCTTTTCTTTCTAATGTAGCTTAATCTTCATCTCAATATGTTTAAATTCGGAACAGAACATATTCTGTTGAGGGGTGAAATGAGGTCTACAGCTGCCTCCATTCTAATCTGACATCTAACAGTTGTCCGAATTCTTTGTTAATTTTACCATTGCCCACTATCTGGCATAAAACACTAAACCATTCCTCATCTCATAAAATCAAGAAAACAGTACATTGGTGGGGAAATGACTGTAAAATAATGAGAAGCATTCATAAGAAACTTAGCCTGAACAGCTCAGAAGTACAGCCCTAGCTTGATATTTGCAAAGCCCCAGGACAACACCCCTCCCCCAACACACACACACACACACACAAATGTAATGTCTCTAATTCAAACATAGAAACATAACTGCAGTTGCTTTTCCTGAAATGCTTTTCAATTGTCAACCTTCAAGTTCAGCCTCAGATGGCAGTAACTGGTACAATTGTCTAGACTTTGCTCTGAAACAAATGACGTCACTTGCTCAGGGCTTACTGTGTAATTACGCAAATGTGTTGATCAAATATGATTCTGAGTGACAGTTACTGAAGACAAAGTGTAAGAAGAGCCCTCTCACTGATGATATGCGTAGTCACTGCTGGGACATGGCTCTTCATCAATCACTCCAAGACAACATGCTTCTGATTTGGGCTTAGCGGGTAAACATGCAACTTCTTGCATTTGAGCACAGGAACAATATTTGGAATTTTTAAATGATTGTTTATTGCTTATAATTGTTCTAAACCTAAAACATTTTAAATATTTCTTACAATATAATAATATTGTAAAAATACAGAATATACATAATATTCAGACTTCTCCAAAGACTGCAATGTGGATCAGTTTCACAAATTAACCCCAATTACATAGTCTCTTCCCAAAATTATTTTGTACAATGTCTCTTTTACGACATAGATTGATTTTTTTTTTTTTTAGTTTTGAAGCACCTAAGCTGCCAATTCTTTCCCCCTTTCCCAATATTATAGCTCTTTTTTCCTCTTGTGAATTTAAAACTTGAGTGAAACTTACTTTCTTGTATTGCATTAAGAATCTCTGAAAAGTCCACATCACTCTTTGGGCCGTCGGGCTGTATTTGCATATCCAGCTGGTGGCCTTGCAAATCCACTCCACCTTCTAGAGAAATGAAAGATAGCCATAGAGTTTGCACCATTTTACAGGAGGGCCCAACATTAGGCACCCCCAAGAAGAGACATCAACATCTACAATGAGCAGCTAGTTGGCTTGTTATTGATCCCGTTGTTGGGCTTCAGATTAGGGTAAGCATTTGAAGTGCCTTTTTAACTAGGTTCTCCAAGCATCCCTCAGTTATAGGGCATGGCAAGCACACCCCACTCTCTATCCTTAACTTTCCAGCCCAGGGGTGGGGGGGTTCCTCTCCCCGAGAGGCTCTTCAGTATGTAAACCAGGCTTTTTGGTTACCTTCTTTCTCTCTGTCTGCATCTCTTTCCCACCCCCTCTGTGCGCACATTTTCTCTCTCCCTCCTGTTTTCCTGTCCACCCCCTGCATGGCAGCCTCTCTGGCTCCATTCCTTGCTTGGGACCAGTGAACTAAGAGCTGCTCCCTATAAACTTGCACTTAAATACAGCTTTTTCTTGAATTAGCTTATTTCACCTGTGGAAGAATGTTTACCACCCACCTCTTAGACAACAAATTTCAGAAGGGAAAAAAGAGAAAGACATACAATCTCATCACTCTTTATGTATCAAAAATGTTCTCACTGAAAAATAAAACAACTAACTACTTTAAATAACACAACATGCTTCTCAGCATTTACTTACATTTTCTTTGTTACAACAAAATCTTAGCTTCCAATCAAGGAAATTTAAAATTATTCTCATCTTCTCTGTGTAAATAAAATGTAGCATTTAACAAAACACTAGGATGCCATTCTCTTCAAAATTATCCTGATTTGTTCCTGTGGAAGGATTTGCTGTCATAATATGACAGAAAACTGGGTATCCATATTTTTCTGCTCACAGTGAGATTTCTCTGCTGCAACATTTACTCTAACTGTTACAAAGTAACTAAGCCTCTTGTGGGACCGTTGTGCTAATAGGTCATCTGAGTGTGTTCTGAAGAAAGAAGACTTTTCTCTGCTACTCTACATACCCACAGAGCACTTAGGCCAGAAACCAAACAAACAAACAAACAAACAAAAAAAAAAACAAAACAGGAGACCAAGAAGTAGCTTTATCATTAAGAATGCCTTTTCTTTTCTTTTTAATATTCTTCTCTCATATAATACATCTCTCTCATACAGTCCTTACTACAGCTTTCCCTCCCTCCACTCTTCCCTGTTTTCCCTGCATCATCCCTCCCCCCCCATCCACTCTTCCTCTATCTCCCCTCAGACATCAACCAAATGTGCCATAAGATACAATCAAGAGCAGGCTCAAACCTTCACATCAAGGCTGGGCGAGAGAAAAGGAGGAAAGAGGTCCCAAGAGTACGCAAAAGAGTCAGAGACACCCCTACTTCCATTGTCAGGAGCCACACAACCATACATACATGCAGAGGACTTAGCACAGACCCATGCAGGCTCCATGATTTCCACTTCAGTCTCTGTGAGCCCCTATGAGCCCTGCTTAGTTGATTCTTCAGGCTGCACTCTCTCTTTGTTCTGACCCCTCTGGATCCTACAGTGCCTCCTCCCCTTCTTCCTCTGGGTTCCCAGAGCTCTGGGGCGAGAGACTGAGGTAGACATGGCTGGAGAAATGGCTCAGCCATTAAAAGCTAGGCTCACAACCAAATAATGTTTTTTCATAAGAGCACATTTAATTTTCAGAATCTACAAATTCTAAAATACACAGGTAACATAATGAGCAAAATGAACACGCCTTAGCATGCAATGTGTGTTTTACAGAAACAATCTTTTTATATCTATAGACTGATAGATGATAGATATTATATATATTTCAGTTATATCTCCAAAACTATTTTAATAAGAAGTCCTAGCTACTGTCTTACATGAATGTTCATGAGTTACTTAATACAGCAGAAAGTTTACTTAATACAGCAGAAAGTAAGCCTTGGGAGAGAGGTGACATTGCATACTGCGGCCTCAGCTCTCAGAAGAGTGCCTCATACTGAGCCTGCCCTCAGCCAGTGTGAGTTGGATGAAGGAGTGAAGCCATGCAGTGATTATGAGACACAGTGAGTTAAAGCAAAGGTAATGCCAGCATCGAAATTTTGATTAGCAACCCTGAAACTTTCTAGTTCTTAGTCTCCTCATCTATAAAACAGGGTTCATGAATACAACCTCATAATGTAACAAAGGATTAAAGAACTAACATATGAGAGCTCTTAGCTGTCACAGTCAATATTCAGTAAAGGGGTCATTTGTGTTATCATATGGGGTCATATGGCGGTCATATGTTATCATCCATAGTAATTTATTATGGCAATACTGTCGCCTATGCAAAGAATTTCTACAAATCAAATAGCAGGGTTTCTAGTGTACATTCCCATAACTGTCTGGAACTACTGTGTGTGTGTGTGTGTGTGTGTGTGTGTGTGTGTGTGTGTGTGTTTTGGAATTGCTATTTAATACTACAGACGCTGCAATGAACTTTTCAGGTTCGTGTGTGTAATTGCTTTGCTGCAATTAACTGGCTCAAGTTACCCGTGGGATAGCTTCTCAGGACAAATAAACACACTTCCTGCTATCCCACAATTAAAACAACACATTCATATTTTCCTTCCATGGTCAGCTACTTTAAATGGTCAGAGAAACGTTTTCATGTTTTTCAGTCTACACTTTGTTTTATTTGTGGTCAAATACCTCTCACTGAAGACAGCAAAATAACAATTCAGTACTGTCCATTTGCATGGAGACCACCAACAATTCAGGCATAGATAAAATATCCTAAGTATAATACAAAGAGGACACATTAATATGACTAAGAAGGACAGCAACAAAACATTCCAATGAGTACAGAAGTTACCTACAAAAAATTAAATTATCAAATTTTAATCTTTGTGTTCTGCTTTTTATAAACAAACATACAACATGTTTAAAGACATAGAAAAATTTTAGACAGGTCCAGTGAAAGATGATAGTTATTTCAACTTTAGAATTCAAGGCTAACAGCAAAGACTACAAATACTAAATCATAGCTATTATTCATTTGGAAAGAGGTTCTAAATAAATGCAACTTTAAAAAAACTGTATGTTCAAAATGGTTCCAAATTGCAAAAGGTAATGCTCTCTTCATGGTGTAAACTTAAATCATACTTGGAACCATATTATTAGGCCTCTAACAATTATTAGGCATAATATTAGGCATTGTTCCCTTCAGCTCTAGAACACACGTGGTATAAAATGATAAGGTGAGCGCTCCACAGCGCACCATTCATTCCAGCTCCACATGATGAAGAATTTCCTAACGAAAGCAACCAGAGCACGAGAATGCTTTCCAAGTAAGTTTTGAAAGTGATTGTCTCCAGCTTCAGCATGCATTGCCTGACAGCCAATGACGTCAATATACAAAATGCAATATGTTCACCTGTGTTTATTTGTTTATTTACTTGTTTATTGTTACTCACATGGTTTTCATATAATTACTACAACATTAAAAATTCAAGACCCTTGTTACAGGCACATTTGTGCCTTTAACATGGGATAAAAATAATAGAGCATGGAAATATCCATGAGGCAAGATGGGAAGAAAAGACAGATTCAAACCAAATATTTTTTCAGATTACTATTTTATGTGTATGAGTGTTTTTCTGATTGCATGTCTGTGAACCAAATGTGTGCATGGTGCCTGAGGAGGCCAGAGCAGAGCCTTGGGTCCTTGGAATAGATGTTTCAAATGGATGTAAGCAGGCACGTAAATACTGGGAGTGTAGCTGTGTTCTCTGTCAGAGCCACAAGTACTCTTAACTGCTGAGCTGTCCCTCCAGCTCCTCAAATGAAGTACTTTTAAAAATATAATAAACATTCAACCAAATACAACACTATGGAGACTAAATTAGTTAAAGAGAGGAAATATTCCTCAAAAATGTGAGAAAAACTGAACAATTTTAACAAACTAAAATGCTGTGAAGTCTGTAATATCTCCAGATTTGGCTTTTATGTGTCATAGGCTTGATGGATAGAAGTGTGGTTCTATTTCAACTCTTAGTTATGGTTCTTCTGCTTGAGTCAAGTCAAACACAGGCCAACAAAAGCATCTTTGTAATGGTCTTCACATTTAATAAAAGGTCGTTAGCTGGACAAACACATGTTAAAATTTACTTCAGATTTGGATCTAGCTTGGATTTTAGCTCAATGCTCATATAAAGAGCAACAAAAACTGAACTTCGTGATTGGTAACTTCTTAATTAGTGAACAGTCAATGGAATGGCTTTCCCAGCACGCAGCTACTGTCTAAAGATAGTCCTCTCTACTGTCAAGGCCCATCCCATTCTCTGTTTCATAAAGATTTTTCTGATATGTGATTACAGTGTTTCCCTCTACTGAGCCCGTGAAGCTATTTATTTTTTATATTATCTCTAATGTATGTTTACTATAAAAATAAGGTTCATAGCACAGAATGAAGACTGCAGAAGATGTGGGAAACACTACTTCTCTTCATCTAGATTTGTTCCATCAATGGGGCTGTAATGCGCTGTAACCTCAAAGCACAACCTTTACCTCCTACAATACCCAGGACAAGGCACTGACTGCAGCTGGCGCTCACTTGAGGCCTTTTAACTGCAATTTTATCTCATCAACACCAATAACAGTTACAGCCTGGACGAAGCTCCAATTTTCCTACCTAATCCACAAGATATAAGAAAATGCGGTAAGGATGCCTGCTACTTAAAAAAGAAAAAAGGAAGGGAAAATGGTATCTTGACAGGTTGTATATAGACAGCTGTGAAAGATATATAAAAAAGCATCTGTTTTTACTTTGTCTATAAAATCTTTTTTTTCATTTATATTTGTGAGAGCATACATATATACACATGTATACACAAGTATATAGAAAATTAGGGGCGTAGATATGAACATAGTTCACTATATATAAATAAAGCGTGTATCTATAATGTATATCTGATATACTATATAATATATGCATACACACAGATATATGTACATATAAATATATAATGAATTGTGTTCGTATCTACACCCCTAATTCCCTATGCAAACTTTGCACAAACACTGCAACACCCCCTTTGAACTTTACAGCTTATGTGTGTATGTGTGTATGTATGTATGTGTGTATATTTACTTATTTGCAAACACAGTAATAATTATCAGTACTGCCCGTATGCGCACGAATGTGCGTTCCCTGCTTCATGGTAAACATTCCGGTGGCCATATCCTCAATAAAGAATGATTCCCACTTTCTCAGTTACTTCTGCTGTTAATATCTCCTCAGTAGGGGTGGGCCTGGAGACCACCTACCCTGTACATGTCAGTATGCGGGCGGCCTGATTTCTGTGCTGTGAGCACAGATGGTATCAGATCACAGGTGTGGTAACCATATTGTATCCACAAGACAGCATTTCACAGCAGTCATCCCCGTTCTTTCAACCTTCTGCTTTCTGAATCTTGGTGGTGGCAGATTCAATGTTGACTGATATTTCCATAAGGCTTTTCCATGCATCCTTCATTTTGATTAATCCACCCATAACCCTCTTCTCTCCCCTAGCCCACACTCTCTATCCCTGCTTAATCTTGTAGTCCTTAGTATTCCCCTCCTTATTTCTTTTCAATGTGTCCTCTTATCCTTCAACTTGTTTTCAGTTGAGCTGTGAGATAGCAGGCTTCATATGACTTTTCGTGTCCCCTTCATCCTCTGGTTCCTCTATATCCCCAATCCCGTCCGTGCTTGACAGCGCCCTCCCAGGAATGCTACCTCACTCACTCCTGTCCTCCATCTTTTACTGTGTTCTGTCCTCTCCCCACACCAAAAGTCCCATTGTACTTCCCTAGTTTCCACTCATGTTCCAAGTTAACTGCAGAAAACAAAAGATTTAAATTGGGAACTGCATATGAGTGAGAAGAGACAGCATTTGCATTTCTTGGCCTGAGTTACCTCACTCCAGATAATTCCTTCCAGTTGCATCAATTTAGCTATGAATTCCATGAGCTCACTTTTCTCTGCAGCTGAGTAAAATCCCATTGTGTGTGTGTGTGTGTTGTGTGTGTGTATGTGTGTGTGTGTATCATGTTTTACTAACCCATTCATCTGTTGATGGGCATCTACCTTCTTCCATTTCTAGCTATTGTGAACAGTGGTGCAATGAACATGGATTCTTACGTGTTTCTGTAGTAGGATATAATGTATCATGATCATATGCCAAGGAATGGCATGTCTGGGTCACATGCCAGTTCTATTTCTGGTTTGTAAGAAACTTCCAAACTGGTTTCCAAAATGGGTACACTAGTGTATTCTCTGACCAGTAGACTATAATTGTTTGCCTTTCAACATATAATGACAGCATTTGCTATTTGAACTTTTGATGACAGCTATTCTAACTGGGGTGAGGTAGAATCTTATTTTTAAGCATATTATTATTATTTGGCACCTCATTCTTTTAAACCTTAGGCTTGTTTATAGTGTTTAGCAATTCAATTTTCTTTTAAAAATAAGGTATAAAAGATACTTTTTAAAAAGTATTACACTGTGAATTTTAATTTCTGGTTTTTCCTAGGGGTCTAATAATAATACTTGAGTTTGGATAAAAGTATACATTTTAGACTGATAAATGATAAAGCACAAGTTTTCAGAAATACACTGGCTTATCAAGCACCAGGCTCTTAAAACAGTCACATCAAAAATGTCTAGTTAGTTGTTAACTTTAAAAAAATGATATTGTGAAATGTTTTCCTAAAGTTTGCATACATTTTAAAAATTACTTTTTTATTTTTAAAACTATAATTTTTTTCCTTCCCTTTCCTCCTTCCAAACTCTTCCATATACTCCTGCTTGATTTCTTTCAAACTCATGGCCCCTTTTTTCACTAATTATTTTACACACACACACACACACACACACACACACACACAAACTCCTAAATACAACCTGTTCAGTTTTTAGGTTCTTTTGTTAAGTGTTCACACACACACACACACACACACACACACACACACACACTCCTAATTCTGCTCAGTCTGTATAATGTTATTTATATATATGCTTTCATGGCTGACCATTTAGCATGGCAAGATACAAAATTATTACTCAATAATTAGTGGTCTTCCTGTATATCAACAAGCAAACTGAAAAAGAAACTAAGAAAACAATCCTATTCACAGTAGCCACACACGACAAAATAAAATACCCCCCAAATAAACAGATACCCAACTCTCATCAAAAACACTTCTTTTTGCAACAGGAGATCATTACAGAAAAGTAATCACGTGGAGAGTTGTGAAGTCCAGTCTAATGGACACATCTTCAGTACACCTCCCCTACCTCAGGCTCAGGGAAGGACAAAGGCTGGAAAGGTCCTAAGAGTCAGAGGATCAGGGAGTTTCCTGTGAGGCCATGTCTCCTAGGAATGTCGGAAGTTACCCCACAGAGTCTCGCCAGCACAGCTGCCTAGACAAGGACAGCGTGAATGGGGAAAGCCCAGGGAGTCTCAATCCCACAAAGAACCACAGACAACTAAGGGATGCTGAGAGCCTGAGGCACTTAAAGTACTCAAAATACTTTTAATCTGCATTTTCCTGATGCCCAAGAACTCTGGGCACTTCGTAAAGTGTGTCCTAATCATATGCATTTATTCTTTTTTGAGACTTTGTTTTTTTTTCTTTTCAGTTCCATAGCCCAGTTTTAATTAGGTTGTTTATTTTCTTAATGTTTTTGTTT
The DNA here is from genome assembly GCF_030254825.1 of Meriones unguiculatus. Classification (NCBI taxonomy): domain Eukaryota; kingdom Metazoa; phylum Chordata; class Mammalia; order Rodentia; family Muridae; genus Meriones; species Meriones unguiculatus. The sequence continues at coordinate 97,099,627 of NC_083350.1, forward strand.
TTTGAGTTCTTTCTGTCAAATGAATGGCTAGCAAAGATTGTCTCCCATCCTGGGGGCTACCTATTCACTCACTTAACAATTTCCTTTGTTGTATAGAAGCTTTTTAAATCCACTTGACCACACTTATCAAAGGACAGTTTTATTTCTGGTGCTACCAAGTCATTCTGAAAGACTTTAGCTGTGCACATTAGTTGAAGCATGTGTCCTAATTTTTCTTCTAGCAATTTCAAGGTACCAGATCTTATGCTGGGGTCTTTGGCCCACTTGGAGTTGAGTCTTGTGCATGCCAAGAGAACAGGATCTAGTATTCTTTCTGTTGAGATCCAATTTTCCCAGCACCATTTATCCAGAATGCTGTTTTTTGTTTGTTTTTGGTTTTTTTGTTTGTTTGTTTGTTTTTTTCAATGTGCATTTTTTATGTCTTTCTCAGAAATCAAGTGACTGTACTTGCTCGGATTTGTAAGTGGGTCCTCAATTCTACCCCATTGTTGTAGGTTTTTATGGGCCAGTAGCATGCTGTTTTTACCACTATGGGTCTGTACTATAGTTTGAAATCAGGCATGGTGATGCTGAGCCTAGAACAGGAGGTTTTTGTTCAGGATTGCTTTACTACCTTTACTAAACCTAAATCTCATCAGGTAATGACTACAATTTCAAAGTGCCAAGGGGCTTATACTGAAAACCAGAATCTGTCTTTTCTGCAGTCATCTTCCTCTTCCCCTAAATTATCAATTTATGAGTTGCGTACAGGCGCGTGTAGGTAGTATATGTATGTGTATGTACATAAACATATATCCCACTGTTACTTTTTTCTTTTTGAAATTTAGAAAAATATTTAAAAATAATTTTATAATAGAGTAAAATTGCAAAGGTCAAAGTCTGACCTTTTATGAGAACTGCTAGAGTTTTTAATTTCTTTAACATAGCAGGTTTCTTTATAACATTCTTATATATAGTTTTAATTGACTCTCCCTAACCTCTTGTTCCTCATCTCTCTGTCCCAAATCCCCCTTAAACCCTCCCATGCCTGAGAGTCCCCTTTTCTTTCATATCACATGTATTGTATTACCCTTTCTACCTTCTCCCTTGATGCCTCTTTTTTATCCTCTTAGAGATTCCCCTCTAGGTTTCACTCATCCTCACCTAAATATAAAACTACAAAAAAAAAGCACTAAGATATGCATTTGAGAAAGACAGAGCATGTGCTGTTTTTCTTTATAACCTGGGTTACCTCACTTGCTATAATATTCTCTACCACATTAATTTCCTTCCAATTCCATGATTTCATTTTTATGTAGAGTGGCATAAAATTGTATATGTCCCATATTTTCATGTCTTCCATTCACTTATAGACATCTAGACTGATTCTATTTCCTTACAGCTGTGAATACAGCAACAATAACATGGATGGGCCAGCATCCTGTGGTAAGCCAGAGAGTTCTTTCGTACTATGCCTAGGAGTAGTATAGCTTAATGGTGTGGTAGTTTTATTTTCAGTTGTATTTTATTTGTTTGTTTGTGTTTTGTTTTGTTTTTGAAACAGCCAAACCAATTTCCATAGTGGCTACAGAAGTTTATAATTCCACCAGCACTGAATACGGGTTCAGTTTCCCTCACATACTCACAAGCATTTGCTGGCCCTTGTTTTCTTGATGAAATACATTCTGACATTTTTGTTTCACTTTGTTTGCTTTGTTTGGTATCTATGACTGACTAGCCAGAACTCACTATGTAGAACAGGCTGGCCTTGAACTTGTAACAGTTCTCGTGCCTGTTTCCTGAATAATATAATTAAAGGAATCTACCATCACACCAATCTTCTGCTCTAGGAAAATACCTCAACAAATAAGCATAGGTAAATACTTTCTAAGATACCCTAATAGACCAGAAAATAATAGCAATAATTTATAAATGGAATTGCATGGCATTAACAGGTCTAGGGGGAAAAAGGACAATCACTCAGAGTGAAGAGACAGCTCACTGAATAAAAGGAAAAATTTGCAAGTTATACATCTAGTGAGCGATCAGTACTCAGTATGTAAAGAACTAAAGCAAGCACCAAGCAAGTAGGTAATTCAAACAGTTAATGGTCAAATGAATTGAACAGATCATTCTCAAAAAAAGTGAGATATGAATGGCCAATAAAGTGAACACTGACCATAATATATTGTCCTAGCCATCAGGACAATGCAAACTAAAACTACCCTGAGAGTCCATCTCTCTCCCCATTCCTGGCCAGACACTTTTTCCTGCCCCCGAGACCCTTTTCCTTCTACTGGGTTGCCTCACCCAACCTTATATGAAGGTTTACACCTAGCGTTGTTGCATCTTGTTATGCTGCTGATATCACTGAGAGACCTGCTCTTTTCTGAAGGGAAATGGAGGCTCAGTGGATCTGGGGGAGAGGCTGCAGTTGGAATGTATTGTATGAGAGAAGAATAAAGAAAGAAAAAAGATACAACATCACTGGCTGAAATATGGAAATTAGAATCTCTACACATTATTGGAAGCAATATGCATTAATGCAGTACTATGGAAACTAGCAGACATTAATCAGAACACTGAAGACAGAACTACTATATGATCCACCGTACTACCCCTTGATGTGCACATGAAGGAATGCTAGTCAGTGTAGAAAAAGAGACATCTGTAGGCCTGTATTTAATGCTGCAGTACTCCTAATGGCCTAGGTATACCCACAGCTTAGTTGACATCTATAGATGCATGGAGAAAGAAAGTGTGGCATAGACACACAGTGTGAATTTGTAGGAAAATGGCTAAAACTCGAGGCTGTCATGCTAAGAGGAACAGTCCAGACTTAGAAAACAAATATTACAAGTAATTGTGGTGATGATACTTGCTTTTTTGCCCAATGCCGGAATGCTAGTGAATTTAGGTATGCCCTGGTTACTCGCATGCCTCGCTGGGTGCCTGTGCCCGTTGATGCCCCTCACGCTATGACTCTCTTCAGACAGAAAAGGGATCTTGGAACTACAGCCACCACTGTTACTGCCATCTCATTGGCGGCTGTTGGAGCTACCACCGCGGCATTAGCCATGAGTCATACTGGGCAGACTGCTCAGACCCTGAATAATCTTTTAGCCAATGTAGCTCATGCTTTAGATGTACAAAAAGGAATTAATGTTCAACTAAAAGGAGGCTTGATGGTGTTCAATCAGAGGATTGACCTCGTGCAGGAGCAAATTGATACCCTATGGCAAATGGCTCAACTTGGCTGTCAATGAAAATATGCTGGACTTTGAGTCACTAGCATACAATATGAGAATTTTTCCCGTGCTGCAAATCTGTCTAAACAATTGTCTAGCTATATTTTAGGTAATTGTACTGAAGAATTCGATACTATGATGGAGCAGCTGAGAGTGGCCATTGTTACCGAAAATTCTACCAGAGTGGATGCAGGACTAGCCACAGGATTATCATCATGGATTGCTGCAGCCATGAATCATCTGAAGGAATGGGCGGGCATGGGAGCGTTAGCAGGCCTTCTGGTGTTGGTCTCCTTGGTTTGCCTGTGGTGTATATACAAGATTAGAGTCTCACAACAGCATAATGCAGCCATGATCATTCAGGCCTTTACAGCCATTGAAGCAGGACAGTCTCCCCAAGCATGGTTGGCTACCATAAAAAGCTAAAATGTTACGCTCAGGATGCGAGGCTAAGCACTGCACTCAGGGTCAGCCGCTTTGGACCCAGAGAAGAGCATGTCTGATTGCATGCGGGTTGATGCCCCAGGTCCCGCCTCTGAGAAAAAGGTATCGGACGGGTCTGATGCTCTTTGGGTGGATGACACCTAAATGAACATTGGTACAAAGTCCCAATTTATTTCTAATATCAGGGATCAGACCTCTACTCTTGCCTGATGCGTCTAAAACAAAAAGGGGGAACTGTAGAGAGCTGCGTAATGCTGCGCCTTAAAGATGGAGCTGGTTTCCGCCTTCCACCTTCCCGATGGTGAGTGCTCTCTGTCACAAACAATTCCACATTTGGCTAAGGCTGAGGATCTGGCTTGCTTCCGTGTATGTGGATCTATCTGCATTGCCCACGAGGCACGCTGGGGTTGACTACCCAGAGGCTATTTTAAGCTGTGGGCTGGCTTTCCCCAGGGTCAGAAGATTGTTCAAGGTTCCTGAATAAACTGCATTGAGAAGAAAAAAAAAAAAAAAAGATCAGAAAGAAGGAGAGGAGGACCTCCCCTATCAGTGCTTGGGGAGAGGCATGCATGCAGAAAGGGGGGGAGGGTGGGACCGGAAGGGGAGGAGGGAAGGGCTTATGGGGGGATACAAAAGGAATAAAGTGTAATTAATAAAAGTTAAATAAAAAATTTTAAAAAAAATTAAAAAAAAGAAAACAAATATTACATTGTTTTCTCTCATTATGCAGACCCTAGTTTTTAAAATATGCAAAAGAAGCCAGGTGCTTTGGTGCACACCTGTAATCCCAGCACTCAGGGAAGCAGGGGCAGACAGATCTGTGTGAGCTGGAGGCCAGCCTGGCCTACAGAGCAAGTCTAGGACAGCCAAAGCTACACAGAGAAACCCTGTCTCAAAAACAAACAAACAAAAAATATGCAAAAGATGTTAAAGTAGAAAGAGGGATATTTGGTATAAAAAAGGGCTAGAAAGTATGAGAGCTGGTCAAGTGAGAGTAATAAGTGGATGAGGATAATAAAGGTTCACAATAGACCTGTATTAAGAGGTCACCGCAAAAACTGTTGGTTTGTATAATATGTGAATGTTAATAATAAAGTAAAATAACAACTTCCTTGCTCATAAAGGGGAAAGTACTGAAAGATGGTCATGACGTACATTCTCTACAGCGGAAGATTTACTTTTCTAATTATGTTTAATTTAAGCTATTGCTAAAAGCTTTTATGATATAATAGAATTTGATCAAATGGAAAGAACAGCTCATATTAAAAGTGAAATAAAGTCTCACAAATCAAATCCTACCTTCTCTATGCAGCACAAATGATAAGCAATGTGTAAAGTGAACAAAGCGAGGAGGACAAATGCTATTTTCTATGATGGTTTCTGCATAATAAATAATGCTGGATCTGAGCTATTCTCTCACTCTTTTTACAATATAAAGATAAAATTGGTAGTTGATGTCAAGAAGTATGTTCAATAAATATCTCCAAGAACATTTGGTTTTCTTTACAGAATAGGTGAGCAGTGATATTTCAAAATTTAAACTTAGTATCTAAAATAAATCCTTATGTAGAATGGTTTTGAATTTAATAGGGAGCAAAGATGCCACATTTTGAATTGAGAGTTTGGACTTGAGCCCTTGTAGGTGAGTCATGTAGTCTTTTAACAGCATAAAGTTGGAGGAGAGCAGCATGGGAGTAGAACAAAAACATTCTGTCCTTTCACTTGGTCACTATGTCAGTCAGAGCTGAGGGGAGATCTTGGAAAAAGAAAGAAAAGAAAGGAATTCAAACCTTCTGGAGGATCTGGGATCAAAAACTAGACATGTGTGTAAGGCTATGCCACTGGTCCCTCCTCCTGATCCTTTCTAGTACTCATCACCAAGACCATTTAGTATGCCACAATCTGAAATGCATCCATAACGGAGGGTGCATCACAGTGCTTGGTGAAGCATGACCAAACCGTGTGCATCTCCAGTATTAGCGTTATATAACTACAAATGTGGTAGTATCCTAAGGTCATCAGTAGAAATGATCAGTTGGGTCACCCATATTAATCACTATGAAGCCAAAGTTGTTCCCTCAAATGATTAGCACTGAGTAGACCTTTACAATCAAAGTGGACTTGAGACATGCTGGGAAACTATTTGGCTAATAAGGAGAAAGGCCTCTTGGGTATAAATACACCTAACCATTGGCGGGCTTCAGCCTAATGGGTGACCTTCAAAAAACTGCTTTGATCTTTCCCAGGATGAACAAGCTAGTTATCTCCTAGGTTATAAAGTATCCTTATACCAAAAGCTACAAATATCGAGAAGTTCTTGTGAGTGGCAAAGAGGGTTCTCCTTGGTGTTCTATAATCCCTGAATAGTGAGGTCTGGAGCTAATGGCAGAGTGAGAAATTCAAGACTTGGAGAGGTTGAAGAACAGAAAGTATGAGACTCTCAGCATTGCTGACATGTTTACTCTTCCAGTATGAATGACAACTGTTGATATTCAGTAAGGGATTGAGTGGGAGGAACCTGCCACTCACACAGCATGCCTCATAAGAGCCAGGACTTGCCACCTTGCATGCCAGCTGCTCAGCTCTTAATTAAGCACAATAAGACTTCTCTATCATCTGGCTGCTTACTCTGGTTAAGGGAGTATGCTTTTAAGTCCCAGCCCTGCTTGCTTTGGTTGTATGATCCTGAGTTTATGCATTTAAATCTCTCCAAACTTAAATAAAGCTCATCAAAGTAGCCTTGAGTAAAGAAGACGTCTCAAGTTCCATCAACAAGAGAGTGCTCATTTGGTCTTCTCCGTGGTGCCTTTTCATAGTCTTTCTTCATTTACTTTGAACACACAAGGATTATTCAGAAAGTTCTATCTGAATGTATCCTATAGTTCAAAATATATGTCTGTGCCTCTTGGCAAAGGAAATGGAAAAGGCAAATAAGAATTTTGTGTGATGATTTAAGAGACACAATTTTATTTCTTAACAAATGAGAGCTAGGAGCATTGCTGCCAATGCCCACATTTACCAAAATCCCACAAAGATTATGTTTCTAAGTACACCTCTATTTCTTAAACTCACATCATATATCTACAAAATCCACCTATGGAGAAAGAGATCCAAAAGAAGGATAATTAATGTTATTACCAACCCACAGAACTATCTGCTTTTAAAGGCACCATATCCCCCTTCCATGCAAAGTGAAATAGAATCTACATCCAAAGTAGCCCTGTACCTTTTCTTCTATACAGCTTAAAGTCATGTGTGCCTTCTCTTGCCACTAAAGATCCATTGAGTAGTCTTGCCCAAGTTTCAGATCTGTTAAAATACATTTCCTGAGGCTCAGAAACAAGCCTTAATGACTCAAGGAAATGTCAGTTTTCAGGAAAAGAGGGATGAGAAAACACAATGTCACACTCAAATCATTCTCATCTAGAAAAAAAAAAAACTAAAGATGACAGAATAGGAAAAAAGACATATACACACACGTAAGAAATTAAGAAGTAAGGTTCACAGATGTAGCCCATAGCAGTTCAGTGTCCAAGTGGGTTCTGTAGTAATGGGAACAGGGACTGTCTCTGATTGGCCTGCTCTTTGATCACCTCCCCCTCAGGGGGTGCAGGCTTAGCAGGACACAGAGGAAGACAATGCAACCACTCCTGATGAGACCTGATAGAATGGGATCAGAAGAAAAGGAAGGAAGACCTCCCCAGCAGTGGACTGGGGGAGAGGGAGGATGGGTGGGTTTGGGAGGGGAGAGGGAGGGAGCTACAGGTGGGATACAAAATGAATAAACCATAATTAATAAAAAATAAAATTAAAAAGATATAAGGTTCTAGTTGGGCATATCACTAATTACATTTTCACTTTTAGATAAGTCATTTTATTTTCCAAATCACAGCCAAGTATAAATTTGTCCTTTAGGACTGCTGTGGTAGCTTGCTGAAAATTTGCAGAACTCTTTGAAACAACAGTACATTTTCCCGACATGAGGTTGTGGTATCACAATAATTAGCCTTCTAAAGATTAGCCAAGCAGTTACCATTTTCTTATTTTTAGCTTCCTAGATAAAAATGTACCTTAAAAGTTACTTACTCAAACTGTTGGTTTAGGACCAGGACTTACTGTTCATTTGGAAAGTAATCATCGAATGTAGGGAAATGTGAGTTAGTTTTTATATCACAGTCAGAGAATGGCAGGATTGAAAACAAAAGTCCAGTGTAAAGTAGAACAAAAGGGAGAAGCTACAAAGTACAATGGCACTTATGTGGGAATAAACAGTAATGCATGCGCCATGAAGGAGGCTGCTGGGTGCTCAACAGAATCTAACTGGCTCTGTCTAACCCCTGCTGGGGTTTCTCAAACTGAACTATTTCAGGTTTGTGTCTAAAATTGACTTTCTTGAAATGTTGTAACCAAGTAATTTAAATGAGCAGATTGGGTCTGTTGAATTGAAATCTTGCCTTTACCATTTCTTGGCTGTATGTTACCCTTCCTTGTGCCTTTATTTCCACAGCCACAGAATAAGGATACAATGGAAATTAAATGAGATACTAAATGCATGTAACAGTTCTTGAGGTAGATGATACATCGATTGCTTAATAAGTCATAGTTGTAACTGTGTCATTAACAAATTGTCCATTTAATACTGGTATATTCAGAGCATGGGGATCACTCTAGCTCACTGGAAAGAAGAAATTCCCAAAGCTTCTATCCTGTGAAATCAATACATTACAGTATCAAATACCATCTCCATGTAACGCGAAATGCCTATGCATAAACGGGAAAGGACTACTTAGGTTTTAAAAAGTGTGATAAAAGATGTGCTAGAAATCAGTTGGGAAAGTAATGAATTGCTAACACCAAAGTGTCATTTCACAAACTCAAAAGGAGAACAAAGGACATTGTCTGTGACTAATGGCACTAGATGATGGCCTAACATAATGAAATGGATAGAAGAAACAGTTTGGTAAGCTAGTAGCTCTATTTTGCATGGAAGCATCATTAGACTAAGAAAATTTGATCTACCTACTCTGCTTTACAGTTTCAAACTCAAAGAGCTGAAATCAATGCTTTTGTTCATTCTGCTCTTGCCTCTTGATTCATACTCCCAAACCCAGTATGTTTTTTTTTTTTCCCCAGTACTACTTTTAATAGTAGTACTTTGACCAGTGGCCTACAGAGAGAAGAAAAAAATAATGCTCAGCAATTATGAGTGGCTAAAGGATAAAGTGAGCTGAAATTAATTACACAAATGTTAAAAAAAAAACAGAAGGAAAGGAAACTATTCAAGATGGCAGAGAATGGCTCTCTTGTCAGTACATGATGAGGACTCATCTTACTGATTTGCTCACATCCTAACTAGGATGCACTTTACAGTGTGGCGATTAAGCACGAGATGATTCTAGGATACATGCACCTTCAGACTTCCAAATTTATAAGAGAGCCAAAGACTCTCATTCACACTGAGCACTTGTGCATGGCATTGTGCTGTGAATTTTTTTTAAGATTTTATTTATTTATTTACTTTATGCATATTAGTGCTGTAAGAGGGCAGTAGAGGGTGTAGATGGTTGTGAGCCACCATGTGGTTGCTGGGAATTGAACTCAGGACCTCTGAAAGAGCAGGGAGCAGACAGTGCTCTTAACCACTGAGCCATTTCTCCAGCCCCAGTGCTGTGAATTTTACATGGATTAATTTATGTAATTGTCACAACAACAACAACAAAAAGCTACAAAAGACTGTTAAATAGAGTACAAAAGCAGAGAACCTTCACCTAAACTTGACTTGCAAATAAGCAGCATGATTTTGTTATAAATGTACACTATGCTACACACAAGGTATATGTTCAAAAATACTTTTATGGGAAAAAGGCCTCAATAATAGGACCTTATCCAGTACTGGACCCTGCATGCTGTAATACTGATTGCTAGGGAATAGTGCCAGGACTATTATGGAGGTAAGTAACCACTTTCTGATTGGGTTCGGGGCTGCCTCCTGAGTAAGAAATTTCATTACTGGTACTACATTACTGGCCAAAAGCCCATGGCTACAGAAGTCATAGGTGTTAGGGTTAGAACCTGTTATTGTTATTTTGATAAATGACCATGCTCTCAGATTGCTTTCTAAATATTTATGCTTATACCCATAGACATGGGCTACTTGTTACTTTGGTGAGAAAAGTTTCTGAACGTTGTGAGCAGCAATCAGTAAAGAGCTGCATAATTGGTCAATGTGCTAAGAATAAGAGACTCAGCAATAGTAATAATGATACTACTAATAATAAGTGATCAGCCATAAATGCAACTACCACTACCATAAATGCAACCGAGCCACTACCAAGGCTCAGAGAACATTACAGACAATGAGGCAGAAAGAACGTAAGAACAGAAGGACGGGCAAGAGAGCTGTCAGATGCTGTCTTCTGGACTCGTCACGGCTACCACACTCATGATCTCACAGTAGCTGTGGCTACCTGCACAAGGTCTGCAAAAGCTCAGGCCACACAAAACCCTGACGTAGACGAGATGGGTGACCTACAGGTTCCAGGCCCTACCAAGGAGCGACTGGCAGGTGGTAGTTGCTAGGGGAGGGAGAATCCTTCTGTTCCTCATGCTGCCATGAATGACCCCACATCCATGCCCATATGGGCAGCACCAACTGGGTAGAGCGGGTTATCAAAACAAAACAAAATGGACGTCGAGTCTGGAGGGGACAAGTTGGGGAAGATATGGTGGAAGTCTGGTAGGGCGATCATATTTAGCTATATCCACGTATGAAATTATCAAAAATAAAGAAAAAGTACTTGTTTGTCTGGTTTAACTTGTTTGTCTGGTTTTACGTTTAACTGGATAGGCTATGTTAAACCTGGCAACACTAACATGGTGAGAAAGGTCAGTTACACCCTTGCTTTATTAATGAGAAAACTGACATTCAGAGAAGTTAGGTGATTTAGCCAAGCTTTTGTAGCTATTAGGTAACACATCTGGGTTTTAAACCTAACAACAAGGCTTGGATCTATAATCAATACAGCACAGTCTGTTATTAGACTCCTTTCTCTATCTGCATGGCCATCTTCCTCTTCACCTTCCTCTTGCCATTCCCCTGTAACAATACTGCTATAATTTAATTTATCTCCGTTCCTAAATTGATGCAGTTTTACTTCTCCCTTAGCAGCTTAAGAACATGTGTCACAGTGATTATTTTCTGTATACATTTCTCCTTCCTGATAAGACTTCTATTCCCTTTTGGGCATGTGCCCTTCCCTCCCTGTTAATAGTACAGGTAGGAGAGGGAACTGAGGAATCATCCTGCACTCCCAGTTAGGTTTACTATTGCTGTGATGAAACCCCATGACCAAATGCAAGTTGGAAAGGAAAGGTTTTATTTGGCTAAAACTTACACATTACAATCCATCAATGAAGGAAGCAAAGGCAGAAACTCAAACAGGGCAGGAACGTAGAGGCGGCAGCTCATGCAGAGGGCACAGATGGATGCTGTTTACTGCCTTGCTCCTCTTCGCTTGTCCAGCCTGCTTTCTTATAGAAGCTGGGATCACCAGCCCAAGAATGCCCTCCTCCATCAATCACTAATTGCTAAACCCTACAGGCTTGCCCACAGCCCAGTTTTACAGAGGCATTTTCTTAATCAACGTTCCCTTCTCTCAGGTGACTCCAGCTTGGGTCAAGTTGACATAAAACTACCCAGCACACTTTCCCTCCCAGACAGAAAGCTGAAGAAAAGGAGGTCTCCTGTCCATTCCCCCTACCGAACAAAGTGGAAGACAGTTGGACTTTCTTTACAGAATCTCAGTTTAAAGATGGTAAACGGGGAAATGGGAAAACTTGCCCACTTTAGATAGTCAAATAGTTTGTTTCTTGATTTCTCTTCCAAGGCTTCTCCTCTACATCTCTCAAATTTAAATTCATTGGCTGGCTAATAACTAGTTCTTGTTGTCAGTAACAAAGAGCCCCAAAAGCTCCTCCCTTGTACAAGACTGTGAGTTGAAAAGACCCATGTTTTATACAGTTCTGCACTGTTTTAGTTTTGAGGAAGGTGTCTCCCAAATAATAATTGTCAGTATACAGTAGGCACTCTGAAATGTTTGTAATCTCAAAGGTGGGAGAAGCAAACAAAGTGTTCAGGCCACAGCATAAGGTCTATAGAAACTTTCTGACCTTTTTTTTAATACCACATGACCAGTCTGAATGGGCTTTAAGAGCCTGCTCTGGAACCTGGAGTGACAAGCTGTGTGCAGAGCAGCTAGATAACTTAATAGGTCTCAAGATGACTAAAATGTGCATGTGCATCTAAGGTCAGTGACTCACTAGATATAAGAAGCTCAGTGGGAGAGCTCTTTGTAATTTCCCAACGAGAGCTCTGGTGCATTGGTGCAAGCACACTGAAAATAAAGAGAACCCAACTCTAGTCACATGCCACCAGGCCACAACTTGAGTTTTAAATATGTATTTTTAAATGGGCTTCATGTTAAAATTTGCTTAATAGAAAAATTTCAAAGCATTTGGTGCTGAAGGATTAGCTTTATTTATATTTCCAAGAGTCCATGTATGCAGGCTTTAAGAACCAATGATAGAATGTTGAATAAATATGTTGATGTGTTTTTATATGTAAAGAGGGCAACTTGAGAGTTGCTATTACACCTACTTAATATACTTTTAAGAATTATCTTAATAAAATGTCTTTATTATTATGCTAATGTCAACACAAGTTATCAACTAAAGGGAAAATTGGCCAATTCTACTCAGCTTGGGTAGGACTGTAACAGGATATTCTACTCAACTTTAGGCGTTGAATTTCTCAAAGAGGCAATAATGAAACAAGAGTGTTTCTAAAGGTATAATGGATAGATGGTAAAGAACATTAATGTCAATCTTCAAATAAGCCATGCAAAAACTAGGAAATATTTCAGTTGGAAAATAGCTCAAGATGAGTTTTTAAACAGCTGACAGATCATATGAAAGTAAAATGAGATTTAGTCTATATGACTTCAGAATGAAAACCTGTATCTGGCAGGTAAAATATAATTTAACAAACAACAAATAATCATTTATTTAAAACACACTCAAAAATAAGCCATAAGGTTAGAAGGAATGGAGAATATGAGAAAGCAATTGAGGGTTGTCCTTGGCAGCAGAATCATAAATCCTAAAAGAAGTGGGCCCGTAATGGGGCTTCTTATTGGTATGAGCCTTTTGAACCAGGAGAATAGGACCTCCTTCTGAGCAGTTGACCTTAAAGGCTTCTTAGAGGAATAATGATGCAAATAACTTAGAGGCAGGAAAGTGTAAGGTAGAGATTTATTGGAGTAAGGGGCCTTTTGATGCAGGGGTCCAAGAGATGCCAGATTAAAGCACAACTGAAGAACTTTATTTAAAAATAAAAATGGTTAGAGTAGAATAAAGTGGAGAAGATACATATTAAAGGAAATAAGTCCAAAAAAAGGAAATAAGTCCAAAAAAGTTAAACTAGAGAGGACCTGGAAACTCGTTTCCAAGGCAGCACTTCCTTCTAGCCCAGTTCTCAACCTTCCTAATGCTGCCACACCTTAACACAATTCCTCATGTTGTGGTGACCCCAACCATAAAATTATTTTTGTTGCTACTTTGTAACTGCAATTTTGCTACTGTGCTAAGTCACAGTGGAAATATCTGATATACAACAATAACTGATATGTGAATCGTGTTAAAATTGGTCGATCCACAAAGGGGTGGCAACCCACAGGCTGAGAACCACTGTTCCAGATGGTCATAAGAACTTTCAAGAGAAGGACTCACACTGACCCTCTTCAAAGCAGGACTCCAGGGTAGAAAGTTAAACAAAGCCATTTCACTTAATAACACAAGATCTCAATCCTTCTACTGGCCCTTGCAGAATTCTGTTGATTATCAATAAATCAATCATTTTCTTCTTAGAGGTCTCTGTCCATCTGGCTCTAATTGAAACCCAGATATTCCTACGGCCTACAGTTTCCCTCTGGAAGTTTAATAAATGGAAAGTAAAGAATGGTGAAAAGTTGGTGAGATCCACCCGCTGAGCTCTTTCATGGTAGCATTTCTGTGCCACAGCTCTGGAAACAAAAGATCAAGAGGGGGACCACATGTCTTCCTTGGGTCTCAAAGACACCTTCATGCTTCTTTCCTTCCCTTCCCCCCAGATCCTCGGTCCTTTAATCTCATGTCAGTATATTGTATCTTCTTTCATCTCACTTTTACCTGCTGCTTTCCAGGTCATCTTTAGTTACTTCTTCAGAGCGTTAAATCTGGCTTTTCACACTCTCTGAAACTTCTCAGTTTTCGACTACTTCAATGTAATATTAGTCCTCTGACAGAGTGGAAGTTTGGTTCCAGACTTTCTAGCTGTACCCAACTCTGCAGAGACTCAGTTTCTTACATTTCTAAACCAGCAACGTCTTCTTGTATGCTTGAAATTATCTTAGGAGTATTTATAATACCTAACACAATGTAAACAATATGAATTTGTCATGCTGAGTTGCTAATGTGGCAGGCCACCAGAAGACATGTACATGCTCAGTATAGATATAGTTTCTTTTCAAACATTTTTGATCCACTATTTGTTAAATTTACAGATGCCTCTGAATACAGTAGAGATGTGTGCAGATGTTTTTCCTATACTGTGAGACTGTCAGAGATTTTGTGAGTTTCTTTCTTTCTTCTTTCTTTTTCTCTTTCTTTCTCTCTCTCCTTTCTCTCTTTTTCTCTCTTCTCTGAATCTCTTTCTTTCTTTCTCACTCTCTCTTTTTCTCTTTCTCTCTCTCGCTCTCTTTCTTTCTTTTTTTCTTAACAGGGTTTTTCTGTGTAGCCCTGGCCATTCTGGGACTTGCTCTGTAGACCAGGCTGACCTTAAACTAAGAGATCAGCCTGCTTCAGCCTCCTGAGTGCTGGTCCTTGTGAATTTTCAATCTTGTCCTCCAATCTAACCTATTACAGTCTCTTTATTTCATGTTCTGGCATGGATCTTGCTTGCCATTACCAATACACCTACTCTACAATATCACTGTCTTGTATTCCATTCTCAGACCACCCTCTTTTAATATTCTGTGTCTTCTTTCTTACACTTGCCTGTCCCCTCTGAAAACTCTGACCCTCGTAGGTCTTCACCACTGCTGTTACCTGGATATCTTTACTTCCCTCTTTACCAAGTTAACGTCATCAGACTCAGTTCCTTTCATGTCTCGTAAATGTCTGTTCTCCTACTGCCCTGTCAAAATCATAACCCTGGTCAAAGGGCTCTCATCTGACTCTGTCTACCTACTCACATAGATGAATAAGGTTAAAGAAAAATACAGTCAGCATAGTCCTTCCTTTCACAGCAACGAATCTCACTGCCCTGTATTGCGTGGTGGCAAGCATACTCCCCCTGTTCGGACCATTACCTTTCTCATTCCTCTGCTCCACAGTCATTCTCAGTCATGATCTTGCTTTTTTATGGCAAAGATAAACTGACATGGTGGGAAAGAAACTTCATCACTCTGGCTGAGATCCAAATGCTCCCCTTCCTGCCTGTTTTCTGTCATCACAGATACTGCCCTTGACTCCACTGTACAGAGCCCTTATCTCTGGTTCCTACAATACGAACTCTCCCTTCTCTTGATGAGCATTGGTTCCTACAATACAAACTCTCCCTTCTCTTGATGAGCATCTGTTTAGATGTGGGATTGGGGATAGAGCCTCCCTCTTGCCTCATTTCTCCAGTTGCTTCCCTGGTTCTTTAATTTCTTTCACTCTAAAAGCTGTCAATTTCCACAGCATCTAATTTGTATCTTCCCATTCTCTTTGAAAACCACTGCAGATAGTCATCATCACTAATTCACTATAACTGCTCTTCTCAAAATCCTCATTGATGTCTCCTAAAAATCAACAGCCAATCCCTCAGTCCTCATGCTGCTTGCCTTTCAACATTTTGCCTAGATAACCACTCTCCTCTTCTTGATAATTAATTTCAAATAATTTTCTTCTATTATTGTCATCCGTTCTTTTCTGGCCTTCTTTGTTAATTTTATGTCCCTAAATGCTGATTTATGCCCCCTGGTTCTTAGGCCCCGAGCTTCTTTTCCCTCTTTTCACCTACATCATCCAACAATTGCCACAGCAGACTGGTTGTAACTATGCCCAATCCAATATATAAAAGCACATAGTGCTTACACATGACTCATGCATTGTCCTGCGTGATTTAAGTAATTTATGTTACTTTTAATATATAACACAACACAAATGATAGTGCATAGCTGTCATGCTGTATTGTTTGGGGAATGATGACAAGAATAAAACTCACATGTTCAAGACAGGCTTTTCCACCCACATAATAGTTTTGACCTATGTTTGGGTTAAAACCAAGACTGTAGAATGGAAGAATCAAATGGGTGAGATTGGAGAAAGGGTGACAAGGGAAGAAATACAAAAAGACAAAGCTAAAATTAAGGGGCATTAAAGGGGTAATATGCAAACCTAATACAGTAGAAGCTTCCTAAAATATATACATATATAAAGGTGAACTAAATGAATTTGCCAAATAATAGGGGAGACAGAGCCCCGAGTAACATCTATTGTCAGCAAATGAAGTTTCCAGTACCAGACTTGAGTGATATCTACTTGAGTTGTTGGCAAAAGGAGCCCCATGGGAATTCCCAAATAACTCAGGCTGCCACGAAGACTATTGGCTGTTATCCACCTAGACAGCTCCATTTCTGAAGGCAACTCCTACAACTCAATAGACATGGCGAGGTTGACCTGGTGCCCACACAGAGCCTTCTCCTCTATGTTTCCTTGTCCTTGGTACAGGAAGGTACTCTGCACACTATCAAGAGAGAAACATAAACACCAAGACAGCCACAAACCTGTTATCCACAATGGTGTACTACCAGCAAGATATGCTGGGGAAATGGTAGCACAAAGCTTGTGGGTGCAACCAACCTGTGCCTGAGTTCACTTAAAGCCCACGCCATGTGATGGAACCATGCCCAATACTGCTTGTGTGGCCAGGAACCTGAGACTAGACAGCCCAGGGACTTAGGGTAAAAGCAAATAATGATAGTCTTTTTAAAAGAAAAAAGGGAAAAAGTGGTAAAATGGCTTTTAATGACCTTCTCCTCTACTCATAGATCAGTACCTCATTCAGCCATCATCAGAGAAGCTTTCTCCTCCAGCAAATGGGAGCAAGTACAGAGATAGACAGACAGATGCTATGCAGGGAGCATTGAATTGGAACATTCAACCCTAAATAGGGTGTCTCTATCAAATTCCTCCCCTTTGAGCTCAGAGAACCCCATGGAAGAGGAGGCAGAATGGTATAAGAGCCAGGAGGACACCAAGAAAATGAGGCTTTCTAAATCAACATGAGCAAAGCTCATATGAACTCACAGAGACTGGTGCATTACTCACAGGGCATGCGGACTTTGCAACTCATCTTCTATACCTTTAGTATGGCTTCCAGTTTAGTGTTTTTTATGGGATTTCTGAGTTTACAAACAAGTGGGCTCTGATTCTTGTGCCTTCTCTTGGGCCCTTTTCCTTCTGTTAGTTTGTTTGGTCCAACTTTGATGTGATGGTTTAAGTTTTATATTTCATTTACTTATTTATTTATTTATCTATCTATTTATTTATTATTTCCAAGACAGAGTTTCTCTCTGTATAGCCCTGGATGTCCTGGAATCACATTGTAGACCAGGCTAGCCTCGAACTCATAGATATCTGCCTGGCTCTGCCTCCCAGAATAATAGAATTACAGGTATCTGCCACCATCCCTTGCTCATATTTTATTTTGTTATGTATTTTTTAAAATGGATGAATGAATACCTAGCCACTAGGATAAAGGTTAAGAACTGAACTGTGTTTTAGAGCTCCTGGGAGTGGGAAAATCAGTTTTCTCCAATGAAGTAACAATGGATTTATCAGCCATTCCAGAGCAGCTTAATGCTCATGAGTAGTTGGCCAAAATATAATATAGTTTATGTGTGTGTGATTTTATTTGATTACAGCTTAGTGAGTTTTTAAAATTCATTTTGGGTATAATTTTATTTTGTTTTCTTAGTTTGGGTGGATTCTGTTGTTGTATTGGGTTTTGTTTGGTGGAGAATTTGAAAGGATTTGGAGGAGTGGGAAAAATATGACCAATATGTATTTAAATTTAAAATTGTTTAAAATAATAAAAAAGGAAAACAAAACAAACAAACCAAAAACCAAGATTGTGAAGCTCGCTGATTTAGATGGCCAATTGTATTTCTTTCTTGGTCATCTATTCCTATCTGCTGCCTTTAAATTCAACATTTATACTAGCAAATATCAATTTTAAATTTCATTCCCAGATTAAATTCCAGAAATATTTCTTTCACCATAAAAAAACAAAAACAAAAACAAAACAACCTAACTAGTTCTAATGCTGTCTTCCCCATTTCAGTTGATGCTTTGCCTGTTTTCTTTAGCCCAAACCTTCAGAGTCCTTTCTAGTTCTAGATTCTCTCTTATTGCAGATCCAATACATTGGAAAAAAAATCTCTCTATCCATTTGAAAACACAGCAGAAATTCACTTCTGCCACTACTGGAGTTATTGTCATCATTCTCATGAGACGGTCAGGAAAGGTGAACCCCGTGATCACAACCTGAGGTGCTCTGTCTGGAAGACACACTGAAAAAGGGGAAACTACAAAGGTTGAGAAGCCAGGAGAGCTCCAGGGGAGATGACCATGAGGACTCAGGTTGTCATGGAAGCCTGGGCATTCGTGGCTGGGGAATGTTTGTGGTCCAGTGCAGTCCAGAACATCAGAAGAGTGGGCCAGTGAGAAAGGGAGGTTGATTGCGAAGAACAGCTACAAAGAAAGGAAGGGCTGGGAACCGGATGGGATTAGCTGAAGAATGGCTGGGAGCTGTGAAAGCAGAGCAACAAAGGTACAGTTTCTTTACAAAATAGAAGAAGGAAGAAGTGCCAGAAGGACACAAAGGTTACAGTGTCAAGTGGAGACAGTTAGAAATGGAGCACATGAGCCTTGGCATTCACTCAAGAGAATAGCCAGCTGCCTCTGAGGGAAAAAGAGAGGAAGAAGAGAATGTGTACGCTTGTGAGTACTGCTCATGAGAGGACAAGGGGCCAAGGCTGGTGGACACAGGCACATTGTCAAAGACAATGGGATGACACTTGACCTCTGCAAACAGGGCCCGAAGGAAGACAAGGGGCTCCTAGTCATTTGTGCTCAGCAGCCTGGGGCTTTCTTGATGAGGTTAGGAGCAAAGCCACCTGTTCAGAGGGAGAGGATGATGTGATTTGGCAACAGTTTGGCTTCCCTGAAGGCTGGCCACCATCTATAGGACAGTACAGAGAAGAGTCAGAATTTGGTGAAGCCTATTCTAAATGACTTCTGAATGTTCGTTCAACTCGGTGTTTCTATAGTATCAGCCAACCGGAACATTGTCTTGCTCACTGCTATTTTCAGAACAGTGTCTAGCATACAGTAAGAACATGATACCTAACTGCTGAATGAGCACATGAATGAATACTCAGATGAGCCTCTTTCTAAACAAGCACGTGAAAGCTTTCAGCTGAAATCACAGGTTTTAATGTAAAAGCAGTTTAACAAATTTAGGAGATCACAAATACTTCACAGAAACCCTGAAATTTAATACGATGTCTTCCTTGGGGCGATGCAAGCAAGCCACTCCAGCTAACCCTCATTCAGAGTAGACATTTTCTAACAACAAGAAAAGACTTTCCCTGGGTTCCCTGAGAGCAAATTATCAGGAAAACGGCTAACCCTGTTTCAATTGTCCAAGAAGGTTTTCTGAACTGAGTTAAGAGTTTATCATTCTGGTTTTTGTTTAGATTTTACCAGCATAGGTGGAATGTATCCTTAAGCTTCTCTGTAACACTCAGCCCGTCCCTACCCCGGCTGCCTCTGCTTCTTGGTCCTGATGCCATTTCCCACTTCTTTTAAAAATCATAAGCTAACTGGAGGCATAGTGCAGTACACTAGCAGCACAATGTCGGTGCACGGGTGCACGAGGTTGCGGATGGAGGTGAGTCCCTGTTGAACTTGCCCATCCATTACCTGCGTGGAAAACTTTGTTTTTTCCATTAGTGATTCCAGAAGAGCTGGCCTCCATTTTTATTGACCTTCTGCCTGGTGGGAGTGAGGAATGCCTGACCACAGGCAGGCGACGACGTGAGCCTGGGCGGCTTGCCACACTTCGCCGTTGATGGATTTGCAAGCGCTTTTCAGCCCCATGAATAGATAAACTTAAACCTGCAATGAGAAATAGCACCATTAACCGAGGAGGTAGGCTTGAGAATGGCTCAAACACAAATTTATGCCCTGGCACGCACTCCAGAGAACACAGCAACTATTCCTAAGGTTTTCCAATCACATTAGAATTATGATTTTTTTCACATTATTTTCACATTATTTTTTACAATATTACTTCATTTTGAGGGGAGACCCACAGTTGTCATGACAAGAATCCTACAAATGGGAATTATATATCAAACTTAACAAAATTCTTTCTAAACCCCTGTGAACAAAAGTGTGTGTTTCATGGAGCTTTGGGGTTTAGAAACTGCTGCTGGGTATCTGCAGTGTCAGGAACAGCCAAAGAATGTTTTTCATGGGATTCAGGAGAGGCCAGAATTGGTGACTTAACAGCCTGGCAAATCAAGAATTTCAGTGCCAACATAGTTTTTTGTTTTTTTTTTTGTTTTTTTTTTTTTTAATATTCATTGGTAAACATTGGAGGTGGCTGAAATACAAAGTTATTATTCAGAAAACTGTCAAAGGGAAAGAAGCAAATATTTATCCTGTCTTTCCATAACCAGCCACATTTCAAGGCTGCTAAATAGTTGATAAGGGAAAAGTTTTCAGGAGAGAACAGCCAGCTAGTCCCACTGCATTCCTATGGCATTAAGTGCCTCGTGCTGGCAGTGTTAGCCAAACAGTCTATGGATTAGGACTTGTCTTCCTCTATTGGATGAGGACAACATACTTTTTGTTCTCATGCACTGGTAGGTAGGGGTCTCAGTGAGAACTGACCCTTGAGACTGTGAGTTTGAGTATATTGTTTTTGAAGTTTCACCAAGCTAGGACAGCAATGCTGGCTGTCCCTTTGGGAGACAGCCTGGCAGGTTTCCTGTGTCAGTGAAGAGCTTGCTGAGATGCCCAAGTACATGGTCATGTATGAGTCTTCTACTCCCATTTCTCTCTCTCTATGGCTATAACTGGCATACTGGTTAACCTATCATTTTTCCCCTCCACTGTCTTCTATCATCTCCTTCAAATTCCACATTTTCACAGAGTGCCGCCTGAATATTTCTAGACCCAGAAGACACCAGGAAAATCCAGACAAACTTGCAGATGGCAGAAAGAGGAATGGGAGAGAGGTTTTCAGTCAACATTAGATAGTGTATGCAGGTTCGGGCTGAAAATATCAGGTAAAACAGTCTCTACTTATGATACTTTTTACAGACCACTGCTGGGCTAAAGGGAACAGGATTGTGGCTCAGCTTGGCACTCCAAGGTATTACATAATACCTCAAGGAAGTATAAAGTGACATAAATGAGAAGAACATTTACATTGTGGAAATAAGTGGCAAAGATACTTGAAACTGTTGAACTCAGTGCTTTAAGAATGCAATAATGTAGATCATGTGGAGAATGTTAAAAATAATTATTCTATGAGTAGTTTCAACAGAGCGTAGCTATGGGAAAGAGAAATGTGTCACAGTGGAATTTTGGAAGGCTCTCCAATGCTGAAACAGACCCATACCAATCCTCCTACAAATTAGGAGTCTTCAGGATTACAGAACAAGAGACTGACACATTAAATCTTTCCCTCTCCAAGGGCCGAGTCCATGAGTGCAAGAGAGATGCAAATAAACATCCAAGAGCAAATGTGCTGCAAAGATTTGAAACTGCTGAAAGGTGGAAAGATTGTGAAGTCAAGTCTTTCCAAATGAATCATCACTCCATAAATTACGTCATCTAATTGGCTCTTAACTACTTTAGAAAAATGATGATAGTAACAACTGAATATCATTCTTTTAGACATTGACTACTATCCCATTAACGCTTCACACACACACACTCACACAAAGGGGGTGGAATTCATATTTTACAGATAGAAAACCTGAGGCTCAAGAAGCTTCATATCCAAGGTCACCCAGAGAGAGTAGTTCTTTTCTTTTCAATTATGCCATGTAAAACAACAAACTGAACACCGATACAAAGATTGATTGCTTTAAGCATGCAGTGGTCCTGAGAACTTGAGACAGGAAAGCAGAAAATTCTGATCCTCTTTTGAGCCGAGGTCTTCTGGAATCCTCTGCTGATTTTCTCCCCCTGACACATGCCACTATCATGCTAAAATGCCCTCCTGGTTCTTGACTGCCATTCAAACACCGTCATGGTGAGAACCTGCTGGTCCTGTCCCTTCTTGAAGCCTTTCAATTCCTCTGTTCACTCCAGTTAGCATTCTGAGAGCTATCATTTACCTTGATAAAGGAACCAAAGCCAGAAGTTCTAGAAATATACATTTTGGGGTTGAAAAGGGGGAAGAACAACAGGAGTTAAAATACAGGTGCTAGAATCAGAATTTCTGGGCTCAGGTCTACCAAACTTGACTAGAGCAAGTGACTTAATAGCTTTGTTTTATTTTGTTTGTTTGTTTAAACTCATTTCCTCAGCCAAGAAGTGGGATTAGACACAGGTTGCTATGAGATTGAGTCAGTACCTGGAAAATGCTATGGTAGCATCAGACACACAGTAGG
Organism: Meriones unguiculatus; assembly: GCF_030254825.1. Lineage (NCBI taxonomy): Eukaryota > Metazoa > Chordata > Mammalia > Rodentia > Muridae > Meriones > Meriones unguiculatus. The sequence goes on from NC_083350.1 coordinate 97,122,074, forward strand.
GTCTCAGTTCCAGCTAGCTGTCTCTGTCCAGCTAGCTGTTACCAGTTGTCTAACTTACCTCCACCTAACCTTAGTTCTGGTTTCTCAGCTCCAGCATCTGATAATATTGCCTCTGCTCATCTGTTTTTAAATTCCTGCTTTGGCTTCTGTGACATATAAACTTTTTTCTGCCCCTTACTTTTAAGCCCTCATTCCTAGTCTGTTCCTAAAAGTAGGAGTCGTAAGATACTGTGGCCAGTCACCACAACACCAGCAAGCTAAATCAATAACTGCTCATTGTCCCATAGTTCCAGAAGCCATGAGTCTGAAATCAAGGTTTGGTCAGGGCCATATTTGTTCTTGAAGCTTTGGAGGGGAAGAGGTTCCTTGCTTTCATCAGTTTCTCATTGTGCTAGAATTACAGTGATGCTGGTCTTGTGGCCATATTTCGCCAATCTCTTATCTCTGTGGCCATACAGCCTCCTATGGTTATCTACTTTATCTTTTAGAAGACATTTTTGATAATGCTTATGGGATATCTGGATAATCATGAAAACCTCCCATCTTAAAATGTGTGCCATAAATTCATGTGCAAAGATTCTGTCCAAACAATAGTTACAAATCTAAGAATTTGATCCAAGTGTGTATTTATTAGCCTGCCATAGTGGTCATGCCCCATGGTCTGCCTTTGGGGTTCTCATCTCCCTACATCCTTGATGATGTTTGAAATGCCCAGATGATCTATGTGCCCTGCATTGCTGCACACCTCCCACATTCCCTGCTTTGTTCTGGCACCTAAACGTCAAGCTTCCCTTTCTTCCCTGATCTGCATATAAAAGGGCTACCTATTTATTAATTAATTTATTTATTTAAGTTAATTTTGTATCTAGCCACATCACTGAAGGTGATTATCAACTGTAGGAGTTCCCTGGTAGAATTTTTGGGGTTACTTATGTATACTATCATATCATCTGCAAATAACGATACTTTGACTTCTTCCTTTCCAATGTGTCCTCTCAATCTGCTTCAGCTGTCTTAGTGCTCCAGTGCTCTAGAACTTCAAGTACCATGTTGGATAGATATGGAGAGAGTGGGCAGCCTTGTCTTTTTCCTGAATTTAGTGGAATTGCTTTGAGTTTCTCACCATTTAATTTAATACTGACTATAGGCTTGCTGTAACTGCCTTTATTGTGTTTAGGTATGTCCCTTGTACCCCTAATCTCTCCAAGACTTTTATCATGAAAGTGTGCTGGATTTTGTCCAGAGCTTTTTTGGCCTTTGGCTCATGTTTCTTCTTCTTCTTCTTCTTCTTCTTCTTCTTCTTCTTCTTCTTCTTCTTCTTCTTCTTCTTCTTTCCCTTTGTTTATAAGATGGATTAAATTGACTGATTCTCATATGTTGAACCACTTCTGCACCTCTGGGATGAATCCTACTTAATCATGGTGGATGATCTTTTTGATGTATTCTTGGATTCAGTTTGTGGGTATTCTGCTGAGTATTTTTGCATCAGTGTTCATAAAGTGTTCATAAAGGAAATTGGTCCTAATTCTCTCTCTTTGTTGAATCTTTGTGTGGTTTGGGTATCAGGGTGACTGTGTCCTCATCAAATGAATTTGGCAATGCTCCTTATGCTTCTGTTTTGTGGAACAATTTGGGGAGTGTTGGCATTAGCTTTTCTTTAGAAGTCTTGTAGAATTCTACTCTAAAACTGTTTGGCCTTGGGCTTGTCTTGGTTGGGAGACTTTTAATGACTGCTTTTATTTCTCTAGAGGTTATAGATCTATTTAAAGTGTTTATGTGATCTTGATTTAACTTTGGTAAGTGGTATCTTTGGAGAATCCCATGCACCTACAGAACCACAGTAAGTGTACATATTGCTTTAAAGGGGGCAGGGGCTCAGATTTCCTTTGAGGTCCTCATACTCTTTCATTACTTAAAAAAAAAAAGACTAAACTGTATGGGTTTGTTTTTTTTTCTTCAATAAAACCAAATTCTTGAGTGATCTCTCCTTCTGGCTCATCTCCAAGGGGCATTATTCCTGGCTGTGCTGCGGGTGGGAGGATGTCTGAGAGAGAGATTTGCTTTCCTCTAAATGTCACTCCCATGATTCAGGAAAGGCGTGTGCCGTAAGAACATCTGTAGTTCTGCCAGGGCTTTTACAACTTGCAGCAGTAGCAACTATGCGCTATATCACCCTCCTTGTCCTTTTCCTAGTAAATCACTGTTCAAGACACAGAAGGGCTCTGCTTTGAATGCCACCACCCATGAGCCAAACACAGGATTTACTTATTCCCAATTAAAAAGATTACAATCTGCAAAGTAGGGCTATTTATTTTTAGTTTTCTCCATAACTACAAAGCAGAAAATAAATCCAGCAGTTCCCTCTTCCTAAACAATGGTCAAAATTAAGGTGAAAATGCTTTTGTTTCCTCTCAGGCCTGCATTAACTTTTCCAAACTTTCTGGGGCTTTTCTAACAACCTCCCTTATTTGGCTCAAAGAACACTCTTGCCAAAGGTTTATAAAGTAGGTTGAGAACCTCCTGTGATGCTTGGGAGGACGAAGGTCAAACACAGAGGAGTAAACTCAGAAAAGAGAACAGCTTGTGTGACATTAACTTGGGTATGTTCCCATGACAGGGATCAGAATTAGAACTCACTCCATGAGGTGACTCAGGGGGACCTAGGGAAAACATGGAGCTCTGAGCACCCTCAGCATTGGTGGTTAGCTAAAACAGGTGTCTTCCAGGGAAGGTCTGATTCCTACAGTTCCCCTAGAGACCTGAACATTAGGTGTTACCTGGGTGGGAGGATCTGCCACAGCCATACCATCCTCTGTAACCAGGTTCTTGGGCATGCTTCCTCCTCTTTTATTTTTTTCTCCCTGTGTTCCGGGATTTTTTTTTTTTTTTTACCGATTGGCATTAGTATGTTATACAAGTCTGGCAGTAGCAACATACCAAGAAGAACTTCTTGCCAAGATGTAGTCATTTGTAACTTTGTGGATGGTTGTATGTCTAATGATACATGAACATGGCATTCAAGCCCTCTGAAAAAAGATCAAAATACTAAAGGCGGAATATGCAATATGGCCAGATTCAACATTAGGCTCGGTGTCAGCATGAGGAAGTTATAGAATGTGAACGGATTAGAGCCTTGGTGGACGATAAACAAGCATTTCTGGAATTCAAATGAGGCGTAGATGGGTTAGTGCTGCTTTTTCTTTCAAACCGACCTTTAAAATTTTTGTAGCCTTTTTATAACTTCCCCCTCATGCTGGAGATGAATGAAAAACTCCTTTATTGCCCTCAGCTTCAGCATTCTACCGGAAGGACTTCATTTCAGAAAAATGTTGGGGGGTAAAGTAGATTATTGTCCCCAGGTCCTGCATTCACTCTGCCACATAGTCATTTATCAGCACTTTTTGGTGAAGAGAAAAAGTACAGAATCCTCCTTGGCTTGGGACTTGGTCATTATGGCTTGTTTTGTCCAGGGAGGTGGTTGGGGATACAATAAAAAAGCTGAGATATAAAGTATGCCTCTGTGGTTTGGCCCTGGCCTCTTATGCTTCTGCTATCACTATGGAAAACACATTTATTAGATGGTCATCAGTCCTAGAAAGACACCCAGAATACACTGGGCATGACCACAGACTATAGCCAAGCTCCACCAAGCAATGACCGGTTCCTGGAGACCCTGGACGAACTAAAAGACAGAACTTTCTGGGGGGTCAAGCACTGAGGTGTGGGGTGGGTGACACAGAGCAGAGACCGGCTGGGTGTGCCTCCTAAATAGCACACTGAGGAAGAAACGGAAGAATACAAATGCTTATAGTTTACTCATGAGTGGTGAATTAAAAAATACATAGGTGATTTTTTTCTTTAAAAAGTTATTTGAAACTTTAAAAATGATGGCATATTTAGTCTAAAGAAACCAAATCAGCGTATAGGAGAGAGAGCCGCACTCCCATGTGAACTGCGCCATTTTTTATATTAGATAACATACGGACTCCACCCAAATGTCCATCAGGAGGAGGACTGTTTAAAAATTGTGGAGAAAAACGTTACACATCTACACACACACACACACACACACACACACACACATGTTTGGCCATTTGAAAGAAGAAAATCCTTGCTGGCAAGATGTGGAGCAACATGAAGTGTGTATCTACTGCTGGTGGGAATATAATGTGTTACAGTCACTTTGGAAGACATTTTGGCATTTGAACATAATTGTGCCCCATGACCCAGCAATCATGCTCCTCTGTATTTACTCAAATTAGTTGAAAAGATAAACACACAAAAACCCAGAGATGAATTTACAGCATCTTGATTCCCAATTGCTAAAACCTGGAAGGAACCAAGGTGGCATTCAGCTGACAAATGGATATAAAAACCTAGAGTACATCCAGGAAATGCAATCTTCGTCAAGGATTTAAGAGAACCAACCATCAAGCCACGAAAGAGATGCAGGTGCTTTAGATGCATAACTGTGTGAAAGGAGCTAATCAGACATGCTGGCATGCTATGTCATTTTAGCACTAAATGATGTCCTGGAGAATGAAAATGATGTAGACAGTAAACAAATGAGTGAGCTGCCACAGGAGGAAAGAGAGACCAATGGGCTGAGCCCAAGGAGATACTAGAAGAGTGAACCCCCTCTGTACAATTCCACCATGGTGGAAACAGGTTATTTTAGATTTGTCATAGTTCACAGAATGAGTTAGCAATGCTGAGTTAGCCCTGCATGAAGCATGGGCTTAAATTAGTGAAGTTCCCATGTAGGTTCATGAGCATGAAAAACTAGCCAGCATCCGCTCAACCTTGCTGGGACCCTGAAACTGCCCTAAAAATGAATTTTATTTTATTTTTATAATCACTGCTAACTGCTGGTGAGAAGCTAACGCAACAGCCTCCCAGATACTATTACCTCATGATTGGTAATTAGACAATTCAATACGAGTGCAAGAATTTCATGCCAACTAAGAATGTTTCCATCTACAAATATTAATACTAATTTAATTTCAAGTTAACACTAAATGTTATTTCTTACTACTTGAAAACAGAATCCTATCCTTTCTAAGATATATTAATTTATTTCAAGAAAATTATCAGGCATACTAAGATTTATATGTATAAACACATTTCACTAAGAAGTGCTTATCAGCGCCACGCTCTAACCAGATGGATTAACCGGAGCCCAGGGGTTCCTCCTGCAGAGACTGATGCACTAGCTAAGGACCATGAATGGAGAGGACTTAGACCCCCTGCTCAGATGTGACCAATTTGCAGATTAATCTCCATGTGGATCTCTGAGTGAGGGGAGCAGGGGCTGCCTCTAGCATGAACTCCGTTGACTGCTCTCTGATCACTCGCCCCTGGTGATGCGGCCTAATCAGGCCACAGAGGAAGAGGATCCAGGCAGTCCTGGTAAGACTTAACAAGCTATGGGCAGATGTCAATAGTGGAGAACTCCCCCTTTCATCGGACTAGGGTAAGGGGATGGGGAAAGAGGGAGGGAGGGTGGGACAGGGGGAACTTGAGGAAAGGAGCTTCAATGGGGATATATAATGAATAAATTGTGAGGATAAAAAAAAGTGCTCATCATTGTGATAATAAAGCAATAACGATTATTCTATCACAGTGATATTGGAAACTGGATACAAATCTGTTAATAAATAAATACACACATACATTATGGTATATCCATACATTGGAACACTGTAGAGCAAACATGTTGATAAAAATATGCATAAGATAGAAAATGAATAAATTCACTCACACTTGTATTCATCTGTTCAGTTGCTGGTAACTGACTGCCTTTCTGCTCTAGACATTGATTGATCTATATAATGTTGAAGTTAAAAAGCAATGTATCTTTAAGGTGTTTACTTCCCTCAGTCCAGCCCCACTTTCCTCACTTGTAAAGTGAGAAATTGGTGATGCTAAGGTGTGGTCTGAGCTTAGTACTCAGAAGTCAATTGCTTGCCCCCTGAGATTCTACTGTTGTAAGACAGCCCCTCCTCTATACCAAAGTGATACTGTGTAATCTTGCCTCCAAATAATCCCTGATGGGCTAAAGAGAGATGCCTATATATCTGGGCAGGGCAGAAGGGAGGTCGGCAGAGCAAAGGTTCTTCGCTGGGAGGAGAAAGGATCATGTGAGGAGACAGGAGAGAAGGAGCGGAAGGAGAGTCGCCGTGAGTTAGAGAGACTCACGAGGCCAGAAAGAGCCTGCTCTGGGGATTGGCTTCTCAGAAGCAGTCCAGATGGAAAGCGTATGCAAGTATTTATAATATTTTGGACAGGAAGTAGCCCAGTTAGGAGCAATTAGAGGAAATGGCAGAGGATGTGGAGCTGGGAGATAATAAGAGGTTAGTTTCTGCCCACTCCAGTGTATAGGCGTATTAAAAATTTTACATGTGCCTGTGTCTTTTACTGATTGATAGCTTAACTATTAACTGCTGTAATAATTATATGGAGTATTAGTAGATATTAACGACCATATTTTCCACAGCAGGTGTTTGGTCCCCACCCACCTCAGTTCCGCTCTCCACTCTCTCCGCTGCCTATTCCCTCACTTCTAAGATCTTCTGTACTTCCAGAGCCCTCTACAATGTCTTCTCCTGATGGTGGCTCCTTTTCCTTCACTCCCGCTCTCCCTGGCCACTAACAGGCACCCCACCTCTTTAGGCACATGCAGATCCTTTATCATTCACAAGAGAGTGAGTCCACAACCACCCAACCCACACGCACACATTCAAGGCCTTGATATAAAATGGCATACTAACATACACACATCATCCGTTGTGCCTTAAATCATCTTTAGGTTATCCATAATACCTCATATGATATACATAGTTACTATACTTTAGGCAGTAATGACGAAAGCCTGTCCGCACATGCTCAGGCAAAATGTCATTTTCTTACAAAAAATGTTTTGATCTGTGTTGGCTGAGCCTGCAGATGTAAAACCCAGTGCTCTGAGGGCTCTGGTTATGTTTTGTAAAGGGTCCCCAGTGTTTCTGGCCCTCAAGGGCTTTACCTCTCCTTACGTTCCTTAACTCAGCAGCCCCTTTGCAACATTAAGAAATCTTTAGTAAAATGTCTGTTTGTTAGAATTTCATTTCCTGATTAAACTTTGACAACAAGAGTGTTAGAAATCTATGCCTTTCGGTTTTGGCTCTAATGCTTCAGTATCATACAAACCTAAAGCAGTCACTGAAAATCCCCTTAGGAGGAAGTCCTCAAATACATAGGATCTTAAAATTTTGTCCTGCTTATTCTTTTTTCATTCACTGCTCTAAATGCCAGTCTAGACTCTGAATTTCTTACTTTTCCTTGCTCTCTAGGAGCTAATTTATCCCATCTTTATGTTCTCACTTGGAGCTGCAAAAAGCGGAGATAGAGATTTCTTATAACCTCATGGAAGTTACAGAGATTTTCCTGTGTTCTGTGGACTGAGGATAGCATACTTCTCTCTCCAGAGCACTACTGATAGACAGAAACTATATATGAGGATATTATAACTGTAATAATCACTCTAATGATTATATTATTCATAATTAAAACAATGGGTAAATATGTTATGGTACACTTATATGTTTAATGCTATATAGCAAACATATTGGTAAAATACGCACTCAAGATAGGAAAAGGTACTAACTCTTTCACTCTTTAGTTGGTGCATCCTAGTTGACTACCTTCTTCATGTGGTCATTGATTTATAAGTACTGAAGAGTGCTAAAGTTCAGATGGAAAGTTGGCATAGATATATGTAAGAATGAATATGGACTACATGGACAGGTCTGTGTATGCAACACTTTGAGGACAGTTTTGTGTGTGTGTGTGTGTGTGTGTGTGTGTGTGCGTGTTTTTTTTGTGTGTGTGTGCTCTTCAACTGTTCATTTACTGACTCATTAAACATGTGTCAAGAGCTTTCTTTGTGCCGAGCACTGAGGACCAGGCTTTAAGAAACAGAGTCCGTGCACTCAGGCATCTCACTGTCTGAGCGAGGATAGCCCCTACCTACCCACTGAAGTGGCAAAGAGCATAGACACTGAATGTGACAGGAAGGGAGACATCAGTACTTCTTGGGTATATACAGAGGGAAAGGCAAGGTCACTTGGGCTTTTCCACAAGAAGCCAGTGAAGTGTCTCTGCTTTCCTAAAATAAGTAAGTATTGAACATGTTTCATAAGAGAGCACATAGTCAAAGCTTATCAAACCTCAGGCAGCCAACAAAAATAACTAAGTAGGAACTGGGCGGTTGCTGCCCATGGCGCAACCCACACTTTGTGAGAAGGTGGGTACCGCGAGTCTAAACTCAGTGCAGCGACACATTAAACAACTTCACCGAGTGAGCATGACATCACTCCTGAGACCCCTTGACTTTACAATATGTCTTAGCAGTCAACAAACACTTTCTATAAATGAAACTCAGAACAGTTTCCTCCCAGGAGCGTCAAATGATAACCACTAACCCCCTAAAGGGATCAGCACTCTAGAAAATGTTGGTTATTTGAGCAAATGAATAACATTTAGTAAAAAGATTATTGTACAGAGGAATCTATTTCTAACATTAACTGCCGAGCCACAACCTGCCAGGTCCCAGAAACAAGCGTGGTAAAGATAGAATGTGTATGTGAAAGAAGAAAATATTTTGCAAGGATAAAGGTTGTCGGGCACAACATGAAACATTGCATAATCTCTAGTGGAGAAAAGTGCTGGCACACTTGTTTTATGTCCAAAATAAATGAGTTTAGGGGTTCGCATGGTCTCGTTTGCCTCTATTTCTTCACTCTACTGTGTAGCCCCCAAGCAGCCTTGGGGAATAGAGAACTGAATCTGTGTACCAGGTTCTGATACGTGTTTTACTTGTAAAACCAAAGCACAGCTGGACTTAGTCTCAGGACTGTGGTTTGCAGAGTCCTGGCCTGGAGGGTTGGAGACTTCCAGCAGGGGTGCTGTTGAGAGGGGGCTGCTGGGTAAGTTGTCACAGACACAGAAAGCAAGGGCGAGTGTTCTCCAGAGTGAAGGAAGGAACAGACTACATTCAGTAAAGGAAGAAGTGTCCAATTTCATTCACATTGGGGGAACATCAGCTGTTTAGACCTAAACTTAATGGTCTTCTGGGTTGAATTTTAACATTTTCAACAAGCTCATAAACAGACGTGAAAGCTACACCGAACAGCAGGTTCATGTGTTGGAAATGGGGTTAATGAAAGTTGTATGAGCAAGGAGCAGAGGGGGTATTGTATCATCGGACCCCAAAAGACTTTGAGAGTTCCCTGTAGGCTCCATCTCCTCTCTTTGGTATTTTAAGGTTGCATACAAGGCAATGGTTTTCACTATGGTGCTTCCATACTCGTGTCATTACACTTTATTCCTAATTGTCCTCTCTCTACCCTCCTGATTCCTAGCCTCATCTTGCTGTCTACATATTTCTCCCCAAATAATTCTCCATTCATTTTCATATCTCCTCCCACTCCCAAAAACACATACACTTTTCAAGGTTCCACCAATTCATAGCAGCACTATCCTGGTGATCCAAATCTTTAACACATGGGCTTTTAGGAGACAGGATCTTAACTATAGGAGTGATCATAAAACCAAGAAGAGGGATGAAATGGTTTGATGGTCAAGTTCAGTTTCAAATATGCTTCATCTGTGATTCCCTGAAACATCAACAAAAAAAAAAAAGTTTTCCTACACTGATTACTTAGAAATAGATAGCCACATGATCCACCTATATTACTCTTGAGCATATACCCAATCCTACTTATATCAATGTGTGTTCATCTGTGTTCATTGCTGCTCTGTTCACAATAGCCAAGAAATGGAACTTTTCTTTATGTCCATCAACTGATAAGTGGATAATGAAAATGTGATGCATTTACTTAACAGAATATTACCCAGCTATTAAGAAAAAGAAAATCATAAAATTCACAGATGAATGGATGGGTGGAAACAATCATTCTGAGTGAGGTAACCCAGACCTAGAAAGACAAATGTCATGTTTTCTCATTTATAGATGCTCGTTTAAATTCCTGGAATGCCAACAGAGGCCAGGAAATTAATGAGAGGCTTTGAGGAGGGAGGATAGGATGCAGTGGTATAAAAGGGTAGAGGGGAAAATGGAACCAGATGGTTAAGTGAAATGGAATTGGGAATACAGTACAGGAAAGATGACATGGAGATAACTAACACAAAGACCTTTTGAATAATTTATAGAAGCCCATTGTTGTGGAAGCTCCCTAAAAATATACATACACATACATTAAAAAATAGTTTAAGGGGTGTCATCCTATTAATGGAGCAACAATGTTCCTACAAGGCACCACAGGCCAACAGACAGAACAGTGCCAGAAATTCATTACCTATTTTGGAGATGTTCACTATTAAGCTCCCATAAACTCTCAAGTATTATAGGCTATTGCCAATGCTCTTGGCTGTCCCTGCCTCTCCCCCATCTGCCCTGCCACTGAACATAACAACCAAACACCATTATGTTTTGCTGAAGATAACACATACTTTTGTTTTGTTTTTGTTTCTTTTTATTGAAAATCATTTTTTTCATACATTATATTCTGATAATGGTTTCCCTTTCCTCAGATCTTCTCAGCTCTCTCTACCTCTCTACCCATAAAACTCCATGCCTTCATTATTTTTAGAAAACAAGTAGGCAAACAGAAACAAACAAAGCAGAATAAAAAGAAAAGATAAAGTAAAAGAAAAACATACACACACACACACAAATAAAAAGTACAAAATCAAAAACCGTAATATACAATACAAGCAAATGACAAGATTTAAAAATCCGGAACAAAGCAATAAGAGACAAAAAAACTCTCTCTCTCTCACACACACACACACACACACACACACACTCACTAAATTAGTTGTGTGTTGACCATCTACTGTTGGGCATTTGGCCTATCCTTAATTGAGCTTATATACCCAGTGAGACCTCCTTTACAGGAAGTTTTCATTTGAAAATAGCTTTCTAACACCACATACTTGAATGGTAGAACATGGAGAAATTAACCAGCTGCTGACCTGGAGGCTTCATCCCTGCTGGCCAGCCTTCTTAGTAGGAAGTTGTTATGCAAGCTATGGAGGAAAAAAGTATCACCAGTCTCACCTAGCTGTGAACCTTACAAGCTCCAACAATAACCGTTCCGGCAAAACATGCCTACTGGTGCAATTGTGGCATGTGTGGCAAGGGAGCGACCAACTACCTTTTGCTTGTCATCAAGGCCTATTCCACACAATGACACACATACTCGGTATCTTTGTTGGGTCAAGAAGCTGTGGCTATACTGGTGAGAGGACATAGGGGAGAATCTACTCCTGTTATTCTGATAAGGAGACAAATATTAAACCAACTCTTAATGACTTATTATGATACCCCTGGACTAGTATCCCTTTCAACCTTTACCAAAGAAGCTTTTCTCTTCCTTTCTTTTGCAGCAGATAGTGATTAACACAGACAACTAATCAAGGTGCAGAGAATAAGAAATTGTAGAATGTTTTGGCTCAAATAGGACATCTATATCATGCTCCCTACTCCCAAGGATCAGAATTGTTGTGCAGAACTGGGTGGAAATATTATAAGAGCCAGAAGTGTCATACAACTACAGTGAAAGAGTGTTTTCCAGATACAACAGGGAAGTTGCACGTATGAACCTATGGTGGTTTTGATAGCATGCACAAGACCTAAGCAAGCTCAACCCAGACAAAATTTCAGTAGGGAGGAGGAGGGAGCAATTGATATCTACTTAGAGAGACAGAATCAGTTTTCTTTAAGAGTGTGATCCCAGAGATGGCCACTATGCTCCAGTAGGGATGACCACAAACTGAATACATGGACATCACAAATTGGACTTGATGAGGTTTTTAAAAATAAGAACATAAAGTTGGGTGGTTAGCAAAGAGGGTTGCAGGTCTGGGAGTAGTTTGGAGAAAGAGGTTGAATATGGATCAAAAAATATATGAAATTTTGAAGAACTAATAAAAATAAGAAAAGAGAAATAAACTAGTTGAAAAATATGTTTACTCAGTATGGCCATAAATAGAGGCATTAAGCTTAGAAATGTGTCTGGCTAGAGTTCATTGCCTAGAGATTAATGCTGAAGCTTTAAGAGAAGCCAGAATTTCTTGAGGAGAGAAATAAGATCACAGATAACATCTAAATACCAGTAGAAGGAGAACAACCAGAAAATAGCACTCAGAGCCTGTGTTAAGGGTAGGCCAGGGACTGCTCAAAAAAGCATTAAAAATATGTTCACTCATTTAATCATCACGTTAATCTGCATGCACATTCTTGATCCTCATTTACAGAGGAGAAAACTGAGTTATAAGGATTGTGAGTGTCTTCTGTAAGCTGCACAGGCCAATTTGACTCTGAGTAGTTTGGCTTGCAATACTGCTCCTGGCAGAAGAATGAGGCCAAAATGAGACTGCATGCTAAAGCAGAATAAAAAACACTGAGACCTGGTAAGAGAAAGGTTTGAAGCAGACAAAAGCATAAATGTGCATTAGGACACAAAGGGTTTAAGACGCTGGGGCAGTATGACAGGAAGTGTACTCAGTCCAACACACGGCAGTCACTGCACATCATACACAGAACAGCTGCTCTTCCAAAATGCTGATGTCCTAATCTCTGAGAATACATGAGTGTCCCCTTGCATGGCAAAAGAAACTTTCCAGGTTCCATTACAGTTGCTGAGGTGAGGAGATTATCCTGCAGTATAGAGAGCATGTGACCTTCAGAGGAAAGCACCTTCATGGTTGGGGTCAAAGAGAGACTCTTCCTACGGGGAAGAATGGGTCATGAAGGAAAAGAACAGAGCGGCTCAAGGAGCTGTCAAAGGTGATGACACATCCTCCCCTCTGGCAGGAACAGAGCTCTGCTAAGTCTGTAGTTCAACAAGATCTGCACCTCACTTGCATCCACGGAGCAGCAAGACATTTCAGGGGCTACTTTAAACTGCTCGGTGTGACTGTGCTCACTGCAGCAATGAAAAACAAATGCAAGGCTGCATTTCTTCTTAACAGCTTCCCTAGAGAGACTGATATCCTGTCCACTCCAGGCTGAGGTGGTCAGCCTCATGAGGGGTCCTTGAAAGAGAGATGATGAAGTTAGCTCCATCTGAACTTTCTTAATCAATTTTTAATTTACTTAACTAACCAAAAAAAAAAAATGCTAATTCTCAAGCTTCTAGAAATTTATCAAAACCAACTCTAGAGTACAAGCCGGTAATTATTTACTGATTATAGCTCTGTGTTCATCCATAACATTACAATTCAGTTCCTAGCCACATAATGTATCTCTGTGGACACTTGGTTTGACATATGTTTGAAAAATAGGGACAAAGGGACATTAAATTACATGGAGTTTGAAACATAGCTTTTAAATCAACTTTTTAATTAATAATGTTGAGGATTTATGTGATTTGAGTTATAAAATTGATCCTGACTAACCTCAATGCTCACACAATTAAATTTCTGATATAATTAATAATGGATAAAATCCTTCCAGCAGTTAACTATTGTGTTTTAAAGCTCATTTGAAATGTCCTATTCTTTAAAAAAATCACATTCCATTTTCCTTAAACATTTATCTAAAATATATAAATCACCCTCTATTTATTTGTCAAGGGATTTGAGATAGCTCAAAGCAAAACATAGATTCACATGTTTTCACTGTGTATTAGTTTTAAAAGAACTGGTTTTTACTATCATTGTTGCATAGTGTGGAAAACGTATCCCTAAGCTCAAATTTTGATGTGTCAGTGAGTTCCATTGGATGCCACTTTCATAGCAATGGGAACACTGGAAGTTGGATTAAGTCATTTGTAAGTACCTCATCAGCAAAGGGGGATGACATGATGGAGACTCCCAGGAAACGGGAGGGGAAGAGAAAATAAGCATGATGCTATCGCATAAACACATACTGGCCACGTAGTACCAACCCCCAAATTCAATGGCAGTCATCGTCCTCTGCAATAGGCTTTCCCCCTAGATTAGGGGGGGGTCTCAAAATACAATTTGAGTTAGGAGAATTTTTTTCTATTTTCATTTGCTGCAGGTACCAACAAGACTACAAGCAAGGCCCCAGCCCAGCATAGACTCACTATGAGCTGGTACGTAGCAGTGCCACAACTGGACTGAGTAGTTGATATGGAAGCATCATGGCTGAGGACATGACCTAGGGTCAGACTGTCCAAGCTGAGGGCTTCTTTGGCTACTTGCTGTGTGCTTCCAATCACTGTCCAGGGCCTTCAAGCTCCTTATCTATAAAAACAGAGGTGCTGACGGCACCAGCCTTCAAGCTGGAAGGATTTCACTTAAGAGGCACAAAAACTGGGACTACTCACAGATATAGAGCAACAATGTCATGAAGACAAACAGATCCATGGTTTTAAATTGTAGGCTCTGGCCCTAGCCAGTGTTCTGGTTCTACGATTTTCCCATTGTGTGGCTTTGGACAGGTAACTTGACCTAATGTAGGAGTAACAATGATATTTGTATTGACTATCAATAGGATTGGATTGATGATACCTACTATATCAGTAAGGCGTGCCTCTGGGACTGTCCATGAGGGCCATTCTAGAGAGGACTGACTAAGAAGGGAAGACCTTCCTGAGCGTGGGTGGCTTTATTCTATCTGCTGGAGGCCTGGATAGAGAAAACACTAGAAGAGAGCACCCAGGGATGTAGGCTTAGACTTTGCCATGGCATGAACATCCCTGACCTATCATATCCTCTCTCCTATAGATTATTATTTTTTGAGATACAGTCTTACTCTGAACCCAAGTTGGCCTGATACAGTGTGCAGTTCTGCCTGTCCTCAGGTCCAAAGCAAGGAAGTCAGTTGACCATGAATTAAAGTCTCTGAAATCATGGGTCAAAAGAAATGTTTTGTTGTTGTTGTTGTTATTTACTTTAAGCTGTTTCTCTCAGTTATTTGTCACAGCAATGGAAGGCCTAACAGAACCCATAGGGCTGTGTGTAGGGGTATGTGTTAATGCTCCACTAACACCTGGCTCAGAATGTATAAAATGTATATTGGCTGTTTTCTTATTGTCCCTATGAGTAGCATCATATTGCTTTCTTTATTGTGCACAGACCTAATGCCAAAAGTCCCATACTATGGGGTCATTATTATTACCAGTGCCACTTTAAGAATGAGCAAGCCAGCAGAAGGGAGATTTAATAATAAGTTTCATTCACTGAATTCTTGACTGATGGGCCTCGAATTGTAGCCCTTTAAAGGCAAGAGACAGCGTTGTAGCCTGTGTCATAATGGAAGCAAATGTCTTCAAGGAAAACAGACTGAGAAAACAGGGGTGTGTATTAACTAGCGGCGGCCACACTGCTTTCCTTTCTCGTGGGAAGTGTGTTTGGCTATAGGACTTCATAAACATACACTGTTGTAGCTAGGAGAAAACACACAGATTGCTACTCTAGTCTGACATTATCATTTTCATGATGAGGACAGCGAGGCACAGAATAGCTCAATGGTGGTCCTAAAACTATTTGATTTCAGTAGTAAAATGAATAATAAGCTGAAATCACACCCAGTCCTAATCTTTTCTGTCCCAACAAATTGCTATGGCAAAATGGTAGACAACTAAATAAAAACTCCTTTAACATCATAGAGTACTTGCTATCAATAGTAGAGAATTTGAGGATTAGAGTCAGCCTGTGCTTGGAGCACTTGCTGAAAGTGAGCTCTCCTGAAAAGCCCTGCCTAAGGGTGCACTGGACAGATGTGTGCACTGCCTAGGGGTACACAGGGCAGGTGTGTGCACGGGAGTGTGGGTGTGAAGGGGATTTCAGAGCTATGGACAGATGTGTGCACTGCCTAGGGGTGCACCGGGCAGGTGTGTGCACGGGAGTGTGGTGTGAAGGGGATTTAAGAGCCATGGTCACATAGAATGTCCTTAGGCACGAGGTGGACCAAACACCCTCCCAGTCACCGCCCAGCTGGATGCTGTACTAAACACGTTAACGTCTTCCATCGAGGGCTTGTGTACAGGGGACGGTAGTGAGTCTCACTGGCAGCGACTTTAAACTTGTTCACTCACAGAGCAAAGCCTCAGGAAGGAAAGCTCAGAAGGGCAAAAACTAGGGTGCTCTTGATTCACTGGAAATGCAAATTAAATTCTAACCTACAGAACTTCATTGTTTTATAATTAACTTCAGAATTGCAGTGTTGAAATATACTTTGAGTACTGCGATAAATCCTAGTGTTTCAGAGCCAGGCTCTCTGGGTTAACTAGCCCTGGGCCCCTGCAGAGGGCACCTCTAATGTTTCAGTTTGTTTATCCAGCCAGCTGGGGTAAAGACAAGGTCTGTATCCTGGTAATTATTATAAAGATGGAATGAGCCACACATTTTAAATAGCAACTTTCTCTACAGAATATCCACTAAACACTAACCACGGCTACTTCTGTGACAAGATGGGAATTAAATAATTTTAATTTTCATCTTCCAAAAGCACTCACCCCACTTTTTGTTATTATTGGTGTTTTGTGCTTTTTATTAGGTCGTGACCTCTGATGCCATCTCCAGTTTCTCAGTTTGTTCATCATCCTCCCATGTTACCCGCTCCTTTGAGTCACTGTAACCACCACACAGTATGTGCTGGCTGTTTCACGGTTCCATACACACACCTGTGTCATCCTTCCTGACTGTATTCTGATCCCAGGTGCTGATTCTCGCTCAGTTTGACATGCCCCACTCCTACAAAAGGAAGCTCAGGCATTATCTTGGTGGAACTCCACTCTTCTGGGACCATCAACCATTCTGCAGCTCCTTCTGAAACGCTTGCAGGTTCAAACCTGTACCTTCCCTCTGCCTCCATTTCAGTGAAATTCCATAGACTTCTGTTTGAACCACACAGAAACTTTCTCTGCTGGACTATGCTCATTTGCCAATGTGCCCCAAGTGTTGGAGCTGAGAGGGCGTTCAGTGAATTTCTGCAGAAGGATGAAGGAAAAGAGAGGTGGCAACAGTGATAACTGCTGAATAATACCAACCTCTCGCTTGATGTGGGGTTATGAGCCCGACTGAAAAAGTTCTCTGCTTACACTTTGTTAGGTTGGCAAATGTCTCTATACGTTTCTCCAGAGGACAAATCAGCATTTAATTATTAATCCATTAAGCATTTGTGATGTGCTGTGAATGCTCACACTAACACAAATAAACACCTTGGCCCACAGGGATGCCTGTCTCACAGCGAGAACACAATTAGACTTGTACTCTAGCAGACATGTCTAACCTTTTGACTCTGCGATATAATACATGTCTACAAAATTCACACTCAAGAATTGAGTGTGTGTGCCATCAGGTTACAGGAACAAATCGCAAAATAATCTCATGTTTAGAGCAGGTTGATGATTTTATGTTAACAACATGAAGGCCTGCAGCTGCAAGAGTCATCCTTTCTGAGGGTCTTCCCTAGAAGCCTCTGAGTTGTGCTCCCTTCCCTGTGACATGATTGCTGTGGAGAGGAGAGGCATGGAGACAAGAAGGCTAAAGTGACTGTATAACAATTCATGCAGTATTTATGTGGGTCTGTTCCAGTGGCCTGCTTTCACTGACAGAAATGTTAGCTGCACTAGAAATTTTTAGTCAGGGAGATTTATGGTATCCAACT
Source organism: Meriones unguiculatus (assembly GCF_030254825.1). NCBI lineage: Eukaryota > Metazoa > Chordata > Mammalia > Rodentia > Muridae > Meriones > Meriones unguiculatus. The sequence continues at coordinate 97,139,721 of NC_083350.1, forward strand.
CAATCTACTAATCCAAAGCAAGCTTAACCCCATCTTATCCCACTGTGAGTCCATTTGTCTGTTTTACAAACTTGCCTGGGATTGACACCCTGATAGAGGAGAGCAAAACATGAATCTCCTTTAGGAGTAGGAATTCTACCTCCTTTGTGCCACAAGATTCCTCCCAAGGGATAGTTACTTAAGACACACTAACTCAAATCTTACAAAGGCCTTGCCAAGGTCTGATGACTCAGAAATAAATATTGACTGACAAATCGAAGTCTGTGTCACTGAGACTGTAAAACTGAAGATTTATCAATTGTCGATTCACTTCATTTAAAGAATTCTCATTCTCTACTGAAAGCAAATAAACCAGGAAAATCAGATGCTCCCCTCATTAAAAAATAAAACACAATAAAACAAAGCAACCAACAGCCAAAGAACAGTACTCTACAGGGAGACTGAGCCAGCGCTGCTAAAAGACAATCACACTGACTTATTTCCATGCCTGTTGCTGTAGAAAACATCAGGCAGAATCCACTCAGCAGGAGCCCCCATTGGCTCTAGGTTGCTGAGAGTCTGATTCAGCGGGTGGTGATGGGGGGTGACACAGCAACTTTCTGGTATTACCACCAGATGTTCGAACACATATCCACCTAGAATCCAGTGAAAACTTCCTTGGTTCTTGGTAACAAACTATCTAGAGAAGGCAAAAATAATTGTCACTGACTGGTGTCTCTCTGTGTTGAAAACAACACCAAGCATGAATTCATTGGACTGTTTCCTTAGGGGACAAGACTGAGTCAGATTCACCACATATCTGCATTGTGTCATGTTTAAATTAAGCTTATTAAATCAATTAAAAGGCTTTGGAACCTCACTCCAGAACATATTCCTCTGCTGCTGGCCACCATCTGTCCATTCTTCACCTTGGGGCTCTAGTTTCTGTCAATCACCATTGCATTCTCTTATTCAATGAATTCAATACTTTTAAGTAAAAATATTGAAAACATATACATATACATTTATTGCCAATTAATATTTGATGAAGTTTCTAAGAACACATTTTTGGGGAGAATTCTGTGTCTTAAGCAAATGGGGTCAAGGAGTCTGCTTTCTTTGCTTGTTAATAGATACTTGCCTGTTCTTATTCCCCTTTCACTTGTGCTTATATTCACAGCTTCCTGCCTTCTCAGGCACGAGCCCTCCCTTTCTCTTCTGCATCTCCTATTCCTACCTCTGCTAAATCACCGACAGCAGGAGACAAACATAGTTCCTCTCCTCTTTCTGACACATTTCTCGGCTCAGCATCCTCTTCAAACCATGGTCCCATTTTCTCACTTCTTGTCCATAACTGTGGCAATGGCTGGCTCTCCAGTGGGTTTCTGGTTGTTGCCCCATCCCGACTCATGCCTTATGTCATGTCTCATCACCAGTAATTCCTTGGGATAACACTGGTGGTTTTCTAAATTTCATAAAGAACCCTGCATGAAAGCATCTATATAATTTGTAGAACTTGATAAAATATGAAAAAATGGACTCCTTGTTAAAACTGTGTAGAATTTCAAGGCTAATAACAAACCATCAAATTAAGTATGGCATACTGTTACATACAGGATCTCTGTGCTGCCACATGGGTGGCATGCCCACAAAGCCAGCTCTGATTCCTCTCTGTCTAAATGCAGGAAGTCCCCAAACACCATCTCAACCTGCTTTCTTCCTTTCACTGTAGGGCTCCCCTTCAGGGTTTCATATGCTTTCAAAGCTTCATAGCTATATTTTTGCTGGTAACAGTTAAGATCTCTACTCTCGGCTTCTCACCTGAGGCCCCCATATGTGTTTAGCCAACTGCTTTGTTGGCATCCCCAACAGGATATCTAAAAAGTTCCTCAACCGTGATCAAAACCAAACTGTTGAGTTCCTCCTACTTTCTCTTCACAACTCTGCTTCTACCTCTGTGATCTGATTTCAGTAAATAGCATCTTCCATTTTCTCAGATTTCTACGCCCCAAGTTTGAAAGCCACTTAAGATATTTTTTTTATTGCTCTCATAGTGTAGATCCAACAAAACAGCAAATTCTAACCTAACCAACTTTTTCTATGTCCACTGCTTCCCCTCTACTTTGCTGTTTAGCTGATAACAGGGAAATAGCATGTGTCACTGAATACATGGGAAAATGGCATTGGAAAAGTTTAGAGGCAATTTTGTATGAAGTTCATAGTACTACACCCTGGTGTTTGATAAATGGCAGTTGTAGATAAGGTGATTATTTTTTGTTATTGTTGAGAATAAAAAACTTACTAAAAGTGTTATTGATGTCATGGACAGACAGAAAGACAACCAACATTCTCAGGGCAAGAATTTGGATCCTTAGTGCCAGAGAGACAAATAGTACAGCTAGGGGCTCTAAAGACAGGAAACAGGACCTGCCTGTTGAATTTTATTTAAGCTCATCATCATGGTAACTAGTTATCCACCAAAACCAATTCCTTTTATTTCCCCTGTACACAATGAGACTACATTCTCGGACTCCTCTGTAGTGCCCTTGTCCACGTGCTTGAATTCTGGGCAGTTGCTGAAATGAAAGCTGCCCTCGTTCACAGAACCTTCCTGCATCATTATCCATTCTATCTTTTCACAGTTTTCTGGCTGCTTGGTGTGCCAAGGCTGACCTTGGAAACCACATGTGAAAAATGGCCGTATCTATCCCTGGATCCCTGGAGTCAGGGCAGTGTTTCCCTCTCTTCAGAACAGGAAGATAGGCTAAGTGAAAAATGTGTGCTGGCATAAGCTCTGGGAATACTGAAGTTTTTACCCTGATACAGCCCCGGGCCTGATGCCAGAGAAGTAGGAGAGAGAGAGCTTAGTGTGGAGGCTTAGACCTCAGAGCCTGCACATGAGAGGAAACCTCTTCTATTGATGCCTTGCCTTGTATGACCTCCGCTGATGCTCAAGTAAAGAGTGTCCACGGGTTTGCTGTTGTTTACTGGCATATGGTAAACTATAAATAAGTACACGTTAAGTCCGAGTGTAGTGAGTCAAGGCCCTCATGGTGTTGCAATATCATTTACATCCCATAGAATCTCAAGAAAGCATATGGATTATGAGATGACACTACTTGCAACAACTTATAGAAATTACATAACTAATCTTCATATGGCTGGTGTCCCATTTTTAAACAAATTACAGCTACTTGAATATAAATTAAAGTGCAAATGAGGTCACCCTCGAGGCTCTTTGCTCCGGATGTACATATTAAGAAAGATCTTGCTGAAATATATTAGTTTTCTGAAGCTAAAAGAATTGCCAGATTGGACTTACATTTATTTTTAATGACTTGCTCAGCTCAAAATGCATGTTAACGCTACAGCTCACTGTCATAACAACTTAGCACCATAAAACGCTATGAAAATGGCAACTTGGACACATAAACTATGTCTCCAACCACATTAGTTTACAAAGAATTTTCAGAACACAGAACTGACTTTGAGGCCACAGTTCATGATTGTAGGAGGCTGGTCTACGACTTTCAAGTGCCATACCTAGTCTCTTTTTTTCACTATGCCTACGATGGCATCTATAATGCTCTCATATGATCATTTTGCTTTTGTGTCTTTCTCTTATCTGAAGGGAAACATAGAAACAATGAAAAGGCAGAAAAAAATTTTTTTGATTCTCCAAGTTAAATTAGGGCATGGCAGTTAGTGGATACTTAATAGATGATCAGTGAATAAGTGAAATAAGAGTGAAAAGTTAAAGCAATGTCATTTGCCAGTAAAGACTAGGCAAACAGCACCATCAGGCAATAATAACTTCTAGACTGAGTTACTAGTAATTATTTATAGGTGTAAGGACATGTCAGCTAAGTTTGCAGCTAAAAATTTATTCATTTGAGCACCGCACACTAAGCAATCTTTTATTATGGAGTTATGGCCTTCTAGAAGTTATATGTTGAAAGTTTCATTCCTAATGCCATGATATCAGAATGTAGAACATTTGTAAGTGATTGGGTGAGGGGAGAGAATGCCAATAAATGGTTAGGGCTCTCACAAAAGAGCCTCCAAAGAACTTGCTCAATCCATTCAAGGTACCAGTCAAGGACTTTGCAGTAAGACAGCCATGTCTGAGCTAGGAAGCAAATTCTTAGCACACCAATTCCCATTGACTTGATTTTGGAGTTCCAACCCCCCCAACAAAAACTGTGAGAAATACATTTCTATTATTCATAAATATTTAGGTCTGTGGTACCCAATTATAGCACCCCGAATGGACAAAGATACCCTGTGTAAATGGTAAGTAAGTAGCAGTCCTTGATCGCCAGGTACTCAGGGCTCAGGAGGAGAAAAATTGATAAAAACACATTACAAAGCACCAGATGTCTTTTGCTCACCAGAAGGGCAAACAGAGCACATCAGATCACAGCTCCGGAGACAGCTAATTGCGTCCACTTTCCCTAAACGTCACTGTGAGGAGAAGCTGACTTTCAAAGAATGGCAATAACGTCCCTGTCTCACCCTGTCCTTTTTTCACAACACAGACATAACAAATGACCTTCTTTCTTTGAGTAACATCTCACTGAGGTCCTAAGGTGATTAAAAAACCAGTAATCGCAACATGATGAATAGAGATGGACTGCCACGAAGAGCCAGCAGAAGCTTTCCCAGGGCCCGGTGAGCATCTGGAAACAGTGATGCTCGGGAGAAATGGTGCTGCTCCTTACATGTGGATTTTTATCATCTCTGGGCACTTAGCAGAAAGAAAGGTTCGCTAAAGACAGAGTGACTGTGTTCATTCTCCAGGTGGAGAAGGACACATTCTATGAACACCTGAAAATTTGTCATGGAGAAAGAGGCTTCCCCATGGTCCCAAAGCTTACAGTCTTAACTTACAGAATCCCATATCATAAACATGGAAGTCTAAAAGAGATCTGAGGAACAGATTAAAAAAAAAAAAAAAGCCAGCAGGCTGCTGTGTATAGGATCTTGATATTGATTTCCTGGACTGTAGATTACTGAGCTCTACTACTAAGGTTTATTTATTGTCCTGCATTCTAGAAAAGGAGCTTAAAACACTAATTAAATTTTAAATGAAAGCAATAGGTGATAAAAGTGACCCAAAGGCTAAGGGATTAAAATAAATCATGCTGTAATGGTATTTAAAAGTTGAAAAGTACTCAGGATGCAGTTCTTTTAAAAACTATTGCAAATACATAGGGTGATAAACAGTCATGAATCAAAGACTATACTATAAAGAATTAATGAAAAGTTCAAATGACTCCTCACTATATTAACTTGGCTTTTCAGTAGATGGTCAGTGCCTCTGAACTGAAGCCTATTAGCTGTAAAATAAGATAAGAATAAACATCAAGGCTGTCCACTGTCCCCATATCTCTTCAACATAGTACTTGAAGTCCTAGCCAGAGCAATAAGACAACTAAAGGAGATCAAGGGGATACAAATCGGAAAGGAAGAGGTCAAAGTGTCACTATTTGCAGATGATATGATAGTATACATGAGCGACCCCAAAAATTCAACCAGAGAACTCCTTCAGCTGATAAACACCTTCAGCAAAGTGGCAGGATACAAAATCAACTCAAAAAAATCAGAAGCCCTCCTATATACCAAAGACAAAAAGGCTGAGAAAGAAATTAGGGAAACAACACCCTTCACAATAGCCACTAATAACATAAAGTACCTTGGTGTGACCCTAACCAAGCAAGTGAAAGACCTGTTTGAGAAAAACTTCAAGTCTCTGAAGAAAGAAATCGAAGAAGATATCAGAAGATGGAAAGATCTCCTGTGCTCATGGATTGGTAGGATTAACATTGTGAAAATGGCCATACTGCCAAAAGCAATCTACAGATTCAATGCAATTCCCATCAAAATACCAACTCAATTCTTTACAGACCTTGAAAAAAAGATTCTCAGCTTCATATGGAGAAACAAAAAACCCAGAATCTCCAAAACGATCCTGTACAACAACAGATCATCTGGAGGTATCTCCATTCCTGATCTCAAGCTGTACTACAGGGCAACAGTAATAAAAACTGCATGGTACTGGCATAGAAACAGAAAGGAGGATCAATGGAACCGCATAGAAGACCCAGAAATAAATCCACACACCTATGAATACTCGATATTCGACAAAGAAGCCAATTCCATTCAATGGAAAAAAGACAGCATCTTCAACAAATGGTGCTGGACCAACTGGATGTCTACATGCAGAAAAATGAAAATAGATCCATATTTATCACCCTGCACAAAACTAAAGTCAAAGTGGATCAAGGACCTCAACATAAAACCAGATACCCTAAATCAATTGGAAAAAAAAGTGGGGAGCAGCCTAGAACTCATTGGCACAGGAGACAACTTCCTGAACAGAACACCAACAGCACAGGCTCTAAGAGCAACAATCAATAAATGGGACCTCATGAAACTGAAAAGTTTCTGTAAAGCAAAGGATACCGTCATCAAAACAAAACGACTGCCTACAGATTGGGAAAGAATCTTCACTAACCCTTTATCTGACAGAGGACTAATATCCAGTATATATAAAGAACTAAAGAAGCTGAAAAGCAGCAAACCAAGTAATCCAATTAAAAAATGGGGAACAGAGCTAAACAGAGAATTCTCGACAGAGGAATATCGAATGGCAGAAAAACACTTAAAGAAATGCTCATCCTCATTAGCCATCAGGGAAATGCAAATCAAAACGACCCTGAGATATCACCTTACACCCATCAGAATGGCCAAGATGAAAAACTCAAGCGATAACACATGCTGGAGAGGTTGTGGAGAAAGGGGAACCCTGCTCCACTGCTGGTGGGAATGTAAACTGGTACAACCACTCTGGAAAGCTATCTGGCGCTTTCTAAGACAAATAGGAATAGTGCTTCCTCCAGACCCAGCTATACCACTGCTAGGTATATACCCAAAGTTTGTTCAAGTACACAAAAAGGACACTTGCTCAACCATGTTTATAGCAGCTCTATTTGTAATAGCCAGAACCTGGAAACAACCCAGATGTCCATCAACGGTGGAATGGGTACAGAAATTGTGGTAGTTTTATACAATGGAATACTACTCAGCAATCAAAAAGGAGGAAATCATGAAATTTGCAGGCAAATGGTGGGATCTAGAAAAGATCATTCTGAGTGAAATATCCCAGAAGGAGAAAGACAAACATGGGATATACTCACTTATATAGACCTATAAGATATGATAAACATAATGAAATCTATACACCTAAAAAAGATAATCAATTGAGCGGACCTGGGGTAAGATGATCAATCTTCATTTAGAAAGACAGATGGGATGTGCATTGAACGTATGACAGGAGTCTACTGAGCGCATCTGAAAGACTCTAACTAGCAGTGTTTTCAAAGCAAAGACTCATGACCAAACCTTTGGCAGAGTACAGGGAATCATAAGAAAGAAGGGGAGTTAATCTGATGGGGAAAGGATAGGAGCTCCACAAGGACCAAATATATCTGGCCACAGGGTCTTTTCTGAGACTGACATTCAACCAAGGACCATGTATGGATATAACCTAGAACCTCCACTCAGATGTAGCCTGTGGTAGCCCAGTAACCAATTGGTTTCCCAAAGTGAGGGGAACAGGGACTATTTCTAACAGGAACTCAATGACTGGCTCTTTGGTCTCCCCACCCCCGAAGGGAGGAGCAGTCCTGTTAGGCCACAGAGGAGGGCTTTGCAGCCAGTCCTGAAGATACCTGATAAAACAGGATCAGATGAATGGGGAGGAGGCCCCCCCTATCAGTGGACTTGGAAAGGGGCACGGTGGAGATGAGGGAGGGAGAGAGGGAGGGAGGGACTGGGAGGGAATGAGGGATCGGGACACGGCTGGGATACAGAGTTAATAAAATGTAACTGATAAAAATAAAATAAAATAAAAAAAAATAGCAAAAAAAAAGAATAAACATTGAAATAATTATAAATGCACTCTTTTAATGGAAGTCATAGGGTTGTCTGCAGTTTTAAATATGGTGCATTTTAAATAGGATCTGCTACAAACTGTATAAAATGCAACAACATGTCAAAAACACCAAGGGCATCCTTCAACTTAGGATCTTGACACCTGTCTTCAGCCTCCAAGTCCCAGGAACTCCTCCCTCCTGTCACAGTGCTCCCAGCATGCTGTTTTCTATTGGGACCCTAATGTAGGATTCTAACAGTGGATCATTCACTTGAGAAACACACAAATGAAATCTCGTTGGTAGGAGGGAATGCAAGACAGGTAGCCCAGGAAAAGTAACAACCTTTCAAGTTGTCACCAGTAGTGGCATAGGATGAAATGCAGGTGGAAAAGAAGGTACTTTCCTAGACCAAATGGCCTAGGCACTTAATTGCTATGATAACAGTAATGATTATAATCATGGTTGAAGTTTTTTGTTTGTTTGTGTTTGGTTTGGTTTCTTCACATAGGCCTAAAAAGTGTACAGAAGGAAAATGAAGAGTTGAACTCTCTGAATGTATGATCATTGGTATGCATGGGGAAACTTAGACTCCCCCATAGCTACTATCTGCAAGTATCACAGGAATTGCAGAGATGGTGTGAATACAGAAGACTCCAAGAAAGCAGATGTAATAATTCCTTATCTTCATTTCATTCAGTCAAAACCAGAACCAGGTTTATGGTAGTAGACTAAATATACCAATTTGACTGGGCAGCTGGATACCAAGTGTTTGGGCATACCTGGACGGGGTCAATGTCTGAACCAGTGAACTCACAAAAGCATTTAGCCATCCCCAGTGTGGGCAGATCTTACCTAACTCCCTGAAGAACTAAACACCACATGGTTACAGTCTTTTTTTTTTTTTTCTCTATGCCCAACTTGAGCCAGGAAAATGTTCTTCTCTTGCTGTTGGAATCAGGCTCAGATTGAAACCTATAGCACTTGAACTTGCACAGAAACTATGTTGTTGGGTTGTTCCTGATCTCCCAGTTTTCTGGCTCCTCACCTCGGGGAGTTTCAGCCTCTATAACTGCATGAGTCTTCTTATGGAACTCTTAATAGTGGGAGGTGGCGGTGTACCCCTGACTCTTTTGCCAGCTCTTGGGACCTTTTTCCAGCTACCGGATTGCCTTGAGATGAGGGTTTGTGCTTAATCTTATGGTAACTTGTTTTGCCATGTTCGGTTGCTATCCCTGGGAGGCCTGCTCCTTTCTGAAGGGAAACAGAAGAGGAGAAGATCTCAGGGACAAGAGAGGTAGGGGGTACTGGGAGGAGTGGAGGGAGGGGACTGCAGCAGGATGTAATGTGTGAGAGAAAAATAAATAACACATATATTTTATTTATAGCAATATATATATTCATATATAAAGATTGAAAAGTAAAAAGAGATAGTTATTGTTGACACAAATCCAGTAAGTCTGAGCCAATAAGAAAATCCAAAATTAAATTAATAACGTAATAAAAAGTATGAGAGCAGCACAAATAAATGCATGAGTCAAGTTTTCAAATCTCTCCTCCTCAGCCCTGTGACACACACACACACACACACACACACACACACACACACACAAGTTCTTTCTAGCCAAGGAGTAGCAGAAGTAAAGGGGCCACGGAGTGCCACCATTGGGAGTAGACAGCTTATTCTGGAGTCCAAAACCTCAACAGTCATGCTTTGTAGTGTTCCTTTATTCTCTTGCTACTGATTTGAAGAAGGAGTGTATCTGTAATACAGTCTCCTCCAGTGACCCACAGACAATAGGATTTCCTGTATCCTCTGTGAAAGAGACGAGGACTTTTCACTTAGATAAAAGACGAGCACGTGTAGCAGGCAAAGGGTCTGAACTCTTCTGGAAAGCAGTGCCTCTCCAAATCTTTCTTTTTTTCTCCACTTGATCCTCCCATTTGAAGGGCTAACAGGAATGGACTCTGTCAACTGCTCCCTGTGCAATGGATTCCATCAGTTGGAACGCAGGCAAAGACAAGAATGATGGAGAGGAAGTGAGGTCAGTACCCACTCCGATCCCTCCTGTAGAGTCATCAGGAACTGGCCGTTAGCTCTGCCAAGGCACCCTTTCATCCCACTCCTTTGAGCCTAGAGGAGATAAACAGAGCCCCTCCCAGGGGCTACACCATCGCTGAAGTTTCCTTAGACACTGCCCACACCTTTGCAAACAATCTCTTCATTACAGTTTACTCGCATCATCTCAATTTGAGTGTACCATCTGTTTCTTGCTGAGCCTGAGATTCATATAGCTCCAACAGGGCTATAAAGTATTGAGTTTATAAAGAATCATTTTGTATTTTCTGAACACACCCCTGCCCACACACCTACGCACTGCATACCCCCACACACTATGATATTACATGACCAAATTAAGTCCCTGAAGCAAATTGGGGCTTATCTATATTTGTGCATTGGTGTGTGTGAGAGGTTGTTGAGAAGATACCTCTAGAAAACCCTATGCCTTGAGGAAAGTGAAGCTATAGTAACAGCCAATCTCAAGGTGAAAGTTTCCCATTTTATGAGCCTACTTTACCAACTAGGAACCTGCTTGGAACAGAACTGGGAAATATTTGCTAACAGTACATGATTACTCTGTGATTTCTCACTACCTGTTCCTGTTTCAGCAATCAGTAACCTGGTTTTTCTTAAGGGTCTCCTCTGCTGCTGCACTTTCCACAATTCTTGTGACATGTTCTCACTTATTCCCAAGACCCAGGACTTGTATAACTGGATTAGCACATCTTCTAAGCCACCATGGTTCTTTCAAGGATAAGCAATGTGACAATAGGGGTCACATCTTGGGACTCTTGCTGAAAAAACAAACAAACAAACAAACAAACCCAAAAGCTAGAGCAAGAACCCACGATGGCAGGGTCACTGTCAGTCACCCTGTAACTAGGAACAGGCAGTCTACGAAGAGAGTCAGCCCAGGAAAGGGACTGGAGAAACATGGTCATGTGGAGAGCCTGAGCCCCACCCGCTGGGTAAGACCTCATGGAGACGGTGTAAGACCTCATGGAGACGTCCTTTCTGAGTTTTCTTTTGTCCAAGGTACTTCGAGTTGAGTGCTTTCAACTGCAACAGAAAAATTTTCTAACAGTGACATCCCAAGGGCAGGACGACGAGACATAGATACCCGGGATAGAAAGCATAGAGAGGGTATTTTATTTTAGATTTTCAAAAATTACGTTCACTCTTGTGTGTCTGTGTGGAATTATGTGCACATAAGTACAGGAACTCCAGGAGGTCAGAAGATGGTATTCAATTCCCTGGAGCTGGAGTTATAGGTGGCTGTGAACTGCCCAGCATGGGTACTGGGAATCAAACTTGGGTTCTTTGCAAGAGCTCTGAGCCAAAGAGCCGGTTCCCCAGCCCCTGAAGAATGTACTTAACAAAGAATTCTCTAACAGTAATCAAATATACTGAGTCAGTTTGCTGTTTTATTATTGCCATGTCATGGCAATTTAAAAAATTTATTTTACATGTGTGGATGATTAGTCTGCATGTTTTTCTGTGCAACGTGCACATGCCTGGTGCCAGTGGAGGCCAGAAGACGGAGTCATATCTCCCATAACTGGAGTCACAGATGGCTGTAAGCTGCAGTGTGAGCGCTGGGAATTGAACCAAGGTCCTTTGGAGGAGCAGCCAATTTTAAACCTGAGTGAAATGGTCCTCCTTTAGATAGTCCTGCTACAAATGGCCGTGTTTTATATCCCTGTATATATATGTGTGTGTGTGTGTGTGTGTGTGTATACTATGTTGCATAAGGAGTATATAATATACACAATCCACTTTAAGTTAGCTTGATTCTTTTACTAGCTTTAAGTAAGCCTTATTTTAATAGAAGATTAGCTCAGAGAACTCCTGTTGGAGTTGTTGTGTTAGTTTAATTTTTCCATTGTTGGGAATGTAATCTCCAATCTCCCGGATGTTAAGCACGTACCCTCCCACTGAGCCTCTCCCGAGCAATTAATTACACAGTCTACCTCCAAATATACGTGGTCCTAGTTACATGCCTGCGTATCAGCAATAAATGTCTTAGGGTCACTCGGGAGATGTGGTGTTGATACAGTCTGGAGAAGGTAGGAAAGGATCCTCTTAGAGCTAACACTTGAATGCTGTGTACCAGTACCTTCGCCTGAAGACTGCACTATACAGACAGACTCTTAACCTGTTACCCTTTCTGTTGCAGGATGTTTGATCCCATTGTGAACCTCAAGACTGTGAACTATAAAAATCTGTTTTTTGTTTGGTGTGACACCTTTAATCCTAACGCTTTCTGTACACAGGATTTAATAAAATTAACCTTAGGCCAAGAAACCAGCTGACAGAGATTATCAGTAAGGCAAGGGAAGGGGGAGTACTTTGAGAGAAGCATATTTAAGACAACATGGAGAAGAAGAAGGCCACTTTTGCTCTTTGGCTCTTCTGCTTTTTAGCTTTAGCCCTCTAGCTCTTGGTCTTTTACCTTCTAGGACATAGGCTGAATAGGAAGGTCAGCTCTATTCGCTGACCACTTGTTATGTGCCAGGCATTTTTCTGGCTCTGTCCACTCATCTGTACAGTCAAGTGCCCATGAGAGGCTACAGGTGGTGCCAGGTGCCCAGGATTCACAGTAGATGAGACGCCATCCCTATGATCAAAGATTCTCTGCCTCTCTGAGCTATCAATTTTTCACCCCAACATCTGGCACCTATGTTTTCATTGGCAAAATCAAATGATTGGGATTTTCTTTTTCTAAAACAATATTTTGGTACCCAACTTTTATTCACCCATTTTAATTGTCATCGGAGAGGCTTGCCTGGATCTGTCTGCTAACCTAGGCCTAGTCCTGGAAATGTCTAGCCTCCATACAAACTAACCTAGGCCTAGAACGTTTTCAGCTTCTGAGATTTACTGCTGAGTAAGCTCACCCTTTCTTGTTTTTACTGATCTCTAGGTTGGCTGGTTCAACTCAGCTGTTCTGGCTCAAACTCCTCTCCCAGCTAACTTATGCAATCTGTCTTCTCACTCAGCCTCTGAATTGCTCTGCTTGGCCTCAAACTAACTCCAGCAATCTGCTCTGATCTTCTGGCTCCTTCTCATTCTCTAGCTTGTCTTGCCGTCAACCTCTCTCTGTAAAACTCCCTCTTCTCTGTCTGCATTGCCCATTAACTAGCTTCCCTTTCCTACCTCTTCTCATGAGAGTTGGGTATATCCTAGTCAGTCAAATCTTTCTCTGTTTTGTCATTTTCTCTGCCACTCAATTAAACATCACTTTCAAACATGGGATTAGAGGCATGTGCCACCACACCTGGACCTACGCTTTTTCTTTACCTGAAATGTGCTCTATACCAGGCTGGCCTTGAACTCAGATCTGCTTGCTTCTGCCTCCTGGATTAAAGGTGTGTTTGTATTCCAGCTGGATCACACAGACTTAGCAGATCTTTGGATGTGATCTCTTGCCAGGGAAGCCATATTCTGAGTTAAAATTCCTCTACACTGTCTCTGTTACAGCCACCCTAGGCCTGTTCTTATTACTTCAACATGATCTTTGTAAGACATGCTTTTGCTAAACAAACAAACAAAACCTACAAGAATTTCCTACTTTAGTCAAGATAAAGACTGAATCACCTGACCAAAAGGCCCAGTGTGGTATGGAGAACCCATTCTGGGGTTATTTCATCCCATCCCTATGACTCTGGTCTCCTTCCATGCACTTGTGCTTTCGGTTTCTTCTGCTGAGAACCCTTTCATCTCCTGTCCCTGTACTCATGGTTTCCCCCTCACTTCTATAAGCTAGCAGGTCTGTTTAAATAATATGTCAGCTAAACTTTCCTCTTCCTGCACCACTTAAGGACACAGCACCGTCCTAGTGTCACAGTTATAATTCCTCCATGTTTGTAACTGTATGAATTATTGATAGACATATATGTATGTATATCTATGGATTATATATAACTTAAAAGATATATGATATATATAGAGAGATCATATACAGACACATATAAATGTCCTAAAACAACATTTATAAGACATAGCTTTACTTTTTTGTTTTTCACCTATTATTCCAATAAATTAAATATAAGTTGCAAGAAAACTGTATTCAAAGACTTTGACCATGTCTAGTAGAGTAAGCTCTTCATATAAATTGGAGAATGAAATTGGGGAGGTCCCTGGGAACATCTGAGAAAGTGCTTGGACAAAGAGATGGAGATACAGAAAGGTGCCCTTCCCTTAGAACATTTAAATTTAGGAAGGGCCTGAAGGAGTAAGCAAACAAGGACCTGATGGTAACAGCCTTGTGTATGTAAAATTTCCAGATACCCAGAATTGTTTCTGAAGGGAAACAAATCAAATAAGGGCGGGCAGGTCCTTCACTGGACCAGGGAGGCTCACAAACAGCCCAAGTCGATAATATTTCAAGACTTCCCAATATTATGCATTAAGCACTTTTTGGACCAAATAAAATTCTTCACAATCCCCAGTGAGGCGATAAACCTTGAATCAATAGCTGAGCAGCAGCCAAGCTTCAGCACTGGAATTTCCCCTAATTACAATGCCCCCGTGGAAAGGTGGCCAGATGCAAGCTCAGCATCCGCTCCAAACAAGTTCATATGCAAATACAGCATCCTTCCAGCCAGAGCTGTCCTGGCTGTGCTTTTTTAAATGAAGTTTTCAAGGTTTGGGTGCAGGGAATATACAGCCTAAGAATCTATGTAAAACTGACTCTTTGCACCTGAGATTAAAGGGCTTGCTGAGGAGGTGAGATTTCAGCGGCTCACTCTGTGTGACCAAAAGGATTAACCCAGCTGACACCAAATATTCACTGACCACTTGTTATGTGCCAGGCATTTTTCTGGCTCTGTCCACTCATCTGTACAGTCAAGTGCCCATGAGAGGCTACAGGTGGTGCCAGGTTCCCGGGATTCACAGTAGATGAGACGCCATCCCTATGATCAAAAATTCTTCAGAGCAGGTACGGATCTATAAACATTCAATTACTGTGTGATGAGTTAAACAGTTCTGTAGGGATGGGAGAAAAGCATATTCTCTTTGAGCGGAGGCCTGAAAATTCTTTTAAAATGTAGGCCATCAAAAGTTTCAATGAGTATTTAGATGGTGTCATGAAATTTTCTACTGGGGGCTAAAGAGATGGCTTGGCCATTAGAAGAACACTCTGCTCTTGCAGAGGGACTTGAATATGGTTTCCAATTACCTACTCTGGGTGGCTGACAAGTGCCAGTCACTTTGTCTTCAGGGAATACGGTGCCCTCTTCTGACCTCTGTGGGTAATGCAAGCACACATCACACACACACACACACACACACACACACACACACACACACACACACGAGGGGGGGCAGTTGAGGAAGGAAAGGCATGTGCATTTTTTTTTAATCTTTAAAAGCAGTTTTCATTTCATGCATTTTATGAACCAGTGATACTATACCATTTGTTATATTAGCTAAGGCAGATTAGGTTCGGTTGAGGAACAACCCTATAAGTGTCAGTGATTTCTGAAGGTAAGGATTCTTTTCTTGCTCATGTGACTTGCCCATGACAAGTCAGCTGAGTGGCTCTGTTCACCATTAGATGCTACAGCCAACAGAACAGCCTCTATCAAAAGCTAGCAAACATGGATCTTAATGCTTCTGCTAAAACATGATGTCCTCACTCACATTTAACAGGGTAAGACAAACCACATGGCTATCTCTGAATCCAGTGGAAGAGAAAGGAGCCACTGAACGGTACTCTAGTCCAAAAGGGGGTGCTCTAGTTCCCATTCTGTGGTTGAAACAAAATACCCTGGCCCAAAACAAGAGGAAAGTCAACTTAGACTTACATGTTAGAGTACATAGGTAAGGGATGCAGGGCAGAAAGTCAAGGCAGCAGCCTGAAGGTTTGACTGCTTGCCATTCCACACAGCATGACCTCCAACTAGGGAACTTACAGTCAAGGAAGTCCAGCAGAAACCTTTACTTAAAGGTGGCATGCCTGTGTGCACAAGCTCATGTTCAGCTAGCCTCCTTATATAGCCCAGGACCACCTCCCTGTGGGTGGTGCTGCCCGCGGTGGGCGGAGACCTCCCTCATCAGTTAGCAGTCAGGACAGTACTCCATAGACATGGCCCACTGGCCAATCTGATCTTGGCAGTTCCTCAGTTGAGGCTGTCCTCTCAGATGACTCTAAGCTTTGTCAAGTTGACAGTGTTACCTAAGGTTGGAGGGAAGCAAATAATGAAGAAACGCTTGAAGAACACCACAAGGCTGAGACACAAATGAGGCCTGAGAGTGCTCTTCTGAGAGTGGTGTTTGGGTGACATTTTGCCCAAGGCTTAACTTTCTTTGCGTGAAAACTAACATGTAGAATGAGTGAAAATCTGGTCTGTAACACTCTCCCATTACAATCTAGCAATGTTGAGAATCTTACTTTTAATATAGGTTTCAGGCACTATTGTTATGAAAAATTATTAAATGAGGAAACTAGAGATATAGAAAAAAAACAGAAGCCGGAGAGATTATAGAAGAGCTATTGCAGTGAAGTTACTGGCAGGAGAGAGAAAGCTGATTTTAAAAAATGGACCCCAAATACTGAGATATTACTCTACAGCTATAGGAGACAGAAACCTTAATTTTTTTTTTAGAATTATAAGTCAAGCAGACATTATTCAATAAAACTAATAATCATGGAGTGGAGGACCAGGTAAATATATAAAACCTTAGTTTATGTGCAAATGGTGAGTCGTCAAATGGAAGCAATTAAGAGACTTTTGCTTGCTTATTTAACCATGGGGTTAATATTTCTAAGAAACAAAGACAGATAAGTAGAAATTAATTATTCACATTCATAGACAGTGTCTAATTTCTCTGTTTAGTATGGGATCTCTAGTTTTATTTATCAAATACAAAATGTATACAGTTTTTATAAAGCTAATTAAGACTTTCTCTCCCTAATATATCTTCAATCACATATCACAGAAGATAGAAATTTTATTTTCAAACATACATTACTGTTTAGGAATTAATACATATCATGTTTCATTTTCTCTTCTAGCTGTAGTGGTTTGATTTAAAATGAGGAATTTATTTTAACTTTCAGTTGGATTGATCTTTCTTCCTTCCTTCCTTCCTTCCTTCCTTCCTTCCTTCCTTCCTTCCTTCCTTCCTTCCTTTCTGTTGTTGTTTTTTAAGTCTTTTCATGTAGTACAGGTTGAACTCAGATTCATGACCCTGCTACCTTAACATCCGTAATGCCTGGACTACAGGCGTATACCATTGATCTGACAGATGTTGTTTTTTTCCATTATTGTATTTAATGAGAAAATTCTTTTAGAAAAAAAATAGGGATGTAGGCTATTTTAAATTTACCTTCTGAAGCTCATTGTCCCATTGCAAACTCAGAGAACATCTGAGATTAACTGATTTTTTTTCTTTCATATCACATTCCTCAAAGACAGCTGGTATAGGGATCAAACACTTCATTTCACATGGATGGCTCAAGATACTGACAGCAGAACTTGGAAAACCACATGACCACATTTTCAGTCCACTAGCTTCACAGTGAGTCACTATGGTGGAGTTCATCATGAGTGGAGCCTTGGAGTTGCCATACATCTCTGTTCAGTTTGGAGTTCATGCCCTTATATAAGTTATTACACTCTGTTTGCCTTTGTCTCCCAGAGTAGGGGCTGAAGTAAGGCTTAAATACTGTCAAGAATGTGAAGCATCATGTGGACAAAGCTCAGCGTCCCATGAACAGTGGTTATTACCATCACCAAAGCTTGCTCTGTATTGATGAACGCCACCACCCAGGAAACATTACTGTCCATTTGCTTCCCCACTTAAGATTTGTCTAAACCTCACAGAATGCGATTTGACATCCTCAGCCCTCTTATTAAAACTGCCCAAAAGAAATGAGAACAGTTACACACTGGAAATGTGCATGCCTCTGGAAGCGACCTCCAGATGTGTCTGGATGACTTCCTGATCTCCACATGACTGATGAGGCTTCTCTCATACCGTATGCACCACATGCTTCTCCTGACACAGAACTGCGACTGTCTTAAATATGATGAATGCAGCTGTCCAGGAAAGAATCAAATGGACCTCAGAGTCATCTGAGGATCATCTCTGCACAGCCTTACCTCACATCTGCTCCTAAAGTCCTGCCATGTTTCCCTCTTAAGTGTTTTAAGATCATCTGCTGCCCTGAACCATGAAGTCCACACTATTCAACAGAATAAAGACCAAGCCTTGCCTTGTGCTTTGTCACTCTGTGCCTCACCTGTGACTCCCCCATCGTATGAAACGCCTTTGGGCCCACATCTGGATACCCTCACTTATGCTAGAACAGTCTTGCCTCATCATGGTCTTGGTATAGTTGACAAAACTTCTCTCTGCCTATACTTTACTTCCTTCCAAATTCCTCTGCTTTGCAGAGCTGAGACAGCTGCCCTACATCTGTGTCCTGGAGCACCCTTTACAAGTAATTATTATTCCCTTGAAAACCTCCAATTATTGATGTATCTGTTTTCTCCAGCTAGCTGTGAGGACACAACCTGTGCTTTATTTTATTTCTCTTCTCCCAGTCCTGAAGAGAGAGTCACAAATGGTGCTAAATGGGTATTTTCAGAAAGACAGAGCAGGCTTCCTTCAGACATACTGCTAGCTTCTACTATAAACTAGGTAAGGCTCCTTTAATTGTGTAGCAATCATTTTCTTCGTGTTTAAGATTAGTAAGTCAATGATGACATATAAAATCCTGAGTCGACCATGTGTGCCTTGCTAATGCCAACACATACAATGAGAGGTAAAAACAGAAACTGCCACAACCATTTGACCAAATGCTCTGAGTCTTGTAGAGTGCCCAGTCCTTCTCAGACAAGTTGGTGTTCAATAACTGGTTTCCACTGGTATGAAAATATATTCCATATATATATTTTATTCCAAAATATATTCCATAGCATAGAAAGAGAGTGCTCTCAAAGGTCAAGTTGGCAAAATCTGAATAAGAAGCTTTAGTTGAACAACCCCACCTGAGACATTAACCATGTACGTAAGAGCTGCAACAGACAATGTTTTAGGGAAAAGGTTTACAACCATGAGAATTGGGCAACAAGGAATTCCCTAAGCATGACAGGGTGACAGCTGAAAACTCTACCACCATGTGTGGTAATTTTCAGATTACTTTGAAATATGCCAAAAGCATAAACTAAAACTGATATACAAATTAAATACATGGCTTGACTGTAACTAAAGAGCCCCGCGAATAATGATTTAGAAGATGTCCAGAGAACACGCATGATCCCTCTACCCACGATAAAATAATGGAGAACTGTTTTGTTTAATTTATTTTTATAAACTCTCTCCAGTATAGCATGAAGTTGTTTTGCTGGTAATAATAAAATCAAAAGACAGAAACTAGAAGCTACTGGAGATGAAACAGAAATAAGGGGCAGACAACAGGATGTGGTGAAAAAAGTTTACATCAAAGGAAAATAATGAAATATACAAACATAACAAAGAAAGCAATAGAGAGCCCAACTTGAAAACAAGAAATGGAATTCCCTAGCCACCGAAACAAGGAAGGCACTCGATGCCTGATCAGGAAGTACAAAACACTGGAAAATGAAATACTGTCAGGAGAAAAGAATGTGCATTCCAATAATTAAAGAAATAAAAAAGTTTAAAATATACTAGTTGTAATAGTGAGGAAGTGAAATTAGTGTGGGTGCCCACGAGTGGATGAGTGACTTTCAAATGTGATATAAATTCACAAGGAAATATTATTCAGCCACAAAGAGTAGAAGCTTGTCATTTGCAGGAGCATGGATAGAAATGGAAGGCAGTATGGCGAGTGAAATAAGCCAGACAGGACGACAGGACCACATGTCCTCTCCTATCTAGAGAACCACTGGAAATGTGACCTGAAAATGGAATAGTGATTGACAAAGCTTGGGAAAAGGTGACGAGAACAGCCTTAAAAAGACCCGGATTCTGTTGGTGCACATTGCATGCACGTGTCAAAACAGCAAACTAGGCTCCATGAAATGTTCAATTTTTAAACGTTAACACAACTTAATGCGTAAGTAAATACACGAAAAATACTATAAACCAAACACATTTAATGGAGCGAGTGAGGAGGCCCCGGATGTGGACCTGAGAGAGCAAAGGTTGTTTTGGGAAGGAATCTGAAAGAGATCACCATAAGACAGTAAGCTGATGAAGTAGATCGTATGGCTAAAAAAGTGGAACAGAATGCAACAAAGAAAAATGGAGAAACACGAACAATCCACCAGGAATCACGAGCAGGCAAATATTCAACCTTATGTACATATTAGTTCCAAACTGGGGGGAAAAAAAGAGGTGAGGAACATGATAATCAAACCTGAAATTTTTTAATCTAAAGAAGATATCACTTTTAAACCTAATCCAAATGCACATGGATAGGAAAAAAAAATGCACTCCTTCAAAGAAAAGGGAAAGTAGTTAAGCAAACAGAAGAAAAAAAAAAAGACAAATGTAATCAAAATGTATGACTGGCTTCCTCTGTGGCCTGGTAAGACTGCTCCCCGCTCACGGGGAGGTAATCAAAGAACAGGCCAATCAGTTCCTGTCAGAGACAGTCCCTCTTCCCATTACTATGGAGCCCACTTGGATACTGAACTGCCATCTGTAGCCCATGAGTGGTCCTTGGCGTATGAGACCTGATAGACTAGGATCAGAAGGAAGGAGAGGAGGACCTCCCTTATCAGTGGACTTGGAGAGGGGCACGCATGGGGAAGAGAGAGGGTGGGTGGGATTGGGAGGGGAGGAGGGAAGGAGGTACAGGGGGGATACAAAGTGAATAAGCTGTAATTAATAAAAATAAAAATAATTATTTAAAAAAGCAAAAAAAAGTATCATTGGGCCAACAGAATTCTCATCAGCTACAAAGGGTGTTAGAAAGCCATAAAAAAAAAATCTAAGAATGGCTAAGAAAATATGTGATGAGAAGAAGAAAAGTGGCAATCCTACTGTTCATGCATGAAGCAGAGGCATTTTCAAGAACGTAAGACTGATTTTTGTACTCACAGGGTTCGTGGAGCTGCTGCTCTTGAGGGGCTACACAGACTCCAGGTGGACGAGCAAACACAAAGAGCAGGAAGTAACTGAGGTGGGACTCATGTATGTAAATGGACATAAAACTTTTCACCTACCAGAGCACAAAAAGCAGTGATGGCTAACGTGGAGACGGTCAGAAAACAGGTATACATAAAACGCTCAGCCACCATGACAAACGCAAGAGTGGGAAGACCATAGCTCGGCTGTACGCAGATCCTTGGCTGATTGTGAAGGGGAAATGGTCTATTTTCAGCCTGCAGTGAGCACACATGTGCAACATTCATGTGGATATAGCCATCAGCGTTAGACTTGAATGGGGCAAGGAAATATGCTCTAACTTCTAGAGAGAGGCAAGTGGAAGACTCCCTAGGTTCTGAACTGAGGGAATAAACGAGGAGAGACATACCAGATTTTAAACCCAGAGTCAAGGTTTTCTGTTGTTGTTGTTTTTTTTAAAGACAGAAGCCAGGAAAGAGAGGGACAAGTGAGTGGTTGATAAGGACAGAAGAAAGACCTCAAAAGGAGAATAGTGCTTACACAGTGTGGCAAAGAAGACATTATGCAGTCACTAGAGAGGCCAATCTTTTCTAATGATTTACCTTCAACAAACATGAAGGTAAAAACGACCCATCCTCTAGAGCATCGCCTTATGAGTTATCTTCATGAAGATGAAAAACTCATGCTCAAAAATACACAATATGTTAGCAGTGAAACAAAAGACAAGGCTGGAGAGACAGCGCAGTGGTAGGGAACTTCTCAAGCGTGCATGAAGCCCTAGTTTCAGCTCCCAGCAACGCACAGCAGTGTGGGGAGAGAAAGACAGGAAGTAGGAAAGAATAGGGGGTTAGGCAGTATCAAAATCAATGCTCTGTTCATGAAAGACTATACGGAAGCTTTAACAAGCCAATACAACAGATAGATATGTGCTATACATATCCTAGGCAAATGGCTTATATCCAGAAAAATAGAAACAACTTTATATTCCTAAGAAAATGGCTATAATTATAGAAATGGTCAAGAGTTGTAAACAGATAGCTTACCACAGAGGAGACTCAGATGGTCACAAGACCTCTGCAAAAGCACTCATCTGCAATTGTCATTAGAGCAATGCCCAACAAACCCTCAGTGGGATTCCATTACAGACACACATGAATTATTTACTTGATCCAAGGAAGGTTATACCAACTTATATTTCCCTTAGTCATGTGAACCAGGGCCAACTTACTGCATGCTTGCTGACTGTGAAGGCTGTCATGTTTATTTAAATCAACAACCTGATGAACAAATGTGAAAATTTGTTGTTTAATTTGTACATTAAAATACCATAGATTTTCTTATTTTTAGATAATATCAACTAGAACATATATACATTTTGGAGTCACTTGTACCCATTTTTCTGTTGGATATCCTAGTTCTGGCCAAGAAGTTATCAGAAACAACAGCAGCAGCAACAAAAAAAAGTTTCAACTGTCTCAGGCCTTTCCTTACTTTCTCCTGCCTAGAACGCAGTACTTAATGTCTGGATAATGGCAACAGTTTTGTGAGCCCAAGGATCATAGTCAAATAAATGATCACTTTTAGAACAGCAGAAATTTGTATCCTTAGTGCCTCCCTTGAGATTGTCCCTAACTGCTCTTCTTTGGTATTTCTTATAATGAAAACTATGGAACTAATAAAGCCCATTTGGTTTAACTTCTTCAATAGCAGAATTTCTTGCCTCTATCTGAGTGCAATTGAATTAATAAGCACATCCCTTTTTACTGATTTAATATATACAATGTATATAATAAATATTATATTATACTCATTTATGAGTTAATATATACAATGTAAATATAAAATATACATTTTAAGTAAATTAAGTGTATTACTCTTGCCATTAATATTGAATGTGTACATTCATAAGAAAAAAGAATATAAATGGCAGAGACAGATATAAAATTCTATGAAAATAATTAAATGCAATAACAAAGTTGTAATACTTTGATAAACCTCAAACCAGGACAATTATTTCAACATACAGTAAAGGAACTAGACTGGCAATTGAGAGCCCGAGAGACTACTGCTTTTCAAAGGCTTCCCCCAACACACGCTGTAGTCCACACTGGCCTGATTGCTATTAACACCATGCAGAAGCTCTCGAGGTCCCTGCCCTGTTTCCTTCTACTCAGACTTGTTGTTTTTTTTTTTATATATCTATACCACATAAAGTATCTAGAGTTTAAAGGCAAGTCTTGCCAGGCTGGTTGTGTATCTAAACCCTATGGAGGTTCTTATGTCCCAAGAGTAAAATGGCAAATACCCCAAATGGAGTGTGAATCAGATCATTCTCTCTCAGACCTCAGTGTTTGCTCTCGCTTCCTCCCCACTGAGTTCTGCCCACCTTAACCTCCTTGGTATTCCATGGGAGGTGTTGGACTTGCTCCCATTAAGGACCTCTGTACCTGTTGACACCCTTGCTAGAACGTCACTCATGGCCTCAGCTCACTCTGTCACCACACAGGTTGCTGTTCATTTCTGACTGATGAATCCCCTGCTGGCTTCACACAGCCCTCTAACTTGATTTACTTTTCTCTTTCACGTTTAGCATCAAGTGATATGTCGTAGAATTACCTTGCTTTAAGCATCTTAAATTCTTTTTCTTTACTTTAAACTGTTTTATTTTAAGTGTGTGTGTCTTGCCTATCTATCTTTCCACTGTGTGTACACATGGAGGTCAGAAGAGGGTGTCACTGCCTTGGGACTAAAGTTTCAGTCAGTTGTGAACTGCCACAAGAGTGCTGGGAATTAAACCAACGTCTTCTGGAAAAGCAGCCAGTACTCTTAAGTACTAAGTCATTGCTACAGTTCTGCATTTTCAATTCTTTAATGCTATTAAAATACAAAGGAAAAAAAAAAAAAAAAAAAACATGGGCGAGCATCTAAATGCCTTGTGGCCATAGAAGAATTCACATGAAGAACTGATTTGAATAATACTGCTGAACTTGCTTATTTCGAATGAAAATTAAATGGCAGATGACCAGAATTGTCTGAGGAAATATATGTGATCATAAAAATAAAGTTTATATGACCTTGTGGGAGGGACAAACCAATGACTGGTCCAATTTGAGACCCATGCCACGAGAGGGAGCCCATCCCTGACACTGCCTGGAGGGCCAGGGACCAGAGGCTGGACAGCTCACAGACCTAGGACAGAACCACAGGCAATATTGAACAGAAGGGGAAATGTATAAACAACTTTTTAAACATTATAGTTCAAGAGGCAGAGGCAAGCAGATCTCTGTGTGCTTTAGAACAGCTTGGTTTACATGGAAACTTCCAGGCCAGCCAAGGCTACATAGTGAGAGCCTGTCTCAAAAATTTATAGTTAGCTAATAATAAAGTTAAAACTTGAGCATGCGTGGCTTCAAAACATGAGTGCTTGACAGCACAGTGACATGGGAATGTAATAGTAATTACAGATATACAAATTAGTAGAGATTTGTTGGAAGTGTTGTGTATTGAATATTAAGAATTTTCAAGTATTTATACTTTTTTTTTTTTTTACTGATAATGACCTTGTTTTATTCACAATACTCTGAGGAAAACACTTTGGAGGATAGAAATATCAAAGGAAGCAATGTTTCTGAATGCTAAGTACTCCTTGTATGGTGCAGAGAAGCTTTGCATTTCATATATAAATATTCCTTATATTTAGAAATTTATTATTTTAAACATAGTAAATCCCTGGTGAGTTTAAGAAAATATGACATCTCCCAGTATAGAATTTACATGTGTTTACATGAGTAGGTCACATCTTAGAAATGCCTCTGTGGTCCAAGATAAGCCCTCCAGTAAGCAAAATCTATCTATTTATCTAGCTGCTTTACATCTCAATTGTAGCCCCCTCCCTTTTTTCTTCCCTGTCCCTCCCTTTATCCCTCCCTCATTTCCCTATATATTCCGTTTTGACCCCCTCCTGCAAACCTGTCCCAGTACACCCAGTCTCATCAGGACTGTGTACTTCCTCTTTCACAGTGTCCTGGCAAGGCAGCCATGCCAGAGTGAAGTGACTGAAAGGCATGCAACAGAGACCATGTCAGAGACAGCCCCTGATCCCCTTCCTAGGGAACCCACACAGAGGCTAAGCTGCCCATCGGGTATACATGTGTAGAGAGCCTAGGTCTAGTCTGTGCATGGCCCTTGGTTGGTGTTTCAGTCTCCACAAGCTCCTCTGGGCACAGGGTAGTTGGGACTGTTGGTCTTCTTGTGGAGCTTCTGTCCCCTCCAAGTCTTTCTATCCTTCACCTCTCTCCCCACTCCCCACAAGGTTCCTTACATTTTGCCCAATGTTTGGCTGTGAGTCTTGGTTTTTATTTCAATCCGTTGCTGGGCAAAGCCTCTCAGAAGACAGCCATGCACAGATCCCATCTACAAACAGGGCAGAGCATCATCAATTGAGTCAGGGATTGGCTCTCTCCCATGGAGTGGGTCTCAGGTTGGGCCAGACATCAGTTCCACATTCCCCTGATCTCTGTTCTATCTTAATTCCTACATATCCTGAAGGCAGGGTAAATACTGGATAGAAATTTTTATAGGTGGGTTGGTGTTCCCCTCTCTTCACCAAAAGTCCTGTCTGGTTAGAGTGTGGCCTTTCCCGTATCCATGACTCCTGCCACCAGGAGTCTCACCCAGAGTATCCCCATATTCTCCTAGGAGCCTGCTCCTGTTGCAAGTCTCTGGCTTGTCTAAGAGGTGCCCCCTCCCATGGTTGCTCCTCTGTGTGTGCCCTCTGTCCTCCTGCCCCCGCTCACCCTGTATCTGATCCCCACCTTCATTTCCCTCAGTGTTCCCTCTCCTATCCTGTTCCCTCTCTTCAACAACTTCTGCTCACTATTCTATTTCCCCTTCTGAGTAACATTCAAGCATTCTCCCTAGAGTACTTCTTGTTCCTTAGCTTCTTCAGGTCTGTGAATTGTATGGTTATCTTGCACTGTATGGCTAATATTCGTGTATAAGTGAGTACATACCATATGTGCCTTTCTGGATCTGGGTTAACCTTACTCAGGATGATCTTTTCTAGTTCTATCCATTTGCCTGCAAATTTCATGATTTCCTTGATTTTAATAGCTGAGTAGAATTCCATTGTGTAAATGTACCACAATTTCTGTATCTATTCTTCAAATAAGGGACATCTAGGTTGTTTCCAGTTTCTGGCTATTGTGAATAAAGCTGCTGTGAACATGGTTGAGCAAATGTCCTTATTGTATGGTGGAGCATCTTTCAGGTGTGTGCCAGGAGGGGTATAGCTAGGTCTTGAAGTATGGCTATTCCCAGTTTTCTGAGAAAGTGGCACATTGATTTCCAAAGTAGTTGTGCAAGTTTACACTCCCACCAGCAATAGAGGAGGGTTCCCCTTTCTCCACATCCTTGCCAGAATGTGCTGTCACTTGAGTTTTTTTATTTTAGCCATTCTAACAAGTGTTAAGATGGAATCTCAGAGTCGTTTTGATTTGCATTTTCCTGATAACTAAGGACTTTAATCATTTCTTTAAGTGCTCTTCAGCCAGTCAAGATTCCGTTGTTGAGAATTCTTTGTTTAGTTCTGCACCCCATTTTTTAATTGGATTATTTGGTTCGTTGGTGTTTAGTTTCTTGAGTTCCTTATATATTTTGGATATTAGTTCTTTGTCAGAATTCGGGTTAGTGAAGATAATTTTCCCAATCTGTGGGTTGCTATTTTGTTCTGTTGACAGTGTCTTTTTCCACTGTCTTTTTCCAATGTCTTTTTCATTTTACAAAGCAAGGCCATCATATACAAAGACCAATATTCACTGATTGCCAACTGTGGCATAGTTTATGAGTTAAAGTTGGAAACATAACTTTGCAATAGCAGGATAATGATTAAATAAACTATGTTACATACATAAGGTAGAATATTAATGTGCAATTAAAAAGGTTTTTTAATTTTAAAAATATTTATCATGATAACAGTTGAAAAATAAGAATCCCATACAGATTACATAGCATAATATTTCAAATAAGTAAAATCATAAATACCACTTTTAAAATCTGAAGAAATTTCTGAATTTTTTTTGGCCATCTCTCCAGTCCCACGAGATTTGTTTCTATTCTGCCAAAGCCCAACTATGTCTCCAGCTGTGCTGTGCTGTCCGTCATTTAAGCTCCTTTACCCTTCTGGATGCATACAGAAAAAACAGGTCTCATTCAGACTTTGTATTGAAGCCAGACATTTAAAAAAAATATGTAGACATGGAAAAAGTGACCCCTAGAAATGCACACCTTTGTTCTGTTATGCCTGCTTCCTTACCATCAACCACTCAGGCAAAGACAGTTTCATACATGTATGAAGTAAATTTTGATTACTGAAAACCATTATTCTAATCTCTCTCAGACACCACCAAGTTCCTTTCCCACATTCAAGCCTTTTATTTCATTTGCTTTGCTCTTTTAAGACCCACGGAGTTTAACCAGGATCATCTGTGTGGCCATGAATTTGTAACTATCCACTGAAACAATGACTGCCCCTCCTCTAGAACCCGCCACTAGCCAGTAGTTCATCAGAGGCCTAAAGGCCTTTTTCTTTTCTTTTTTCTCTAATTTTATTTTCATTTCATGTTCATTGGTGTCTTGCCTCCATGTATGTCTGTATTTGGGTGTCAGAAGCCCGAGAACTGGAGTTACAGACAGGTATAAACTGCCATGTGGGTGTTGGAAATTGAATCACTAGCCATCACTCTAGCCCCCTAATTTCTGCATTGATATGGCAAAACTCGGCATAGTTTCCTCCTTTGCTAAAGTATATTTCTGAATTTCCTAAGTTGTATCAATAGGAAGAAAAAAAAGTAATCCGGTCAAAGAAATCTTAAAAGAAAATAAATGTCACATATTTAAAATGCAGTTCTTATGACCCTCAATTCTGCTGGCTAAAATGAAGGTTAATCATCTTGTTAGGTGTTCCAAGTACAATGTATATCTGTTGCTCACACTGAGAAATGATCCCTTAACATAATGGAAATAGAACCATTCTGTTTGGTAGGTGTGGCCAGGTGGTGCACAGCAGCTATAGAGGCCACTATGATAGTCAACATATAACTTTGCAGCTTTGATATGGCTTCTGTTTCACATTTCTTAATCACACATGGGGATTATTCCTTCTTCAGGGATCAATGGAGAAATTCAATGGAGAGATCAATTGATGAAATTCCAAGAAAAAAATTCCTCCCATGCTATCAATTATTTTACTGGCTCCTGATTAAACATATCAAAATAGTTCATGGACTCAATTTATAAATACTAGCAATATGAAAACTCAACTTGAATGGTCATACAGCTTTTAGAGTTTATGTTGCTTTTAAATACCTTCAATTTGTTTTAGCCAACTGCACATAACAGAAATGATGCAGCTATTCCCTTTAGGCTTGAAGTAAGCTCTGCTGTCATGAGCAGAGTGGTTGTGATAACCTATAGTCCTTGACAACAAAATAAGCAGGAAACCGCAGCTGACAGCTCTCTGTAACCTAGTGAAACTATCAGCATCCCCTAATGGGAGCGTGGAGGAATCACAAGCTCTTTACCTGCGAGTCCAGCTGCCCTCCCTCCTGCCCTGCTGCACACAGCCTCAGGGGTGCGAGAGTACAGAGGCAGTGGAAGGTTGACCAGGGCTTGCGAATGCTAGGTAGTGCAGCTGCTCCTGAGTCAGCCATGCTGGGGTGGGACTTTTCGGTGATGCAGCTGCCTTTGAGTCACGGTGCTCCTGCTTGGACAGAATCCTTTCTGTCGATGCCAGTTCTGTCCGGGGTGGACAGATTCTTTGTATCTCCCTATAAAGTCATACAATGTATAGCACACTGCAGAACTTAGAAGATGAGTGTGCTGGATGGCCACGGATATCGCATACGGCAAGGACCATCAGATAGCGGAGATTTGTGATAACATCTAACAGGATAATTAATATATCTGGCATGTTGGCAATATGATAAAGCATGTATCCAGTAACTTAGCAAAGACAGCACTGGAGATCTTCCTACATGTTCACAAGCAGGTACAAAGTGACAAGGGTGAGGAAAGGAACTCATTTCAACCTGAAATAGAAACCTGCAAAAACCGCCGGTGAGGAACTCACAGAACGAATCAGATATACCCTAGAACAGGAGCCTTGGAAGCTGTGAAAGAGGCTAAGAAAAAAGAAGTTCCCTGTCCACTCCTTCATGTAAGATGTTTGCCAAGACACATAGTAAGTAAAAGGTAAGGAGCAGAATGTCACATAGCATATATTACCATCTGTCTTTGAAAAATGGTAAAACTCAAACAAGGATGGCTTCTTCAATAGAGAAACTGGGGCAGGAGGGAGCTCTGCCCTGCGCGTCTTCTATAGTTTTAGAATTCGCTACACCTAACCATTGTCTGTCATGCTAAAAACCAAAACACTTAAAAGATATGTGTAAGATAATTTGCTTGCACATTTCTGTTTTCCTAATATTCAAAGCATTAATTATTGAAAATGACTCATTTTTTTTCTAGTAAAATATGTGTCTGGTGTAAGAGATAAATTTTCTCCAGTTGAGAACAGCAGTGGTTCCTATCCAAAGGACAGTTGAGAACAGCAGTGGTTCCTATCCAAAGGACAAGATTATTTAGTTTTCATTATTAGCTATTAATTCATTCCCTGGTTCATTTAACTATGATTTGTTTAACTTTCTCTCTGTGCCAGAAAGTGACAATGATACCAATCTTCTTTTCAGGAGCTCAGACTGTAGCAAGGAAGACAGAAAACTAAACATGAAACTTATTCAGCTTGCAACTGTCTAGCACCCACAGGGCCTGACAAATTGGTGCTGTGTGATAACTGTGGAATGAAAAGGAAGGCTGTGATGGATAACTTCATCGCCAGCTTGACTGGATTTAAGAGTTACCATGGAAACACACCTCTGGGTGTATCTAGGATGGTGTTTCCGGAAAGGTTTAACTGAAGACAGACTTCCCAGATAGGTAGGCAGTATCATCCCATGGCCTAGGGTTCCCATCCTTCACCCAGGCAACATGACCATCCGTCTCACCCTCCTCCCTCAAGCTTTTCTGCTGTGATGGACTGTGTAGCTTCAAACAGCAAGCCAAAATAGACCCTTCCTTTCCCTAGGCTATTTTTGTCAGAAATTTTTCTCACAAAAGCCATGAAAGTAACTAATGTGAGCCAGGAGGGCACAAAGGGAACCCTGACAAGGCAAGAAAACACGACCAAATCAAGACTCTAGAGAAATCCCAGAGAAAAGAAGTAGTTAGCCAGGGCACAGAGGATGTGAACCCATGCTCAACCACAGGTAAAAGTTAAGGAGTCTGTGGAACATCCAAGAACCTACAACCAATGGGTTGGGTTAAGAGACATGCCGATTGAGGTCATGGGCTGAAGCAATACACCTCTGCAAAAACAAGAGCACAAATTCTGTGCTTGTGCAAAGTGATTTGAGCACAAAGACATCACTAGGCACAAAGGTCTCCAGGCAATGGAGTCCTACAAAAG
The DNA here is from genome assembly GCF_030254825.1 of Meriones unguiculatus. Taxonomy (NCBI): domain Eukaryota; kingdom Metazoa; phylum Chordata; class Mammalia; order Rodentia; family Muridae; genus Meriones; species Meriones unguiculatus. Next base: position 97,170,286 of record NC_083350.1, read on the forward strand.
CAGTTTCCAAATTCAGCTGTACATCAATCTCTCTGAAAAACAAACAAAAACCTAATTTCAGGTCTTGTTTTAAAGTTATGGAGATCACAGGGTTCTGGAATCTGCATTTTTATAGTGCTCACCTGGATATTCTGAAAAAAATTCTAGCATAGGAACTACCAGTACCTGGGCCTTCTGACATAGACTGCTTTGGGATAAAAATACCCTCCAAGTTACTAGGAAGGAAACAAGGTAAACAATTCTTTGAAAATTCCTCCAAACTGAAGCGCTGAAGATGGCAGAGGCCTGGCTTTCAAGGACTCAAACTACAACAGTCAAAGGAACTAAAAAGCAAGGACAGCATGCCAAAGCTGGGTCTGTCCCCAATGGGAAGGAAAACAGACATTTCAGATACAAAACCGTTTTTTTAATTATTTTAAACTTAGTATGAGGCGCCACAGCAGGCAATGTAAGTTAACATTATATTTATCTCAGCCATGTATTTAGAGTGGGGGCCTCATATTTGGTATCCAAATGATTGTCCCATTTATCACCTCAGTTGGCCTAAAAGTAGGGCGCTTTCATCATCATAGGCAAATTGAGGCAGAGCAATACGCTGTACTGAGATACCTTGAAGAAGCATCATGTTCACAACTCTTCGCTGCACCAATGCAAACATTCGTATCTATTTTTGGTTTGTCCTCCATTCTGAAATCATCTTGGCCACTGTTTGAGGCATTTCGCAAGATATAATTACACAGAGGTTCCGACGGAAAGACAAAAGAAAGATGGGTGGGGGAAGTGAAGGAAAACCAAACCTCCCTACGAAGGTATATTTTTAAAAACTTAACAGCCTTGAATCTAGATGAGTCATATACTAAAAGAAACACCATCCACCATCCTACCCAATCTGCATAGTGTTTCCTCACCAAAAGTTAAGCATATGTTTATTAGACATATTCATTCACTCCTGTAATGGGTAATTTATTGAACACCCATCAATAGCAGGCACTACGATAAGTATTACATAGTGGTGAACAAGGCTATCCTCTCCCAGCCTCCACTCCATATCCTGGTGGAAAACATTAGACAACGCATGAGGATGTGGGGTAATGTTCTCTGAAGTAGAGGACCAGGATGCTAGGGGAGCAAGCAAGGTAGGGAGCCATGGCATCAGCATAGGGTAATCCTGTCTGGGAGGTGTGAAAGCTTTCCCTGAAGGACTCTGCTAAACCTGATGTGGACAATAAAAGTCAGACTGGGAGGAGAGAAAACGGCAGAGAATAAGTTTGTGTTAATATTAGCAGGTTGATCAGGGAGGGGATGAAACAAAGATAGAGTGAGCAGCATAGAAGATGGACAGAAAGGAGGTAGAATGGTGTGTGGAGAATGGAGAAGTTTCTGAGGTGGAGTCAAGAAAAGAAAGGAGAGTAGGGAGTCCATTAAGAACAAAGGCAGAGAGACCAGAGCATGGGATCTACTTCATACATATTTTTATGCATTAGCGGATGGTCACTTCTGCCACAATTTCCAAATAGAACATAAAAGGTCAGAGCTTTGGCCATGGCCATGGTGTCACTGCTGTACTTTATCCATTAATCTAATGGTCTCATTCAATGCTAGAGTTTGGATGTAGCTTTGGCTCCAAATTATGTAAAAGTAGTAACAGTTGGAGAGCAGAGAATTGAAGTACATACTGTATATATTTCTGTCGGAGTAATGATGTAATTTTTGGAACTTCATAATCTTTGTTTTGAGTTGAGGTAATGTAGGCTGGAAGAAAAATTTTTCTGATGGTTTCATAGCTAATAGCCACAATAAGGTTGTTTTTAGCATACCAAATTATCAAGTGATATGAGGTGACAGATTTTCAAAATGTTGCCATTGGGGGGAGTTGTACACAGTTCTTTTTGCATTTTTCTTATAACATGTCACGCAACAACAATTACCTGAATAATAAATGCAATTGAATAAAGTAAAATCCATGCTCTACCCGAAAGCTGATGATCAGAAGAGAAGAAAGTATGGTGACCATTATGTATTATGAATCTCTTCATCTTTTTTCCAGAGTTTACTATGGATTATTCTGGGTCTTGGGGTATTAAGTCATCACTCATGAAGAAGGTACTAGCTGCAGGTGTCCTTTCTAATTACTGTGCAACCTGGTCTCTTGCTCCTAGTAACTGTAAGATCAATTGGTTATAATTTTCTTTCACAGATTTGAAGACAGACCTCTCTAACAATTCTCCCATGGCCTGACATTGTCAAAATAGCAAAATGAGGCTTTCAAATCAGGTCTGTGTGACCCAAAAGCTTAGGATATTATGTTGGAACCTGGGTCCTAGGTCCTTTCCTTCTGTGGGCTATTAAGAGCCTCTGGGCTTCTAGATCTGCCAATGACAAGCCAGATGACCTCTGGTTTCATTTCCAGTTTGAGCATCTTTTAACTTAAACCGAAATGGTAAAATATGCTGAGTAGACGATAAACAACTCTAAACTATATTCTCTTTTTTTCCATTTTTTCCTCTCTTTCCTTAGTCCTTACAGAAGCAGATGGGCTATAAAGTGATTTTGCTCTTTGGAACTCTTCGAAACTTCATCATATATACAATCTATCTCCATGTTCATGTATCATACATGTATAGTATATATAAACTGTACCCAAGATTCTTTTTTTTATTTTTAGGACAGAGTCCTTTATATAGTCCCAGCTGTCATGCTGCTCACTGTGTAAAGCAGACTGGCCTGGAACTCACAGAGCTCTGCCTGTCTCTGCCTCCAAAGTGCTGGAATTAATGGCATGTGCCACCACGCACAGCTCTGATGATTTCTTTGTTATTGTTAAGGATTTGATGGTAAGTATATTTAGCCAATTTATTGTCTCATGAGTGTCCAGCCACAAGCGTTTATTGAATAATGCCCTTTGGCAGGAAAAATGAGACCATATCTCGAAGCCATTTCAACCCTTCGGACCCCAGATGGTTTACAACACCACACCCTCACTCTGCTCAGGAGTCTTCGAAATTTTTAACTTGCACTTGACTCACACCGCTGAGATGTCCTCCCTTTCCTCTGACCCTTTATAGCTTCTTAAAAGGCCTGGGTGAGCTCACTTTCCACCTGCTTCATTGTCTTCTGTTCACTGCTTTCTCCTCTGCAAGCACATCTATCCTTCCTCCTAACTCATTCACATATCATTGCACTTGGCTCATTTTGCTCCTCCTCTGCCTTCCTCTGCCTTCCCCTGACCTCCCACTTTGTGGTCCCAACACTTTCATGTCACATCGGAAAGGAATTACATGTTTTACTTCTTGATCCATCTCATTTTCCTTGATGTGATGCTCTGACCCTCAATTTCTTCCACTTTTATACAAATCATATAACTTCATTCTTCTTTGCAAAAACTCCATTGTGTGTCTTTGACTGATCATCTGTCAATGGGCAGCTAGGCTGGGTCCATATCTTGAGTATTGTGGCCAATGCTGCAAAGGATAGAGGTGCAGTCATGTCCATGGAATGCTGACCTAGATTCTAGGAGTGGTATAGGTAGATTACATAGCTGTTTGTGCTTTGAGGAACTCTATTCTGATTTCCATAAGGGATGCACTCTTTGCATTTCTGGCATTTTATAAGGGTTCCTCTTTCCATACACCATTTCCAAGACTTGCTGCCATCAGCTTTAGCTTCATGATCACCCAACAGAACTTGACAGAGTGGACAACTATCTTCCTGAAAGCTCTTCTCTGGATTCAACAATAAGATGTCTTTCTTGTTTGCCACATTCTCCTCTGTTTATATATACAGACTCTCTTTTCTCTGTCCATCTATTTAATTGGCAGCTCCAGGCCTTTGCCCTAAGTCGTCTTTTTCCCTCCCTCTCTCTCTTTCTTGTGTATATCCACCTCATAGTATACCATGTTGGTACTCTCAAACATACCTCTTGTTTTGACCAGTCCTCTGGCTGCCTATTCAATAGTACCATATGGGTGTTACACAGAGCTTTATGGTAGTTGATTTTTTTTCATTTCTCTCACTCTTTCCAGATTCTTATTTTAAAAACAAAACAATCAGGATGTAAAGTAAATAAACAACTTAACAAAAAAAAAGTCAATAAGGGGCTCTACCCTCTCTCTGCTAGTTAATAAAGAAACAGCACTCTTTCCCCTCTCCCCTCTCTCCATTAGTTAATAAAGAAACAGCCCGTGTCTATTCATAGTCCCTGTCTATGAAGTTAAAAAATATATATCTTAAATCTATCCATTTCTCTCCATCCTCACTTACTCTAGCCCAAGCCACCAGCCTGCTTTTATTTATCAGGTAGTTTCCTGGGCTACAAACAATGTAGTTACCACCATGGAGCCTACACACAAGAAAAGGAAATCAGATGCTAAGTAAAGAAATAGTCAGAAAGACTTCACTCAGTGCTAAGAACTGTGAAGCAAAAAAGAAAAATAGGATAACGAATGGGTGTTGTCAAGAGAAAAGAAAAGAGAGAAATTAAATACTTAGGAATGAGACAGGGATGATGGGAATTGTGAATAATTTAGCACAGAACTCTCTAATAAGCCCGTACATGGTTTTGATAGGAATAAATAAGCAACAAGTTTATTTTTAGTTCAACTTTAATCAGGAGAAAATTGTCTAATAATTCTAACATTATTTCCCATTAACTAGTATTTCAATGTGAACTTCTCACTATATATTTCTAATTGAATTCTAGACTTACTCAATTATTCTCAAAAATACCCCATTATTAAGGTAAAAATCATTTACTCTACAGTGACTATCTAAGGCTGTGGTTTCTCCTTATTCAAAATTCTAACCAATTTAAAAGTTATTTTATCTGTGTTTGAGGGTATGGTTCTCATTTGTAACAACAATAGAAGCTTTGGTGCTCAATTAATAGTTCATCCATTTTCTAAGTTACACACTCTTGTCACATTTTTCCAGGGTACTTTTTAAATGTTGGTAAGGACCATATTCTATTAGATGCAAAAATAAAGCAATGATGTTGTTAGGCTCAGGGATGGGGTGTCATTATATACCCATTGGTGACCCACCAGCTGTCAGCGGATAGTTCCAATTCAGTAATCACACACAGGGCCCTAATTAAACTACACCAGTCACAAAACAGAACCAAGAATCATCAATCCGGAGAGGGGCAGGTGGAGAGATGAGAAGAAGCCAGAAGAGGATAAAGAGAAAGAGTGTCAGTAATCAGCACACATTATATACATAAGAAATTGTCAAAGAACAAAATTAATCAATATGTTTTTAATCGGGGATGGAAGGAATGAAGGTTATCTTCTTTTATTTATTTATTATTATTTATTTTTTACAATTTATTCACTTTATGTCCATATTGTAACCCCCTCCTTTATTTCCTTCCAGTCCCACTCTCCCTTCCTCCTTTTTTCCTCCCTGTCTCCTGCCCCTGGTCCAGTGAAAGAGGGAGTCCTCCTCCCCTACTATCTGACCCTAGCCTATCAAGTCTCATCAGGACTGTCTAGGTCCTCTTCCTCTGTGCGCTGGCAAGGTGGCCCTGCCAGGAGGAAGTGAGCAAAGAGCAGGCAATTGAGTTCATGTCAGAAAGTGCGCCTATTACTTGGGGACCACATGGAGACTGAACTCCATGAGCCATATCTGAGCAGGTCCCTGCAGGTTAGTGCATCAGTCTCCACAGCTCACCCACTCCCTGGCCCAGATTTTTAGTAACTCTTAGAAACACATTTACAGAGTTGGAAAATCATCATGCTGATGAATGTTTAGAGACTCTATTGGTTCTTGGCTTGCATTGACAATAATTTATTCTCAGAATTGTGTTGATGTTGATAATGAATAGAATAATCACTGAGAAGCCAAAGACTGACAATCCACCAAGCACTGTCCTACGTGTGGGTGTACACTGCTTCACTCCTCAACATTTGCCTAGAGTGACGTGGAGTGTGGGGGTGGCTTACTATCACACTGCATTAAAGATGAGCAGAGTTTCTCTGTCACAGTTGTGGTAAGGTGATGCTATGACAGGAACACTGGAAGAAAACACTAGGAGCTGACCTGTGGCAATGGAAAGAATAATTTCACTTTTGTTGATAGAAAAAAGTAATTAAGGCACAAACTTAAACTCTGCTGCAGTTTGGGTGTCTGTATTCAAAATCCATGCTGAATTTTAAGCCCTGATACAATACTGTAAGAGATGGAGCCTTTAGAGGGTCTTTAGTATGTAAGGACACCTCCATCATGGATGGGATCTGTGACTTACAGATGAGCTAGAGGAGACAAAAGTAGCTCTTCTGTTCTTTCACATCCCCACAGCTGAGGGTACAGCCACAAGGTGCCCTTCTGAAAGCACAGATCAAACCCAAGAGACACTGACTCTTCCGGCACCTGACCTTGGACTTCCCAGTCTCCAGAGATATGAGAAATTGACCTCAATTAGTTAGAAATTAGCCATAATAAGATAATATGTTATAGAACTGCAAAGTGACCAAGACAGATCTTAATAATATTGGAAAAAATTGGAACACCAGCATGATGCTGTACTTGGACATTCTAATTAGAAACAGCCAAGTCTCTAAAAAGAGAGAAACTATAAATAATGTCATCACAACACATTCAAGTGTGTGTGTACATGTGTATACATGTGTGTGCCTTTACCTGTATATCCATTGTTGACTCCACTGTAACTATCCAGTGAGATCTGGTGGAGTCACAACTGAAGACACATATGCACACACACACACGCACACACAAACTCACACACACTGATTCAGAGAGAAGACTGGTCTTCCAGAGAAAATAATGTGACTATGGAGAGAACTTTTTAAGAGGCTTGGGTTTCCAAACAGCCTTATAAAAATGGAAGGAGGAATGTATAAAAAGAATGAGATAGAAGAACAGCAATGACCTATGTGAAGAATATCAGAGAACTGCAACAAAATCCAGGAAAAAAAAAAAAGATCTGGGCCTTGTGAAAATGTCATGGATGACAAAGGTTGGGCTGCAGAAATAAAAAGGAAAGATATACAGAGCACAAAAATGAATAAAGAATATTATGACCTTGGCTTTTGGTAGAAGGTGGATAGTTTGCATTTGTCATAGTTGGTCACAGCACTGAGAACAAATAACTATTGAATGCTCAGCCCTAAACATGGTTTCTATAACACCTTCTCCAAGGCCTGTGAATCATCACAGAAGAGGGGAAGGAAAGCTTAAAGATCCAGAAGATATGAAAAGAGTGCTATGACATTCTGGACACAACAACGCCATTGCAATCAGCAGCTATGGCCACCTAAAAAAAGGAAGGATGGAAAGGAAGGAGGAAGGCAGGGAGGGAGGGAGGCAGTCCGAAGGGAGGGAGAGAGGGAAGGAGCGAGGGAGGAAGTCCATGAAAGTAGGATGGGGACTAACTGGTCATCAGGGGTAGGAGAGGATGAGGGCAATGCAGGTGGATATGATTGCACTGAAATAAACAATGGTTATTGATCCTTCATTAGTGCAGTATTAGTATTAAAGAGATATATTTGAATCTCCCCTATAAGCTTATGATCAGGATGGATGTCACAATAGCCTCAAATTGCTGATTCAGAAAATGAGTGCAGAGGCACATACACAACTTATAAAGCTTTTCCCATTGCCCCCCTCCAATTCTTATTCACTGGCTAGTGAAACAAGATGATTGCCTATTGACAGAGTTTCAGCAACACATGTTCTATGCATGCCTAAAAGGCTGTGGCCAAGTCTGAGTCCTAACCAAAAGGTAGAAAGATCTTAGTTTTATGGTACAGTTAGAGAAGGCTAATCAAAGACAAATGCAAGAAATAATTAATATTCATAGCTTTGAATATCCCTTTGGCCAATCCACAGGTCAGCAAATCTGACCCACTGTTCCAGGAAGTATTACTCTGTTACTTTGGGGACCATTGAGTGAGTCTCCGTACTGCTGGAAAAGGTATGTGCTTTACCAGAAAAGGGATGACATCATTTCATAAGAGCTGTTTCTGATGGACCATAAGTCAGAAAAGGGGGATACAGTTTGATTTTGCTTCCAATTCCAACCTCTACAACAGCTCAAAAGAAAAAGGGAAAGATGAAAAGAACAATGAACAAGGAGTCATCCAACCTAGGTTCTCTCCTTCATCTGGCCAGGACACTGAACAAGTCACTCAGCCCACAGGGTTCAGCCTCCCCCAGCACAGAGTGGCATAATGCCTGTCTTACCTGCTTCATCCTGCATTTGGTAAAGGAAGATTTTCACAGAGCTCATCTTTCTCCATAGATGATGTAATTATTCCCAAGTGTGAGGGTCAAGCTTTCTACAAAAGCTTACACTAAAGTCTTTCTAGCCCAATGTCTTAACACAATTGCCAACCTAGAGGAAAGGCCCAGACAAGGTCACTGACTTCATTGCCCAGAGAAAGGTGGTTCTCTGGCCAGTTAGCTTTTGTTGCTGTCACTACTGTGGCTTGTTTGTGTTTTAGTCTAAGGACTTTGCATGTCAAAAACTCAATAAACACACTGTTCACATCCGCACATGAGATGGGAGCTGAGATGCCACATTCTCCATGCCAAGTGTTTTGGAAGATTCCGTGTAATCAGAAGTATGTACTACAGAGCGGGTTCCAATCACCTGTATTTCTGATGCCGTGTGGAATCTATATCTCTGTGAAGACCAACATGAGGGGTTGACAAGATGCCTCAGTGGTTGAGAGTGCTGGGTGCTTTGCAGAGAACCTGGGTTCACATTATGCTGGCTCACACCATCTGAAATGCCAGTTCCAGATGATAGATCCTCTTCTAGACTCTGGGCACCAGGCTTGCACGTGGAGCACATACATGCAGGCAGACAGAACACTCATAAACATGAGGCAAACTAACATAAAAAGATCAACGTGAATATTCGATGCGAGATGTCACTTAGACTCCAAAAAGACCAATATATATTTCATGCAAGTATATATTTTCTAATAATTTGTTAGGTTTTTAGCACTTAAGCAGAAAATGAGATCTTGTTTTCTGCCACAAATGTCAGCGGAGAGCAATATCTACAACCGTTCAGCCTTGAGTTCTACTAGAAACCAATCTTTAAAATGCTCATCTGTCATAACTAACAAGAAAGTTTCAAACAAGCAGCAACCCCTGGATTTTAAACCTATTTTCATTAGATAATGACTACCACCAATTATGGCTCATTACTATGTGAGTTAGAAAAATAAAATAAGATCCAATTAGACTATGAGATAATTCAATCTCATTTAAAATTTTTACTTAAGCTTTCTGGAAAAGCGCTTTTCTAGAAAAGTGTTTTTGAAACTGCTCAGATTGAGTTTCAGAAAGCAGCATCCCTGTGCTAGAGTAGAAGAAAATAATTTTCTTCTGGGATCCCTCAGCCTCTCCATCTGAAGTGTCACCTACATTTTGATTAAGCCTTTCTAACGACATATCTCCAAGACCTGACCCTATGCTTTCCCTGAAACAGTGTGCAAGCTCTGCGATAACCTGCAGTCCACAGCAGTGAGGGCGACCCCATACCGCCTGGCCAATGACAAGGAAAGGAGGCGTGATCCCAATCACAGAGAGCCAAGATTGCACATCTTGGCATGGTGAAACAAGAGCAGCTCAATGGGAGAGAATCCATTTAGAAAAGTTTCTGATAAAATCTATGTGTGCTCTCCATCCTCTCATCTCAAGGTGGGGCTTGAACTCCTTTCAGCCTCCACTGCTCTGTTGTCACCAGCCTTTTCTTCTGACTTCCACTGAACTTACCCCTTGCTTCTCAGAACCACAGCCTCAGCACACATCACACACATGATACCTACAGTTTCCTTACTGGTCCTCCTCCTGCCTGCACCCCTCAAATCCATCCTATCAGGATTAGTGATTGAAAACCTTGCTTTGTTCACTCTTCCCCCATTAGGACATTCTCCTTAGCTGTGTTTCCACTTATGATCTGAACATCAAACTAATTCTGAATGTCCCACCTTCTGAGCTCATTCCATTTGTCAAACTTTTTTTTCTCACTGTTCATCTGACATGCCTGATCCCCTCTTTATCTCCTTTCTGTACCCACCCAGATGCACTAGAGTGTCAATCATATCTTTGCTTAAGCTGTCTCCCCACCCCATATTTGGTTCTGATTCTTTTCTCTTGACAAGGTTTTCTCTGCTCTTTCACATCTCTGTGGATGCCCCCTTCTTCTGCATTCCTCTTTTGCTGCTGGTGGCTGGAGTATGGTTTGAGACTGCATGTACATTCTTAGCTTTTCTCTATGCAACCATGCACTCAGAATCATTTAAAACATAGAAGAAACAATTGGGATCAGTCGTTTCCTCACAAGTTGGCGCCTACCTCACTTCAGTCAGTGTTCTCTGCAGTCCCTCGTGGGAGCCAGCATCTGTTACTATATCCCTCACCTCAACCTCACCAGCCCAGCCAGCTGGCATCATTACATCTTAAATTCATACTGAGTCATCACAAGGATCACCCACTCCACCACAGTCTCTGTCTGGTAATAACAGGCCTGATATGTACGGGCAGAAGCAAGTTACTGAAGGCTGGCTCATCTTGAACACCTCAACAAAGCCTGTCAGAACAGAAGAGAAGGTGATGGAAGAGAATCAACAAGAAAAAAAGAAATTTTTGTTTGCTAATATCACAATAAAATCTCTTTACTGTGTGTGCAAATTTTAAAACATAAATAAACTTTTTTTGTTTTTTAATGCAGCAGCAAGTAAGCTTTCTGAGGATGGAATTGCCTTGCCACATTGATTGGAAATCTAAAGAAAAGAAGTCTGTTAAAAGTTTTGTTTTATGTGATTTGGTCATTCATTGTTCTGCCCTGACTTTGAGCTAGAGAGAGCAGGTTTTACTTATGTCCCTCAAACAATGGTTGGACCATTAAAGGGTTGAGAATCTGCTCTCTGGAGACAGATGCCTCTGGTGATATCCAGAGCCCATCACTCACTTGCTCTGTGACTATGAGGTTTCTGTTTCACTCTCCACATTTATGAAATGAGGAGAACACAAATACTACCTCATAGGACTAAATGAAAAATTCTTCAAATGCCTGCTCACTAAGACAGCTACCACCACAATGAGCATGGTCAATATCACAGTCATTTCTTTTGTTTTACTATAAATATGTTTTATTTACTGTTATTAATATTGACTACTAAAGAGATTTACTGGTAGACCAAATTCAAGGCAAAGCCTTGATAGCCTTTTTAATACATCCAATAAGAATTTTTGTCAATTACTTTTCTATTTATGTAATAAAACAATCATGATCAAGAGCAACTTAAGCAGCATCACCAGCTGGGGACCAAGTGTTAAAACACCCGATCCTGTGAGGGAGACCCTCACTCAAACCACTACAGCTGCCATCAGCTTTCTTCTTCTCTCGTGTAAATTCTTCCCTTTGTTAGAGTCAGAATTTATCAGTCTTGCTTCTGTTAAGAGTTCCAGATTTTAAGTACCTCTCATATCCTCCCAGGAGCCTACCCTGACTTAGATCTCCAGCTTGTCACAGAGATACCCCCACCCTCAGTTTCTCTTTTCTCTACAGCCCTTCTGTCCTGTTGCCCTTGCTCTCCCCAGGTCTCCATGATCTTCACTTTCTGTGCCCTCTCTCCTATGTTGTTCCCGTTCCCTTTCTTCAACCACAACCTCTGTCTATTATATCTCTTCTTCTGAGTGATATTTTTGGGTTGTCTATGCTACTTATCTTCTGTGGGTCTGTTCCTCATAGAATGCTTCTCCTGTACTATATGGCTAAAATGTACTTATGAGTGAGTGTACACCATGTGTGTCTTTCTGGGTCTGGGTTGCTTCACTCAGGATGTTCTTTTCTAGCTCCATCCATTTGTCTGCAATTTCCTTGTTTTTAATAGCTGGGTAGTATTCCATTTGTAAATGTGTCAGTTTCTTCATCCATTCTTCGGTTGAAGGACATCGAGGTTGTTTCAAAATTCTGGCTATTGTGACTAAAGCTGCTATGAACATAGTTGAGTAAGTGTCCTTGTTGTTTAGTAGAGAATCTTTTAGGTATATAGCCAGGAGAGGTATAGCAGGGTCTTGAGGTAAAGCTATTCCCAATTTTTTTTTAAAGCATCAGATTGTTTTCCAAAGCAGTTGTACAAGTTTACACTCTCACCAGCAATGGAGGAGTGTTCCCCTTTCTCCACAACCTCACCAGCATGTGATATTGTTTGATATTTTGATCTTAGTCATTCTGACAAGTGTGAGATGGAATCTCACAGTCATTTTGATTTGCATTTCCCTGATGACTAAGGATATTGAGCATTTCTTTAGTGCTTCTGGGCCACTAAAGATTCCTCCGTTGAGAACTCTCTATTTTGTTCTGTGCCCCATTTTTAAATTGGGTTATTTTGTTTACTGGTATTTGATTTCTTGAGTTCATTATATATTTTGGATATTAGCTCTTTGTCAGGTTTAGGATTGGTGAACATCTTTTCACAATCTGTAGACTGTCATTTCTTTCTATTGACAGTGTCCTTTGCTTACAAAAGATTATCTGTTTCAGGAGGTCCCATTTATTTATTTTTTGTTTTGTTTTGTTTTACAATTAACTTTGTATTTTAAATATTAGTTACATTTTATTAACTTTGTATCCCAGCTGTAGCCCGCTCCTTCATTCCCACCCTCCTTCTCTCATCGAGTTCCCATTTATTAATTGTTGATCTTAGAGCCTGAGCTCTTGGTGATCTGTTCAAGAAACTGTCTCCTGTGCCAATGAGTTTAAGGCTTTTTCCCACTTTCTCTTCTAATAGATTTAGTGTCTGGCGTTATATTGAGGTCTTTGATCCACTTGGATTTGAGTTTTATGCAGAGAAATAAATATGGATCTATGTACATTTTTCTACATGTAGACACCCAGTTAGACCAGCATCAGAGACTTCCAGGAGCAGAAGTCATAGAGACTAAAGAGGGCACTCACTAACTACACTAGTCTCCTAGTAGAGGGAGGGGACACCCACCCACAAAAACTTCTTCCCAAAATCTACCCTACCTACAAGATGTGCAGGAATAAAGATACAGCAGAGATTGAGGAACTGGACCCACCCTGTCAGAGAGTGCCAACCCCTGACATTATGAATGATGCTCTGATAAACTTGCAGACAAGAGCCTGACAGAGTTGTCCTCTGAGAGGCACTACCCTGCAAGGCCTCAAAACAGATGCCAAGATTCATAGCCAAACATTGGGTGATGTGTACAGGGTGGAAAAGTGGGAGGAAAAAAGAAAAGAACTGGAGGTGACAGGAAACCCACAAAAAGACAACAGAGTGAACTAACCAGGGCCCAAAGGGCTTGCTGAGACTGAAGCATCAACCAAGGACCATCCATGAACTGGACCTAGGCTCCCTACAAAGATGTAGCAGATGGGCACCTTAGGTCTCATGTGGGTCCTCTAGTAAAGGAAGTGGGGATTGCATTGACACAGACTCCCTTGCCAGATTTTTGATCACTTTCCCCTGGCGGGATTGCCCTGCCAGGTCTCAGGGGAAGAGGACAGGCTCAGTCCTGGGGCAACTTGGTAGGATGGGAAAGGGAGTTCCCCCTTTCTGAAGAAACGGGGGATGGGGAGGGATGGAGCTATACCAAGGATGTAAAGTGAATTAAAAAAAAAAAGTTCTAGATCTAACATCTATCTTGTGTCCTGATGGCTCAACCACAGGAAACTGACTGGTTCCTCAGTGTCTACTTGAAAAATCCAAGGAGCCCTTCCTCCTCCATATTGCCTTCTTATACTCAACTCACATGGTACTCTTTTTTTATGCAACTTTTTAAATTTAAATTTATTTATTTATTCACTTTACATCCCAATCACAGCCCCATCCATGCTCTCCTCCGGTCCTACCCTCCCTCCCTCTTTCCCCTATCCTCTTCCCCTTCCATTCAGAAAAGGGGAGCCCCCCAACCTACTCATCCCAACATATCAAGTCACATCAGAACTGAGCACATCCTCTTCCACAGTGGCCTGCCAATGCCAAGGCAGCCCTACCAGGGGGAAGTGATCGAAAAGGATGCAACAGAATCCATGTCAGCCCATGCTTCCCTTACTAGGGAACTCACATGAGGATCAAACTGTCCATCATGTACATATGGGTAGGGGGCCTAGGTCCAGTCCATACATGGTCCTTGATTGATGCTTCAGTCTCCACAAGCCCACCTAAGCCCAGGTTAGTTGTCTCTTTTGGTCTTCTTGTGGAGCTCCTGTCCCTTCCAGATCCTTCTGTCCTTGAATCCTATTTCTCTTTTCTCCATATCTCCAACGGCATTCACTTAGAAGCACTGCTGTGCCCTCTTAAAGCACCTTCCTTTTACTGTGGGTTCTCAGAGTTGTCTAAAATATTCTGAATTGCAATGAATCCAATGATGCTGTCTTCTCTCTTAAGGGAAAGTTTAGCACGTCACATATTATATTCATATTTTCATCCCTAGCATCACTAGAAAAGAGCCTGATTCAAAGCATTTTTTATTCAAATATATCAGTAAGTTTTGGTGCCCAATAAAACCTTAGCAGGTGTTTACAAATACTAAACATATCAATACATCCATCTGCTGTGCCTGCACATATCAAGAGATGGACTACAAAGAAAGGTAAGCAAAAGATAGGTGAAGATTACTGACTCCAATAACTGCTACTTCTGCACACAATATTATGAGAAATGAATTTGCTTTTTTTTCCCTGGCATTGTCACATTTTCTACCTAATAAATTGTGCCCTTGGGCACTGGTCCTGCTGTCACTAATTGAAATGTGTTTTCTTATATTCAGCTTCAGTTGTTTTCTTGATTCATGTAGCACCTTGCTTAATTAAATAATGTAAGCACTTAGTTATATAAGGAAACCAAACCTCCACTAGGTAATTCAGAGGGCATTGGAGAAGAGCCAATCAGCATAAGCAAAACTGAATGACTGAGCATACTGGCAGCACCAGTTGAAATTAAAAAATATATCATATTATCATCCTTTTTGATAGCTGCCTGCAGCCATGTGGAGGTACAGTTATTTTACATTTGGGTATTCTCTGGTACACTGTAGAGAAAAACTATACCAGCAAGCAAAACAATTTCTACATAGGGATAAAACAGCACATGGAAATCAATTAATCATGTCCCCAAGTTGCAGTTCAATAATCAAGTCCCTTGACTTTACTAACCATGCAGCTAACATAGACGTTAGGTTTGCCTCTCCAAAATCTTGACAGCAGTTTTTTGTTTTCAAGACTTTATAATATTAAAGTAATGATGTCAGAAGCAGAAAGGGCACTGAGAAGAGAGTATAGACATTGAAACCTGAAATCTCCCATCTCTCATGGCTCTCCTAAGTTTCTTTAAGCCTTCTCGGTGAGATTAAGAAAAGACTTGATCCTTCTTTATACTACATGCTGTGCTCATCTAAGCCCTTGTCAGTCACCCAAAGGGAATTCAAGCTCTATAGACAAAAAGGCATGCACCAGAAGCTTCAGAAGACACCCAGGATGAAAGTAAGTAAGATACAGCCTTCCCTGGGGGTGCTCCCAGGCAAGTGGAGCTCTAGCTAGGCCTGTCCTGGGTGCAGCTAGCCTCTGTCTCGTGCCGAATTTTGGTACTTGAAGTAATGTAATGAAGTTGGTCCCGGCACATTTGAGCTTCCAATTAGACCTCAGGAGCAGAGGTTACTGTGTTCATGAGTTATAACTAGATCTGCTTCCCTCTTACATCTGTGATTTTATTCACAACTGCTTTTCCTCCAGCCTCCCTAGTTCTCAGTGTGCCAAGGAAATATATGACTCAGATCTTTGTGCTGCTGTTTTCTTTGCCCTGGTCATTCTTCTCCAAGTATCTGCATCCTGGCTCCATCTCATCCATCAGCTCTTTTGTAAAGGCCTCTTGCTGGTGAGACCTTCTCTGATTGTTTTTTGTTTGGTTTTCTGTTTTAATTGTAAATCCTGAACCATTGCGTGTCCTAGCACTCTACCATATCTTACAGGTCTCCACACCACACAAACTGAATTTCCTTCATCTTCATGGTGGTCCATCACTTACCCCACAAATAGAAAAAAAAACAGAAGACAGAAGCATTCTTATGTCTACAAGAACATCTGCAGCCATACTTAGGTGCTAATACATACATGATAATAAATTAATAATTATATGATGGATGAAATATAAGAACATCAAAATTAGCAAAATACAATCTATGTTCTCAAATTAAAATTAATGGATTGATTGAGCAAATGTCCTTTTTGTGTGCTTGAGCCTCTTTTAGATATATGCCTAGAAGTGGTATGGCTGGATCTTGAGGAAGTGTTATTCCTAGTTGTCTGAGAAAGCGCCAGATAGATTTCCAGAATGGTTGTACAAGTTTACATTCCCACCAGCAGTGGAGAAGGGTTCCCCTTTCTCCACAACCTCTCCAGCATGTGTTGTCACTTGAGTTTTTGATCTTGGCCATTCTCATGGGTGTAAGGTGAAATCTCAGGGTTGTTTTGATTTGCATTTCCCTACTGGCTAATGAGGTTGAGCATTTCTTTAAGTGCTTCTCTGCCATTCGATATTCCTCTATTGAGAATTCTCTGTTTAGCTCTGTTCCCCATCAACCATGTTTGTAGCAGTTTATTTGTAATAGCCAGAAGCTGGAAACAGCCCAGATGCCCCTCAACTGAAGAATGGATGCAGAAATTGTGGTATATCTATACAATGGAATATTACTCAGCAATGAAAAAAAAAATAAGGAAATCATGAAATTTGCAGGTAAATGGTGGGACCTGGAAAGGATCATCCTGAGTGAGTTGTCCCAGAAGCAAAAAGACACACACGGTATATACTCACTCATATAGACATACAACATAGGACAAACCCACTAAAATCTGTGCATCTAAAGAAACTAAGCAAGAAAGAGGACCCTAACTAAAACGCTCAATCCCCATCCTGAAAGGCAAAGAGGATGGACATCAGAAGAAGAAGAAAACAGTAAACAACCTAGGAACCTGCTACAGAGGGCTTCTGAAAGCCAGAAGAAAACAAGAAACAACCTAGGAACCTCCCACAGAGGGTCTCTGAAAGCCTCTGCCCTGCAGACTATCAAAGCAGATGCTGAGCCTGATGGGCAACTGTCGGGCAGAGTGAATGGAATTTTATGTAAGAAGTGAGAAATAGTGAGAGCTGGAGTGGACAGGGTCTCCACAAGGAGAGCAACAGAACAAGAAAATTTGAACACAGGGAACTTCCCAGAGACTCATACTCCAACCAAGGACTATTCATGGAGATAACCTAGAACCCCTGCACAGATGTAGCCCAGGGCAGTTCAGAGTCCAATTGGGTTACATAGTAATGTGAAGAGGGACTGCCTCTGACATAATCTGATTGGCCTGCTCTTTGATCACCTCCCCCTGAGGGGGGAGCAGCCTTACCAGGCCACAGTAGAGGACAATGCAGCCACTTTTGATGAGAACTGATAAAAATCAGAAAGGAGAGGAGAACCTCCCCTATCAGTGGACTTAGGGAGGGGCATGCATGCAGAAAGGGGAGGGAGGGTGGGATCGGGAGGGGAGGAGGGAGGGACTTATGGGGGGATACAAAATGAATAAAGTGTAATTAATAAAAAATTTAAAAAAAATTAATGGATTGAAAGACAAAATTGGTGGGGAGTATTTTGAGTGACCATCAACATCTCTTCCTCATTCTGTCAGGATTCAGGTTCCTTGGGAGGCCTTCCTGCCTTTGGTATATGGTGGTGGCAAGCCAGGTCCTCGAGCGTTTAAAGAAAAGAGCCTCCACTCACTGCCTGTCTGTGGCTGGCCAGAGCCCATTTTGTGTCCCTCTTCTTATATACAGCCTGTGCTACAGCAGAAGTCCCTACTGGGACACTACCACTCATCAGCTTCCTCGCTCCTCACAGGGACAGACCTCTTCTGTTCCTGTCCATAGTCCTGTTTCTGATGCTCACTGGGGTCTCCGGTAAACCAGGTGAATGACCTATCACCTCCCACCAATTCTCTGTTTTTATACCAGTGAAGCAAATTATTTAATTCTGAACAATATCTATTAAGTGGCAAAGAAAAGAAAAGTTTGTCTGAGAAGATGTGATCTCCAGAGGCTCCAAGAATTGCCACCAGCTCCTGTTTTTGAATACTGGGTGTGGGGGTCTGGACGTGTAGAAAGGAGTGAGGCACCAAGGTAAAGAGCATAAAGCAAGCACTTTAAAACGCCACACTGCAGCCAGGTGCTCTTCAGGACGTCCTCCTCAAGATCCTGTGGCAAGCTGGATGGTGAGAAAGCTAGAATCAGACAAGATAAGTATGGCTCCATGGGAGTCTATTAAGTCTCAGAAAGAAGATCAAAGGCAGAACAGAGGAACAGTACAGTTGGAGAGCATGGAATAACACCCAGGGTTAAGTCTGAGGTGATGGAGAGCAGAGTGTCTACTAGTAAATGCTCAGGCTGTGACTATCTGCCTCTACCTGTGATTCAGGAAGGAAAGTAAAGACAGACACACATTTCGTAAGAAACACTCATTTGGATATGAAACAGTGATTATACATGCACACTTCAAGTAAATTATTGTATTTTACATATATTAAATGTAATATCATTTGTAATTGCCCTTTTTACAGAATAGTGTATTCTTAGATGTTGGGTTTATGTGTTAAAAATAAGGAGTAATTACTCTTTGTTTTTTGGTTGTTTTTTTGCAATTACTTAAGATATAGATTTGCCACTCTAAATCCTATTTTCAATTGTTATAAATCTTTCCAGGTTTTCAATATTTTTAAATGTATACTCCTCTTTCCCAGAGCCTCCTAGTGTTCACAAAAAAATGGGAACAGGACTTGGAAATGCCCTGTGTTTAAGAGCTCTTGGTGTGAAAGCATGAAGACCTGAGTTCAAATATTCAACACCTGCAGTAAAGGGCTGGCTATGGCTGAGCAACCCTGTAACCCACACAGTGGGGAATGGAAACAGCCATATCCTGTAGGCTTAGGCTTTTGATTCAGGACAGACCCTGTCTCACAAAACTAAAGCAAGCAGTGACAAAGAAAGATACCCAGAATCCTCTGGCCTTGACACATGTTTATGCAGGTGTCCACAACTGCGTACCCTATACTGCTTCACACACACACACACACACACAAACACTCTTCAGTATCTTCCTCTGGTTCCACACATATGTATGTGAAAGTGTGCACATCAAAATACCCATGTGAATCAACCACATACACAGGCATACTTTTTGAAAAAGAAATGGGGAAAGTAAATTTCAAATCATCTTAAGATTTTTTTGTTGTTGATGATTAGAGATCTACACGACAGTCAATCTGCTAGAAAGTCTAAAAGTGAATTGTTTCTACAAGTGTTTAAAGATTTATTTAGCTCACATTGCAAGTGTTAGCAGATGAACACTTTCTATATTGAAGGTGAGTGAGATAATCCTGGGGAAGAAAGATAGCAATAACTAAAATTGTTCCTTTGGCTACTTCTCACTGAAGATAGAATCTTTAAGATAGCAAAGCTCAAAATTGTTGGAGGATGTTTCTCTGCACTGTGTATTCGAATGCTGATTTCTACATCTAGAGGTCTGGTTGCGGTCCTCACTTCGGCATTGTCCTTATTATGCAGCATCTCCCGTCTTGGTGTGTTGTAAACATTGTTCTCCATCACCTTCTGATTGGTTAAATAAAGAGCTGAACAGCCAGTAGCTGGGAAGGAGCTGGTTCTCACATGCGGAGCAGAGGGAGGAGGAATTGCCAGCTGGACGTGGATGAAGGAGCACATGCCAGGAGCCCACTAGGAAGGCCAGGAAACATGGCTAGGATGGAGGCCAGGCCAGAACTGTTCTGTTAGGATAGCTGAGTATCTGCCCAGCTATAGCACCGAAGTTTTTAATAAATATAAAGGTCTCCATGTCATTACTTAGAGCTAGGGCGGGCATCGAAAAAATAATAATTTTCATTTTATACAAAATGGCCCAAGAAATTCATCTCTGTTGTGTTGACATAAAACAGTCTTAACTGTCTTGAAAGCTGAGCAGTTTTGAGTCAGGTGGGGTGGTCAGCTGAAGTCATTAAGGGCCTAAACAAATACATAAGCAAAAAACACAACAGAGAAAACAAGCAAACAATTAGCTGTGTGTCACGAATTCAAACAGCTGCTCCCAGCAACAGCTGCACACACCTATGGTTATCTACGTTTCTAAGAAATTAATCAAGATGGCATGAAGACTGGCGCAGGACATCCCTTGCACGCAGACTGGGCTGTGGGTCACAGAAGAAGATACGCTGCCGCGCACTGCTAGATTTCTCAAATAAGCATTTCAGAGACTTTACCCAGGTTAGACTCCTTGTGGCTGACTCCAACACCATTCCCTGTCCATCAACTGTCAAAGGCAATTTTAGTCACAGGCTTCACAGAAAGTTTTCCTCCACTGAACAGGGAATAAGCCAGGATCTGAGAGGCCCTCTGAGGTCCCAGAAATGGAGGGCCAAATAAATCTGGTAAGTGGTAAATGGATCTGGGAGATTTACGCAGCAGATGCGGACTGTGGGGTTTCTGTTCTTCAGCAACCTTCTGTCAGCAGCCAGGCAGTACAAGAACTGCAAGCGCAGCCACCTAGACCCCTGGATCTCCGTTCCGGTCACGGCTCTGACACGGGAACAGACTCGGCTTCTCTCTATTTCCTGGGTACACTGTTTGCAATAGGAGACGGCCATCCCGGCCCACTGCACTTGAACTCCTCAATAAACAATGGCAACCACCATTTCATTAATAGTAATTTTAGAAGCCGTGTAGTCCCTGCTGAGCACTCCTCTAACAAGGAAGTCGCAGCCCAGAGAAATAAGTGACTGAAGGAACGGTTCAGAGCCAAGTGGCAGAGAGGCCAACCCAGCCATGCAAAGCACATGTTTCCTGAAACGCAGGACAGGGGCACCCCACTTGGTCACAACCCAATGGAACCGCAGATTTATTTTGCTGAATACATTTGATTAGTAAGCATGTGCTAACCATCCATGGCAGCCAGTTACGGTGACACAAAATTTTAATGCAGTGTTTGGAAATTAGAGGCAAGGGAATCAGGAGTTCAAGGTCGCTTCATTTATAAAGTGAGTTCTAAGCCAAGTTTGACTACATGAGATCTGGTCTCAGAACAAACAATAAAAGAAATTCCCGTGTTCAAATTTTCTGATACCTTTTTTTCTTTCTGCCAATTTTATCACCCCGCACAGGAATCCAGTGCCATCAAATCATGTTCTTCCCACCCCATCCCCATTAAATCCCATCCAAGCACCAGTATTTTATACAAAGGAGACACACAGGAGCAGTATTCATTTGCTTTCTTTACTCCTGGGACAATTTACTCCAAAACAAAAGAGCAAAAGGAATTAATCCAGAATCGTAACCAATTTCCATCAGAAGAAAACTTTTTTTTTTTTAAGGCAAACTCTCCAGGCACCTCTTAAAAGCTTGATAAACAAGCTCCAACATACTCAAAAGGCCTTATGCAAGACACCTGGCACCAGGAAAAATACGTGGCTAAATGTCACTTGTATAAGAGATTAGGAACAACCTCAGGAAGCCATCCACTGCAGCCTGACAACTTTTAAAATGTCACAGTGTTTTCTATCAAGTGCTTTAGTCAACAGCCATGGGACTCTTCCTTACCTGCTTTTAAAGATCAGTTCAAAATGGCATATTCAAACAAAGACATTATAACAGAACAAGTTATGTGCACATTAAAATTTAAAACATACTATACATTTACATTAAACTTGGTGAGATGGAAATTGTTTTTATGATGGTCTTGAGGTAGAGTTTCTCCTATTTTCTACAGGAGACAGGCTACTATGTAATATCTAGAAAGGCATATGCATACTGATTGGAACAGGAAAAAGTCATCTCTTTTAAAAAGTCTAGATGCTGTGAGATCAATGTGGGTAATAAAGCTTAAAGTGAATTCAATGCAGCAGCAAATGAGTAGAAGTCAAGTTCTTTGCAATGTTTTATAAATATTTTTGAGTAGAAAGGGAGATGGAAATAGCTACAGTCAGCTTTGGTGACAAGAGAAGCACCTGGCATGAGAGCTTAGCCTGAGCAGGGAGGGTGACTGACAGGACGTAGACCCAATTGGAGAGGTTCGGAATCCACAGCATATTCATCACGGCAGTCCTGGGGCAGTTCATCTGCTACAAGGGAGCAGGCCAACGGCAAAAGCGCTGGTGAAGGTCTCATTCACATGTGAGGTACTCAAGCAGAAAAATCCCATGGACTCCTACATGCTGTGAAAAGCACCTTGAACAATACTCGCCCACTTGGCAAATGCAGAATTTGCTGCAATTAACCTTCAATGTTCCCTTTGCAAATATTTCTTGACAATGTTTATAAAGGAAAGTGGAGAAAAATTACTCCCCACGTCATCTTGGAACTCTTTTTGTTTGTTTATGCTTTCTGTTCTCTACAGTCTCTGTAGCCCTGGCTGTCCGGGACTCACTTTGTAGAACAGGCTGGCCTTGAGTTCACAGAGATCTGCCTGCCTCTGTCTCCTCCAGTGCTGGAAATACAAGTGGGTGCTGCCATGCCTGGCTTACCACCAAACTCTTAACAAATAGTCTCTGTGTGAGCAGCAGAGTATGTTGTTTCAGAAATGGGGTCTGGCAGACGAAGGGAGTTCAGCAGTGAGAAAAGGCTGGCAATTTTATGAGTGGGGCAGGATCAATGGTTCAGCAGAGAAAAGTGTCTGTTGCACAAGCCTGAAAATCTGAGTTCAAACCCTCAGTCCCCACATAAAATCCCAGATATGGGTGCACACAAACCTGCAACCTTAGCATGTGTGGAGTTGATACAGGAAGACTGAATTCCTAGGATTTCCTAGGCCCCATGGCTCCTTCTCAAAGTAGTAAGGCACGGAGTGACAGAGCAGAATGCCTCTTTGGGCCTCACCTTGTGCACAGTAGAACTCACATGCATGTGCGCATACGCTACACACACAAACACACACGCTTCATAAAAATTAAAGATTGTGGGCTGGCACAGATATGCATACTTGCACACATTTCAATAGAATGTTATAAGATTTGAAAAAAGTATTACTACATTTTATGGCCGGCTGACAGCTACATATCAAACGAATTAATAAACTTGCCTAATATCACACAATTATTCTGTGGAAGAGTCGAGTCTTAAAATGTTAAATTGTCACCATTCTCTACCATAATGCAGCTTCTTGCACAGACAGTAGACACATGACTGCTGAAATACAGACATGATGCTAGAGATCTAAGGTCTCAGGCCAGCTGAGCAGATTCTGAGTGGAAGAGAATAATTCTTCCTGGGTTGTAGCCACTGGTAAATTGCCCATGGTAAAACCACCACCCCACACTCATGAGCATGCTAGCAGCCCTAATTAAACTCAGTGGGTTATTAAAAAACAAAATGGGCATGAAAGTAGGAAGAGGGTATGTGTGGAAGGAGGCGGCTTTCCAGAAGGGGCATAAAGCAGAGGTAGAAGGGAGATGTGCTCAGAATAAAAATTATTATTTTAAAAATAAAATATCTTGGAAGGACAGCTTTCCATGTGTATCATGTACCATGGACTAATTTCTATGAAGTAGTTATTGCATATCATACTTACTGTTTTTACAGATTGTCAATATACATATATAGTGATAATCAGTATACACAGATATATACATATATATATGCACATACATACATATAAACAGGAATAATTTTATGGGATAAGGGAAATGGGATAAAGGAAATGTGAAAGCTAAAAATAAGTTACTTGCAGTTATTCACCAAAAACAATCAAAGTTTAATTTTAAATCACATTCTATAAAACCGAACAACCTTTAATTATAACAACACATATTGTACCATTATTTTCACCATCTAATATATATTAAGAAAACAAGATATGTGTTTTTGTCCATGGATGCAATGAATATTTTTTTGTAACTGAAAATGGCTGAAGTTTAAACTAAGGAGCCAACAGTGGCTGGAGGAGAGAGAAGACTGTTTGTGTGCCTTTCTAGCCCCATTCCTTACCCCTTGCCTTTTTCTGGTTTCTGTTCCAGTCTTGGCTATGGATATTGGATTTCACATCACCTTCACAGCAATCACATAGAAATAACATAGAGAGTGAGTTGGTCCTGTGTGTGTGTGTTTCCTAAACTAAAAGAGCATGAAACTCAAAACTGGACAGAACAAAAGCTCATTCATGTAAGCATGAGTCAGACCAGCTGATTCGCCAGACTTTACACTTTTCAGGAAAGGGGAGAGATGCTAAGGAACAGGGGAAGTCCTAGAAAGATTGAGCCCCTGCACCTCCTAACATGAGTCACTGCATTTTGGCAAATGGATGAGGTCATCAGGGGGTAAAGGTGGCAAACCAGATATACCCATATCCACTGATCATAATGGAAAGGGGGTTGGAGTGATGGAAGTATTAAATAAATGAACACTTCACCTCAAACACAAAAAGGAATAAAAGTGAATGTCCCGAAGGGGGCCAGATTAGATATCTTGCCATGCCTGACACCCTGACTCCTACTCTGAAATGAATGTTTAGCACCCCCTGGTGGCTGGTGCAATTTATCAAATCATTTTTATCACAAGCATGTATCCAAACCCTCTTTTCAGAACTAAAGCCCAAGAGGGACATATTTCAACCAACTTGAAATGACTTGAGGCAGGCACCTCTCTTAACATGACTAGAAGCCTTCAGTTTCCTGGAACACACATATTTTACATTTGGGGATGAATAACAAAAACAAGAGTAAGATTGGAAACCTCACATCCTCTAGAATGTCTGTATCTACAAAGGCTGAAGTCACGCTCTGTTCAGTATTAGAATCCTAACCATAAGTTATCCAGCACTGAATCATTTCTCTTTTTCTAAGGAGTAACAATCTGGGAGAATCACAGCTGTATCTATTTATACCATCAAACATCAGATTGGCATCCTCTCCAAATCATTCATTTGTGAACATGATTCTATTCATTCAGTAAGCTGACAAATATCTAATGAGTTCCTACTATGTGCCAGGAACCACTCTACACATAAGATCACATAAAAGATATTCAATTAAAACACATAGTTTACCAGACACTTTAAGACTAAACCCAGGACAAGTATATACAGACTTAAGAGGGAACAGGTTCTTTCATTGACTTTCATAAAAATGGTTATGAAGGAAACCAGGAAAAATATTAATGAAACTATTTTGAATAAAGACCTCAAGAAAGGAGGAAGGATCCAAGATGGCGGCACCGGGAGGACACTCTTTCTGACCAGCAGCACAGCAGGATCTGCACAGTGACCAGCAGACAGAACTCTCGGTCCTAAAACACCAGCGACCTGTGTTTCCCAGGTGAGAGGATACCCCGTGGTGTAGGATTTAATCAACTTCAACTCATCCAGCTAAACTGTGAAAGAGGTCCCAGTTCCACCAGGCACTTGGTCCTCAGCCCAGAGCCACACACCAGCATGCTCTGATTATTGTCCCAGACTGAACTGTGGGCCCCACAACATCGGAGACTGGGATTTCCAGTTGAGAGAAAACCCCACGGTGCAAGAAAAAATTGGGACCGACCTTAGGTCACCCAAACAATCCCTGGAAAAGACACAGGGTCCGGTGGGCACCCAGCAGCCAGCCCAGAGCAGGGCACACAGGCGCCAGCTCAGAGTCCTGCCTGTGAGTGTGACTCACTGCCCCAGATAGAACTGCTGGCCTCAGGGCTCCAGAGCCTGAATTTCTCTGTCGGGTACAAACCTACAGGGAGGGAAACAGCAGGTTTGACCTCAGAGCACTCAGCTGACATTAGGAAAAGTTACAGTTTCAGCAGACGCCCAGGAGCCCAAATGCCAGCAAGGCGGAGCCATACGTGCCTGTGCCTGTGGGTTCTACTCGCCATCCCAGAAAGAATTTCGGTCCCCAAAGCACAGTCTGGGTGTCCCTGCAGGGAGGCAACCCCACAGCGGAGGGATCATCAGGTCCAACGCTCAGGACATCCAGCTCCAGAAGACTTTCTGGGTTCACGCCAGCTCTAGGCTCTAGCCTTATATGCAGACATGAGCCCTGCTCACCTGCCATTGATTACTGCTAGGGAACAGAGGCACACAGCTGCATCCTCAGAGCTTCAAAAGCCTGAGAGCCATTAGAGCAGTCCTCAGATACTGGTGCAAGGTGCGACCGGTTATCCCTAGCTAAACGGACAACATTGCAGGACTCCCTGATTCTTCAAGAGGGCTGCACCCAAAAAATACACCTTAAGAATAGCAGCTGCAGCTCACCAAACTCTGAGCAAAAAACCCAGCAGCAGGGCAGCCATCTCCAGGACCTCTCCTGATGGGAGGAGAGCCTTCCTGAACACCACAGTTACCACACAGGTCCATATGCCTGAGGTGAGCTGTGACAATTCCTGAGAAGCACCACCATTCAGTTGACATACCCAAAAAGCTGAGGAGATCTATTTCAGAACCCACCAAGTGGATTCTCTCCACCCCAGGACCCAGCAGACACCAGAAATTAACAGACAACACCTGAGATAGCCAGATGGGTAGAGGCCAACGTTAAAAATACAGAAAGGGCAAAGCAATATGACATCCACAGAACCCAGTTACCCAGGGGGAAGTAGCCCTGGACACCCTAACATAAGTGAAATTCAAGAAGATGACCTTATGTCTATGCTTATGAAGAGGTTAATGGAAGAAGCAAATAAAATGCATAAAGAATTAGAGGGAGGGAGATATAGTAAAACAGATTATGGCCATCCATAGAGAAATACAGGAAGATTCAGCCAAACAGTTTGTGGCTTTCAGAGAGGAAATGATTAAATCACTGAAAGAAATATAAGACACAGCGGAATGTTCAAACAAACAGGTGAAGGAATTGAAGGAAAATACCGTCACACAGGTGAAGGAAATCAGCAAAATGGTTCAAGATGTGAAGATAGAATTGGAAAAATTAAGGAAACACAAACAGAGGAAATAATTGAGAGGGAAAACCTAGGAAAGAAAACAGGAACTACAGAGGTAAGCATAACCAACAGACTATAAGATATGGAAGAAAGAATCTCAGGTGTGGAAGATACAATGGAAGAAATTGATGTATCCATCAAAGAAAATAATAAATCTAAAAAAGTCCTGACACAAACCATCCAAGAAATCAAAGAAAACATAAAAAGACAAAACTTAAGAATAATAGGAATAGAGGAAAAAGAAGATTCCCTTCTCCAATGCCCAGAAAATATTTTCAACATAATCAGAGAAGAAAATTCACCCAATTAAAGGAGAGGCCTATAAGAATACAAGAGGCCTACAGAACACCTAATAAATTAGACCAGAAACATATCAAAGAAAAAATACTGAAAAAAGCTGCAAACGAAAAAGGCCAAGTAACATATAATGGCCTTCAGCAAACCCATCTGAATCACACCTGACTTCTCAACAAAGACTATGAAAGCCAGAAGGACCTGGGCAGATATCATGCAGACCCTAAGCGAACACAGATGTCAGCTCAAGCTACTATACCCACCAAAATTCTCAGTCCTCATAGATGGAGAAAACAAGATATTCAAAGACAAAAACAAATTCCAACAATACCTACACACAAATCCAGTGCTACAGAAGATACTAGAAGGAAAAATACAACCCAAGAAAACTAACTACTTTCAAGAAAACACAGGAAAGAAATAACCTCACTACAGCAAAATAAAAAGTAGCCAAGCACACAAATACACTACCATAGCCAACATTAAAATCAAAGGGTCTAACAGCCACTGGTCATTAATCTCTCTCAACATCAACGGACTCAATTCTCCAATAAAAAGACACAGACTAACAGAATGGATGCATAAACAAGACCCAAAAATCTGTCAAATACAAGAAACACTCTTAAGTCACAAAGATAGACATTACCTGAGAGTAAGGGCTGGAAGATGGTTTTCCAAGCAAATGGACCCAAGAAGCAAGCAGGAGTAGCCATTCTAATATCTGATAAAATAGACTTTCAACCAAAATTAATCAAAAGGGATGGAGAAGGACACTTCATACTCATCAAGGGAAAATTCCACCAGGAAGAGATCATAATCCTGAACATCTATGCCCCAAATACAAGGGCACCCACATTTGTAAAAGAAACATTAATAAAACTTAAACCACACATAGATTCCCACACATTAATAGTGGGAGACTTCAACGCCCCACTCTCAACAAAGGACAGGTCAACAAAACAGAAATTAAACAAAGACACAATAACTTTAACAGAGGTCATGAATCAAATGGACCTAAAGACATCTAAAGAACTTTTCACCCAAACACAAAAGAATTTACCTTCTTCTCAGAACCTGATGGAACCCTCTCTAAAATAGACCATATACTTGGTCACAAAGCAAGCCTCAATAGATACAAGAAGATTAAATAATCCTTTGTATCCTATCTGACCACCATGGACTAAAGCTGGACCTCAACAACAGAAATAGCAAAAAGCCTACACACACATGGAAGCTGAACAACTTGCTACTAAATGACAGCTGGGTCAGAGAAGAAATAAAGAAAGAAATTAAAGTCTTCCTAGAATTCAATGAAAATGAAGACATAACATACCCAAACTTATGGGACACAATGAAAGCAGTGCTAAGAGGAAAGTTCATAGCTCTCAGTGCCTTCAAGAAGAAATTTGAAATATTTCATTCAAGCAACTTAATGGCTCATCTAAACGCCCTAGAAAAAAAAGAAGCAGACACACCAAAGAGGAGTAGACGGATAGAAATAATCAAACTCAGGGCTGAAATCAATAAATTAGAAACAAATAAAACTATTCAAAGAATAAATGAAACCAAGAGCTGGTTCTTTGAGAAAATCAACAAGATAGACAAACCCTTAGCCAAACAAACTAAAAGGTAGAGAGACACTATCCAAATCAACAAGATCAGAAATGAAAAGGGGGACATAACGACAGACAGTGAAGAAATCCAAACAATCATCAGGTCCCACTTCAAAAGCCCATGTGCCACAAAATTTGAAAATCTAAATGAAATGACAATTTTCTTGATCGATTCCAATTGCCAGAGCTGAATCAAGACCAGGTGAATCAATTAAATAGTCCTATATCCTCTAAGAAAATAGAAGCTGTCATCAAAAGTCTCCCATGCGAAAAAAGCCCAGGGCCAGATGGTTTCAGCGCAGAATTCAGACTTTCAAAGAAGAGCTAACACCAACACTCTTCAAACTATTACACAAAATAGAAACAGAAGGGACATTACCAAACTCATTCTATGAAGCTACAATCACCTTGGTACCTAAACCTCACAAAGACCCAAAAAAGAAATAGAATTTCAGGCCTATCTCCCTTATGAACATAGATGCAAAAATAGTCAACAAAATACTTGCAAACTGAATACAAGAACACGTCAAAAATATCATCCACTATGACCAAGTAGGCTTCATCCCAGGCATGCAGGGGTGGTTCAATATACGGAAATCCATCAATGTGGATTTATATCCACCATATAAACAAACGGAAGGAGAAAAACCACATGATCATCTCCTTAGCTGCTGAAAAAGCATTTGACAAAATCCAACATCCAATAATGTTTAAAGTATTGGAGAGATCAGGGATACAAGGTACATACCTAAACATAATAAAGGCAATATATAGCAAGCCTTTAGCCAATATCAAATCACTGAAATCAAGGACAAGGCAAGGCTGCCCACTCTCTCCATATTTCTTCAACATAGCTCTTGAAGTCCTTGCTAGAGCAATAAGACAATTAAGGAGATCAAGGGGATTCAGTTTGGAAAGGAAGAAGTCAAAGTATCACTATTTGCAGATGATATAATAGTATACATGAGTGACCCCCAAAATTCTACCAGGGAGCTCTTACAGCAAATAAATACCTTCAGCAAAATGGCTGGATACAAAATTAACTAAAAAAAAAATCAGTAGCCCTGCTGTATACAAAACAAAGGGGCTGAGAAAGAAATTAGGGAAACAACATCCTTCATAATAGCCACAAAGGACATAAAATACCTTGGTGTGACCCTAATCAAGCAAGTCAAAGACTTGTATGAAAAAAAATTTCCAGTCTCTGAAGAAAGAATTAGAAGAAGATATCAGAAGATGGAAAAATCTCCCATGCTCATGGCTTGGCAGGATTAATATAGTAAAAATGGCCATCTTACCAAAATCAATCTACAGATTCAATGCAATTCCCATCAAATTACCAACACAATTCTTTACAGACCTTGAAAGAAAAATTCTCAAGTTCATATAGAATAACTAGAAACCCAGAATTGCTAAAACAATCTTCTACAATAAAAGATCTTCTGAATGTATCTCCATCCCTGATCTCAAGCTGTACTATAGAGCAACAATACTAAAAACTGCATGATACTAGCATAGAAACTGACTGGTAGATCAATGGAATCAAATAGAAGACCCTGAAATAAATCCGCACACTTATGAACACCTGACTTTTGACAAAGATGCCAAAACCATTCACTGGAAAAAAGACAGCATCTTCAACAAATGGTGCTGGTCTAACTGGATATCTACATGTAGAAAAATGCAAATAGATCCATACTTATCACCCTGTACAAAACTAAAGTCCAAGTGGATCAAAGACCTCAATATAAATCCTGACACACTAAACCTGTTAGAAGAAGATGTGAGGAAGAGTCTCGAACTCATTTGCACAGGAGACAACTTCCTGAATAGAACACCAACAGCACAGGCTCTAGATCAACAATTGATAAGTGGGACCTCATGAAACTGAAAAGTTTCTGTAAAGCAAAGGACACTGTCAGCAGAACAAAATGACAGCCTACAGATTGTGAAAGGATCTTCACTAACCCTGTATCTGACAGAGGGCTAATATCCAGAATATATAAAGAACTCAAGAAGTTAAAAAGCAACATATCAAATAATCCAATCAAAAAATGGGGTACAGAACCAAACAGAATTCTCAACAGAGGAATATTGAATGGCCGAAAAACACTTAAAGAAATGCTCAACATCTTTAGTCATCAGGGAAATGCAGATCAAAACACCCTGAGATTTCACCTTACACCCATCAGAGTGGCTAAGATAAAAAAAAAACTCAAGTGACAACAATATGCTGGAGAGGTTGTGGAGAAAGGGGAACTCTCCTCCACTACTGGTGGGAATGTAAACTTGTACAATCACTTTGGAAATCAATCTGGCGCTTTCTCAGACAATTAGGAATAGTGCTACCTTAAGATCCAGCTATACAACTCCTAGGCATATATCCAAAAGATGCTCTAGAACACAACAAGAATGTTTGCTCAACCATGTTTGTAGCAGCTTTATTTGTAATAGCCAGAAGCTGGAAACAACCCAGATGCCCCTCAACTGAGGAATGGATACAGAAATTGTGGTACATCTATACAATGGAATATTACTCAGCAATAAAAAACAAGGAAATCATGAAATTTGCAGGTAAATGTTGGAAACTGGAAAAGATCATCCTGAGTGAAGTATCCCAGAAGCAAAAAGACACACAGGGTATGTATTCACTCATATTAGACATATAATATAGGATACACCTACTAAAATCTGTATACTTAAAGAAACTAATCAAGGAGGACTCTGGCTAAATGCTCAAACCCCATACAGAAAGGCAAAGAAGATGGACATCAGAAGAAGGAGAAAACAGGGAACAGTACAGGAGCCTACCACAGAGGGCCTCTGAAAGGCTCTACCCTGCAATCAAAGCAGATGCTGAGACTTATAGCCAACCTTTGGGCAGAGTGCAGGGAATTCCATGAAAGAAGTAGGAAATAATAAGACCTGGAGAGGACAAGGAGAGCAATAGAACAAAAAATCTTGGCACAGGGGTCTTTTCTGAGTCTGATACTCCAACCAAGGACCATTGATGGAGATAAACTAGAACCCCTGCACAGATGTTGCCCATGGCAGTTCAGTGTCCAAGTGGGTTCCATAGTAATGGGAACAGGGACTGTCTCTGACATGAACTGATTGGCCTGTTCTTTGATCACCTCCCCCTGAGGGGGAGCAGCCTTACCAGGCCACAGAAGAAGACAGTGCAGCTACTCCTGATGAGACCTGATAGACTAGGATCAAAAGGAAGGAGAGGAAGACCTCCCCTATCAGTGGACTTGGGGAGGGGCATGTGTGGGGAAGGGTAAGGGAGGGTAGGTTTGGGAGGGGAGGAGGGTGGGGCCATGGGGGGATACAAAGTGAATAAAGTGTAATTAATAAAAATTTAAAAAATAAAACATTCAATTATACAAATGAAAAAAACACAAAAACAAAAATTAATTGATGCAAACTCCAAAAAGAAGGAAAAAAAAGACCTCAAGAAAGTATAGAAACAATCCTTGCAGATAGTGATGGATAAGGTCCCTTTGGACAGAAGCAACTACAAAGGCCCCAAAGCAAGATTATCTGGTGTGTTCAGGCATCACCAAAATGCTCTATGGCTGGAGGGAAGTGCCACAGAGCAAGAGAGGAACACGAGCTCAGTACAGACATCCATGTCACTTAAATTGCTGTCAGGACCTTGGCTTCTACTGAAGCAGCAAGCCATCCCAGGATTCTAAACAGTGAATAATTTGGCAGCACTCTGGCTAATGTGTTAAGGAGACTTTGGAAAGAGAGCATAGAAAAGGGACAAGACATAAGCAGGTGACCAAGAACAGAGAGACACGATGGTCACCGGCAGAAGGAGGTGGTGAACACAGATAAGATTCTGACTATATTTTAAGATCAGACTCAATATATGTAGAATACGAGTGAAGGATTACATTAAAGATTCAGCCTGAACAACTAGAAGAGTTGCGGCCACCTACCGGAACACACAGTAGCTGGGCTTAGTGAATGGGCTTTCATGGGAGGGGTGTGGATTTTTGTTTTGTGAGGGATTTTTGAGAGAGAGAGATTGAGAGAGAGCATAAAGTTGGTGGATAGGGAGGTAAGGTAGGATCTAGGAGGAGTTCAGAAGATAAAAAGATAATAAAAATCTATTGTATTAAAAATAAATGAAAGTCTGGGAGTGGTGGCGCACACCTTTAATCCCAGCACTTAAGAGGCAGAGGCAAGTAGATCTAAGTGAGTTCCAGGCCAACCTGGTTTACATAGAGAGTGCCAAGGCTATATAGAGAGCCTGGGTGTCAAAAAAATTATTAATTAATTAATTAGATGGAAATATCTTTTAATTTTTTGAAAAAGAAGAGTACACGAGGACATGAAGGTGGGAGAGGGCCATGTTATGGGGACCCAGGAGAAGTTGGACAGGAAAACTGGGTGTGGATTTAATTGTGTCTCGTTGTATGTATATATCAAATTCTAAAAGAAATAATTTAATTTTTAGTGGACTTGCCATTAACTGAAATGTGAAGACTGCAGGGAGGTCTGATGGGGGAAACACCAGAAACTCAGTTTTAGCCTTTACTCAGTTTTGGGACTTCTACTAGGGCCATCCTTGAAAACCCCAATAATAATAAAGTTCCAGATAGGTTTTTAAGTTGCATTAACAGTGCAAGCACAGTATTAAGGAAGAGAATAAAGTGCCGTCGTTGGAAGGAGGAAATCCCCTACAAATTTCCTTACAAAGACCAGCCCTGAATATGTTTCAGAACCTTGGACAGGGCACAGCACAGTATGTGCTAAGTGCAAACAGAACAGAGGTGCTAGCCATCATATTCATGAATAAGATTAGTTGCGCTCTATACATCAATGTTAATGGCTGCTTCTGGGTTTCTGTAGACATTGCATAAGCTGCATCCATCAAAAAAATAGTACATATTAAATTGAATGAATGAGCTCTGTGATCTTTCTGTGGGTAAACACCATTTTCCATATATTTTTCTTCTTCAATTACACCTTCAAAGATATTTATATTTCTGACTTTAAACACCCATCTTAGGAAATCAGCTTATATATATTCCTACACTGCTCTCTCTAGTTTTTTTCATATTCCAATTCAGATTTTCACTTTACTACATAGTATTTTCTTATACAAATTGCCAATCTAAACTATGACCATTATAAAGCAGTGTATCAATCATGACAGAGCACTGGATGGTGTATTTAACTCACCCCTCACCAGAGTTTGGCTAAGTTATGAATGCTTGCATCCTACTGACTAAAGACTGACTCGTCCAATTCCTTGTTGCTACATACCCCAAGGCTTTGATAAATGCAACTATAATAAAGTTATTTGTGTAATTTAAGTATTGCCTGAAATTTTACAAATAACAAAAATAGCATGTGAACATATAAGGAGTATGTTAACATACAGGTAATTCTGCTGCCCTGACCCCAGGGAGCTAGCAATTGCTTATATCATCACCTGCCACCATCATCTGCCACCACAAAGCGTGCTAGGTGTGCTGTGGGTAAAAAGAACCCACATGGACACCTTATCTCTCTCTGTTCCTGGTGTCCTCTCTCTCCCTCTGTTCTCAGCACTGGGACCTTCTCTCTCTATCTCTGCCCCTCCCTCCTTTTCTCTGTCCTCATGGTTCTACTCCCATCTGACTGCCTTTTGACATGTCCACTCATCTGCCTCTACCCCTTCCCCAGGTCCTCACTTCTCTTCCCTCCCCTAATAAACCTCTTTTACACAAGATTTACACAAGAGTTCACCTTGCCTTGGTCCACCAAGGATATCTCTTTGCCACTTTATTGTTCATAACAGAACATAACTGAAAATATTCAGTCATCATATCATGAAGATAAGATCTGAGAATCATACCCTGCCCTTTCAAAGACCTATAAACAAATGAAGACATGTCTTAAGTCACTTGCTAAATGAAATTATTGTTAAATATGTGGTATTCTATTAATGTCCATAATTAAGTGTTCCGATTTTTCACACAAGGTGAGAAGCTGCTTACTGAAGCTCTATTAAGGTCTAAGAGTCTGGCTGACACCACGCAAGGGAGGCCTGGACACTTGCCAGTTCTTACCAGAGACCCAGAACTGCCTTATCTGTCATGACAGGGCTGTTCTGTTATTGAGGTGTGTGTGTCTGGTTATTTGGATGATACAGTTTATCTTGATGCCATTAGGCATCATCTGAGTACCATTTGTTATCTTTCAATTTATACATTAAGAAATAGAAAATATTCAAAATAAATAAAGAATTGAATTAAATCAAATCAATCAAGATTCTAGCATAGCCAGGACCATAGCTAGTCTTCAATACACATAAGTTTGCCAGATAATTAAAAAAAATTACTAGATGGCTAAACTGGTCATTGTTTTTCTTTGGAGTCTATGTGTGTATAATATACAAGACAGTTCAAACATACTTTGTCCTGTGTGAGCAAATGATACCAGTAAAGTTAATTCGATGATTCAATTTTTTTTAAATTGCAATGAGAAAAAAATCATACAGAAGAAAACACAACATTTTGTAACAACCAGATTCAATGTCATAAAGTTTTCAACAGAATTATACAGGGAGTTAGCAAAAAAATACCTTCTTTCCTTGTAATACTAAAAGTCCTTTCAAGGGCAGGGGAGATAGTTCAGTATGTACCATGCTTGAGTCTGATCACCAGAAACCATGCAAAAACTCAGGCTTGGTTTGGAAATAGAGACAGGAAGCTCTCTGGGGCTTGCCAACCAGCTAGCTTAGCCTAACTGGTGAAGTACAGGTCAGTGGAGACCTTGTCTCAAGAAACCAGTAGATGACCATCTTGAGGAACTCCATTCACATGTACAATTCACACGTATGCAACCACACATACAAATATGCTCTCCTCAAGTCCTTTTAAAAGGAGACTAATAAATAAACATTTTAATATAAGAGAATGCACAAATGCAAACATTGCTTTCTTTCTCCATGAATGTACTTAATCTGTCAATATTCCAACCAAAACAAAATATATGCATGGGAGTTTCTATGACAACGTAGTTTTGTGGTCCATGAAGTGATTTCCTCTGCGAAGTAAACACTCAGAGCTCTGGTTACTTCGTTGATAAGATCTGCCCCAGTAGCTGCCAATGCTGCTTTATGTAACATGTGCATGTTTAGGGTAATTTATTCCCATCTGTGACAAGGCGGCATTATTCAGAATTGCATTTCTGCAGAATGCCAGCTAATGTGCTACTGCATCCAAGTCAGGCAGTCATTTTGTGGCCATTTGAAGAAAATTTGTTTAGAAAATCCATAGACATACAAATTTAAACTAAGCAGAATATTCAGTTGGAAATTTGTTTGAATTTCTGACACTGGTTTGGTCTTTCTTTTTTATTAGTACTGTTCAGATTCCTAATTCCAAAATTTCAGAACGGTGGAGTTGGGAAGCTCATCATTTAACGGTCCTATCACTGTGGCAAAAGCAACATAAGCAAAGGCTTAAATGGAGTTCAGGAGGACAGTGCATCATGTTAAGGAAACCATGGCAGCTGAAGCTTAAGGCAGTTGGTCACATCATGTTTCCAGTGAGGAAGGAGAGTAGTGAATGTCTGTGTTCATGCTGCGTTCTCCTTTTGTCCAGCCCCAGCTCATAGAATGATACTACCTGCGGGTGGGGTGGGTCTTTCCAGCTCAGCCTCCAGTCTGATCCTAACCGAATCCACATAATCCCTCACAGATCTGACCAGAATCTGATCTCCTAGGTGGTCCTCTGACAGTAAAACTATTAACAGTCATAGGAAGTAGTTTTTAACGAGTCTTATTAATCCAATTATTTCATTCATGAAATGCCTTTCAAAGCCTTATTTTGCAGTACAGGGCTCCTCTTTTTTTTTTTTTTTTTTCAATGAGATGCTTGAGATTTGGGCAAGTCCTCCTCATAGCATACATACACACACACACATGCAAAACATGCATATGTATGTATATATAATAACAACTAAAACATAAAGTAGGAAACTTCCCAAATGGGGTCTAGGGAATCAGTCAACTAGTTGCATAAGCTCCCAGTTGTGAAAAATAAGTTGAAAATAATCTCATTTATTTTTTATGATGATGCTATTTTTTTCAACTAACCATCTGCCCCCTTGCACTCAGAAAAATATTGAAGAATATTAAAGAAACCATCCTTCAATGGTACTTTTATGACTAAATTTATAACATTTTTTATTCCTATTGTCTAACTAGTAGACTACTGTTTGAAAAATCCAATTACTGTTCTATACGCGAACTGTTCTAATACAGTACATGTTTATGTAAGTTTTAACTGCCTACCATTTCATCAAATACACACTGTGCATATATAATAGCTCATTCTACGAAAAGGTTTTGTTACAATGGCTACCTGTGGAGTCATTTCAAGCTACAGGAAAACTACAGCTTTTAGATCTAAAAATTCCTTGGAGACTGAAGTTCCATCCTGAGCAGCTAATGGGGAAAAAAGTATAAGAAGATGTATGCAAAAAAACAAAATTTATTGACTTATGTGAATAAACTAGCTTAAAAATTGTTTCACATAGAACTGTTTGAAAACATTTTGTGGCATGTGTTTCTAGTCTAAGAAGACAGCAGGAAATCTTTTCTAGGTTCCCAGAGTTCCATCCAATATGCAAAGGAAAAGTAAGAGTATGCACCCCAATTCTCTCGTAAATAAACATACCACAGGGAAAATTCAGAGAAGACATTTGGTGTTTAAATGACAAGAGCCTTTTGTCTTTATTGAAATGAGGGATATGTTATCAATCCATTCATTTCTTTCAGTAATCTACTGATACATGGCATCCTGCTTTGGATAAAGAATTTGAGCCTGGCTTATCAAAGAATTTGCCACATATGTAAATTAATTTAAACTATAAAACAAAGTATTTAACTGGAACTTTACTAATGTGGTATAGTAAAAATTTATATTTCTATACTTTTGATAAACCATTTTCATAATATGAGAATCAGATGGCATTGAGTAGAGACAGAACCATAATGTAAACAGACTCTGTGGTATTGTGAGCTATCTGTAAGTCTATGATTTAAAAATAATAACATCTAAGTGGAGAAAATGAGATTGAATTTTGTTAGTAGAAGGATTGTTGGTTGAAAAAGAAATTAAAAAAATACAGAGCAAAGTGAGATGGAGTGAATGATAAGATCTGCAAAGGTAGAGATATAGTGAATTCTGCAATTCATGGAAAAGAAGCTCAAGAAATCCAAACAGACCACAGAGAGAACAGATAAGAGACTTTTCAGTCCCTGCTGGAAGTTTCCTTTATGACCTGAGTCTTGGCCTTCACCTGGCCTATCAAGCTATAAATTACAGCTGATGGGATTTAAGGCTCCAGGGTGCTCCTCCTCTTGGTAGCTGGGATGATATTCTTTCTTTCCTCGATCCCTCTCCTCACCTACTGTTTTTGTACTGTTGCATTGGAGATTTCACACACGTCCCTGTCTTGGTGTGTGTGTGTGTATACATGTATATATATGACTGTATGTGTCCATACATGTATGTATGTGCGTATAAATGTGTGTGCTTGTGTGTGCAAATGTGAGTATGCCTGTGTGCTTGCATATGTTTGTATGTGTGCATATGTGTATACATGTATGTGTGTGCATTCATGTGTATGTGCGTGTGTATGTGTCATGGTGTGATTTCATGTGTGTGCATGTGTGCATGGGTTTCTAGGAATTTGTGTGCACACAAATTCCCTCAGGAGAGCACTTACTAAATTTCAAGGCAAAGGCTTTTTGTCATGTGGCTGCCTCTAACCGTGCGCTTTCTCCAGTTGAAGTAGTAAGATATAAGATGTGGTTGGAACTTTGAGAAAAGAGGAAGAAAAAAAGCTGCTACATGCTGACTTGTCAAGGCAATCTAGGCTGGCTAAATTCTCTTGTAGTCCAATCTGTTCGATTTTGTGGTTCAGCACAGAGGGAAGCAGAAGCCTTGGAATGCAACAAAAAAATCTTTGATGTGTTTTGGTTTTGCTTAGACGCTCAAAAGATCCACATCTTTGGAGTTTTTTTTATTATTATGTTTATTTTCTATTGTTTCATCATATGTGTGGATTAAGACAGGATCCTGTTTGGTGAGTATGAGCAGGGTTTATGCACCAAAATGCTAACAAATACACAAAGTGTTTTCCTATCAAGAAGAACACAGGGCCCTGATGAAGGTGAGGGAAATGAACACTTCCATTCAGTGATGACAGACGTGTCAGTGTCACTAGGATCTCAACAGATTCAACACATGCATGCTGGCTGACCAATTCATTTTTAAGTGTTAATAGTGAGCAAGTCACCTGTGTATGTAAAATACACCAATGTGCATGGTCATTGTTCGTAACCATGAGACAAAGTAACAGCCTTGTTTTCAATAGAAGGCTCACGTAAACTACACTGCCACTATGACAGTGAGGTGGCCCTATATCCTCCCTAGGACACTTCCTGGAGCATACCCAGGACAAATCCATTGGAAACAAAGCAAATTAAATCACCATACGTATCGTGGCACAATCATACTTTTTAAACCTCATACGTGTGATGTTGCCTCCATGTCTAGTCTTTCCTTCATATGATCTCCTCAACAGTGGCACTGGGGACCAGGAAGGCAAACTGGGTCATCTCATTTTTATTTGTCCATGCCATACTGATATTTTTAACAATAAGCATGTGTAGCTTTTACAGTTTTAAAAATGTAAGCACTATACATACTGAGCATAGTTTACAACTTTTATCTACAAAACAGCACAGAGAAAGCACAGCTTCTCCCAGTACTTCAGCCGCCAACATTTATTGTCACAAATGAATCTCTTTCTATACATCACAGTTGTTTTATTAGTTCCTGAAAATTTGTTTCTAAGCTTTGATTACCCATTTGATGGCATATTAAGGGACCATATGGCAACTCACTAGACATGACTACACTGCACAAACCATTTCTATAAATAAAGCGGTTAACAATTTCCTCCAGGGCATCTACAAATAAATTCAGGAGCCAATCAGAACAGGAATGTCCTTTCAGTTCTGACAGCCACCTGCACTGGGACTCAAAAGTGGAATGGCCATGGAATGGCCAAACTACATAAATCAGCTGCAAACTACTGATTCTCATACTGAGAGAAATAGAAGTAAGATACACAAAAGATGCCTCATAAGTACATCAGCCACTGGGGTTTTCATCCCTCAGAGAAGGTCCATCAGGATCAGGAAGACAAAATAAAAGGATGAAAACCACCTATCCCCTTATCAGTTTCCTCATGAACATAAGAAGGATGTTGATATTATAACCCTACATTGCAGACTGACATCCCTTGGAGAAGAAGCAGGTCAGTCTCAGCGTCTGGCTACCATTTTGCCGATACCCCACTTCTACTTTGAGGGAGGAAATTAATTAGTGTAATGGTGGAGAATGTGTTGCAGAGCACTACTGACAGCTCTAAAACATCCAATTTCCTTTAACGTGATAAGTTAGAGTGAGTTAGAGATAAGCTTACTGACTTAAATTTTTCCCAATTATGAGATATGTGCTTAGGTTTTCTTGAGACAGTAATGTCACAGAGGAAAATGAATGTTTTTTAATCACCCACTGTTGATGCTCTGTAAATTTTTATTGCAACATAATAATCAGGAAAGAGAAGAGGAGGGGCATTTGACTTGCAGGTTTTTTGTTTTTGTTTTTGTTTTTTGTGGTAAAGAAAACAGGTGAGGTTATCAATGAGCTTTTTGAAGAGTTTCTTTGTTAATAAAAATGAAGAAAGTCCAGGGAGAAAGGTCAACGGGTAAAAGCATTTGCTGCATAAGCCTGGTGACCTGAGCCCAGATCCTGAAAGCCAACATGAAGAACTGGATACAGGAGTTCACAACTGCAATCCCAGCACTCCTATGGTGAAATAGGAAGCAAAGACGGGACATTTTCCTAAAGCTTATGGATCGGAAAGCCTGAAGGATGCGGTTAAGCAGAAGAAACAACAAGCTACGCTGACTGAAAGCAAGATGGAGGGTGAGAACCAACTCCCCCAAAAGTTGTCTTGAGTCCCGTATGTGTGAGACATACACACCCACAAAATAAAATAATCCTTTTTAAAAGAATAATGCCTTCACAGACCGAAGGATGAATCTGGTTGTAAATACCAAAATGAGTTGGAAAATAGGAACAAAAAAACAGTAAGAGGTGGATTGAAGGCCCAAGAGGGACTCAAATTAGTATGTCTAATAGGGAAGGCTGTGACAGGGCTGCTACAAAGGAAAGGCCAAAGGTTATGACAAGGGAGGTGATGTAGCTCTACATGCTAGGCACCAGGGATTGGAAACAAGCAAGACAAGTACACACTCTCTAACGATTGATTTGTCCGCTACTTTGGGCACCATT
Organism: Meriones unguiculatus; assembly: GCF_030254825.1. Taxonomy (NCBI): domain Eukaryota; kingdom Metazoa; phylum Chordata; class Mammalia; order Rodentia; family Muridae; genus Meriones; species Meriones unguiculatus. Next base: position 97,211,530 of record NC_083350.1, read on the forward strand.
AATGGAAATCCCACTGTTTGGGGAGACAAAGAAGGCAGGGCAGAAAGAGAAAAGTGGCAGAAGGCTAGCCAAGAAAGTGACTCACTCTTTCCTCCCTCTGCTGCCACCTACAGTTGTGTGCATACCCTCCCTCTATCGTATAAAACATTTTAGGCAGAGATTAAAAACTCAGGCCTAGAAAAATATGGTTTGGATTCATACAATTGCTTTTGAAACCTGTTCTCAGGTTTATGTCAAATTTCATTACATAAAAATACATGTAGGTAAGATATAGCATCATCTACCACCATGGGTTTCAAAAAATATATATTTCTTTTAAAATGATGTAGAATTCTGTCAGTATAGATGCTCATTTGAATTTATCTGAGGCTGTAAAGTCAGTTTTGGTTATAATCATTCTCCCCTGTTTAGGCTATTTAATTCATTGAAAGATCACTATAACACCATTTAAAGATCTACTGGACTATTAAATTCATCTAACATTCTCATCCTGATCAGCCTGTGTTTGTGAATGAAATATACATAAGGAGTTTACAGAAAGTCCAGTGCAGGGACCCTGTGTGAGTACTACGGAGATTTTAGATAATACTTTTTGCCACTGGGAGCTAATTGTAGAATCTTTGCAGTAGTGTTGGCGTCTGTCCACTAAATGCTAGGAATAGCCTCCAAATTGTGATATTCTACTATGTCTCCAGTTATCACAAAATGTCTGCTGAGAAACAGAGCCACCACTTACTGAAGATTTGGAAGCTGGATCTCTGAGAGAGTCAGTAAGCACTTTAAGTCATTAACCTAGGGTTTGGCCTCTCTGAGAATAAAGCCAAATGCTCTAAACTGTAAAGTAACCAATGCTCTTTTATTATTGCCTATCTCTCTCATTAAATACTGCCATATTAGGTAATCAAATAGATATTTGATTTGTATAGTTCACTGTGAAAAAGAACATTAATATTGAAATTTTTGAAACTTAAAAATATCTCTTTTTGTTACTACATGAAAACTTCTCCACCTTCACTTCCCTTTAGCTACATGAGAGTAACCTAAGATTTATAGGTTTCTTGAAATTTAGCCTGGAATGATTCAAAACAATGCCCAGCCTTAGATGAACATATTTAAGCTCCCACGTTTTACATATCCACTTCTGAAGCCTACACAAGGTTTTCAAGAGCTGCCAGTCAGGATAATCCGTATTTCCAAGATATTCATCTATTATCCCTCTAGCACTTTAGAAAATGTAATTTTAGATTAACCTTTATTTTTAACTTCTGCCAAGTTCCTGTTCTTTTCATCCAATATGTATAAGGGCCAGTCTCACAGCCAAACACTAGGCAGAGCTCAGGGAAACTTGTGGAAGAGTGGGAGGAAGTACTGAAGGAGCCAGAGAGGTCAAGGACACCACAGAAACCTACAGAATCAAGTAACCTGGGCCATAGGAGCTCACAGAGACTGAGCCATCAACTGAAGAGCATGCGTGGGACAGACCCAGCCCCTCCTCCACCTATGTTGCAGATGTGCAGCTTGGTCTTCATGTGGGTCTCCTAATAACTGGTGCAGAGACTGTCTCTGACTATGTTGCCTGCCTCTGGATCCCTTTCCCTTAACTGGACTGCCTTGTCCAGGCTCAAAAAAGATTTGCCTAGTCCTCCTGCAACTTGATATGCCAAGATTGGTTGATATCCATGGGAGGTCTTCCCTTCTCTGAGGTGAAAGGAAAGGAGGTTGGATGGGGAGGGGGAAGGTAAAAGGGAGGGACTGAGAGGAGGGGGGAAGCTTCGATCAGGTTGTAAAGTGAATAAAATAATTAATTAAAAAAACACAATTCTATATCCAAATTTTAAACCTTGTAGAGCAAAAACTTAAACACATGGCTCTTCAGTTAAGCAAACAGCAAGTAAATACCACGTTTGCCTTGCTAGCCCTGTGTACACAGGTAGATGAGATGGTGTGTGCTTCTGAAAGACTCACTATCCAATATATAAAATACACATTAATGTTAGGATAACACTATAAGGATGAAATGGTAGCAAAAATACAAAGCACCAAACCCAAACTGGAGTGCTTTGCAACATTTTCTGTGGAAAGCTCAATTTGAAGAAAGTTTAAGGGATGATATATTATGTGTCAAGTGAAAAAAAAAAAAAAAAAGAAGGCAAGGTAGATGATTCTAAATGAGTAAATGACCAAAGCAAAGGCAAGAGCCCATGAAATGGTGGGACAACACTCGGGTGTCCACATCTGGAGAATGACTGAAGAGCAGGGTAGAGAACTATGCGGAGACCAGGGCAGGAGGGTTTCTAAGACCTTCATTGTCCACGCCTGGTGTATTGGCCACATCTGGTGTATGTGCCATAGTCTGAGCACTAATGAGTCTGCGGGAGAAGGACTGCTGGAAGTCTGAGTCCAAGCTGGGCTTTCTAGTAAGTTTCAGAACAGCCACAGCTACAGACAAACAAACAAACAAATTATTTAGGAATGCATTTGTAGGAATATATTCCATCATGTTAAGTTTAAACACACATAAAAGATGTATAAATACTTCACTAAATACATTATTATAAAACCTACGTTATTAATGAGGGACGAATTTTGTCCTATAATAAACAATGTCTGTATATTCTGTGTCCTGACTTAGAAATTCTTGGTGTAGAAATCAGAAATTAATCTATGATATCATAGTCACTCAGAGCACATTTCTATGAGTCTTTATTTACAAAGCTTCTCAGTTTTCTGGACTACCAAGCAAGTGCCACACCAGCCAAGGGCCATCTAGCAAGATCCTGTAACAAACAAATTCATTGTTAAGAATGGACTAAAAAGACACAAAACCCTGGAATGACAAGAGATGGCTCATTGATCTTCAAATACAGAAATGCCCTAAATGCAACAATAGCTTAGTATTGCCAATGTAATTGGAGAGGCTTGACCAAACAATAGTTCTGAGGTCAAATGTGAGAGTCCTTGTGGCAAAGGGAAGGAAAGCCAAAATGTGCATTAAAGATGCAGATAGCCAATGAGAAAGATGTAGAGAGAATATCTTGTGTATTGTATGGATGCATTACCTCTCAATGAAAAACCTATGGCCTATAGGAAAGGGTAGACTATAAGGTGCTCTTTCTTCCAACAGGCAGAATGGATTCTGGGATAGAGACAGGCACAGGGTTTGCCTGGGAAGAGGACAGATGCATGGTACCTGAGCAGAAGTAACCAGCCATGTGGAAGAATGTAGATTAGTATAAATGGGTTCGTTTAAGTTATGAGCCAGTCAGAGAAGAGCCTAGATGTATGGCCTAACAATTTGTAAATATATTTTGAGCTTCATGGGTCATTATTCCTGGAGCTTGGGGCGAGGAAGAAAAACAAGCACCCTACTACAGAAAGAGACCATGCGAAGCAAAACAAAGAGATGCTCAAAAAGAAATACAAGGTCTCAAGTGTTGGAGAAGCATATGACACACAGTGAGACATCAAGTGTGAATATAAAACAGGAAAAAATAAGAGATAATTCAGTTTTACCAGTTAAATAGAAAATCATACCCAGCTCAAAGCAAATGCTAGAATATAATTACTGTCTTCTGTGTGTGTGTGTGTGTGTGTGTGTGTCAGGAGCTATATTCTAATCAGAATTATAAATATCTGATTTAATGTATAAAGGTGCAGGCTAATGAGTCTGAAGCCAGTTCACATTCAAAACACAAGCTGCTGTCTTATCTAACTTCAACTTAACTTATAGTCTCCATTCTCTTTGTACAACATAAGGACTAAGGCCCATGACTCATGAAAACTCATAGCTTACATTCACTAAGTCATTTCTGTCCCCTTCCTAAAGTTGTATCATTTTAAAGAATTTGTCGTGTTTATTCCCTAAACTTTTTTTCTGACATTTTTACTTACTATGGTGATGATGGGACTTTAATTAAATGCTGTGTAAACCAATGAAATGTTACCGTTAAAGTTGGTATTCCTACAAAAAGCAAGTCGAACCTTTCGGAAGCATTGATAAAGCTGAGTCACACTAAAAACACTGCTGAAGAACATCTGGAGTAGGATTGGGCAGGGGCAGGGGAGAGGGGTTCACACATGTGAAACACGAGGTGAATTCATCAAAAGTTTAATGAATTCAGCCCTTAAATCAGCAGTTCTCAGCCTGTGAGTCTCAACATCTTTGGGGGTCACATATCAGACATCCTGCATATGAGATGTTTACATTACAATTCATAACAGTAGCAAAATTACAGTTATAAAATAGCAATGAAATAATTTTATGGTTGGGACCACTGGCTAAGATGCTCAAGCTCCATTCAGAAAGGCAAAAAGGATGGACATTGGAGGAGGGAGAAAACAGGGAACAGGACAGGAGCCTACCACATAGGGCCTCTGAAAGGCTCTACCCTGCAGGGTATCCAGGCAAAGAACTGTATTAAAGGGACACACCACTAGGAAGGTCCAGAACCACGCCTTAGATTGGCCTAAGTCCTCAAAGGCAATGAATTACAGGTACAGCTGATGCATGAGAGCATGTGGTTGCCTGGAGACTTCTCAGTGGGTAAAGCACAATATGAGGACCTGAGTTGGAATCCACAGATCCCCCCGTGACGCTGGAGAAGGGAGAGTGAGGCATGTCTGTAATGCTGGTGTGCCTTGGCTACATGAGAGGCAGAAATAAGAGAATCCAGAAGCTGGGGGACTAGATAGCCTGCAGTGATCACGTGAGCAAAAAACAAACTCTGACTCAAAGAAGTAGGAATCAAGGACTGATTTCCAAGGTCGATGGAAGTTCAGAAGCTTAACAGTGTGCTGTTTGTCCTGGCTACTCAGTTTCCCCACCTTTTCTTAAGGAGGCAAGGCAATGGTGTTAGAGCAAATCCCTCCTTTCACTTCATATAACTGATTAAAAGCACGGATGTTTGTCAACCACTCGTGTCTTCATTAAACTAGAGCTTTGATTCTCACCTCCACAGCAATACTGCTTCACACAGCTCATTTTCAAAACCTCAACTCCCATTCCTGCCCATACCTAATCAACTTCTAACTAGACTAGCCTAGAGAGGGCTGACCCTCAGTTGTGCCTGTTGGAAGGCAATTATATTATTCACATATCACAGTTATAACTTGATAACAGAAACTGTGTCTGACAAATAGTCACAGAGTATAAATGTGCCCAAAAGCCAAATAAGCATTTCTCTCCCATTAAACTGCATCTTGAAAAACCTCTCTAGATACAGCATACACTATAGTATATTAACAGCCACTAGTTGGATTTTATATTTCCTAAGGTTCCTAAAAAATAATAACCTGAAGGCAAAATGATAAGCAATTGCATCTCAAACTTCCACAATCAAGGAACTGTTTCAAGTCATTCCTGGCAATGTAACTATCAATAGAATTTTTTTTTGTCCCTGAATTCACAGGTTTTAATCTCTAACTTAGGGATGAAATTAGAGCTGGGCAGTTGTGGCCAATGTCTTTAATCCCAGCACTCAGGAAACAGAGGCAGGTGGATCTCTATGAGTTCACAGCCAGCCTGATCTACAGACTGAATTCTAGGACAGGCAGAGCTACATAGAAAAACCCTTGTCTTAAAAGAGAGAGAGAGGTAGGGATAGAGGGAGGGATAGAAGGAGGGAGGGAGGAAGGGAGGGAGGGAGAGGGATAAAATTTATATAATGACTGTTTAGAAGCTGTGAATATGGTGTGTATGTGAAAAAGAGGAAGGTCACAAACCACAATTCCAAGAAGCTTACCATGGAAAAGCCTAGAAAGATGAACAACTTAATCTTCGTGAAAAACTCACTCCTTTTGTCAACAGCCTTGAGCTGGTAACACACCCTTTTCACTTCTTTTCTTTCTTTTAAAAGTTTTATTTATGTTTTTGGCTCACATGGAAATGTAGGTAAAAGGACACATGAATCATAGGAGAAGACATAAAGCTACTTTTTCTTATTTCAACTTCAGCGTGTGTGTGCGCGTTGTTTTTTTTTTTTTTTTTTAACTCTTCTCATTTCTATCCCTCCCATGCTGTGTTTCTATTCAACCCTAGCTCTCCTCATTTTTTTGTGATTAGTTCTTTGAGATTCATCTCTTCCCCACTCCTCCCAGGTTCACCCCAGTTTCCCTTCCTATCCTTTCTTTTTCAGTTATCAAATCCAACTTGTGCTGCCCATATGTTCTCAGATGCGCGGCTTTCCACTGGAGCGTAGTGGGCTCCTCAGGGGCTACATTCTTAAAGAACACCAACTATTTTCCTCCCAGCAGCTTCCACTGGCCAAAGCACCTCAGCTAGGGCCAGTTGTTAATCTTAGCTCTGAGGGGTTCCATTTACGTCCAGCATTACAGCCACCTCACCTATTCAAATTTGTTCCATAGACTTCACTGAAATATTCCTATAACCGACAAATTAAATGACCCATGCCAGCTCACTGCTTCCCCCTTTTGTTCCCCTTTCTACAGCAGGAGTTTTGTGCACGCTGCTCCCTCCACCTGAAATACTTTTGTACACTGAAATAACATCTACTCATTTTCAGATTTTCACGTGATACTCCCTGAGGGATTCCCACTTAGAATGTTCCCCACGCACTCTCTCTCACACCTTCTGTCTTATTCAGAGTAATAATCACAGTTTAGAAATTATATGTATGTATGTGTGTATGTATGTATGTTTGTATACACGTATATATCTACTTAGCAATGCTGTTTGCTTTCTGCATCTATCCCCTGTGGGCTCACAGTGCTAAGACTGAACATATCCACTAGTGTTTGCCCACCAAGTAATATCTTATCTGTAAATGTTCAGTACATATTTTTGAATAAATCAACAAAAAATATTTTGACATGTGTTTAGTATTATGATATATAACTTAAGTGCTTTGGTAACACTAAAAGAAAGATTAAGAGTGTACTTAAACAAGGTTTAAAAATTTACTTCACTATCTTCAAAATTTTATTAGACTTTGCTCTTACAGCTCCAATCCCATCTGCCAAGCAGCTCTTGCAGGAGAGATGTTCTATATGCAACAGACATTTATTGCTTGTTTTGGTATTATTTATTATTTAACTATGCTAATTTTTTTAGTTTGTTCATAGTTGTAAAGAGGTAAACATTCAGTTTTGACTTCAAAACTTTTATGTTGGCAGGAAAAGATATACATAAGTTCATATACATATATGATGTTGTATGTTAAATAAAAGTCTGATTTTGGGTTTTGCTTTTTTGAGTTCACAATAGCCTTGGCTGTCCTGGACTCACTTTGTAGACCAGGCTGGCCTCAAAATCACAGAGATCCACCAGCCCCTGTCTCCCTGAATACTGGGATTATAAGTGTGTACCACCGCAACTAGCTAAGTCTTAAGTTTTAAACGACAGTGCTTGGATGTTTTTATTTAAAAACTAGGAAATCTGATTATATTCTTCAAAAAATCAGACTTATTAGTGATCATTTAAATAATTTAGTTGCATATTGAAATTGCATATATGAAAGCAGTCTTATAAAATTTCACTAGAATTTATGATCTAAATAAAAACCAAATTATTGTGTAGTTAATAAAATACTATAAGTCTGGGAAATATTGAAGGCTATATGCTAATTCTCATGGTACTTTGTTAATGACTATTTCAGATCTTCAGTTAAACCACAAAATTTTATCCAGAATAATTAAGGAATTGATCATCATAGCCTTTCTTTAAAATGATTATACCAGAAAAGCTGAATGAGCTAAAACTAGCATTGCATAAGAGATAGAATAAAGCCAGAAAAGAAGGAACAAGAAAAAAGTAAGAAAGAGAGAGAGAGAAGTGAAAGGCACAGAAAACATGTACTAATGTTTTGGCCATACAGCCAAGATGAGACTCATTTTTTATTTTTATTTATTTTATTTTATGTGCATTGGTGTTTTGCCTATATGTATGTCTGTGTGAGAGTGTCAGACCCTCTGGAACTGGATGGAGTTACAGACAGTTGTGAGATGCCATGGACATGCTGGGAACTGAGCCCAGATCCTAGCCCCATCATGGATGCAGACTGTTCTCTGGATGCATTCTCCTTTAATAGTGATCCTAACGCATCCGCTAGATCCACTGTAGAAAACCCATACCAGCTCCTGCAGCTATCTGCAGTGATCTCTCTACTCTGGCTCCTCACTTTTCAAGTTTCAGACATATACTCTCCCCAGTACCAACAGTTTCCAAACTTGAGAACTCATTCTCTCCTGGGTTCAAAGTTTTTTTGTTTGCTTTTTGTTTTTTTGCTTGTTTGCTTTTGCTTTTTTGATTTTGGAGACAGGTTTCTCTATGTGCCCTTGCTGTCCAGGAACTCACTCTGTAGACCAGGCTGGCCTTGAACTCACACAGATCTGCCTGCCTCTGCCTCACAAGTGCTAGGATCAAAGGTGTGCACCATGGCCTGACTCGAAGTGTTTTTTGAAGCTGTATCTGTATAGTACGTTTTCTTCAAAGCATACAGTTATCCACATGTCAATAACATTATATAATGGTATTATAAACGATCTAGATATGGTTTCAAAATATATAGGAGACTTGCATAAGTTATATGTAACTACTGTACAGTTTGTATAAGGACTTGGGCATTCTCCAATTTTGTTGTGCTCAAGGATTCTGAAACCAGTTCCTCGCAGTTACCAGAAGATAGACTATGAGACTTCAGAACCTCACATCTGCCGAGTCCAGCCAGCAGTTACATGTCAAGTTCATGTGGGCTTTTCTCACTTAGAGTGAAAGCTGAGAACCCTGGCTTAAACCCTCAATGTTCCCCAGGGCCCCAACTTCAGTTCTAGACACAGAACAGACAGACAGTCAGTGCCTAATTTTGGCAAATCTCTAACCATATTCTGAATAAGTGACTGGTGTAAGGGAAATTATCATACTATTTCTGATCTCTGAGATATCAGCTAAAACTATGATAGAATCTCATTTTAACATCATGTTATATTTATATAAGTAAAATATATGAAGCGCTAGAGAACACCAGGATTCTGCTTGCCTGTTTAAATAAAACAGAAGGTGCTAGCATCCTTGCTTTGATGAATGATTAAATTCTGGGCCTGTCCTTCCTGGTTACCTCAAGTTTGGGGGGCCTGTAAGTATCCTGTCACTGGAACTCACAGTGTTTTACATTTTTAAAAGAAAGAAAGAAAACAGGGATATAAGTGCAAATGGAATTGGAGAATCTTATTGGGGTGATAAAAATGATCTAAAACTAATCTGTAGTGATGACTTCAAAATGTAATAAATTTCCTTAAAAAAAAATCACTGCTTTCTAACTTGAAATGGGTAAATTACATGGAAAAGGATCTCATTTTTAAAAAGCCTGTCTTTCTGTATTACCCAAGGCAGCGGGTATCACCCAAAGAATCTTGGCAAATATAGAACACATAGTTTATTTTTCTTGAACTCTGGACTTTCCGACGTGGTAATCAGAATACACAAATGCATTCTGATAGGATTATGCTAATGTACAGTCAAGTGCTGGGAAGGGGGGCAAGTTATACATAGAAGCTTGCCTGACATTTGAGGTTGAGTAAGAGCTGGATCAAGGACGGAATGATTCAAGCCAGGAGCTAAACTAAAGCTGAGGAGGCTGCTATCTGAGAGGGAGAGGGAGGTAAGGTCCTCGAGGATAGAACAAACAAGAATACTGTGGAAAAGTGGATAGAGGGTTAACAGATCAGTGTCTTTAGTTCTAATCCAGTTTGGGCTAGCCTGACCTTGAGTAACTCATCCCACTATGCCTCTAATTTTTTTTTAATCCATGAAATTTCAAATGATGAAATAGCAATACCTTTTGTCTACCTCCTGTACCTCTTACAGGGACACAATGAGGTTGTGTGCAAAGTATCCTGGAAAATGCAACATAGTATCAAGACATTAGGACCACGACCCAGGCCAGTGGCAAACAGAAGCCTGGTCTTTGCAGAGATTTGGGATGGTAATAAGGGACTAAGCTTAAAATACTTTATTTAGCAGACTGGGAATCTGCAGGAGTTAGAGGGAATGTGCAACCATGGGCAGCCATCAAACTCAACTTGCTAAAAACTGAGTGAGTCTGAAGGACCACAAATAGATATGTGGTTTTAACATTCTAATTTGTGGAACTTCTTGGAAATCTAAGGATTTCTTGCTAGGCTTACTTAATAAAAGCAATAACTACCTTACATTAATTGGGAAAGCACGGTAGATCTCACTGTGGATTGATGAGAAGAAAGCTTTACATTGTTGCTAACTCCTCCTCCTTCTTTAAGGGCACCACCCTAATGAGGTCAACACCTACAACCCCAGCACCGCTAGCAACGGGCACCAACAGTATCAGATACCCTCCTAACACCACAAGAAGTGAACACCCCTCAACAATAATCGTCTAAGCAACACCAGCAGCAACCATCACCAACTACCCACAACACCACCAGAAATGAATATTCACCACTGACAACCGTCTAAGCACGCACACACATCTCTGCTACAAATTACTAACTTAATGACAAAAATTAGCTGCACACAGTAGGGAGAGATACTACAGCACATCTTCACATAAACTCTCCCTTTTAATATTCACTCTGTGGATCTGTCAGATGAGAAAGGTTCGGATAAATAAATCCTAAATATACATTATTCAGTAGAAAAAAATATTGTATAGTATGCTTAAATATTAGCTTAACTGTAAATCATATTAAGTGGTATTAAACCACACATGCACACACACTCACATACACAGTTATACACACACAAACACACAAAAGAAAGTTTTGGAGATTATGGATAACTCGCATAGATTGTAGTGATGGTTTCATGGTTATTTACTTTTCTCCAAGCTTATCAAATTATATATATTTACATGTCATCCATACCGCAATAAGTGGGTTTTCAAAGCAACTAATATACTAAATCCACCAAAGGCAAAATAAGAAAAAAGTTACTGACCTATAAACAGTGGTATTATAAGTATGTGACCAAAATATTCTTATTAACATAAAAATGAAATTTGATCCTGAGTGTACATTACTTCAGCTCCACTCTATACTATGAAAAATATTCAGGAGCTTCTATCCATCAAGCTTTGTGAGCTCACACTCAGTCACTTTCTGTCTGTGTGGCTCTCCAAACATCTTGTGGTTCTTAAAACTACCTGGTCTTATTCTGGGAAACTTGTATCCCGAAGATGAGGTGAGAGGACAGGGGTTTCAGAACGGGCATAAAATACCCTGAACACGCTCTGCCCCTCTGGGCTTGCCTCCAGCAGGGACCCAACACTCACATAATTGTGCCAACTGCCATTTGTTATAAAACAGACTTGAGGCAGTTTAAGATATAGAGCTTCACCAATCAAAATCAAAAGAGAATAATTTTCAAACTAAGAAACATCAAACAAGACAAACATGAAAAATAAAGTTTAAATTAAAAACCAATATCAAGGGAATGAGAAAATAAGGTTAAAGGAAGACATTTTTAAACTTAAATTGAGTACAACATTAATTAATAATTGGGTATTTTAAAGAGTCTTTATTGGGATCTACTACTCTGCTATGTATCTTATTAATAAAATGTACTTGTCGAAATTGACACGAAAACTACACAACATACAGATCTGTTCATAGCTATTTACTATGCATCTATAACGTGGCAGGAACTGTTCCCGATCTGAGGACTGGCAAGCAAAGAGCACTGTGTATAAAATCTCTGGTCTCTGATCAACGAAGACAGACACGATGAAGATGAGCAAGACAAAATGAATAATGCACAGGAATCTAAAGGGGTCTCTGACCACCACAAGGCAGAAAAGTTGGGCAGTTTCAAACATCATGGTCAGGGATGTCTTCCCAAAGTGGTCAGCCAAGAAGCAAGTAAAGTTTCCCCACACAGGATCCAACAGCATGAAGACCTGCGGTGGGAGCTTGCTGAAAGGAGGCCATGCAGTTGGAGCACAGTGAGCCATAGGAGATGACTTCTCCTTTTACGGGGAACTGGACTTGCATGCCAAGCGCAGAGCTGGGAGGTGACTGTAGGGATGCAGCCACAGGGTAACAGCAGTGTATTAGGAAGGAATGGTTAAGTATCACATTGATACAGTCTATGTTCTCTTTCTTAAAAGATCTGACACATCTTCAACTGATGGTTTTTCCAGTTTACGTAAAGCAAATATCAGGCTTTTTAACACTGCTTTTTCTGCATAACAGAGGATAGATTAGTGTTGTGCAAACACATTTGCTCAAGTCTGATCTAACCATTAAAAACAAAACAGTGTCCTATATATTTTCTCCTGAAACTTTGTGTTACATTATCAAGAAGTTCAAAATGTATAATCACGTATTTGTAAGATTGCAAAGACTATAATCTTTATATCTGTAAATAGTGAATTTTAAAACAAACCTGTTGGGCCAGAGAGATGAGTCAGTGGGTAAAGGGTCTTGCCACCAAGCCAGATGACCTGAGTTCAACCCCTGGAACATACACCATAGAAGCAAAGAACCAATTCCTGCAGGATGTTTCCTGAGCTCCACACACGTGCCCAAATGCGTAAGGACATATGTAGGCATGCACACAATAAACAAATATAACAACAAAAAAAGGGTTTAAAGTGCCTCATACCATCATGTTCTGTTTTAAAAATACCGCACCAAGCTCATGGATTTCTTCTTCCGTGGGAAATTTGTAAAGTCGATTCTTCTCCTTCAACATATAACTTCTCCAAAGAGTTTCACCCCAATGGGGCATATTTTATGTTGTTTACATTGGAAGCATTTTATTGCCTATACTGCTATGTTTGTCTGCAAGAAAATATTTCACACAGCTGTTCTGTTTAGTATCCGAAGCCTTTCCATATTCCTGCACAATGCACAGTGGGGAGATTTGGGGTGGATGAGGGATGCTTTGCCTTCCTAATTGAGGGAAGGAGGGACTGCAAACAGGCATGTGAGAGATGAGTCTAAGCACACGGTTTTGATCTGGGGAATCGTGGTCTTCTCCACTGTTGCTAAGCAGCTGTGCACAGCTATCTGAACACTTATTTAAAGTCCCTCATGTAGATCACCCATCTGAACACCAAAGAATCTCCAATTCTTTATGTATAGCCATGGTCTCACTGCTTAGTTTCCCCATGCCCTCATTGGAGACGAGAAAGGGAACCTAGGCAGCATCTTTCCAGGCAACTCCAGACATCCTGCTTCAAAAGATGATGATCTCAGTTTCAACTTGACAGCAACAGAACAAGCCTCTCTTTAACTGGCCCAGTACTCAAGACTAAAAAGTCTTGCTTTTACCATTTTTCTCTTTACTCTCAAGATGTTTAAATGTATATACACTGAAATATGAACATATCCACTCTTACATACCACTCCTCACATATTCCCCAACATGGCTCCTTGAATTCATGGTTTTGTTTTGTTTTGTTTTCTCCCAATAACTCAATAATTCAAACTAGTGCTGCCCATGTGGGGGTGGGGGGGGCGACCCACTGGAACATGGGAAATCCACCAGCAGTGACCACACATTCCAAGAAGAATGGTTCTTCCTCCCCGAGCAGCCATCAACAGTCAGGAGCTCCTCAGTAAGATGTGGGCCCTGGAAGGCACTTTCTCCCTCTATAGGTGGGATTTTAGCTGAGTTGAGCTTATGCACCACCACCAAGGCTCAGGGAACATCATGGTAGGAAGCACAAAGACTGCAAGAGCTGGAGGCTGGGAAGAGTGTTGTAAAATTCTTTCTTCTGGGTTTGACATGGCTGTCCCATTCGTGGATTTACAGTGATTTTGGTTAGCTGCCAAGCAGTCTTCCCTGGCCTTAAGTTCAATGTTAATGAGTCTCAAAGCCTTAGCTGTAAAATCAATACCCATGGAAGATGGTCTTTAAAAGAAAACATAATCCATATATATGACCCAGTCATATGCCTGGGTCAAGTCTGACCACCAGAGAACTGGTTCCTAAATGCACCTCTAACGATTATTATCATAAAACTTGCAGGGCCTCGCAGTTAACACGAGGGATTTTAAAAGAATTAATGTCACCAGCTTTGCTGACCTTTATAACAAAACCCACTGTGCTCTTTGTGAAGAATCCTGGGAGTAGCTTGGTCTACTGGGTGCCAAGAGCAGCTACACTCAACCTAAACCACTGATTCATCTTTGCTTCTATCAGCAATTTCCTTCCACCTTCCGAGAGCTTAAAGCCGAAATCATGGCACCTGTATCTTATGCTTGCATCATTCTCACAGCTCTTGAACTGTTCTTGATTCCATTTTGTTTCCAACCTGTTCTTTACCTTTGATCTACTTTTATTCCACGCCATGTGTATGGCTACAAATTATTATGCATGTAGAGGATGATTTCTGTAAAAATATACACATGCTGCAGTTTTTTCTCCTATTGTTCATGCTTTCTCTATATCCATAAAGGAAACAAAACCTCCCTTTAAAATATCACCTATTTTTTAAAGCTAGAGTCACAAATATGCTATAGACTATCACATAAAACAAGGCTGCTAAGAACAGAAGGTGTAATCATTTAGAGTGTTCAAGGTATCCCTGAACCAAGCGGAAATGGAAAGATTTAACCCCCAGAACAAGAAAACAGAAACAACAGAAATCCAAACTTATTTTTCAGTGTCATTCAATGATCAATGTTTGAACTTCTGTTTTGTGCTGGACAGTGGGTTATATATAAAGAATTGAAATGAAAACAAGAATGGTTCCTGTTTCAAAGAGACTACTAGAGTCTTCAGGGGATGGGGCAGGAGAGAAAAGCATATCAGACTTAACCTGGAAAACCAATGGGAAAAGAATGTCTGTAGACTGCCCCAGACACTGTAGGAAATGGTAACGGTACACACTATGTAGAAATAAAAACTGAACAGCAGTGAGAGCACTCGGGCTACACTCCAGGACACTGCTATATGCATGCAAATGCTTATGTGCATATATGTACTTGCGGAATATATATGTGTGCATGCATACACAAACACACACACCTATCCTAACAACACTATGAAATAAGCATAAATAGTTTAAACACAGCTTGTAACTATCAATTTTATTATTTCTGTGTGTGTGTACATTTGTGTATGTGCATGTTGTCTGTATGAGTATATGTCACATGTGTACAGGTGCCTGCAAAGGCCAGAAGCTACTTTGGTTCTCTTCTGTAATTGTAGTGAGAGACTGATGTGGGCCCTGTGATGTCAGTGCTGACAACTGACCCCACTGAACCCACGTGCTCCTGGCCATGAGCCATTCCTCTAGCCTTATGAAGGTAGTCTCTATGAAACTGTACAAAACAAGGGATCAGTTAGTGTCAATCAAGAGGAAGCAGAAGGTGTCCATAACTAGAGAAGTCCATCTCACGCACCTGTTATATAATCACCAGGCATAGTAACCAAAAGGCTGACCTTGAGTTACGATGGCAGCACCAGATTCAATTAAGAACGATCTCAGCCAGTAACAGAGAAGCACTGTGGTTTACTGTGCAGCTAACCAGAGACTAATTACATGTGCCAAACTAGAGCCCTGGTTTCAGTAGGACCAAGAGAACAGCCTCCACTCTTGCGCAGTTTGATTCCTACTTACCTCCAGCCTACGGTCTCTGGGAAAGTCTATGAGCAAGGATTTTGCCATCGGTTTTCACAGCTGAAATTTATCTCCATACAAGCAACCTAAAATTCTTCTGAAGTCAGGGTCAGAGCAGAAGTATACAATAGAACATTTTCTCAAATATATTTTCAGTTTCATGGCATAACATATCACACTGGTTACAAGAATGCACTCCAGGCTTGGATCTGATATAACTCCCACTTATAGACGACTTCACAGATAAGGGAACTGACACTGAGTCACCTTTCCGGATACTTTACAATCTTTTACTTAAAAAAAAAAAAAAGACCCTTTCTCTTGCTTTTAGGTAAAGGCACTTGGCTGGAAAGCTAAGCAATCTATGACTTTCCACACTAAATTCCTTTCCCCAACACTCAAATTTTAAGACCAAGATCTGCAGGTCCTTTTCTGTGGCTCCCAGCTGTCCTATCTCCATCAGTCTCGCTGAGCTCGGGCTTCTCCGATTATTTGGTCCTTGACTGCTATTTAACAAAGAGTCTCAGGCTCTTGTATTGCTTAAAGTTACATTGAAGTGTATCCTGTTTGTGCACTGCATTGCTCAGCAAGGAAGACACCGTTTGTATATATCTGTTAGAGTCCACGTAACACAGGCTCCTGGAGTAAAGCAATTACAGGAACTCTGTGTGACTACTGCACACAGCCCAGCCCAGCTCTCAGGCACAGAAGTGAACCGGTTAACCTAGTGTGGAACACGGATCTTGCTGGGCACACTGAATGCTACAGCGCCTCTGCCGCATGTCCTATGTCTTCCTTTGTTTTCCAGTCCCCTGTCAGTTCCCAACTTGTGCACTTAATTCCTAGGCAAATTTTCCTCAGTCCTTCCAGCTTTAGGCCCAACACTGGCTCAGAAAAGAAGTTTTAAACACTGAAAGCAATTTGCACTGATGCAAATCTTCCCAAATACTTCTTGAATAATATACCTATGCCTTGACTCCAATGCAATAATTCTTCTTTAAAAAGAAATTTTAGGCTACAAGTGCTATAAACAATATCAAAGATAAATCACAAAATATGGAGAAGTGTTTTGTGGAAAAATCAAATATGAACTCTTTACTATATTAAAAAAAAAAACTTGCTAAACCCATCAGGGCTCAGGAAACCCTATGAAGAGAAGGCAGAAAGACTGTATGAGCCAGAGGGGATGAAGAACAGCAATGAATCAAGGCCTCCTAAACACGGAAGGACTGATGCACAAACAAACTCAGAGAGACTGTGGCAGCACCCACTAGGCCTCCACAGTCAGAGGAAAGAAGTGTGCACACACCCCCATCTCTAACTCAGAAGTGTTCTCTAATAAGTAACAGTTCGTAAAGGAGAAATGACTTTTCTCCAACAGATTCTCATTGGCTATACAAGCCACTCCTAAAGGCAGGCCCCACGCCCAGCAGTAGACGGCCAACACAAAATTAACTCAGTGCCATCTTAGGAGGATCTTTCTCATAAGATTTTGCCAGGACATTTCTTTTGTTTGTTTGTTTGTTTCTTCCTTTGTTTCTTTCTTTTCTAAAACTTACAAATCCTTTGGATATAAATTATAGCTCCCATTTTTGTGTTTTAATGGGATTCCTGTGCGTATGGACGTGTGTGTGTGTCTGCATCTGTATGTATTTCTCGTGCTTTTTCTTTGGCTCTTCTGTTTGTTTTGTCCTAGTTACTGTTTGTATTTTCATATTTTTTAAAATAGTTTCTCGACGTAGTCCTGGCTTTCTTAGAAGTCACTCTGCAGACCAGGCTGGCTTTGGACTCACAGAGGTCTGCCCACCTCTGTCTCCCTAGCACTAGGATTAAAAGCGTATGCCACCATGCCCAGCTTATCTTATCTCCTTATTATTGTTCAGATGCCTGTCTTTTTTCTAAAGAGAAACAAAACGGTTGTGAATACAGATGGAAGGGGAGTTGAGAAGGATCTCAGAAGAGTTGATGAAGGGAAAACCAATCAGAATATATTGTCTGAAATAAAGCTATTTTAAAAAAAAATAGGCAATAAGGCAAATGGTGGGACTAGAAAAGATCATTCTGAGTGAGGTATCCCAGAAGGAGAAAGACACACAGGGTATATACTTAGACATATATATTTAGACTTATGAGATATGATAAACATAATGAAATCTATGCACCTAAAGAAGATAAACAAGAAAGAAGACCCAGGGTAAAATGATCAATCCTCACTTAGAAAGACAAATGGGATGGACATTGGATGTAGGAGAAAACAAGTAATAGGACAGGAGCCTACTGCAGAGGGTCTCTGAAAGATTCTACCTAGCAGTGTATCAAAGCAGATGCTGAGACTCATAACCAAACCTTCTGCAGAGTGTAGGGAATCTTATGAAAGAAGGGGGAGTTAATATGACCTGGAGAGGATAGGCGCTCCACAAAGACCAAATATATCTGGGCACAGGGGTCTTATATGAGACTGTTTCTCCAACCAAGGACCATGTATGGATATAACCTGGAACCTCTGCTTGGATGTAGCCCGTGGTAGCTCAGTAACCAAGTGGGTTTTCCTAGTAAGGGGAACAGGGACTATTTCTGACATGAACTCAATGGCAGGCTCTTTGACCTCCCCATCCCCCAAGGGAGGAGCAGCCCTACTAGGCCACAGAGGAGAACTTTGCAGCCAATCCTGAAGATACCTGATAAAACAGGGTCCGATGAAAGGGGAGGAGGTCCTCCCCATCAGTGGACCTGGCGAGTGGAAGGGAGGAGATGAGGGAGGGAGGGTGGGATTGGGAGGGAATGAGGGAGTGGGAAACAGCTGAGATACAGAGTTAATAAAATGTAACTAATAATAAAAATAAATAAAAATAGGCAATAAAATAAAATTTAAAACTTCTAAAGATCAAGAAGAAAAAAACCTCAATTTTTTAAAAAAGTGAGCCTACAGCAGAAAATTAGTTCATAGAAGAAAACCGTAAGCACATGAAAAGATGTTCAAACTAAACAAAGAGCTTAGCAAAAATCAAAATGTCTGCTGCCGAGTGTAGAAATGAAGAATGTTGCATTCTCATCCGTGGATGCTGGGAATATAAACCACATACTTCAGTCAACACACTCCAAGCATTATACTTTCAGAAATCTTCCTAACAAACGTAGCCACATATGACCACTCCACTGAGGCTACCTGCCTCCATCCTCACCCATCCCATTTCCTTGTTTATTCCATCCAGGAAACTGCCAGCTATGTGAGAGCAACAACCTATCTCTGGACTGCACACCACCTAAAGAGCAGCCCCCGTAAACCCTCAAATACCAACAGAGATGAAGGAATTCAATCACCTTTCCCATCCTCTTATTCCCATTCTCCTCTGCTTTGTTTTTTTGTTTGGTTGGTTGTTTTTGTTTTTGTTTTTGTTTTTCCTACCAAAAAGCCATCTACAGAGCCTCTCCCTGGCTCTCATGACCATATGTCCCATCCACAGTTAAGTACACTACTGTAACATAGTCTAAAGAAATTTCAAGTTATAGTAAGTGTCTGAGAGGCTGATAAAACTCCATTAGACCTCTCCAAAAGGCATTTAACCATTAATTACATACATGAAAAATGATTATAGTTATCACAAGAACATTCCATTGAGCAGAAAAATACAGACACATATGTAAGCGAACGACATGCACCTAACACTAGACACATAATGGCAGCAACCCCGCAGTAACTGGGTGAAGTAACTGCAATGGTGCTGCGGAGTTGACAGACTGTAGAATCGTGGGGCGATGAGCCTCTTAAGATGGCTGTAAGGACGGCTTGATTATGGTAATTGGCGTGGGAAGAGCTATCTTAACTATAGGCAAGACTATTGCCGGACATGGGACCCTGGACTATATAAAACGCTGAGCACAGGTTTGCATTTGTCACTCTCTGCCTCTTGATAGCGAGCACAATAAGACCGGCTCCCGGCTCCCTTGAGCTGCTGATGCTGTGACCTCCCCGCCATGACCAACTGTAACCTGGACCTGTGAGCCTAAGTAAGCCCCTCCCTAGGCTGCTTTAGTCAGCATTTAACTACAGTAGCAGGAAAAGAGACCGGACAGTCTCTGTCTGCAGGCACTGTGCTAAGCATTATCTACATATAGTCTTATTCATCACCGCTGAAACTAGGAAGCTGGCATTCCCAGTTATGCCCATTCTTGTAACTGAAGGACAATGAGGGGCAAAAAACCCTAGTCACTTGCCCAAGATCCAAAGGTGAGTGACAGACCCAGGATGGGAACAGACAATTTTTACCAGAGCCTCGCTCCCCACAACTAGGTGATATTTTCTTTAGAAACAAGGGAGAAATTATTGACTGGAAGCAGTCTTGGAGTAGAGCAAAATGTGGGTGCTTAATTATGGATCACAGCAAATATAGAGAATTTCGGAGATCCAGATGAACAGAGCATTGTTTCCACTAAGCAGCCACCCAGATGTTTCCACTAAGCAGCCGCCCAGATGTTCCAACCTGGTTCTGTAAGTGGCGTCCACACATGTCTCACCACCTGCTTTACTTTGCTTTCCACTCTTGCTCTCTTCCCTCAGACAGCAATTCCTTGCTAAGCTTCCTGTGAGCTCATTTTCTAGTTCTCTCCCATCCCCTTCTCTGGGTGGTCTGTGATACATCAATGGTTATCTGCTGTCCCAAGAACTACAGCTCCCATGAACACAGCAGTCCAGTACTCCCAGAACAACCACTGAACCAATCTTCTCAGATTCAGGCAAAGGGAAAACCCACTTCTATTTTCATCTAAACTCTGGCTTTATGTGAGTTTTGATGTCCATAGCACTGTCTCTTTTAACCAATTTAGGACTGAAATGGCTTTCAGTCATTGCATAGAGCAGTCTAATTGTTCTTGGTGGGGAAAGACCACAGACTCTGAAAGATTAGTCAGAAAGAAAATATAAATAAATAAAATCAACAAAGAACTATACGAGCATATTAAAAAAAGTTCTTAAACATAATGTATAATTTGTATGTGAGATGTTTTCCAAGAGACTCTCTGGTTAAAGGCTCACTCCCCAGTTAGTGGATCCAGTCATTGATATACAACTGACTCAATAGGAGAATAGCTTCATCAACACGCAAACCCACTGCTGAGGTCACACTAGATGTGTTCTCAGTGATGTTCTCAGTGAGGTACCTCAGAGGAAGTACCTCACTGGGTGTATCTCTTGGAGGGGTCACTTCCTTTCTGCCCTGTTTGCCTCCAGGCTTTCACGAGGTTAGCTGCTCGCCCTCACGCCCTCCCCATCATGGTGTACTGCTTTGCCTCAGCCTCAAAGCAGTGGTGCTGGGGCCTCTGAAGCTGTGTGTCAAACTAAATCATATCTCCCTCAACCTACTTTAGGTGCTTTTTGTCACAGCAGCAGAAATCTGCCCAAGACAGTACATGAAGTTAAAACATGAAGGAAAGCCAAGTCGGAAAACCACTGCAAACATTTTCATTTTCCTTTTGTCCATTGTGCTAATCCCCCTCTGAGCAACGTCATATTTGCTAAGGACATTGTCTGTTTCTTCCTACCACTCCTATCCGATGCTAGCCCATGAAGATGGAATATTGACTCTTCACTGTTGCTTCTTCCTGGGACAGTTAAATGTTCAGTAGCCACTCATGGATTGAAAGAACAAAGGAAAAAATGAAAGAAGATTCTCTGGTTCATCTTACGCTAAAAATTAAAAAAAAAAAATGTTTGTAATCATGGTCTAGCATATTTACACATATTGGTCCAAATTCTTTAATGAGTTTAGGTTAATTTTCAAGAAAGAGCATTATTAGATCAGATATAAATTCCACGGTATTAAGACTCACTAACTTACCATTCCTAAAAATGTACTCACTGACTGTTTTTAGAAAAGGGAGAGAAACAGCATGACAGAAATCATGCTCAGGGGATGAACCAAATCCATTACAAATAAAATTTTCTAAGCCACTATTTTACCTGCATGAAAACTAGCTTATGCATGCACATCCCACTGGTTCACAAAATAATCATATTCCTTCTAACAGCAGAAAGTTAATTGCCAAAAAATGAAACATAACTGTGTTATTAGCAATAAAATACCAATGAACCCAAGAGGCTTCTCATATGCTAGATGGTTTGCTAATTAACACCCCAATGATCTCAAGCCAAAATTCTCTCTAGATCTTAAATGATTGATTTAGGTTAGATTTTCTGGCTTAATTCTTTGCCATGATTTTTCATCTTGTGGTATTGAAGCTTGAACCCAACAGCCTCATATTCGCTCTGATACTAAACTGTATCTATAGCCTTCTTCCTTTTTCATTTTAAGACAGGGTCTTACTATGTTGCCCAGGCTGACCTTGACCTCACTCTGTAGCCCAGGCAGGCCTTCAACTTGTGATCCTCCTGTCTAAGGCTCTTGGATGAAATTACATACCTGGACCACCAAGCCTGGCTCTTTATGAAGACTTTGACTGCCCTAGTGTGCCCCACTAGACAAAGGAAATGAGTAAAAAGTGCATTTCTTAAGAGCTGTGGCCATCTATGATGAATGAAGGGTTTTGATGTAATTAAACCTAAGAAAATATTTCAAACACATTTCAAACAACTGACTTTTTCCAATCTTTGATTATCTCCCAGCTTTCAAAAGTAATAAAATTTCAGACCTTCCAGTACTATTACCATTGTTTTCACGCTGACACCTTTCTGACTCCTTCCAAAACCACCTATTTTTGATACACTTCCTCAGTCCTTAAAGTTTTATTCTAGCCATTCCTTGTCTGGAATCTCCTCTCTTCTGCCATATCTGCAAGTCATGACCTACTGGTTCTGTTTAGGACAATCCACTCCAGAGCTAGGGAATGTATACACCAGGCTGGTCCTTACTAGTTTATAACCTTTTCAAGGACAGGAATTATGTTTTGCTGGTTTGTTTCATTCCTTGGCACCTAAAGCAATGTTTTTGACAGTGGAGATCACTCAATATATTCTCCTCATTTACTATATTTAAATTTGTCTGGAGGCAAAGGTATTTGGGGGGCTTTTACATGGACCATCTAGTGGACTACATCTAATTCTCTCTCCTCTCCATCTCTTTACCATTTTCAGCATAAGCCATGGAGTCACACTGTTTTCATAAATTAACTTCACATCAACCAGACACTGCCCCAGGTTTTATATGGTCATTCCCTATATTCTTTCTTCAGAGGACTTGAAATAAGTTGTGGTACAGAGATGAAGGTATAGTCCCCACACTCAGAGAGAGAGAGAGAGAAAGAGAGGGAGAAGAAGAGAGAGAGAGAGGGAGAGGAAGAGAGAGAAAGAGAGGGAGCGAGGAGATTGTTACAATATATAAGGTTCTAAAAGACCTTCTTGCTGAAGGACACAAGAGTAGAGAAAGTCAACTAGTTCAGTTTTGGTCATTTAAGAGATTTATGAGAGATGATTCCTAAATGTGTCTTCAAAGTTTACTCAAAAAAAAGAGGGAGACATTCTAGACAGAGACATAGCATGTGCAAGGGCACTGAGGCAAGTCAGAATAGTCAACATTTCTAAGAACTGTAAATGATTTTGGAACTTCTGAATATGCCATATCCTTTGGAACAAGGCAAACAAGGAAGCAAGCACAGGACATTATTGTGAGTGAGGTTTACATGAGCAAGGAGCCTGATCTTCAAGCTGCAATCTGTTCAAGCTGTCAACCAAGGATCCTAGGGAACAGGTGAGTTTTTCCAAAAAGTGGGACTGTCATTTTACCACAATTTTACTAATTAAGTTTTACTAATTTAAGACAGTTTTACTAATTAATCACTTTTGTTCAGTCAGGCAACAAAATCATAAGCTGTAGGCACTTTGGAGAACAGCAAGACGCATGTTGCAATGACAGCAAAGATGACTTCTTATAGAAAGAAATTCTCAGTGACTGAACCAAAGGTACAAACTGCCCAAGCAACTGGAGTCTCTCAGAAATGTGATGTGACAGCAAGCAGAACACAGGCTAAGAATCAAAAGAGGATAAGTTGTATGAAGCCTGAGTAGACAGGACTCTGCCAGGGTGATGGACATATGTGGCTGCTTCAGCAATGCTGCTCACAGGATGGACATAGCATATAAGCAGCAAATTCATAGATGCATGAAGAAAGCAATCCATAAACAGACATAATCACATAGATAATTTAAGTGCAGAAGAAAAACCTACTCGTAGTGTTTGTAAAAATTCTTGAAATGTCCATAAAGAAAGCAAAATTTTAATACAAAAAAAAAAGCATTACCACAGAAGCATGAACAAATTACCATAAACATTAGCTTGATGTGACTCACGCTGACTGGTACAGCGACGTAATCTGCGTTGAGTGAGCCCAGAAATAATGGTCACCAGTGAGTTAGCTGCCACAAAGCAGTTTTGTGAGCAATGAATGACAGAGTAAAATGTCAGCTGTGTGTTTTGGAAGAGGTCCCACACCAGAAATAGAGCAGGGTTCCCAGTAAGTAAATAAATGTGTTTTGCACTGAATTCACGTTGCTCAGATGCCAAGCAGATCTCCAACCTCAGGAAATGGTTTTGTTTCCTTAACTTGTAAAATAGTAATAGTAATAATAATAATAATAATAGTGTCAGATGATCCTCAAAGTACCTCAGGGTAAGCAAATGGTCACACCTGAGCCCTGGTCAGGACAGTTCATGACTTCCATGCTGATTTAAGGCGTTCTGATGGCCACATCAGTGAGTTCTGGGAGCTGGGTAGGGGTGAGCAGGATGTGATCCCCGCCTCCTTCAGGAAGACCAAACATGAGTCAAGTATCTCTATCTGATTAGTAATGAAAAAGCAAAATTAAAACATGTTGCATTTTTTTTTTATGTCTAGGTGAGTTAGTATCTTCTGAAATGATCTGGACCAAACCTAAAGTAACAGATACAGAATTGAGTTGCATAGAGAGAGGCAAGATCTAGAGGAGAGTCCAAGAGTCCTGAAGACATGCTCCTATGTCCAGCTCATCTCTGATCTCCAATCCTCTCTACTTGCTCCCTCTCCACTGCTTACAAGACTACCTCACAGGGAGTCAACAGGAACAATACAAGTGAGAAAGGCTGCCAGCTTCCTCTAGCCAAAAGTTTACTCAGAAGCTGCCTAATGAAGGGTTAAAAACTTCTAATAGCAAAAAAGGTCCACAAAACCTGTCATGATATGTTTGAACAACTTCTTGGCTCTTCAGGCTTAACCAGCAGTCTGACTGGAGAATTAAATGCTAAATATAGGGAAGAATTTTTCCCCCTTTCATCTTGCATTATTTTGGGGCTGTGATTTGGTTGGTTCTCCTCCAAAGTTCTGCCATCTCCTGCTACCACCCAAGATGTAAAATTTGCAACATAAACATTTATGACAATCTGGACAGATTATTATTCTACTGAGAATGTATTTCCCTCTTCCCCCAGGAGGCTGGTCTACTTGACTGTAGTCCTAAATTCAGTAGGGCAGCACAGATCTGAAACACAGCCACTGACGCAGCTCAGGAAGCATCCCTCCTATTTTGTACAATCCATCTGTGCTGCCAATGGAATAGTGAGTTCCTTCCAAAGTAGAGCACCATGGCTGGTGTGAGAAGTGGTTCTGATGCTCAGCTGAGGAACAGTCTTCCCTCTAGGAGGCTAATGTGGGAGTTGTACATTACTCCCTTTACTCTGCAAAGTGAGCTCATGGAAAGATGATAAAGGAGGATATATTGGCTTAATTATATTGAAAAAGGCAATAGAAAAATCCAGCCAGCCTCCTAATAATGTGGCTCATGCAGTTTCCAAAGGCAAGCTGGATCTTATAGTCAAATGATTTTTACTTTGTATCATTCACAAACTTTCTCTCTTAACATAAAAACCATTCACACAGTAAACATGTCAAAAATTGAGGGCAGTCCAACCTAGGCAGATCTAGAATGCCATTAATTAAAATGCAAAAGTGATGCTATTTCTGGTCTCTTGGTAATCAACTATGGAAAATAGTTTCAATGACAAGAATGCTTGCAGAACCATGAGGTGATATGTATATTAACGCAGAGTTTCATCTCCTGGTTACATTAGAGTTTGAACCATTGCAGTTTCGTTACCTAAAGAGAAGCTGTAGTTCATTAATTGCCCTACTGTTTTCACTTTCACCGAGTTTGTCAATGTACATATGTGTGCGTTCAAACATAGAGAGCAGAAGTAGGGAAGACAGAATGCAGGAAGCAAGAAAATAAAAATGGAGACTCTTGATCCACAATATAAGGTTCAGGTTTCAAATTAAAATGTCACCCAAAGAAACGGTGAAAGGTTTAAGTGGAGGCTGTAATTAAGGAGCATGAACAAATGAATAACTGCATCTATATTGTCTAGGAATCTGAGACCCTTTTGAAATAACTTCAGTGTATTGTAGTTGCATAGCATGCAAAATAACACTCAAGTAAAATGTTGCAGTGGCTTTGTCACACTGAGGATATAGGCGCCACTCAGCACAGCTTCTTTATCAGATCCTGGGGTACTTTTCTATGTGAGATACTGCAGAGGAATTAACATGACAGCCTGCTGTGAAACAGAGAAAACTAAAGAGTACACTCCACTGATTCAAAGAAATTCCCCAAGGTATTATCTGGAAGTGAGGTGCAGAAAGTGGGGAAATCCTCTCTCTCTCTCTCTCTTTCTGTCTCTCTCTGGCACACACACACACATACAGCTCACTAGAGAATGATGGACAGTATCTCAGGAATTTTCCTACAATTCCCTGAGCATGCTGCAATAAATATTAAAATTATTTGATCATACTACAATAGTAAACAGTACGTCTATATATATGCTTGTATGTATATTTATACATATGTGTATGCAAGTATATATGTGAATGTAAATATATTTGTATATAAATATATGATTCTGATTACTTAAAGAAATGGTCCATTGAACAAAACAAAGCAAGCCTAAGGGATCACTTTGTCTCAAAGCCAAACTTGCTGCTAATTACAATGAAATATTTTCTAAATGCATTGAACACTGCCTAACTGTCAAGTACCTATCCTATTTCCAAGATGTCCAAGCTGATTCTAACTCCTTCCACCCTGATGAATACCACAAGTTACCAGCCCCAAACCTTCAAAAAAATCTTTTCAGTTAGAGTGGGAAATAAGCAAAGTAAAGACCTGCACATAAAGAACCATCCATGAAGCACAGTTGCAGCAGGAGCGAGCAGACGTTAGAGCTAGAACCCCTGTGCCCCTGAAGACTTTCAAACATCATTTGAGGAGTAGGACTGCAGTCTGCAAGAATAACTCCCTCTCTCCTTTATTAACCCATTTGCTCGTTCTACTTCCGGCTGGGTTTAGAGGGAACATGTAAACATGTAAATAGTTGAGATATTTAAATGAATGCTTTCAAGCCTTTTTAATGCAAGAAATAATACAAACAAAATATAATAATCAGCAAAATGCAAAATGCAAATAAATGTGCCTACTTTGGACCCAGGAAGCAGGATAAAAGCATATGTCATCATATGTCATTTTTTAAGAAAAATCCAGACAGTGGAAATAAACGTGGTGTGACAGAGCAAGAGAGGGCCCCAAAACTTCGCACTCCAGACTCCCAAGGAGCAAGGGGAGAGATCAGAAACTTCACCCCACACTTCCTCCTTGTTTATCACACACACAAAAAAAATTCACATGGATTCAAGGCTAAACTATACCTGGTGGCGACTCTCTCTAGCATTGAGATTCTCATATGCAAGAAGATAACCCATATTCAGCCCAAAACTTATAAACAATGAGGGAGAATGACAACTTTGGAGCTTGTAATTTACATTGTTGCTTTAACCAACATAATTCACCATGCTATGGAAAAAAATGAAGGAAGTGAAGGAAGGAAGAAAGGGAGGGAGGAAGGGAGGGAGGGAGGGAGGGAGGGAGAAAAAGCTCCCTGAAACGAAAGACTCCTGCAGTGCACAAGTTCAACAAGGTGAGGCTCCAGAAATACTCTTGGTTTCCTTTGGGTTCCTGAGGCATCCAACAACAGACTCTTAAGCTGCAGTGTTTTTTACAGCCACCCTGGGAGGCCAGGTGGAGAATGAGAGCACTAACAAGCCTGCCTTGCAAGAAGCAACCGGCCACGCACATGTTCTTCACCGGAAAGCTGTTTATTTTCTCTTGGAAAACTCTAACCATTCCCATAGCTTCAAAGCCTTTATCTCTCAGCAGGAAGATGAAACTATGTTGTCAACTCCAAAATACCGTTCTTTCTGGCACCCCCCAGCCCAAAGAAGCCACACAACACGGTTTGCAGAACTGGGTGCCCTGAGACTCGGAAGCGATGAGGTCATGCAGTCTACTCATCTTGCCAGCGCAGGATTCCTCTCGCTGCCAATGCTCCTGCCCAAGTTGTAAACCCCACAAGACACGGGGCCATTCTGGACCCCACCAGCAGATGTTTAACGCACAGCTGCCCATACAGACGCTGACATAACTCACACGTGTGTGCTCATGTTCACCCGGGAAGATGGAAATCTTTGCTATGTGGCAGGTCACCCCTGGTCCCTCCAGGTTCTGAGAGAGTGCTGAGGAATCCTCTCGTCGGAATCTATCAGCCAGCCTGCACAGAGCCCCTGCACACTGCTGCAGTTTGCTGTAGAGAACACATTTGCCTAGCTGCTGCTTCAAGGACAAAGAGAGCTAGCACTTATGTTTCCATCATAGCCGAAGGGCTCGGGTTTAAGAAGAAATAAATAAATCAAAGGCAGACTATGCAGACAAATGACCCCAGGCATCCTAGTTCCCTGGGTCCTCCAGAAAACGACCATGAGAACAGAAGAAATGCAGTTGGAAGGTCACTAACCCAAGCTGGGAAGAGAGGGAGCAATCCGTTCACTGCAGCAGAACAGCTCATTCAATGCAAGCACTTACCATAAAAATAGAAAGAGTCAACAGAAGGAGAAGGGATCCTTCCTCTTGCTGTCTGTGGTAGATAAAAATTCACAGCGAACCTCCAGGCTTGACTCAGAAAAGGCCGGCAAAGTAATGAGAGGCAACAAACCCTTCACGCACAAGTCCTTTTCAGCCTCCCCTCCAGCCCGCATGCAGTTGTTTGTGCTGTAAAACCCCGAGAAGTCTGGAACAGGACTGACTCTCCGGAGAGCAAGCGAGCCAGAGTGAAAGCAGCCAGCCGGGGACCAGTTTCACCACAATCTCAGAATCTCAGAGCATCACTCCCAGGACAGGTCCTCCCCACTGGGTGCCAGGGTGGCATTGGGGGGGTGGGGGACAGCTAGGCTTTGGACAGCAAGGTTTGGATTAGGGAAGGAGCCTCTTTGGAGTGGAAAGGGACTGGTGCTAAAGCACATCAGTATTCCATATCAGTTATTGCCAGCAACCAATCAGCCCAACCAGGGGGCCGTTGTCAGTGTGACAAGAGAGTGCAGATGACAGCCGGTCCTCATAGCTGCAGGACAGCTCTCTGCCAGCAGCAGAAGTTTGGCAGGATTGGCAGCTTGCTTTCTCCCCAGTCTCCGTTAATATTTGCTTGCTGTTTGTCAATTCCCCAAAGCCCCATAGTTGCTGGCCACTCAGCAACTTCCCAAAGCATCCCACACCATTTCTACAGGAAGTCAGAGTGAAAGAAGTCCAGAAAGCGATGTCTAGTGACTCCTCACATATCAGAAGGCTCCTACAGGACCCTCTACAAGGACACCACAAGTTTAAAAGTAGCACTCTGGACCTGTGCCTTTGTGTGACCAAAGTGTAGGTTGAGATAGCCAGGAATAGGGCTTTCCACATCCTGGGAGAATTTAGACAGAAAAGGGTTAAAGGTCTGTGTGGGAATTTAACTCTCTATCTTCATTAGGTTTCTGTGTTTTATAGAAATACTATCAAAGGTGCGCTTCTAAGGAAAGTTTATGTTTCTTTTTGACAACTCTTAAATCACCCTAATTTAAGACAGTATATCCGTGCTCTAAGTTAACAGTATTAATTTATAAGCACTGAAGTGAGACACCACAATTTACGCCAACAGAAAGAAGCCAAGGCCTTCATGGTCAGTGAAGAATAATTCTAAACTTCTCGTATCTGCCTTCTTCTAAAACCATTCTACGTTCACACTGATGCTGGAAAGCAGGTAACATGTATTAGGTTGTGTTTGTTGTGATGATTACATTGTATCAGGAAGCGATTTCTGGGGCTAAATGCTAATTTAGTGCGATATCACAGTAAAACTTCCAGACTTTTTAACTTTGGGGGCTTGTTTAAGGTCACTAGAGTAAAAGGGAGATAAGGATCCTTTGTGTTTCTATGTGACGCTGGGTTTCTCATTTAGTTCTCTTTTTACTTAAAGGTTAGACATTCCCTGGACATTCTGTTATACCATCCAGCCATGGGCAAACTGCCATGGGGGAGCCTAAATGCACTGCTTAAACAGAAGGGCTGGGCTCAAAAGAAGCAGCTAGCTAGGCTTCAGTGTGTATCACTGCAGAAGGCCATAAAAAATGCTCCCCACCAAAAATGAGTAAAATGAAATGAAATCTCCTGAATGAGGAAGTGAAGGATGCTTTCCAGAGTAGGAGTCTGTACATTAAATAAGTGAAATCTGATAGACCCAAATTCTGCTTTATTGTTCACCTCAGCAGAACACAAATCTGCAAATCTAGGAAGAGCATCAACTCTGTGTAAAGGGTCACAGATGCTCTCCCTGTCTTCAAGAAGTTTACAGTCCCAAAATGCTTTTCAGGCAAGTCAAGCTGGGAGGCTGAACTTTAGCCTGAAGGCTCTGAATTGGTTTCATGGGACATTTTCTATAGCCAAGGCTATCTGGGAAACATAAATGCACAAATAATATTTATTAGATTTACTTGTTTGGGGGGGTAGTAGGAACATTCACCCCATGGTACATGTATGAAGACAGCTTGTGGGAGGCAGTTCTCTCCTTCTACCGTGTGGGTCTGGGGGATATAACTCCAATTGTCAGGCTTTGCAGCAAGCCCCTTTACCCCTCTGAGTCATCTCTCTGACCCATTTTTAAAACTCAATTTTTGATGGTTTTTGGCTAAATGTTTTGGTTAGCATTAGCAGCTCCTAATGTGACAAAAACATGGTCAGCATATCAAATAATGTGTTTAAAGAAAGTATTATTTAAAGCTCCTGATAATTAAGATTAATACTGTTTATGAAACAAACTCAATACCTTGACTATATAGGAAGATAATGAAGCATGAAAAGGGATAATACTGCAGACATACAAATTGCCTAGTAGATTAAATAATTGTACAATCTATATGGCAATTAGGTCAATGAAAATGGTATTCTAGTCACTCAGATGCAATTAATTTTAAAAGCTTGGTCATTTCTCTATTCTTCCCTGTTCAAATGATTATAGAAATGACTCAGCTTCAGACAGCAACAAACATTTAACTTGTACAGTACAAAATCAGCTAAACTCAGGATATCACACTGTGCCTTGCTCACCAGCATCTAACTTACCAAAGGATACCAAGAAATACTTGTTGGGTAGCAATTTGATTGGCCAAGAAGAATCTTGCTAAATTTCTACAAGTGCATGATTTAATGCCTTATTTTAAAAGACTTCTAGATAGGTTGAACTTTCTGTCAATTCTACACAATTGAATTATATACTAACATGAGCCATTTGTTTAAAAATAAGAAAAAAATTGCTTTTTCTGGAAATCATGTCCCAGGAAGCTTGCTGACAATGCTTTATAAAGATACTTCAAGGTGAGTCTCTCAAAACCAGGGTGGAAACAACAAACAACACGGTTGAGGCCAACCTTTGGTAACCAGTGTAAGAAGGAAAAAAAGGTGAAAAGAAAGAAACCCCTACTTTTACAGTGGTAAACGTCTGTGTGTTTGTGTTCCCAGCTTGTGTGTGTGAGTACAGATGCTACACACCGTATCACACGTGTCGGTCTCAGGGCAACCGCAGATCCTGCCCTGGCTAGCTACCTTATTGGAGGCAGCTTCTGTATTGCTTTGGTTTCGGTTTCTACTGTGTCTACCAGGCTAGCTTTGCTGATAGCGTCCAGGGGTTTTCTGGTCTCCCTGCGCAAGCACCGACACTGCATACATTCATGCTGCACACCCAGTTTTACATGGACCTGCCAACTCAGGTCCTCATGAGTGAATGGCAAGTGCTTTCACCTACCGAGCCATCTCCCTAGACCCATAATTACATTATTAACACCAAAACTTACTAAAGATAATACAAGAATCAAAGACATTTAAATACCATTTCATCAATTGGTGTTTTTGATAACTGTTATAATTTGCATAAGGTAACCATTCCATCTAAAGATACCAGCCACTTGTGAATCCGGCTTTGTTTGTCCTGGGCTTTATGCTAGTGACACCACGTGTCTTTCATGCCTGCGACATGAATATGTGCAAAGGAGACCATTTCCCATACTGTGGTCTCAATTTGAGAGAAGCAGGACTGAGAAGGTTGAAATAAAGCAGAAAAGATCGTTTTACTTCAGACATTAAATGTAAACCTTTTATACAACAGAAAAAAAAAAACATGCTTATAATTTAGAGAAACAAAAATTTATATTTATTGATTTATTTTCCTCAAATTTGACCCTATAATTTCATATTAAGGCTAGACTGAGTCATCCTCAATTACTAAAAAAACAAAAGGAAAGAGTATTCCAGAAAATTGTAGGATTGACATAAACATTAAATCCCATTTCTATTATCTAAATTGTCCTTCTGATTCCTGTGGGAGGTCTGGAATGCGGAGAGAATAGGTTGACCTGCTAAGGGTCACTGACTGGCTGAGAATAATTTCCCAAAGTGCTTAGTAGGAGGGCTTTCAGATAGTCAACAACAGTTCCAAATACATAAGAGATATTTGAGGCTCATGACTATAACCAGAGCATCCAAGCCTTGAAAAAAATGTTTGTTTTCAGCATTCCTCAAGCCAGAAGAATCCCCTGGGATTGTCAGAGATCAAACCATACAGGAAAAAAATCCATGAAGCTCTCAGTCCAGCTCACATTCCCTCCTGTTTTTCTAGATAACAAAGTAAATCAATGTCTGACCTAAAGTGTGACAGAGTTAGTCTGAGTCTAAGAAAGCCAAAATAAGGAGTGTGTGAGACATGCATGTCATCTAAAATCTTCCTGAAGTGTCCACATTGTAATTAGTCCCTCAGTCTCAACACTAACAACCAATTTGGGGCATCATTGTTCTAAACATTAAAATGGCCGCTAGTCTTTCCCCTGTTTTAAGCTAACCTCCCTATCATCATTAGCATTTCATTCCCTTGTTAAAAACCTGGATGAGTCAGACCAAATACAGTTACTATTAACCTTGAAATTGAGGTCCCACTACAACCTGCCTCTGTTTGCACTTCCTGCATCAATACCCACCATGCCTCCTATACTGCATGCTTTCTTTATGCATGATTATTTACTGTCCACTTCCTTGATTGGAGTAACCCCCTCTCCTAGAATAGCCATCCTTCCTTCTCTCTCTGAAAATACTCCACGGCTCATTCTTCAAGGCCCAGTTCATTATCATCTTTTTGGTCAAGGCATCAAATTGTCCAATGAGGTTTAATCACTTCTGTTTTTCCATATGTGCTTTTTAGTCTTGTGTTACAAATAACACAAACACAAATAACAAGTACATTCTACTAAATTATTGCCTTCTAAGCAATTTATCCTTTGCTGTTCAGCGTATCTGATGTGCAGCCGTACATGATGAGTGAATGACTACCTTTTATGCCTCTTAGAGTCAAAAGCATTCCGAAGAAAGCACAAGCCTGTTTCCTGGAAGTCTGCAGGGCTATGGCTTATTAGCAATATATAAATATCCCCTCCTTCCAATAGGAGTGTCTGTGGTTAGGGAGATGGCCATGAAAATAGAATCAGAAAAGCCAAGTCCTAGCACTTACCCTGGGTCAAAAGAGACTAACTTACATCCTGCTAACATCCTGCTTCTCTGAGCTACAAGGAAGGTACTGAATGGTGAGTAGAGCACCTTAAAACCATACAAACACATGCTTACTGTCACCAGTGTCTTATGATTGCTGTTGCTACAAAGATTTCATCATTCATCACAAAATGTGCTCAGACAGTCATCCTATGTAAACCAGCCAAGGAGCCAGTGACTCAGCACAGAAGTCACTCCAAGTGCCTAGCTTTAAGCCTGCTCATCTATAGCTCTGGTGAAGAGGAGAGTCTCTAAAAGCCCAGGGCATCAGATTCAACCTCTGTCACTTCTTGGCTATATATGCCTGGTCTCTAAGACCCAAGCCCCTCATCTAGGAATTTGAAATAATAATACCTACTTTGGCATGTTGTCAAATGAGATGGGATATATAATATACATATCAATACATATTATTATGTATATATACTAATATATCCATTTATCTATTACATTTATGAATCTGA
This sequence comes from Meriones unguiculatus, assembly GCF_030254825.1. Taxonomy (NCBI): domain Eukaryota; kingdom Metazoa; phylum Chordata; class Mammalia; order Rodentia; family Muridae; genus Meriones; species Meriones unguiculatus. Next base: position 97,245,480 of record NC_083350.1, read on the forward strand.
CCAGCATTCCATGACTGGCTTGGAAAAGGTTTCCTTTCTTCCTAATACTACAGTACCTATATAAGTACCAGTCCTCACCTTGTTTCCTGAACTTACCAGGGGTCTGGGAAGAGTTTCCTCTGTTTGGAAACACTCTGCCTGAGATCCTGGGGAGTCTCTTTATCCGAAAGCCTTCACTGATAGCCCCAGTCATTTCCCAGCACATTATTCTCTTCATTTTCCTTATAAGATTTCTCTAACAGATTTATTTCTTTGATTACTTGTTTAATGTTCATCCTCTGTGTCCCAGTGCAAGTTCTACTGAAATGAAGACCCATTGACTTCATGCTCCTTACTAACGGAGTCCAAAACATAATGCATACTCAATGCACATCTTCTGAACATTCGTACAATGACCAATGTTTGCATAAGTGTTCCTGTGCTATTTAGAGAGGCACAGGGTTCGGATTATCTTTGACTCTTACACAGATATAAAATATTGGAGGTCACTTCATTTAAAAAACCCAGAACAATGCCACAGTGCTCAAGTTTACATAGGCATTTAATAATTCATGACACTTACCAACAAACATCAAAATGCTACCCAGTGAGGGGAGGACTTTACAAGCAAGATGGCAATTCCTGGCTCTAGAATGACCAAGCACAGCACTTTCACCTGCATAGCTGAAGTCCTAAGCACAAACACTTCATCACTGCTTGATAAGTCAAGGGTTTACCTGATTCTTATTTCACATTTTCCTTTTCTTGCTCTATGCTGGCACCTGCCTATCCTGGGAGAAAATGTGTACAGTCCTTGACATCTGAAATATTGATGAGAACAAATAGTTTGGAGGAGCCCAGCAATTTAGTTAATTTTTCTTTCTTCCCAGGGAGCTATCTCAAAGTCAAGCTACACAAAATCCCCCAAAGCCTGGCCACAGCAGCCCTGTTTCTGATTAGCTCAGCCTTACAGGAGGCCTAATAAATAAATAACAACAGCAATCCTGTATAATATATGAAGGCTACTTTCCAATGGTCATCTCAATTAGAATATTTTCAATTAGCAATCGCATTGTAATTTACCAAACAGAAAAGAGAAAACAGGAAGTTTTTTTAATAAGATAATGGGTCCCTAAACAGAATGTAAAACCACCTTTTCTTCCCAATTTTGTTCTTCCTCTGACTTTTCTTTTTCCATTCATATGCATCCTGAAGCACTCTGTTACCTAAAGAAAATTATCTCCATTGAACTCAGCTCTTCCATGAGTAACTGTTTCATCTCTGTGTCATATTTGCTTTATCCATCATGTCCAAATCCCTTCCTAACCACTCCCCTCTTCCATCCTCACACACAGCCACTGCTGCAGGCTAGCTACCAAAGTTCCCATGCTTGAACCTCACTCTGCCCTATCTATCCTTGGAACTGCTTCCTGTGACATTTGAAATGAAACCACCATCACACCCTCCCTTGCAGAAACTCTTCCCTGCTTTTTACCCTTTCCAGGATAAAGGATTTTCCTAAGCCTGGCATATGAGAATGCATGACTCCTCTCTCCCCTTTCCTTTTGCTGTCACTCCTCAGTTGTCCCCTCTCATTATGCATGTCCAAATAGCCAGAGTCCTGTCACGGTTCTCCCACTTCTGTCCTCATCCCTGGGAACTCCTATTCTCCATGGCCTGACTCAAGCATTTCTATTCCCCGCTGAAAGCATTCCCCAACCCTCCTCCTACATCTGAATAGATGAAATCATCCCCAATTCTGGTGCTGATTATATAGTAGTATAACCATTGCATGGTATAGTGAAGCATTCCTGTAATCGCAGCACTTGGAAGGCTGAAGCAGGAGGACTGCTGCCAGTTCCAGGCCAGCCTGAACCAGAGAGTGAGATCCTGCCTCAAAAGCAAACAGACGGAGTCATAAAAGTACTGTGTGCTTCCTGCAGAGAAGTCCCCATTCTGAGCCTTATTCATCTTCACATCCCCAGAGAGGAACTTTCTCTGGAAGCACTTATATAAATGGATATTAAAAGCCCTGGCTTCCCCGTGCGTGTGGCTTTCCTGCTAGATTGCATATCTTCTGAGAGCTCAAAAAAAGAACTGTACCTGTCTTTCCAACCTCTCAGCTCATTATGATGCCTAGAACATATGGATGCTGAATGCATACTTGTAGAATTGGTTTGCATGTGATTGGCCAAAAGAGAAAAATAAATTTGGCTCCAAGTATTAAAATGAAAAAAAATACTCTGAACTGATTTCTAATTAGCTCTTTTTTTTTTTTTACATTTAAATCTATAATTTCTTCTCCTTTATAAAACACCATGGGCGTTAATCCATAAGGATGCTTCCTCAAAAGCTCCTGGCTTTTTAGGCTAACCCCACTAATGGAGGGACCTTGGGGATAATGAGGCTATGAGCTGCCTGGATATGGACTGTGGCAGAAGGGAATCCTTGGAGATCTTACCAGTATTTAAGTTGGGAAGGAAAAGAGCCTTTATATTATAGAGAGAGGTTCCCAGGCAGCCCAGTGGTCTCCAGCCTGAGCGTCCTTATAAGAGACTATGGCTGCTGATGTGACTCTAGGAAAGAATGCATCATTTGTGTGGACAGTCCACAACAGCCTCAGGTTCACACAGTCCCCTTCCTCTTCTCCCTACCTCATGAGAAACAAGCCGCCATGCAGCCAAAGAACTGGAGAAAATAAACTCACCTGTAAAGAGCTAGCTGCAAAGACTGTTAGTTTGTAAAGAAGGGCTTCCTGCTCATCTGGTTAAGTCCACTGACAAAGAAGCCCGCCCACTCGATGGAAGGGCCCTGACTAAAGGGGCTGATGGCAGGGAGTTGACATATGCCTGCTTCCCCTAGCCTTCCAGCACTGCTGACACACAATCAGAACTTGTGAATTAACTGTAACATCGGTGCTAGTGAGGTGACTCTCCAGGCTCCATTGCCGGGAGATGCCCCTTCCTTTCTCGGCAACCAATTTCAGTTGTGTTACTTGAGCTGGGAGGTGAAAGCAGGCCCAACATTTTAAAGGGCCACAGCAGGCTCAGGTTTTGATAAAATTAAACTAGGTCATGTACTGAACGTTGCATACTTCTATAGGGATGACTTTTTGACCCACAAGTTTGTACAAGTCCTTTGAACCTCTAACATTTGCTGTTCTGGCTCTGTTTCCTGGCCTGCTATCAGTTTGTGATGACAGCCTGCAGACCCTGAAAGAGGGAGTGAAGCAGGAAAGGCCAGGAGCAGAAGAGACCTCAGCAGACAGTGTCAGTGAGACAGTTAGTTTAATTCGGGGAACAAAGGCTACTTAAACCTTTGGGGATAGGTAGGGGCTTTTTGGATATGTGTACATCATTGGCCAGAACAGGGCAAAGGGGATGCCTTATTTGCATAAGAAGGACTCCCAGATGCTTCCAGACATGACCTTATAAGGGGTGAGAAAGTTTAATCCTGGGGGAGGGGGACAAACGGGGTAACCCTGCATGAGGACACGCAGACCAGGGTCAGAGGGGGAGTGAGCCTTCTTCTACTGATCTCAGGACGAGATTTCCAGGGTTTGGACAACCCTCAAACCCATTCTTACTCTGGGCTGGCTTTCTCTAGTCCCACGGCTTCCCAGCTTTACAAACAAATCTTCATTGCAGGTAGGGGTATGAGGTGGTACAGCCATTTTCAAGACAGTCTGACAGTCTTACAAATGTCTGACCTGTGGGGAGTTTAAATTTATATTACAAAACAAGCCAGTGTAACAAAAAGCTACTATCCAACCCCAGCTACAGAGATAATAAGATTAGCAGTTGCCAAGTAGTGGGGGCAGGGGAGGGTGAACAGGCAGATCACAGAGGATTTTTAGGTTATTGGAACTTTTCTATGTGATACTGCAGCAATAGACATGTGCCTCTCTCAGTTCATCTAAACTTCACAAGAGTGAAGACTAATGATTATAGCAGAGGAAGCAAACACAGGAGTGGTCTGATGGGGAGTGTTGCTGGAGAAACTGGGCAGGTGCAGAAGCATATCTACTCAGTTTTGGTGCAAGCCAAAACTGGGCTCTAAAGTTAGTCTAAGAGCTGAAAAAATCGCTTGAAGGTTAAGAGCACCTGATACACAACTGTAAGAACCAGAGTTTGGATTCTAGAACCTACAGAGCAAGCCAGGAAAACTGCAGAGACCTTTACCTCCCACCTCTGAGGAAGCTGACATCCTCTTGTAACTTCACACACACACACACACACACACACACACACACACACAGAATGCATACTGTCCATTTCAACTATGTGTATATGTGTGCCCTTGTGCACGCCCGTTCTCATACAAGCAATTTCAGTTGTCTCATGAAGCAGATATACTTGAAAATGCAGAATGTCCACAGAGGAGAAAGAGGGGGAGGAGCAGAGGAAAAGAAGAGAAGAGGGGAGTGAAGAAGTGAAAAAGAAGTGGTAGGAGTCAGAGGAGGGAGAGGGAAGGAGGAAGAAGAAGAGAAGAGAAGGAGGGAGAAAGAGTCAGGCAAAAGGGGAAGAGAAGGCAGAAGAACAAAAGTGGGAAGCAAAAAGGAGAAGGAAAGAAGGAAGAGGAAAAGGAAGGGGACAAAAGATGGCCAGACCCACTCTTTGATCACCTCCCCCTGAGTGGGGAGCAGCCTTACCAGGCCACAGAAGATGACAATGCAGCCATTCCTGATGTGATCTGATAGACTAAGATCAGAAGGAAGGAGAGGGGGACCTCCCTTATCAGTGCACTTGAGGAGGGGCATGCGTGAAGAAGGGGGAGGGAGGGTGGGACCGGGAGGGGAGGAGGGAGGGGCTTATGGGGGGATACAAAGTATAATTAATAAAATAAAATTAAATTAAATTAAATTAAAAGAAAGATGGCCAGAGAATTCTCATTCTCCATAGAAAGCAAGGAAGGTTCTAAAAGACTCAGTGTAAGAAATGCATAACCCAGGCAGCACAGTGGCACATCCTGTAATCCCAGCACTCAAGTAGGCAGAGGCAGGCAGATCTCTGTGAGTTCAAGGCCAGCCTGGTCTACAAAGGGAGTCCAGGACATCCAAGGCTACACAGAGAAAGAAAGAAAGAAAGAAAGAAAGAAAGAAAGAAAGAAAGGAAGGAAGGAAGGAAGGAAGGAAGGAAGGAAGGAAGGAAGGAAGGAAGGAAGGAAGGAAGGAAGATGAACAAGCAAGTCAGTCAGCAATGTTCCATACCTCCAGAAACTGCATACTAAAGAAATGAAATACTCCCATGGCACAGTTCCATTGTCAAAGCCCAACAAACAAGAACACGGCGAGCATAGTGAATTCTTTTAAGAAATTTCTTTTTTAATTACACTCGAATTCCTTCCCTTTCCTTCTAAGCCCTTCCTTCCTCTTAAATTTACTTTGTATTGCTGCCTGGGGCAGGAAACATGTGAGTAGAGAAAAAAAATAACATGTGGTGATCTATGCAGGAATACAGGCAGGACAGGAAGGGCCACAGGAGATTTCACCATGTCTATAACTGACCAAATTCATTTTAATCACAGTGGAATAAACAGGAAGGAAATGGCTATCCAGCAAAGAGAACTGTTCACTATATACATACCAAGTGAGGAGGAAATGGAGATAAAACATAAGGCAAGAGTTGGTGACAGGTGTCCCTTAAGAGAAGAAGGTAGCTACTGTTTCCCAGCAGTCAGTGCGCAAGCAAATGTGATGCGTAGCTATAGCCACTTCCCTGTTCTGAGACAGCAAACCATATAAGAGAGAGACAGGAGGGCAACCAACAACTGGGAAAGAAGCAGGATTGTAGCAGGTAGAGGAAGTTAGGAGAGGCTGCATCTACTAAAGTCATAGCCAGAGGTGAGAGAGAACGGGGTCAGGTCTGGATTCATAGGTTCATTCATGAATTGGACAAAATTATGCCTAAAACCTGTGGGTGACTCTACAAACAAGGTAAGACCAGGGACTTAGTAAAACATGGCAGGCAGTGAAGAAGTTGCATTTGCTGCAGGCAGCCACAGCCTGGTGGGATGAAGGCCCTGGGCGCTGTTTGCCTAGCATCCCTTGCTTCTCTCATGCATCTCTGGCAAGCTGACACCTTCATCTGCCAGAGTCCTTCAAGCTGAGCCTGAAAGGGTTCCACAGGACCCTTGCATGCAGTTTAGAAGGTGCGGATGAGGTAGAGGCCATCTTCCCGACCTTTGTGCTGCTTTCTACTTTGACATGATCAGGGAAATGTGTACTTTCCTGACAGCACCGTTCTACTGGGCATCATCTTCCTGAGAGAGCAAGGGCAATACTGTGGCATAGATCTCGGATACCCCTGAAAGTCCAGACGCTAAGGACTTAGCCATGAGCCCACAGCACTATTAGAAAGCTCTGAAACCTTAGGGAGTAGGACCCGGTGAAAGGATCCTGGAGGCTTTCCTGTGGCTGTGTTCCTGGAGGGGATACGGACATCCGAGTTACTCCCTGTCTCCCTCTCTTTGCTTTCCGGCTACCACAGAATTAATATCTTCTTCTACCACGTGACCCCATGATGAAGTAGTGCCCAGAAGAAACACATCCAACCAGTGATTTACTGAGATCTCCAAAACTGCAAGCCAAATGAATTCTTTCCATTTTCAAATTGATTGTCATGGGCATATTGTCATAATAGTAGAAGGACAGCTGGCATTATCTGGTGAGTCACATCCCTGGCTTCCTGACCCATGGATTGTGACTATGGCTGAAAGGATTTTTAATTCTACAGTTCTTGCAGAGATTTTGGAGGTAGACCTTGTCTTCTAAACCTCCTCTGTTCTCAGGGTCCACAAATACTCACATGAAATATTTTCCCCATCTAGATTTTTTTTTAACTAGGAATAACTAAAAGGAGGCTGTCTGAGAACTGAAGGGAGACCAACACAAAAGGGAAATAAGTTCAGAGAAGTAAACAGGGATAATATGATCAAGTACAGTGTATACATAGATGCGAACATTATATGGAACCACTCATTTATATAATTAATATATGCTAATGAAAGTGAATGAGAAAATGCAAAATAAATCTTTACCTATGGAAAATACTAAGAATGACTTCTGTTTCCTATACTAATTTCTGACTGGTATAAATAAGTAAAGGAAGGGCTGGAGAGATGGTTCAGTGGCTAAGAACACCAGCTGCTCTTCCAGAGGTCCTGAATTCAATTCCTAGCAAGTGCATGGTGGCTCACAGCTGTCTGTAATGGAATCTGATTCACTCTTCTGGGATGTCTGAAGACAGAGCACTCACATACATAAAATAAATTAACTAATTAAAAAAATACAAACCAAGAGAGTAAGCAAAGGAGAGACAGACTTTTGTTTTATAAACCAAGAGAGTAAGCAAAGGAGAGACAGACTTTTGTTTCAAGGAATAACATTGACCATTACCTAGAATCCGAATTGTGGTACTCGGATTGAATCAAACAGTTGTGACTGGAGAAAATAAAGGTTTTCTCCAATATTTCACACGTAGAAGATGCTATGACACAGAAGTCAAACAGATCCCTAAATGACAGTAAATTAGTGTTCTGCCTTGGTTTTCTGCTGCTATGATAAAACACTGGACAAAACCAACATAATGGAAGGAAGGGTTTATTTGGCTTGTAGGTGATAATTAAAAATCAAGAAAGTCAGAGCAGAAACTGGAGGCAGAAACTGAAGCAAAGACCATGGAGAACTGCTGTTTACAAGTTTGCTTCCCTGGCTTTGTTCTTTCTTATACAGCACAGCCCCACCTGCTTAGGGGATATTACTACCCACAGTGGGCTGGGCCCTCCTACATCACTTAGCAACAATTAAATGCCAGGGACAGGCCAGTATAATGGAGGCAATTCCTCAGTTGAGATTTCCCCCTTTCTAGGTTTGTGTCAAGTTGATGACTGAAGCTAATCATGGCAATTAGGAAATGCCCAGGGGCAAGGATGGAATTTAACTATAATCACGAAGCCTTAAGTAGAAAAAAAATGGAGAAGAGGAAAATAAGCTACACTCCTTGGCATGAAGAGAAAAAGAATGAGTACTTCCCATGTGTCACATTCAAAATGGTTAGAGGGAGGAACAAAGCCAGGCATGGAACAAAGTCAATTCTTTTAAGAGTCATCTTATTTTTCATTATGTGTCTATGTGAGAAGGGGGCACTCGCTTGAGTGCTGGTACCCTCGAAGGCCAGGGGCATCGTACCACCTGGCACTGGAGTTGTGAGCTGCCTGATATGGGCACTGGAATATGAACTCAGGACAGTAAGCGCCCTTCACTGCTGAGTCATCTTTCCAGCTCCAAGCATTGGCTTAGTAAAAGGAGAGATACTTAATGACCTGACAGAAGAGAGAAGAGTGGCAAAGGAGGATGCAGGAAGTGAAATCATCTGAATGTATGAAAAGAGCAAAACTTACGTCCATGTAACATTTCAATGTCATCCCAAGATGAGCGAATAGATGTCCTCTGAGAAAGGACAAAGTAGGGACGCTAGAAGACTGCTGTGGTTCCCAACCTGACGTCTACTGGGAAATGATGAAGCCCTGAAGCACCATCTTCAGGTTGCAATGCGCCGAAGGATGTTACATGTTTGCCTATGACCTAGCTCCACATGGACAGCGGTGATTTCTGTCGTTTGGGCTGGCATTGTATCAACCCACTGAGTAGCTCTGATCACCCCAGGCTGATGAGAAGCTACGATAGGTGGTGAGATTTGCTCCCTGGTAACCAAAAGAAAGTGATTACAAATTAACAGATTCAATAAATGCTGTCATTGTTTAAAAAGTCTTCCAAAACACATAACTTTGATAGGGAATCCTTTGTGGGAAACCAACTATTAACTGTCACTAGAATTAACACAATGCAGTTAGACATTATTTAATTTCGTAAATATGTTGTGGCCAGAATACAAAGGAATTCCATCAAATGGGAAATAGGTTAATTACATTTTAATCTAGTAGGGTGCAACCTGGCTGCATGACTAAAGGCCTCAGTCAGGCTAAAGAAGGTACAGTTAAAATCCACTGCTTAGGTCAGTGAGACCATTCCAACCTAAGTAGACAGTTTTAGGGGGGTCTCAGTCTCACAGCACCTATGAAGGGGGTTCTACATAGTCACCTGAAACCCAACAGCTCCCAACCTTAAAACTAACAGCCTAATGGGAGGATTATTTTCTTAAGCAAGTAAATATAAGCTTGAAAAACACAGCAAAACATGCAAGAATATAAAAAAAAGTCTGTCAAAGCAACACTATTATTTCTGATAATTAAATCGTGGATAATTTTAAGGGAACTTGACATATTAGAAATTATCTAATGAATAAGCATTGTGATGCTACTTAAAGGGTGTGATTGGATAAACTGTGACTTGGGATTTCAAGTTAAAAGCTAGGGTCTGGCATGCTGGCTCACACCTACAGTGAAGCACTTGGGAGGCAAAGCCAAATGTGTCTCTGAAAGCTCAAGGCCAGCCAGAGCTACATAGTAAGACACTGTCTCAAAACAAAACAAAACAGAAACAATGTTGTGAGATTTGTGAAGATATTTAAATGCTTATCAGAATGTAAGTCTTGTTATTGTTATGCACTTAGTTCAGCAGATTTGTAAGAATGAGGGAGATTTTGTTTGCTACATTAAAAAAAGTCTTTGAAAAAAGCTATCAAAATTATTAATACATTAAAATGTTTCTAGGGGAATTTAATTATATGAAGCCAACGGTAACCAGCATATTCCTTATAAGTGATTATTTATATTCATAACTTGGAGAATGATATTTGCAAATTAAAACCTTAAGGAAAAAACTAGGATTTTTGAATTTGTAACTTTAATGAACTAAAAATTAATCTCTAAGTGGGTGACAAATACAAATAGCCTTTCAGAGGCACAAAAGTCCCACCAATAATATATTTTTAAATTGCATTGTATCAATTACTGAAATGGAGGGCAAATATGTAGACTCCACACAATGTCACCAACTAAGAAGAGGACAGAGCAAAGTAGTGATCATGTGGCTGAGAACAGTACCCCGAGGTTTCAAAGGTCAGGATGTTTGGGGAGTTTAGAGAAACCAGAGAGATGGAGGGGTGAGAAATGGCTCCTTAGGGAGAAATCTTACAGTACAGCTGCAGTTACCCAGGACTGCAGGAGACTCCAGTCTCAACCACAGCAAACCAGGAGACTGTCTACGGTGAAGGAGATGAAGCAGGCGCTTTTAAGGCATCAGAGTGAGTCTGAGATAGCTGCCATGGTAGATTCACTAAGAATAAACACGAAACTGCCAAGAAGCAAGACTGAACTCCTGTGAACCTCCAAGACAGAGAAGCTCCTTCGGTTGGCTGCAAGCTCATCACCATGGCAGCAGCAATGCTGAACTGTGAGCCCAATACAGAAATCTCAACCCATCTAGAAGACGCTGGAGCCAATCTACTGTAGAGGGGATTTCAGGATGACAGTAAAAGAGAGTCTCTGCTTCACAGAATATTAAACTCCAATGGCACTTTGACAGTAAAAGAGAGTCTCTGCTTCACAGAATATTAAACTCCAATGGCACTTTGGAGACCATGCAGTCCATTGATCCCAATCCTAGTTACACTTAAAAAAATCTGAAAATCCCAACTCAGATCCGCTGTATAAACACTTTGGGAACTGGAAACCTGAGTGGTATGTTTTCAGTTTGTTTATTTGTTTTAGTACCATAAGTGGTAATGTTTATTGTTAAAACAACAAATCACAAACAATACAGGCATACAAAATAGAAAGAAAAATTTCCTTTCTTTACTCTCCCTAAAAGGTATATATTCTACGATGAGAGAGAGTAGAAGAGAAACAGACTGAGGGACACACACACACACACACACACACACACACACACACATTCATGCGCATATACAAAGAGAGAGAGAAAAAGAGATTACTGATATTTGAAGCTCAGTATAATTTTAACAATAGAATCAGGGTAGTGAGTATTTGTTGTAAAAGTCTCTCAATACTCTTGCATTTTATATCTGACAATACAGATTTGGAGAAACCAACATCTGACTGATCTAGCATGCGTAACCAGAGCTGACAATTACAGATCTAAGTGTGAGCCAACTTTACTAATTAAAGGACTTGGGGCCACAGAGGGTAACATCAGCTTTTGCTCTCAGCGGAATCTTCTGACCATCAGCCATCCTCCCTCCCACAACCCCACACAACCTCCAGCCGGAAAGGCAGTCCCAAATCAGGCGAGGAAAAGAGGCTCATTAAGAGCTGTTTTGTTAGGACTTCATCTATCTGGGATCTTTGTATTTTGAATCTTTGTGGTGGCAAAAGACAAGAATAAGTTGTCATTCTCCAGCCCCCAGCCCCCATTCTCATGTCATCAAAGTATCTGCAGCCACCAAAACTCTTCTGTGGCAAAGAAGAAGGAAAAAGAAGGCTCAAAATGTAAGTGTTTTCTTCTAAAATAAGAGTCTTCTCCCTTAACTCCAAGGGACTCTGACAGTGCAGGGACAACGTTAAGAACACTCCTGAACAAACCTTTTTAGTACCCTCAGCCACGTGGCTGAGTGAGGCTGCAAATATAAGGGAGAGTTTACTGCTTCATCAGTGCTATCTTTATGAATGATAAAACTTACTTTGTGGAAAGGAATAGAGAGATTAAACTCCTAAATTTGAACCTAAGGAATAATACAAAATAAGAGTACTGGCTACTGACAAATTTATATATGAGTGGCAACATTTTTCTTCCCCTGCCAAATAAAACAGAAAAAAATGTAATTTTTTAAAAATTAAATTTATTTATTTATTCACTCTACATCTCGATCGCCGCCCCCTCCCTCCTCTCTGTCTAGTCCCACCCTCTCACCCTCTTCTCCTTTTCCCCATTCTCCTTATCCTCAGAAAAGGGGAGCCCCCACCACCACCACCCACCCGGGCACATCAAGTCCCATAAGGACTGGGCTGCCTTGTCTGGCCTCAGTGGAAGAAATGTAAGTTTTATAGACTCTTTTCATTGGTATTAGAAAAGCTGAATGTTAAGATTCTTATTTCCTAGTCAAGTGTGTCTGTGGTGGGGTGAGAGATGACTCTTTCTCTTGGATTTTACTCTTCCTATCCAGCAGTGTAAAATAAATAAGTGAGCAAAAGAAGCACAGATGCCAGGAGAGCTGGTGTCTGGTCCTAGCTCTTCATCTGCCTCAGCTACAAAAATAAGTGCAATACTGTCTTTCGGTCCCCTTAACACACTAAAACTGTGTTGGGCTCCTATCTGTTCTCCTAACAGACATTCGGTAAGCAATAAGCCAAAGGGGTCATTCTAAAGCCCGTTTTGAATGTTTTTCTCAAAGCCTAACATTCTCGTTCACCGTGCTTTCACCCCAGTCGGCTCTCCACATCTCAGTCAGTAAGGAACCAGTCTGTACTCGCAAGGGGAAAAGAGAAGGGCAAGAATTCTTTGAAAAAGACAGGTGTTTTCTTGGGGTTGATTTCGCTCTTTTGTGTCTGCAAAGCAAACACTGGCTGAATAAGCCATGGGTTGGTCCAGGATGGAGGGGATTTCTTTTAAATGCTAATGAAATTAATTTTAAGACTAGCGCTTAAAGGTGATCATTATTCTCATGATAATGTTAAGGAGCTCCTTCACAGTGTCCCAACAGATAACCAGAACAATATCCCAGTATGGATGCTGGACCCCTGTGCTCCTTGCCCCGGGGGAAGGTGAAGAAAAACAAAGCCAGCTAAGGTTGTTGCAGAGGTCTCTTATTCCCAGGCCACCGGGGCTCTGGGTCACTTTTGATGCTAAATCCCAGAATAATGAGCAGCTAAATCATCAACAAATTAGAGCTCTGGCGTGTGTGTTGGGGGGGAGAGGGTCTGGAGAAAGAGAGAGAGAGAGAGAGAGAGAGAGAGATCGATCTGGTTATCTTTGGAGAACCTCCACAGCAACACTCCCAGAACAGAGCAAGACTGCATGTCCTGGTGTCATGAGTGTACTCATTTCTGGATATATTAGTGACTTTTCTCACCTCTATGACGGACTAGCTGAGAGAAACAGCTTAAGGCAGAGGATCTCAACCTGTGGATCAGGACTTCTGAGGCCAAAAGACCACTGGAAAACATAGATGTTTACATTACAATTCCTAACAGTAGCAAAATTACGGTTATGAAGTAGCAAAGAAAAAATTTTATTGTTCTGGGTGTCACCACAACATGAGGAACTGTTTTAAAGGGTCGCAGCATTAGGAAGGTTGAGAACCATTGGCTTATTCTGGGTCCCTGCTCCGGGTGGGTTTAGGCTGGTGAGGAAGGCTCGGAGCTGAGAGGTGCTCCTGATTGGCAGTGGTAGCAATGAGATCTTGGTTGACTGCAGTGGCAGTCAGGAAGCAGCTGGCCAGAGGAAATTTGCAGCCAGTGTTCCAGAGCTGCCCCTGCTGCTTGTAACTGACAGCTAGACCTCCCAAGTCCAAAGGGCAAACAGCGCCACCAGCTGGGAAACGTGTGTTCAAACCCAGGAACCTGTTAACATTTAAAAAACAAAACAACAAGAAAACATGCTTTTTTCTTTTGAGACCAGTCTCAAGCACCCCTGGCTGCCCTTAAACTGATTTCATAGGCAAGGAAGACCTTGAGTTTCTTATCCTCCAGAATCTACATCCTGAGTACTGAGATCATGGGTGGGTTCCTGTCATTTATTTATTTATTTATTTATTTATTTTTTGCAGCACTAGGAGTTAAACTTGGTCCACTAGCAGAACTGCACACCAGTCCCTGATGAAGATACTTTATTTTAGAACCATCACACTGTCTGGGAAACTTGACCATTGTATCCTGGACCTTCCATTTGCCCTCCTACATAACAAGGAAAATAAGCGAGTTACCATGTGGGATTTTCCTGAAGACTCAAAGAATTAATTCACAAATGAATATCAGGCATAGCATGAGCACTTCCTAAGTGTTACACTGTAGTTACCATTTAACATTTTGGTACCTGTTCTCAGTATGAAAAGTCAGACTAGCACAAACTGATTTCTGTTGGGTGCTTACATCTATTCAACTGACAGAAAGCTACCGAGGTTTTTATTCCCTTCTTCCCCCACCTTGCAAACTTTCTTTCTGAACTATCAATTCTCCAACCTCAGTCTCCTAACTTCTGGGCTCAGAGATGCCCATCACCAATCAGAGTCAATTTTTTTTTTCTTCAAAAACGTACAGGGCTGAGAATGTGGCTCATCTGCAGAGTGCACACTTCCACACTTCATCTGACAAGGGACTCAAATTAAAACAGATGTACACTCTTATAAGCAAGCTCTTACAAGCAAGAACTCAGGCTATTTCAAAAAAATCTAGACGAGAAGTTAGTGGCTTTACCTCAGAGTGGCTATGAAGCAGCTTGTGCACATGGTGCTCATTTTCCTTTTCTTCCTCTACATTCCAGGCTCTTTGTTAAGACTTCCATATGTGTAAAATGAACTTTTATTCTCCTGTTTCAATTGTTTTCTCAGAGGCTTACTGCCTCCTTCTGCTAACCTAGGCCTAGAATGTTTTCAGCCTCTGAGACTTACTGCTGAATAAGCTCACCATTTCTTATTCCTTCTGAGCTCATAGCTGCCTGGTCCAACTCAGCTGTTCTGGCTCAAACTCCTCTCCCAGCTAAGTTATTTAATCTGGTTTTTCTCTCAGCCTCTGCATTGCTCTGCTTGGCCTCAAACTAACTCCAGCAGTCTGCTCTAATCTTCTGGCTCCTTCTCATTCTGTGGCTCATCAGTCTTCACCTGAGTCTGCCTTGTTCTCTCTGCAATCTGTCTCTCTCTGTTACTGTCCGGGTAAAATTGTCTCCTTCCTCCCTTTCTCTCCCTCGGTGTCTGTCTCTCTTTATTGCCCCTTAAGGAGTTTTCCCTTTTCGTTCTCTTCTTGTGAGTTAGGCGTATCCTACTCTGTTAATTCTTTTTTGATTCGTCACTGTTTCTGACATCAAATAAACATGGGTGCTTCCTTCTACAGCTAACTTTATCTTCATTGCTTAGGCCCATACCACCACGCCTGGCCTAAGCTTTTCTTTACCTGAAACTTGCTCTAAACCAGATCTGGCCTTGAACTCAGATCTACTTGTGTCTGTGTCCTGGATTAAAGGTGTGTTTGTATTCCAGTTTGATCGCACAGACCTAGAAGGTCTTTGGATGTGATCTCTTGCCAGAGCAGCCATGTTCTAAATTAAATTTCTCTACATATAAGTGTTCTTTTGTTTAATTTTAAAACCACACTATAGTAAGGATGGGCATTATTTTCACGTTTCAGTTGAGTCCTTGAGTTTCTACAAGAAACAAACAACTTCCCAAAGATCGCACAATAATAAAATGATAGATCTGGGGACCAAGCCCAAATCTGTCTGATGACAGACACTCTCCCCACACCACTCAGCCCCAGAGTTGGGAATCCTTTGCGCCTTGCTTTGATAACGGATGCAAAGCAAGTCATCATAAAAGACATTTGCCTTCCCACCATGAGCATGGGTCAGCTTCCTGCTATTTTAGATGGTAACACTTCCAAACAGGTTTGTGCTTTCACCTCACACTCTGTGACCTTCAGCTTTGCATATTCTTTTTTAAAAGCACATCTCCAAAGAGCAGCACTCATAGCAACTGCTCCTTTGGGGAAGAAAAGCAATTCTCCGTACACCTGACTGACTACTGTCTTAAAGTATTCCGTTTTCACACAGACACCACTGCAGCCCACCTAACAGGAATGCTTTAAGGGTCAGTTTGAAAGCCAGCCTTCTTTAATGTAATATTTTTTAAATTGAGAAGGATAGGCAGTATAATGAAGCCTTGAATTGTATGTATTTTTCTTGGGCTGCAACTCACTCTTGGAATCCAAGACACAAAACAATATCTTCTCCAGAGTATTAGAAAGCTTTAGATTGAAACACACCTTCAAAAAAGGATTAAGCTGGGTTTTTAAAATGTGAAGACAGCACAACCATCTGTCTTCAAACAAGGTTTCCCTATAGTCAGTTAACTCATTCCCTGCTTTTTATTTCCATTTGTGAGATTGTCCAGAGAAAACTAAATTGATTTTGCTACAGGAAAAAAAAAAAAAAAAGAATTAAATCCAAAACCTTCTGTGTTCAAGGAGAAAACGCATGGACAGTGGCCATCTCAGTTTGGATTGTCTGATTAAGCACTGGTCTGCAACTGCATGCAAGTACGTGTGAGCGTGTGTTTTGGGGAAGGGCACACTGCGCACGCATACTCCACAAATGTCAATTACAGAATGATGGATACTCTCCTCCATTTCCTTCTAGGCCTTTTCTTCTGCGTGGTTGTTTAACCTCTACTCACTAAGGAATAAGTTAATCAAAAAACTCAATCTGTTTCAGGTTTTGCCATCTCCAGGGACAGTCTCTCAAGGTGTTGATCTCCTTTTGTGTTCAATTAGTTACACCCCGTGACCTAAAAAAAAAATGATTGGGCTGCTCCAGTCTTCCAGTTATAAAATGTTGTTGATGTAATTCAGCAGACCTTTAAGGAGGTCAAGATTTAGAGATAATTTGCTTTGGGTTTGGTTTCCTGCTATTCTTGAGATTTCATTAAAATAGATTATACACTTTGATATTTTTGAATGTTATAATTATTTAACTTCCCTTCTTCAAACAGATTCATTAGAATAGCCTTTTTGAGAGGCTGAAACCACACAGGGTACAGAGACAATTATTTTCTTTACAAGTGAGACTCAAGAGCAGGGGTTAGCAAACTCTTTTATATAAAAAGCCAAATAGTGAGTGAGTATTTTCAGCTCTGCAGGCTGTACGATCTCTGCTGCAGCTTCTCAACTCTGCTGTCAAAGCATTAGAAGGTCATAGATAATATTTAAAAAGATGAGCGTGATCATGTTCCAATCAAACTGTATTAAGGTAACCAGGCAGTGGGCTGTGGTTAGCCCACAGTTTGCCGACTGGTTCACACCAGCAGGCTGAATGCTAAGGCTACCTGGCCTTCCACCTTATCACAACAGTTTTGTTTTTTTGTTTTTAACAATTTGAATGTGATGTGAATGAATATTTTATGCCTTATGCATTTGTCTGCATACCTGTGTTATATTTTACAATAAAGTCTGGATGCATTTTAAGCAGATGGCTGTGGGTTTCAGGGAACTTAGTGGGTCAAGGTTTAGAAGCTTGACACAAAGGGGCTGTCTGGACAGGAAGAGGTTTTCCTGGAGACTGAGACATTTGAGAGTTAGTGGAAACTTTTGCGATGTTGTCCACTTGCTCCCCGGTATAATCCCTTGGTAGGACTTCAGTTTATCTCTGTGTGAAAAGCCTGAGTGTCGGAAGAACCACCAATCTGCAAGCCAGAGGGTGACCTACTGATTACGTCATCCCGTGAATAGTGCTGTGCAATGTCCATCGTCAATGCACAATGCCTAGTTTGTAAGCACACAAATAGCTATGGCCAGCCTTTTAGAGGGCTTGCAACTGAACCAAAGAAGCAAGATAGGACACAAATTGCAATGAAAGGCCTTTGAAACTATGCAAAGTCATCACCATTCAAAGAATAATGTGAAAGGTAACACAACTAAAAATTCAAGAAAATATGTGAAAAGTACTTTGTAGACACCTGAAGAGATATGTGGTATAGGTAACAGCCAGAAAATCCAGAAAATTAAACCACAATAAGGTATCATTTCACAGTCTCCAGATTACATCTCTATCTCTATTTCTAACTCTAACTCTAACTCTATCTCTATCTCTCTCTTTCTCTTTCTCTCTCTCTCTATCTCTGTCTCTATCTCTATATCTCTCTCTATCTCTCTATATCTATCTATCTATCTATCTATCTATCTATCTATCTATCTGCCAGTCAGATTGGGATGTTGCAAGAGTATGAAACACACAAGACAAGCCACAGCAGCATGGAATTTAAATGAACTGCTCATTAAGTGCTCAGAGCAGTGACAGCAATGTGAATTAGCTTTCTTCAGTCACCATTATGATTGCCACTGAAATTGTTACTGTGTACTGATGGCAGATGTGTTCTTTGATACAACTAATTTAGAAAAAAAAATTTGTGTAAAGCTAGGCGGGTTCATGTCCTATGATTTAAAGAATACACTGTAGGGTACAAATGCTAGATCAACAGCCACACCTGAATTAAGCATGCAGTGACTCAGGGCAATATTCTTCTTGATTGCCCCAAATAGGAATCATGTAAGTATTGGTGAATATTAGAATATATAAACACATTGAGTGTATTAATACACTGGCGTGCTAAATGGCTACAGAAATAAATGTCTGCAGAAATAAGGGCCCCTTTATCTTAGAGTAAATAAGGGTAAGCCTCAAATATAATATAGAGAGTAATGCTATTTATATAACGCTCAAAAACATACAAAACCAAACTCTGTGTTCTTTAAGGATTTGAATGAATAATGAAACTGTAAATCAAAGGAAGGATACTATACATTTGAACAATGTATGGTCTGAACATCTCTGTCCAAGAGTCATATGCTGAAAGCTCAGTGATAGAATTAGAACTCAGAGCCTTTGGAGACCCCAAAGAGGCCATTGTAGCTTTTACAAGGAGGCTGTGAGTAGACACCATCTATAAGCCAGGAAGTGGGTCTATAGTACATACAGAATAAGCTGGCAACTTGACTTCATCCGCTCAGCCTCTTGAACTATAGGAAATACATTTTCATTGTTTATAAGCTACTCCATTTATGCTATCTCATTACAGCAGCCAAAATGGACTAAGATAACCCCAAATTTAAGAGAGCAGTTACCTCTAATGTAGGAGAAAGGTGTGGGAGAGGTGGGGAGAGGCCACAGGAACCTTCCAAAGCCGCAGTCATGTTCTTTTTGTTTAAGTTGGATGATGGATACACAGGTGTTTAAGGTCGCGTGGTCCTTTATGTCTTATTTACACTTCATAAATGTTTTATATCTACTCAATAATTAATGAAAACCCATTTTTAAATGAGTTAAAGAAGAAAGGGCATTTGCTCATGACCAGGAGAAAAAAAAGGTTGAGGTCACCATGGCAGTAGAGTTCTTTTTCCTATTCACATCTTATTCCTATCAACAGGTGAAGTCCAGTGACTTCTGCCTGAGGATCCTGCAATGGCTCTAGGCTCCAAAGGAAGAAGGTCACAGCCAATGAGCAGCGTTTGTCCTGGTCACAGACCTCAGAAAGGTTACACTGCCTGCTGATTTGGAATCCCTGGGCTGTGGTTTTCCCATCTCACAAATGTTACGCCAAGCTTCATGCTCTTCCCGAAAATCAGGTGTCATTTGTGTCAAGATTAGTGGAGTGTGGGGGACAGGAGATAGAGGAGGGCAATCTGCCAGCAGGGGGCTAGAAACAACATCAGCCTTGGAGAAGAAGCAGAAAAGCACAGACCTAAGGGCATTCCACACTTGGAATCGGGACTGCAGTCTCCTCCCACCCCCATCATCCAGTCTCTCCTGGAGGCTTAGGCTGCTAGAGAGCCGCCTTTTCAGCCTCGCTTCCTTAGTGCCAACCTGGGTGCCGTAACTGTAACCCTACCAAGAGGTGTTTAGCTGTTCTCTTCATCCCAACACAGCCCAGGTCATTTCCAGTCCTCTGTGCTTACACACACTTTATGTTGTAGATGTCCAAGGGAAGCCACTCCTTCCCTGCATCATAGTTGGTGCACAGAGAACCCACTACAGCCTCTAGAGAGCGTTGAAATCTAGAGCCACAGCCCTGGCCATGCCATTCTGCATCCCTAGCCAAGGCAACTTCAGATTCAGAGGCTTTTCTGGTGTTGAAACAATTCTGGAAATACTTCTCTCCATTCTGACCTGATTCTCTATATTGCTTTGCTTCTAGCTCCTCCGCTGACCCTGGGTCCTTCACAACCTGTGGGGTTCATATGTTCTGAGCTCTAACAGCAGTAAATCCTACACCATAGCCCTGCACTAAGCTTGATTGCTACATCCATACATGAGAATACACAGACCGGGGGAGCTGGTGCTTTCTCTAGCTCAGCCTGTGGCTTGCATTATTGCAATTTGATTAAAGACTCAACTGCCAGCTCCATGTAAACTTGTTTTCCTCCTGTGCTGCCCCTGACACCTAGCATCTCAGTTCAGGTAAGCACCTCACAGGTCCCATTGATCTCTGCAGAAATCTTCAGTGTTCTGTCTTTCACACTCCCGCTCTAGCTTCCCCGTCCACCGTTGTTAATGGCCTAATGGTTAAGTCCTCCTTACTACCAGCACTGTCCAAACATCTTTTGCCTCCAGTAGATTGGCTCACAGTCAAAAATCTGATAAATCCTGCCAAGTCTATTCCTTTCAGATAGAGTGTGTAGTGTGGGGAGAATTAGAGAGCAGGTAGTTTATTTAGTTAGTTAACTTAGGTCTGGCTTTTAAAATGTGTATTTTCAAAGCAGGTACATTGAATTGTATAGAAATTCTCAGAACTTAAGTCAGTAGACTACGTTTGGATTATGGATGATACAAACAACATTATTCACCATGCAAATGAATTCTAAAGTCAAGGCACTGAGATAGCTTAAGACATAAAAGAAAAAAAAAAGAAGTCTGACCTTTTCTTAGGAAGGATCTCTCATAATCAAGCAAAATATAAATAAATATCAGAGAAAAGAGAAATCAAGGCAGGCCTCTTACACAGTGTTAATTATGAAACACAGAGATCTCCAGGACTTTTTAACCATCTACACATCACTCCTAGTGGATGCAGGAGCCATCTACGAGCCAGCCTCTCCTCACATCCTCCTCCTTGCCTTCCTCAGTGCTGCCCTGCAGCCCTTAGAGCTAAGAACCAGCCAGGAGGCTAGCTCAAACTGTTTCCGTCGCCATGACCTCTGTAACCCTTTCAATAGGAACACTTGTTTCTAGTCATTCTGCTCTGACTACTTTCAAAAAAGCCAACAGAAAATCTATACTTATTATAACAGAAACAAAAACATAAAAATTAAAACTGTAATGAGAGAAAGAAGCGCGAATATGAAAACCTAAACCAGTAATTCTCAAATGTTGGTGTACTAATAACCAGGGTTCTGTCAGGACTGGAGATGGGCAGTTCTGAAATTAAACAAGCAAGCATGTAGACCTGTGATAAGGACCACCGTCCACAAGAGCAGGACCTCCAGGTGATTCAAACACCAAGTCCTCAAGTGGTGCTGAGCTGACAACTGGAAGCAGAGCTTTGCGCTTTCCGGCAGCCAAAGCAATAGGGAAACATTCTGCTATATAACTATCATTGCATTTAGCCAGGAGACAACAATTTTCCAGGCTCTAAAAGTGTTTACCTATGCAATAAAGTTGTTCTAAGTTAAATGAACTGGAATCAATAAGGGAGAAGAACTCTTGAAAACTTTAAGAATTTTGCTAAGGAAAATATGCTAAACTGTACTCAGCGTGTTTCTGAAATCATGTTAAGCAAATATCCTTTTACTAACTAATATAAGTTTTCCTCTAGCTTCTGAATAGCCATAAGAAATGGCTTCTGGCCCTATTCTGGAACAGGTGAGAGGGGAAGAAATTGAACGCATGGAAGTGTATCCTACAATGAGTCCGTGTTTAACTCTGCCCAATTGACCGAAAGATTCCCAAAGAGGACTAACCCTCCCCAGATATCCTGATCTTCAATAATTATCTTTTCTACTTGTACATTTACAATATATCAATATAGACACAATATATCTGCTTGTACATTTGCAATGCACCCACCATCCCCAGGCTGAGGAGATGGCTCTGTGGGCAAAAGCTCTTGCTATGAGAGCAAAAGGACCTGAGTCAAATTCCTTATATAAAACAGAGCACAGTCACATGTGCCTGTAAACCCAGCATTGTGCAGAGAGGGGCAGACCCTGGGAGCATACTCTCCAGTCATCCTAGCTGAAAAGGTGAGTTCCAGGTTCAGGGAGAGATTCTGCCTCAAAAAGCATTGCAACAAATATTCAACAAATATGACCCAAAAATTGATCTTTTGTACAAAGGCACTGATGTTGTGTTAGTTTAAAATGTACAAGTAGGGTGTTTTATATTTCTTTCTACTTTCAAGTGGGTGCTTCCTGGCTTCAGCAAAGAAGCTATTTATCTACTTAAAAATAGCAACTAGGTTAGAAAGATGGCTCAGAGGTTAAGAACACTGGCTGTTCTTCTAAAGGTCCTGGGTTCAATTCCCAGCAACTACATGGTGGTTCACAACCATCTATAGTGAGATCTGGTGCCCAATTCTGGTGTGCAGGCACACATGCAGGCAAAATGCTGTATAAATAATAAATAAATAAATAAATCTTAAAAAAATAGCAACTAAACAGTTTGCACACATTTGATGCTTACCACAGGTGCAGAGATCCATGGCATGGCATTTTAAATATCTATTAATTATCCCCATTTAAAGAAGAAAGTCCCTTTCAGACCTTGCAAAGACAGAATTGTGATACCAAATGAGGCTGTGACATAAACTGAGCACTAGGAAGCCTGAAAATATGTAGAAATTGTAACATTTTTTCAGTTACAGAAAACTGTTAAATTCCTGTCATTGGAAGTTACTCATAAAATTATCCAAATCAAATTTCTAACAAACTAAGTAAATTCATTCAGTTAAACATACGCATTAAAGAGCTACTATAACAGGAACAATGATAGACAGTGAAAATATGGACAATGTTCTGCTATAGGGGCGTTTAGAGACAAAAGAGAGACCTAGGTATGTAAGCATGCAAGATAAAAATAGAGTGTACAGAAGTAACAGCTGCAAGATGGTGGAACAGGACTTTTCAAATCTTGTACCCTGAAAAAAAAAAACCTACCAATTCGAATAACTGTCCATTCATAAAAATAATTCATAAGACCTAGGAAAACCAGGCTAGAGATTATAACACCTTGGTATAACACAGAAATAAGAGGAAGCATATAGAACGTAGGGAGAATGGCTTCATAGTTTCTGCAACTTCAAACACTACACTGAATAGAGAAAGACCACCTGTAGGAGGTGTTCTATTACTGTGATAAAACATGACCAAAACCAACTTGAGGAGAAAAAACAAACCATTTATTTCATCTTACAGGTCACATCATCCATCAGAAAGGCAGGCCAATAAAGGAAGACAAGGTAGGAACCTAAAGGCTGGAACCGAACCAGAGACCACGGAGAAAGGCTGCTTGCTGGCATCTTCCCTTGACTCGCTCAGCTTCGCGTCTTAGATATTCCAAGCCCACCTGCCCAAGGATGGTACAACCCATAGGGAGCCCTGCCCTGATACATCAATTAAAAATCATGAAAATGCCCACAGGCATGTCCTCAGGCTAATTGGAGGGAGGCAATCCTTCAATTCAGACTCTTCCCAGGCATGTCTAGGCTGTGTTATCTATACACAGTCTAACCAGGAGGGAAGGAGGGTAAGATGAGCACCTGATTTTGCCATGGACCTCAGTGCCAGAACTTTAATAAAATCATGGGCCAGGCCAACCCCCCTTGCCCCAGGTTCTAGGACAGCACAGCCAGATAGAGCCTTCCGATGCTAGAATAGTCCTTAAACCCCCATGCTCCAACAGACCCAGATTCTAGGATTACCCTAGTAGACTACAGTGAAATACTATTACCTCCTGACTATCCATTTAGACTAAGGCTCCAGACAAGCACCTTCAGATTCAGGTCCCAGATCTACATGGCAGCACACTGACCCCCATATCCTCAGTTGCTGGACCAGGACCTATTAACCAATGCTCCAGACCTAAGATTCAGGTCGCCACATTGACAAACTAGTTCCCATGGTGCCTGGCTCTAAAGAACCCAGGCTTCAGGCTGTATTAGTTAATTTTGGTGCTGCTATAGAACACCCTGATAAAAAGCAACATAGGGAACAAAAGGTTTATTTCAGCTTTTAGTTCCAAGAGGACAGAGTCTATGATGGCAGAGAAGACATGGTGACAGACAGGGAAGGCATGGTGGCTGGAGGCGGAAGCTGGCTGACCACATCTTCATCCCTATTATCATTTTGTCATGTGACTCCATTATATGAACCATATTCATGTGTTAGAATGGAGCCCACAAGCAGCTGGATAATGCACAGTATGTTTTAGGCATGATCTATTTAGATTTGTCCAAGATTCTCTGGAAAATCATCTATGGAACTGGGACTTAAATAAGAACCAGACAGAATCTGTCTCGGTATGTTTCTCTCTTTATGAAGATAAGGCAAGCTCATATTTTTTTTAAACTCACTTTAATGTGTATTCCAGCCAGATAGACCAGTTTCTCCATACAAAAAAAACGCAATAGCTATGATTATGATAACATAATCAAGCAAGCATTTCCATTAACTCATCCACAATCCACAGCCGCTCGACCCACCTATTATCCTCAAGTAACAGTGCATAAGTTTTAACTTTGTGCATAATCTGGGCCACTCGTTCTAAAACACATTTGATTAAGTGATATCCCAAGGAAGCATATGAGCTCTAGCCAGTCATTATTGTCAGGGGGTCTGCCACAGTGTAAATGCAGCCCACAGCTGAGGTCTCCTCAGGTGACTGTCAGTCAAATGTGGCCCTGGGTCTTGCTGCTTCTCTTTGATGTACAACACACAGTCTTACATTTAGAGAGAAAGTGGCTCAGAAGGCAAATTCTATGTGACTAAAGGACTGCGTGTTTACTTTATATGTGAACCTGGCAGGAGCTCAGTGACTGTAAGGAGGATTTATGTGTAGATTAAAACAAAACAAAACAGTATTGTGAGCAGTGGCCAAGTTCAAGACCAGTTCCCAAAAGTCCACATGATCTAAAATAAAGCATCCAAATGAAGTCATGTGTGTTAAAACTGGAGTACACTGCATGCTATCAGTAGCTCCCATATGAGTTCTGTGAAAGAGTAAAGGCATGGTGTACGAGGGGGCAGGGCCACTGACTGTTCAAGCAGGTAACAAGGGCCTCCAAGGGCCCCTATGCCTCAGTGTGAAATAGTTGTGTGCATTTATGCATTTTCCTGTTTGATAGGTGTACGGATAAGCTGCCTCAGACTAAGGAAAGGGTAGATTATCTAGCCGCGTATAAGACAGGGATTGGCCCCTGGAATGACATTGCTACCATGCCAGGGGGTTTCTGGTCAGTGCTTTCAGACTCATCTGGCCATGTAGATAGAAGCTACAGAAATGAAACATTAATGCTGAAATTGAATCAGAATTATAGAAAGTAAATTTCCAGTGGAGCATGCTATGCGTAGAATGTTATAGGGAAAGCACAGAAGGATGTTTTAGAGGAACCCTGGAACCCCATGTTTACAGCCCTACGAGCCTGGTTCAAACCTCAGCGTCCCTGCTTATTAGGAATATGTCATAGGAGAGTCATTTACTCTCACTGAGACTCATATGTACAGCTTTCTTATCTGTAAGAGAAAACTCAGTACCTAACATAGTTTTCCCAAAAGGACGTTCTGACGACGCAGTGGGAAGTGGCCTTGGTTCACCTGATGAGCACCCACTGGACACAGGCCGTGCTCTGAGCACTGTGAGCCAAGCAGGAGCTCCCTGCTTCCGGCTGGTGTGGAACACTGGTTCCCTGCTTCCGGCTGGTGTGGAACACTGGCTTTACGAGCTGTGCGTGCACAGATTACCATCAGCCCTGGTACAGGCTTGGTGTTCGGGAAATGTCCACACCAGAACCACCCCTCCTTGCTTGTCTAGGGTCTGACCTCAAGAGAAATTTAAGAACAAGTTTCCAGACTGGACTGAGCACTCCACGGACTGAACAGGAGGCCCAGCTATACCTCCCTTGGACTAAGTACCACCTACAGCTGGAGACAAGTTCTTACACCAAGTCCTCACATCTCCAGACATCTCCAGCCTTTCACACAGATGTCTCAGGTAGAGAATTTTCTCCAGTTATTTACCTTGCTTGACTTTGGCCCTTGCCAAGGAAGCCATGTTTCTCCACTGAGAACGTGTAATATGCTCAGATGTCAAAGGCACTAGCGATTCTGGCCTCGTTTATCCCCTCTCCACCTGGACCAGCAAAACTCGGGTGATATTTAAATTTTTGGCTGAATTGATACCTGAGTCTTGAGTTGGGTTCTCTTATGCTTTGGATAGGAAGTGCATGGAAGAGCATTATTCAGTTTGGAACATATATTGATCTTAGTATCTTTTGATATATCTAAAATATTATTTTATAATAAAATGTCTAAGTGAATAAAAATCAAAGGAAATTTGTTTTGTTTTTTTTTTTTTTAATGGCACAATGGACCAGAAAGTCTTCATATGGGGGTAAAAAAAAATTAAAGGAAAGCTTTGCACCATGGGAAAGTACCCCAGGTGGACAGGCCCTGGGAAGGAGTCCAAGACAATTGGATGCTAGAATGCTTCATCATGAAATGGGTTTAAAAAAAAAGGGGGGGAGGGGTGCACAGCACAACGTTGGCCTGTGTCTCAGATTCGATGGCCCTCCTAATGAGTGCACAAAGAAATGAAAATAGCCTGTGCTCACTTAAGTTTTAGATTTGCAAGTAAGAGAGAGAGAGAGAGAGGGAGAGAGAGAGAGAGAGAGAGAGAGAGAAACCATGTTCATTAGTCATGTCGAGGATTCCTGCACTTACCCAGGTCAGCTGAGCCACACTGACCATTTGACCATTTGACTCTGTCACATGAGCTTTGCCCAGTTCTTCCTGATCCCTCTGATAACAGAAGGACAAAGATATAGAAAATGGTACAACTGAGGCAAGACTCATTTTCCTCTGGCTCTGGCCTCAGTCATGATAATAAACCAATTTCAGTTTAGTCAGTTCATAGTTTGACAAATACAGTTCACTTCACAAGGCATGAGCAAGTGCTTACTAAATACATTAGAATACAATCAAGACTCCTGGGGCTATGGCCCTTCTTGAACCAGCATGAGGTCCTGAGTTCAGTACCTCAAAACTCACATGAAAACAGCTATACGTGACAGAACACAGCTGTAACCTGAATGCTGAAGTGGTGAAACAGGAGGATGCTTAGGGCTTGTTGGCAGCCAGTCTGGCCACACTGGTAAGCTCCAGGTTCAGAAAGCAGACTCTCTCTTTACAAGCTATGTAGAAGGCAATTGAGGAATATACTCAACAGTGATCTCTGGCCTCCACATCCATGCGCATGCACATGCACACCTAGACACACATGTACATGCAACATGTACAGAAACCAAAGTTCCTCTCATTCCCGTTCATCTACTGTGTGTGAGCAAAAACATTTCTCCTAAGTTTACACACCCTCAAATGAGGACACTGACAGCTATTTGTGGTGAGTTGAAGAGTACCCTCTCTTCCCAACCCTCCACACAAAATTTTGTCCTTATTGGGATAAGGGCCTTTGAAGATTTAATTGTGGTTAAGTACGGGTCTTGGGATGGGATCACCCTGGATTTGTAGGGCTCCTAAATCCGAGACAAGCACCTGAGAAATAGAAAGTGGAAGACAGACAGAGAAGACTATACAAAGACAAGGCAAAAATGAGAGTTATACTATCACAGAGTGAGGGCTTCTAAGAGACACCAGAGCTGAAAATGATCTTGCTATCAAATGACTGACCTCCAGATATGTGGGAAAATAGGCTTCTATGCTATTATGCTACCACATTTGCAGACTCTTGTCAGGGCAGGCCCAGAAACTAATACATTACTTACAGTAGGGTCAAGATGAACAGCAGGTAAGATTGGGTATGTGGAAAAACACGCTGTGAGCTCTTCAGAATGACTAAGTGGTGATTATTACTGAATCATAAAATTTCAGAGAATAACATGTCTCACTTCAGAGAAAGAAAAATACAAGAAACAGAAACCTCTAGAATTGCACCTGTAGATGCACACGAGCTGCAGTATCCATAAAGGATAGCCAGGTGGCTGGCGCACAGCTCTGTGGGTATTGTCTGGGTGTCTTGCTGTCTCCACACTCTGCTTGCACTCATGCTTTTCAGGAAGTCAAGTGTCAGCTGGTAGAGAGAAAAAAAAAAAAAAGATTGCCATCTGCTCCAGGTACTGGCCACATGCTGAACCAAGGCCACCGTCTGTACTAACGACACACATCCAAGTACAATTCAATGTCAGCCTTACTCTACTTCTGAATGAGGCAAGACCCAGGGCAGGTGACTCAGCCAGAGCCCTTTCTGTGAGCTGTGCAATGCTGGATCGCAGCCTTTCGGAGCAAATGAGCTGGAGACTAAAGAAGGAAGAAGCCACTGCAAGCCTCTTGAGTGCTTATAGCCAACTCGGAAAGCATTCATCATGATGTTTCTGAGTATCGTGTGGGCCTCATGACATCTCGGATCTTTCCTGCAGAAGAGGATGTTTTAAAGTACTGAATTTATTTTCTTTCTTATATTAAAATATAAAATCCTTAAGGAAATGGAAAATCGATTTAAATTGGGCAAAAAGTATAAAATATGTATGGATGAAGACCTTAGAGAAAGAAAATTGGCAGAAACCATAATAGGAAAGGAATGTGTGTAGAAAAGTGAGACAATCTCTCTTGACAGATTTTGTGGTTTCTTTAGACTTCCCAGTACACCTGCATGGAAATGAATGCTGCTCACTCTTCATCAGTCAGAAACAAAGGCTGGCAGGCTGTGTTCAGAGATTAGGAGTGAATGGACTCTGCAGCCTTTAAAGATTCCTTCCAATGTGGAACTCAGCCTTCTCTAACGAAACATCTCAGCCACTCCCCTCCATAAGGAAAACAATCTCCGTAAGGTCATAGTTTTTTGGCATACAGTACTCAAGGTCTTCGCAATCAGGCTTATTTTAGGATGGAGACATCAGAGTAGGTAGAACTTGTCAGATGTGGGACTAGAAGGAGAGAGGCAGAGGCCAAACAAAGAGACGAGAAAAATGGAACTTGATTTTCTACACAACATGATTTGTAACCACTGAAAAGTTTTCTAAAAGGAAATGACACAACTCAGTGTTCCCCTTAGAGAGATTTATCCAATAGAATTGTAAAGAATGAATGGAACAGACTGCAAGAAAATGAGAAATAAGGCTTGGCCTAATTAAAGGTGTGGAGGCTTTGAATCACTGCAGGGGTGGTCAGGATGGGGAAAAAATGATAGGTCTCTTCAGTGTGATGAAGAGGGCAGAGGAAAACTGTGAAGTATTCTAGGTTTCTGTCTTGGACAAATGGGTACACTCAGGAAATACAGTGGGGACAGGAAAGAAATTGGGGCCAAAAGATGAGGTTTTGGTTAACTTGAATTGGTGTGTATATGAGACACTAATATGAGGCATCCAGAAGGGATTCAGAAAAGATCAAATGAGAGGTCTGAGCCAGAAGTACAGCATGCAGAATGCTGCTGAAACAAGGAGCAGACAAGACAGAAGGAGTGGAGAAAGCAAGAGAAGAGAGTGCAGGGCACACACTTGGAATACCCTGACGTAGAAGGACACATGGGGAAGGAGTCAGGAAAGGATGAAGAGAGGCAGCACAGAGAAACGAGGCCTGACCCAAAGCTGAGGAGCATTAAGAAAAAAATCTCCCAAGAGTTGACATACTCTTCTGAAGGTCTGGAGAGACGATTCAGTGGTGACAAGCACTGCTCATGCAGAGGACCAGGGTTCACTTCCCAGCACCATACCAGGCAGCTTAAAACCACCCGTAACTTTTCTCCTCAGGAACCCAATGTCTGACTTCCTCAAGCATTTATACTCAGGGTGAGACCCACTCACATACATATAGTTAAAAAAATAGAAAATAATTACTTAAAAAGTATCAGTCAGAGACCGAGAGAAGGCAAGAATGGGAAGTAATCTTTTGGGATTGGTAATCAGGAGGTCACTGATGACATCCTGTGATCACATCCTACATAAGAGCTGTTGTCCTCTATAAAGGTGGTACCAAGAGCAGAGCGGGGAATGAACAAGACGGAGAAAGGCAAAGATGCCACCTCTCTGTGACATAACAATATAAAGGAAAGGCAGAGGACTCTAACTGGAGGGAAGCCTGGGTTTCTTGTTGGCTTCGTGTTCATCTATTGTAATTATACATTAAATACTGTATTTTACTGGTTTGTAAGCTGTAGAACTTGAGTGACTATTGGTACTAAAGGAAGAAAGCAGGAGAGGAGAACAATTTAAAATAGCAAAGTCTCTGAAGGTAACAGTGGCTGCATGTGCTCTGCCGAGTCACCGCGACTCATAAGGGTTGAATCATAACTATTTATGTAACCATTTTCTCAGCTGTCTGTGCCGAAAGGACCAGGAATCCTACATTTTCATCTTCCCAAACAGCCACAGCACTTAGCACAATGGCACGCACAGGGAAGTGTTCAGCAAATCAAGAATTATGGTCATAAAATTGCAGCAGTAGGTATGTGCCAGCGCTCTTCTGAGAGTTGTATATTGTGCAATTCTTTAATCCTGACAAAAAAACAGTAATGTTTGCATTTTTATCATCCCTTCACATATTCAGGATGTCTGAGAACATAAATGTTAAAACAACATAGATAACTTGGATGTTTCTAGTTCACTGTTGACTGTTTTGAGATGGGAATGGATGCTATTTCTCAGTAAATTGAATGACTGGACCATTCAAGATGTGGTAGTTCTTTTAAAAAAAAGCCCTCAGGTACTGGGTGGAGTGGGCAGAAATGTCACATCATTTCTTTTTCTTCCTAGGTGACTTGTAAAATAATGATCCATGCACAAATCTAAATGGGAACGTCAGTTTCACACCCAATCTTTGCTAATCTACTGTTTAATGTAGAAAGGCCCCAAACTATAATGTACTTCAGGGTACATAGTAACTGTGATCATGACCATTCTAAAATTAGTTGAGGAACAGCATTGAAAACATTTCCTTTAGAAGACTTGCTACATTGAAAATCAGTGAAAATAGTGTGAATGGGTGTGTAAAACCACTTAGATATAACCTTTAAAATTTTGTGATTGCCAATCTGGATGTTTCTCAAGACCCAGCTATTCTACTCCTGCGCATATACCCAAAAGATGTTCCACCATACTACAAGGACATTTACTCAGTTACGTTCATAGCAGCTTTACTCATAATAGCCAGAAACTGGAAACAATCTAGATGCCCCTCAACTGGAGAATGGATAAAGATGGGCTGGAGAGATGCATCAGAGGTTAAGAGTGCTGGCTGCACTTCCAGAGGTCCTGAGTTCAATTCCCAGCAACCATATGGTGGCTCACAACCATCTATACTGAGATCTGGTGCCCTCTTCTGGTGAGCAGGTGTATATGTGAACAGAACATTACATACATAATAAATAAATAAATCTTTAAAACACAGATAAAGAAAATGTGGTACATTTACACAATGAAATACTAGTCAGCTATTAAAAACAAGGACATCATGCAATTTTCAGGCAAATGGATGGAGCTGAAAAATACCATCGTGAGTGAGGAAACCCAGACGCAGAAACACATATGGTATATACTCATTATAAGTAGATATTAGCCATAAAGTACAGGATAACCATGCTACAATCCACATGCCCAAAGAAGCAAAGAAGGGCCCATGGGAGGATGCTTGAATCTCACTCAGAAGAGGAAATAAAATAAACATCAGAAGTAGATGGAAGGAGGGAACTGGTGAGAGAGGGGGTGCAGAGGGTTGTGAGGGGGAGATCAGGTGTGGGGAGAAGGGGAGGGAGACAGGGAGAGAGAACAATGGAAATCAGTGATGGGGTGAATCTCTGAGACAGAGGAGGCTCCCAAGAGTCTATGGGGGTGACCATAGCTGGGACGACTAACAGCTACAGGGGGCTGGAGGGGAGCCTGAAGCCACCACCTCCTGTAGCCAAGTGGGACTTTGAGTGGAGGTGGAGGGACACCAACCCACCCATAAAACCTTCAACCCAAAATTTGTCTTGCCTACAAGAAGTGTAGGAACTAAGATGGAGCAAAGATTGAGGGAATGGCAAACCAATGACTGGCCCAACTTGAGACCCACCCCATGGGAGGCAGCCAACCCCTGTCAATATTAGTGATACTCGGCTATGCTTGCAGACAGGAGCCTAGCGTAACTGTCTTCTGAGAGGCTTCATCCAGTAGCTGATGGAAACAGATGCAGAGACCCACAGCCAAACAGTAGGTGGAACTCGGGCAGTCTTGTGGAAGAGTGGAGGGATGGACAGAGGGACCTGGAGGGATCAAGGACTCCACAAGAAGACCTGCAGAGTCAACTAATCTGGGCCCATGGGGGCTCACAGAGACTAAACCACCAACCAAAAAGCTAGACCTAAACCCCTTACACATACGTAGCAGATGTGCAGCCTGGTCACCCATGTGGGTCCCTTGACAATGGGAGTAGGAGCTGTCTCTGAGCCTGCTGCCTGCCTCTGGGTCCCTTTCCCATAGCTGGGCTGCCTTGTCTGGCCTCAGTGGGAGAGCATGTGCTTAGTCCTGCTGTGATTGAGGTCCATGGTGGGTTGGTACCACTTGGAGTCTCCCCTTCTCTGAGAAGAAGCAGAGTGGGAATGGAGAGAGGGGCATGAGGGTGAGACTGGGAAGAGAGCAGGGAGGGGCCTGGGTTCAGGCTGTAAAGCGATTAAATGAAAAAATAATAAAAATTCTGTGATTGCAGTGGGGTGTGATCATGCGTGTGCAGATGTGCTGACTACAAATGTGTCTGTGCGTGTGTGTGTAGAGGAGGCTGTCAGGTGTCTTTTTCTGTCTTTTTTTTTTAACAGGGTCTCTTCGCTAAGCCTGGGGCTCACTGTCTCCACTAAGCTACACTGGCCAGCGAGCCGCTAACATCTACACACACTGCCCCACTGCTGAGATTACAGACAGGAGCCATCATGCACAGCTTTTACATGGAGACTGGGGATCCAAATTAAGGTCCTCGTATTTAGAGGAGAACTCTACCAACTGAGAATTTCCAAAGCCTGTGAATGCGTTTTTAATAAGAAAAATGTATCTTAACACTTGAGAAAATAACAACAGTAGCATAATGAAGCTAACACAAGAGCCCTGGCTTGAGACTAAGTGAGAACCATTAGCCTTTATTCCCAAGTGCTTGGCCACTTAGAACCTCTGTAAACTATCATCCAAAGACCCCAAAATCCTATAGTAAGATTGTAAGACTATCCTTCATCAGAGCCTCCCTCAGGTTCCAGTGTGGACCGAAGACCTGAGCCTCTAGGGATCTTCAGCACCTTCAGCTCTAGACTGACTGATGAGGGCCAGCTTCATGGACCTGGTTCCCAGCCTCTCCAGCATTGTTGATGGCAGCAACTCAGTAGTTGTAAGTCATGCTAGTAAATCCTTCTATATCACAAATAAACCTTATTTTTTCTGTTCCTTTAGAGAACCTTAATAGATACAATGACGTGTGTGTGTGTGGATACCTGAGTGTGTACATACATATAATTATAAAATATATAGCATACATTGCTGTGAAATTATCACCATTATCTAGCTCATCTAATTCTAAAGTGTTGTTTTCCTTTCATCATCTCAAAACACACTGAACAGTCACTCCTCATTCTCCCCTTCCCAAGCCCCTGGGAACTATGATTTGGCTTTCTTTCCCTATAGATTTGCCAGTTCTGGAAATTGCATGTAAATGGAATCTGACACTGGATTAACTTCCATTGATAGCTTCTTTCATTTAGAATAACATTTTCAAGGCTCACCCATGTTGCATCACACAGCAGTATTTATTCTATGTTTTGTTTTGTCTTTTGAGACAAGCCCAGACTGGTCTTCACAAATTCCTCCTGTCTCAACCTCCCACGTGTTGGGATTACAGGCATGTGTCACTACAGCCAGCATTATCCCCCTTCCCTCTTTTTGACTGAGTAATATTATACTGTGAAGACATGTAACATTTCACTTATTCACTAAGCAACTGATGAGCCTTGTGCTGTGTCTGCTCTTTGCTTGCTGCAAATGGTGATGCTATAGCCATTTCTTGCAAGTTTTTGAGTATTTTTCTCTAAATTCTTTTGGGTTTACACTCAGGAGTAGAATGGCCAGGCCAATTGATAATTGTGTGCATGACTTACTGAAGAACTTTCCATCCCAGTGATTGTTTCTCAGACAGAAAGAGCAGATTTAGATCAGTGTTTTAGGCTCCTTTAACAAGTAGAAAACATTTGGGTCAGGTGAGAGGACAGCCTGAGAAATGACTGAAAGCAGGGAAAACAGGCAGAAGGCAACCGTTCTGCTGGGTAATAGTACCAAGCCTTGAACCACTGCATGGGCAATGGCCACAGGGCAGAGAAAAGAGGGTAGGATTTGAAAGTCCTGTCTGGGGAAGAATGAGCAAGAACCGACGAGCAGTGGGATGAGCTCAGGGGTAGAAGAGAACACTTTGTTCATAGCCCCACATCACACTGACTTACATAGCTACAATTCACCTCCTCGACTAGACGCTGAGCTTCAAGGAGAGTCATGCCTGAGTCACTCTCTCATCCCCCGTCCTTAGCAAAGAACCTGGCCAGAAAATGAGCAAGGAGCAATTTCAGTGTCTGGTTGGATAATGGGGCCAGTCATTAAAGGGGAGAGATAATGAGTGTGAAAACCGAGGGTAAAGATGACTCGGCTCCCCTTTTCAGAACTGGATAGATGGCGATGCTGCTGTTGAAACGGGGAATATAGAAGAAGACAAGTCTGTGAGACTCTACAGCAAAGCAGTCCAAGAGACAGAGATTCAGAAAAAAAAAAAAAAAAAAAAGCAAACTCTTAGGAAAAAAAAAAGTTGAGATCAAAGAACATTTTTATGTATACCAGTGGTAGCTTTACTTAAAAACCTCTCGTTTAGATGCAAAGTGTCATGAACCAACTCAAAATGCCACAAGGCAATGGCAAGTCTCTGGTAAGTACAGACACGAGAGGGAAATATCTGATGTGTGTTATGACTATATTATATTCACAGCGAGGATGCAGGGAGCTCCGGGCTCACCTCATATACTGACAGGGAAGCGACCTGCAGGCATTTACTTTTCTAAGATGGGCTTCACTAGGGGGAAAGGGTTATATAAGAAAGTGTGGGTACAAACAGGTAGAAGAAAGGTCCTATAAATAAGGAATGAGGAGGGGAACAGGACTCTCTTTCAGGCAAACACCTCTGGCCCTGAATACCTGCTTTGGGTCAGTAGACTGAAAGTAAGATAGATGTGACGGATTATTTGCCATTCCCAAGTCCATATCTGGTGGCCAGATGGTTTCGCTGTCAGCTGAAGTATTGTCCATCTTTATTTAAACTCTGGGCTCATCCCTGCAGTATGGCTTTGGCTGATAGAATATTTGCAAATCTGTTACCAGAATAAGCTTGATGTTTGCCTGATTAGCCTGATCTCTTCTCTTACACCCCTGTCACTCTTGTCAGAACATCCAAGAGCTTACTTGCTGGAGGATGAGATGGTAGAGCAGGGCTGAATCAAGCCCATCGTTCTAGCTGAAGTTGGTCTGAATCAGCTGACACCATCCAACTGGAAAGCAGAGCCACATAGCCAGCCCCATCTGAGTCTAGACGCTTGAGTGGATGTTTAATGAGGTCTGGGGTGTGACATGTTACTCTGTCTACTGTCACGGTAACAAAATGCCTGAGTCAAACATTGTCAAAAGAGGAAAAATTTTGGCCCATAGGTTTGAGTCCATAGTTACCTGACCTCATCACTTTGGTCCTGTGGTGAGACAGACCATCACGTGGGACCATGTGGTGCAGAGATGCTGATAACATTATGGTAGCTAGGAAGCAAAAGAGAGAAGGGGGCCTGGGACCCCAGCATACCACTCAGCAACAGACCTACACTGACAACTTCTTCCTACTGGACTTACGACTTTACAGCTGAAAATCAAGCTTTCAACATATGAGGGTTGTTTTTTTTTTTTGGGGGGGGGAGATATTTAATAGCCAAACCATAATATTTGGTAGGCAGCTTTACCCTGATAGCAGTTAACTGGACAGTTCAGCACAGCTCTTTGCTCACTTCAACGAATGAAAACGTCAGGGTAGACAGAGCCTTTGAGAGTTCACAGTTTTGCAGGTCTGCAGAAACCGCTTCATTGGTATGGCATAATAGATGTTTTAATGTAAAATTAATAACCGGTCTTCAAATGAAGTCACTTCTTAGGCACTTGGAGCGTCCACGTGTATTAGAGGACTAGCATATGGTTCTGGGGTCCCCGCATATCTTCAGAAGGAGGTGCTATGTCATAGATCCGACCTTACCTAGACCAGTGTTTAAACTCCTTCAGGTCAATGTTTAAATTACAAGCTGCAGCTCATCAGTAGGCAATGACACCACATTAATGCATCTTGACTAGTCCAATTTTAAAATGTAATGAAATAGATTGAAAACTATCAGAGCATCTGACAAATAAGGATTGAGTTTGCATATGACTTTCTGAAGTATTTTCTCGTGTGTGTGTAAATAAAAGTGAGAAGGAAGAGAGGATATATAATATAATATAATATAATATAATATAATATAATATATAATATATATAAATGTTATATGTATTATATATAATATAAAAGTATCTTTTAATTTAATTGTTAACCTAAAAAAATGGATGCCAGAAGTCAAGAGAAAGCAATTTCCTGGCATTCAGAAACTAACTAGAGTCAGCCCACAAGCCCAGCCTACGAAAGGGAAAGAAGAGACAGGTCAAAGGAGAGGGTGACATCAGTAGAGTGGCCTGGCTACTAAGAGGACAGAGTTTGCAAAAGCACACCTGTCTGTTTTCTCTTCTTTAAGCCTTATAACAGCATTGCACAGATGGAGAAACTGGGCACAAAAGGTCACGCCCTTTATATAAAAGCCACATGATACATATCAGATCTTAGGACAGCAGCCAGCTCTTTGGTCTTCTAGTCCACAATTTCACTAAATTTCTGTGGGCTCCAAGATGCCCATGAGCTCCCCTAACCTTTTGCCATACCTTCAGTCTCTTCCCATATCCCTAGCCCAAGTTCATTCCTGCTTAATGGTCTACCTATAAGCATTCTTTGCTTTTATTGAACTAACCAGATTTTCTTATTTGTGCAGTTATTTAATACTCACTCCTAAACACAGTCTCCTCCTAGAGCTAGTGTGCTCCCCTGTTATTTCACAAAGAAAGAATTCATGTGTTTGGGTCACTCCAGTAGAGCCAGAACCCCCAAACAGTGATGAATAAAAGTGTCATA
This sequence comes from Meriones unguiculatus, assembly GCF_030254825.1. NCBI lineage: Eukaryota > Metazoa > Chordata > Mammalia > Rodentia > Muridae > Meriones > Meriones unguiculatus. The sequence goes on from NC_083350.1 coordinate 97,282,539, forward strand.
GACCCTAGAATAAGAAGCATAACTAGCAGCCCCATAATACAGTGATGGCCCTAAATCACTTCTAGTATTCCTCATCTGATAAACATAAGAACTGTAGTGTCCACAAACCGTCAGGGCTAGGGACAATGACCAGAGGGTGCTATCCAACCCTTTGAATGAAAAAACTACAAACTGAATGAGAATCCAGACATTCATCAGCTCCTGGTCATTAGGAAATCACAGCCGATTCTGGGACTTTTCCTCCACAAACCTCAGAGCTCCTGGTTACTCTGTGATTGATTGGTCTAGACTAGCAAAATCACTTGCTGACTGGTGTCCACAATCCCACTAACTGAATTCTGGTAAACCAGATCTCAAAAGTCTTAGCCCAGGGGGATGGTGAGATGGCTCAGCATATAAAGGTGCTTGCAGCCACGCTTGATCTGAGTTCTATCCTTGGGTCCTACATGATGGGAGGAGAGAAATGACTGAAACAAGTTGTTCCCTTGCCTCTACCCATGTGACATGGCACACATACATGTGCATGTACACACGCACACACACACACATGAATAGATGATAGATAGATGATAGATAGATGATAGATAGATAGATAGATAGATAGATAGATAGAATGTAATTTTAAAAGCTCCATCCCACTTCAACTCAGCACTTCAACATACAAGTTGTCAATCACCACCCACCCCCAACTCCAACTCAAAGGCCTGCAGAGCTTCTCCAGCTTGTGGTCTCACTGAGAATTCTTTTGTGCTCTCCAATTTGCATTTCCTTTACAGCCTCTTAACCACTTCATTTTAATCACCTGATGTGACAGTTTGCAGTCTGCAGGGCTATGCTGGATGTTGGCAATGCTGGCTTTCAGCTAACTCTTTCTAGAGAATTGACCACACAGAGAATTTCAAGGCCACACCTCTTCCTTGTGGCCGCTTTCATACAAGCAGCGATGGTAGGGCACAAATACCTTGCTATGGGACATCTTGGAGCATGGTCTGAGCTCCAGATATCCCTTGCAATTGTCTGAGATTTTCCTTGTTCTGCACCATTTTTCAAACCTTCGCTCTGTCGGGGCATCTTTCTTTACCATTCTACTCAAGCATGTATCCACACTGACTGCTCCCAAGAACTGCTTCAGTAACCTTCACACATGTAGATCTGTGACTCAGAATCTGTTTCCAGGGGAAGGGAGCTAAGAGTACTATGATCCCTCTTCAGGCAGCATCGTGTTGGCATTTTGCTTCATCGTCTGTGGGAGAAGTCAGAGCATTATCTCCCGAGTCAGTGGCGGCAGGGTGTAAGCAAGGCCTTCCACTTACAGCTCTTAGAGGGATGGAGCAAATGTTGGAAATGCTGTTTTGGGAACTCCGAGACAATGTTTTGATAAAGACAACATCACCTGAGCCCTTTAAGATCACTTCTATCTTTCATAACATCTACCTGTTGCTTACCCGACATGCTTCGGCTTAAGATTGTTTTTATCTGTGTCTTGTATTAGTTCCAAGTGCTGAGCGAGAAGCACAGACATCACTGGAAAAATAGGATAGAAATACAGGTCCTCACCACCAACTGCCCAGGCCAACCGAAGGAGGGTCAGCAGTTCAACAAAATCTCAAGCTTACTGTGTGCATGATAAATCTTGAGGATTACTCGTTCAAGCCACAGAGCTTCCATTTTGTTTTAAAGGCCCCAGTTATTTTAATGATGACTCAATGTCCAAATTCATTTATATGAGCCATAAGATGATACTGGGTGTCTTTGACACTGAGGTTATATTGTCCCCAATGCTTGGTTGTTTCTTGGGAGTGTGATGGAGAATTGTTTTTTGGTCATGGTGTTAACCACGGCAGCAGAAATGAGCTTTGGTTTTAATTACACTGGAAGGTACTGTGGCACCCATTCACTCACACACCACAGGCCATTGTTTCCAAGCGCTACTAAAGCTGTCTCTAGCCCAGGTCCTCCTATCGCCAGTGACACACACTTTGCGTGGTGAGAGTTTGGATAACGGAATGGGCAACTCTAATGGAGCATCTTAATGTTCAATTCTGCAATGCATCATCCTAGGGCAGTTTTAATTCAAGTTCTTTCAGCTTCTTACCATAATTCTCAAGTAACTTCATAACCATGTCGTTTAACTGACTTTGTCCCTGTGAGCCGTAAGTTGTTCCTGGATTCACTGCTGTTTTCAATCCTCTACACAAAAACGCCTGCTGTACACAGAGAAGGAACTACACTAGGAAACAGCCTTGAATTCTGAAAAGAAAAATCAAATTTAGGGAAACAGAAAACTTGAGCAAAACTCAGTGATTTACTTCTCACAGCCAATTCTCCTGTTAAATGAACATTTGAAATCATTCTTAGTTCTAAAGCACAGGCCGACCCCAACTTGTACCACACAGAGATCTCTAACTAGGTCAGATTACTCTGTATAAAGAATTATCAGTAGCTCACGTTGCAGGGTCCTTATTAAAGGCATCCAGCCTCTGAAAATTTAGCTTCTCCATGCTTCCTTTGGCATGAACCCTGAAAATGCCTGGTCATAATTTGTTGAAAGCTACTGAATTCATGCTATTAAATGAGCACTTATTTTAAGAAACTGTATACCCCAGGCAAACTCATTACTTCACCACCAGCAGAGATAAGTCAAGAATTCAGAACTCACACACATTTCTGTATCTACCAGAAAGCCCCACAAGGTAACCAGGAAGGGAGAAAAAGCATTTCCGGTCTCATAACAAGAGACGAGAGCTCTGCCCAGACATTAGGTGCACAAGGTAAACAAAACGAAGAGTAGTCATCTCACATCTTCATGCTCTTCCACTAATGAGGAACACGCTTCGAAAGCCCGTACGAATGTTGTAATCCATTAACGTTCTCTCTCTCTCTCTTTCCCCTTTGGCTTTTGGAGACAAGGTTTCTCTGTGTGACCTTGGCCCTGGAACTTGCTTTACGGAGGAAGATCTGCCTGCCTCTGCCTCTCCAAGTGCTGGGATTATAGGTGTGTGCTACCACGCCCAGACAATGTTCCCTTTCTAAAACCCACTCTAGCAGACAGTGAAGGAAAAGGTGAGACACAGGAGCCTGCAGAGGGCTAGTACAGAACAGGAGGAGTGAGTTCTCACGTAGAGAAGAACACGGAGAGAGGCAGAGTCCACCAGCAGAAGATACATGCTTCAACATGACTTCAGAGTGTAAACTGGGGACTGGAATAAGAAAGCAGGAGTCAATGGTGTTGCTTTCACCTTTAGGGGAAAAAATCTCTACCTTTGAGTGGGGGGTAACTTCCTCCAGACTGCAAGGCACAGTCCGCAAAAGACATTTATTAAAATGGGGTATAGACTCATTCAAACCCATGAACCCACTCTCGGGAGTGAGTTACCAGAAGACTCTCACCAGCAGAGATTCAGAGAGCAAGGCCAGTTAGTGTAAGTTAGTGGTTCTCAACCGAGAAGGCTTTACTCTCTGAGGGAACATCTAGAGATGCCGAGACAGTTGCGGCTGTTACAACTGAAACAGAGTGGGAACTTTCGCCAGAGGCACCGTCAAATATCCTCCCAATGACAGAGCAACCCTAAAAGCTAATCATTAGTCACATCAACATGCCCACGGTACCAAAGAGGGTATAAGCAAAGAAGAATAGGCCCATGTGCATACTGAGGGACGGTTCAGGGTGAGATAAAGGACACAGTGAAAGGTAAAAGAAGGCAAATGTATTAAGAATGTATTTTATCAGGGACAGCCAGAGAGGAGCCTACAAACGCTTTGAAGGAGAGAACCCACTGCAAAACCTTGCTATAATGCATAGGAAGAGAACTTAAGGAGGCCAAGAGGGCTAGGGATTGGCACTGAATATGGGATACTGAGTCGATGCTGTGTGTTATAAGATGAAGAGTCACAGCCCTGGGCTCTACCCTTGAAACACCTATAATACTTCCTTCTCAGTCACATCTGCAAACATTGGCAAAAGTCAACAGAATCACCTTTAGTTAAAACGTGCCTTCTAGAAGGATCTTTCAAAATTAAAATACAAACACATTATATAACACATTGTGACATTTATTCTTTCATCTTGGCCATTTCTTGTAGGTTCAAGTCATTTCTTTTCTAAAACAGGCATATCCATCATTATTTCAGGAGATGAGCTTAGGGTAGAGTTTCAAGTAATTTTTTCCAAAAATGTTCTAGCCAAATTTAGGATTCTGAATTAATTCTCATTTCCTTCAGGACTTTGAAGATTTTAACACACTGCTCCTGCTCTCTGTCATTACTACCAGAAAGTCTAGATAATTTTTCTTTTCCCTCCAGCTGTTTCTGACATTTCTTGAGTACGTCTTTCCCTTTTGTTTCCATTCTCTTAGTCCAGAATGGAATTGTTATTAGATGTGTGCTGGACTTTCTGTCTATGTATTTCACAGCAGAAAGCACGACATCTAAAGGAACTGCTAATAGAGTCAGAAAGAATGACAAGGTAGTGAAGGAAAGAAGGAATGAGTTCACAGAAGGGTCATTTCTTCACTAGTTTAAAGAATAAGTAAGAATTCTCCAGGAGGATATTATAAGGAAGGGCATACACATAGCTGGTCCAATAAGAGCAAGCAAGATCATGGCTCTTAGGGAACAGTTGCAGACCACTGTGTAGATGCATCTGTACAGAATGGTCAGAAGCTAGTCAAAAAGGCCCTTGCATACCGTGTATGAAGTGTTTGCACCTTATCCCAATAACAAGAGGAAGTAACAGAACCTTTCAACTGGGATTGGGGGGAACAGAGAAATGATGTGAGAAGAAGGCATGGTAGAATGAGGGAGAAAGAGAAGAAGGGGAGGAAAAAGGGAGGGAAGGTAAGAGGGAGGGAAGCAGAAAGGGAGGGAAGGTGGGAGGGAGGGAGAAAAGAAGAAAAAGAAAAAGAAGGAAAGAAGAAGAGAGAAGGAGGAAGAGGAATGGAGAGGGAAGAGAAAGGGGAGAAGGAAGAAAGAGGACAGAATAAATTCTAGAACATGAAAGTTCGGGACACAGAAGGGAAGGTATAAAGAGCCTGGTAAGAAGAGTGCTCCACTGGACTAAGAGAAATAAGAGTTTGAGCTGAGAGGTGTCAGAGGGATGGAGAAGAAGGTATTAACTAGAGAGAGTTTCTAAGTTGCTGTAATAGATGTCTGCTTGACTAGAGAGGCTGAAAGCCAGCAGAAGGTTCAGTATAAAGACACCAAGTTTGAGGCTTATGAATCTGAACAGTTCAACAGCCTGTGTCCTGCCAAATCTCAACTGCTCAAATTCTAGTCCCCATGGGATGTCTTTGGAGACAGTGTCTTAGGAGGCAACTGGCCATGAGAAAGAACACTCATGAAAAGGATTATTAACTCTCCTAAGAAGTTGGAGCACAGCCGGGCCAGTGGTGGAGAACACCTTTAATGCCAGCACTTTGGGAGACAGAGGCAGGTGGATCTCTGTGAGCTGGAGGCCAGCCTGGTCTATAGAGTTAGTTTCAGGACAGTCAGAGCTACATAGAGAGATCTTGACTGAGAAAAACAGAACAAAACAAAGCAAAACAACAACAACAACAACAACAAAACAAACAAACAAAACACCTCACTGAGATCCATTATGTTATCTATAAAATTGGGATTACAATGTTATGGAATGAAAATTAATCATGTTTAAACTAAGTCTTCCAGTGCCCTGATCTTGAACTTCCCAGCCTACATGTTTTTAAAGATAATAAATAACTATTTGTGATTTAAGCAGCTCAGTGTATGGTATTTTTGTTATAACAGTCTGAACCTTAAAAAAAAAAAAAAGGACTCTGCCACAATTAAATGGAATGAAAAATTCAACTTTAAGAAAGCTACCAGCCCTCTTTCCTTTTGCTAGCCACCAAAACAAAGTTCAATCCCTTCATGACTTCTGGCAGAAGCAAGAACTGCAAACGGCACTTCAATGCACTGTCTCACATCTGGAGAAAGATCATGTCTTCCCCTCTTTCCAAAGAGCTGAGATAGAAGTATAATGTTTGCTCCCTGCCCATTTGAAAGGATGATGAAGGTCAGGTTCTCTGAGGACACTACAAAGGCCAGCAGATTGGCAAAGTGGCCCAGGTATACAGGAAGAAGTATGTCATCTGCACTGAATGAGTGCAGCACAGAAAAGCTTATGGCACAACCGTCCACGTGGGCATCCATGACAGCAAGGAGATTATCACGGCTAAAGCTGGTCAGAGACCACAACAAAATCCTGAAAGGACGCCAAGTCTCGACAAGTAGGAAAGCAGAAGAGCAAATACAAGGACAAAACAGTTGAGAAGGTGCAGGTGTAGAAGCCTCTCATACACAGCTTCCATTAAAGACTGTCAAGGGAAAAAGGGGGGGGGGAGGCTGGAGAGTTGTCTTACAGGCTATAAGCACAGGCTGTTCTTCCAAAGGTCCTGAGTTCAATTCATGCAACCATATGGTGGCTCACAACCATGAGATCTGGTGCCCTCTTCTGGAGTGTAGGTGTACATGCAGGCAGAAAACTGTATAAACAATAAACAAATCTTTAAAAATGCTTATTTAAGGCAATATACAGCAAGCCTATAGCCAATATCAAACTAAACAGAGAGAAACTTACTTAAGTCAATCCCACTGAAATCAGGGACAAGGCAAGGCTGTCCACTCTCTCCATATCTCTTCAACATAGTTCTTGAAGTACTTGCTAGAGCAGTAACACAATTAAAGGAGATGAAGGAGATTCAGTTCGGAAAGGAAGAAGTCAAAGTATCACTGTTTGCAGATGATATGATAATATTCATGAGTGAGACCAAAAATTGTACCAGAAAACACCTACAGCTGATAAACACCTTCAGCAAAGTGACTAGATACAAAATTAACTTAAAAAAAAAATCAGTAGCCCTCTTCTATACAAAACACAAAGGGGCTGAGAAAGAAATTAGGGAAACAACACCCTTCACAATAGCCACAAAGGACATAAAGTACCTTGGTGTGACTCTAACCAAGCAAGTCAAAGACTTGTATGAAAAAAACTTCCAGTCTCTGAAGAAAGAATTAGAAGATATCAGAAGATGGAAAGATCTCCCGGGCTCATGGCTTGGCAGGATTAATATAGCGAAAGTGGCCATTTTACCAAAAGCAATCTACAGATTCAATGCAATTCCCATCAAATTACCAACACAATTCTTTGCAGACCTGGAAAGAAAAATTCTCAACTTTATATGGAATAACAAGAAACCCAGAATTGCTAAAACAATCCTCTACAATAAATGATCTTCTGAAGGTATCTCCATCCCTGATCTCAAACTGTACTATAGAGCAACAGTAATAAAAATTGCAGAGTATGGGCATAGAAACAGAATGGTGGATCAATGGAATCGAATAAAAGACCCAGAAATAAACTCATACACTTATGGACACGGTAATTTTGACAAAGATGCCAAAACCATTCACTGGAAAAAAGACAGCATCTTCAACAAATGGTGCTGGTCTAACTGGTTGTCTACATGTAGAAAAATGCAAACAGATCCATACTTATCACCCTGCACAAAACTAAAGTCCAAGTGGATCAAAGACCTCAATATAAAACCTGACACACTAAACCTGTTAGAAGAAAAAAATGGGGAAGAGCCTTGAACTCATTGGCACAGGAGACAACTTCCTGAACAGAACACCAACAGCACAGGCTCTAAGATCAACAATCAATAAATGGGACCTCATGAAACTGAAAACTTTCTGTAAAGCAAAGGACACTGTCAACAGAACAAAATGACAGTCTACAGATTGGGAAAGGATCTTCACCAACCCTATATCTGACAGAGGGCTAATATCCAGAATATATAAAGAACTCAAGAAATTAAACAGCAACATATCAAATAATCCAATTAAAAAATGGGGTACAGAGCTAAACAGAATTCTTAACAGAGGAATATCGAATGGTCAAAAACACACTTAAAGAAATGCTCAACATTCTTAGTCATCAGGAAAATGCAAATCAAAACGACCCTGAAATCTCACCTTACACGCATCAGAATGGCTAAGATCAAAAACTCAAGTGACAACACCTCCTGGAGAGGTTGTGGAGAAAGGGGAACCTCTTCCATTACTGGTGGGAATGTAAACTTGTACACCGCTTTGGAAATCAATCTAGCACTTTTTCAGACAATTAGGAATAGCACTTCCTCAAGATCCAGCTATTCCACTCCTAGGCATATATCCAAAATATGCTCAGGTACACAACAAGAATGTTTGCTCAGCCATATTTGTAGCAGCTTTATTTGTAATAGCCAGAAGCTGGAAACAATCCAGGTGTCCCTCAATTGAGGAATGGATACAGAAATTGTGGAACATTTACACAATGGAACACTACTCAGCTATTAAAAACAAGGAAATCATTTAATTTGCAGGCAAATGGTAGGAAATAGAAAAGATCATCCTGAGTGATGTATCCTAGAAGCAGAAAGACACAAATGGTATATACTCACTTATAAGTGGATATTAGACATATAATTTAGAATAAACATACTAAAATCTGTACACCTAAAGAAGCTAAGCAAGAAGGAGGACCCTGGGCAAGATGATCAATCCTCATTCAGAAAGGCAAACATGATAGACATTGGAAGAGGGCGAAAACAAGGAACAAGACAGGAGCCTACCACAGAGGGCCTCTGAAAGACTCTACCCAGCAGGGTATTAAAGCAGACACTGAGATTCATAGCCAAACTATGGGCAGAGTACAGGGAATCTTATGAAAGAAGGGGGCGATAGAAAGACCTGGAGGGGACAGGAGCTCCACAAGGAGAGAAACAGAACCAAAATATCTGGGCCCAGGGGTCTTTTCTGAGACTGATACTCCAAGGACCATTCATGGAGATAACCTAGAACCCCTATACAGATGTAGCCCATGGCAGCTCAGTCTCCAAATAGGCTCCCTAGTAATGGGAACAGGGACTGTCTCTGACATGAACTCAGTGGCTGGCTCTTTGATCACCTCCCCCTGAGTGAGGAGCAGCCTTACCAGGCCACAGAGGAAGACAATGCAGCCAGTCCTGATGAGACCTGATAAACTAGGATCAGAAGGGAAGGAGGATCTCCCCTATCAGTTGAGTGAGGGAGGGACATGGGAGGAGAAGAGGGAGGGAGGGCAGGATTAGGAGGGGATGAGGGAGGAGCTACAGCTGGGATACAAAGTGAATAAATTGTAATAAATTTTAAAAATTAAAATTTTAAAAAATGTTTATTTTTTTAAAAAGTTCCATCCAGGGTATAACTCTAAAATTGAAAAGTCCAGTATACAGCTATAACTAAACATTCTAATTTGTCAGATAATGTTATATTCTTTAATAATATATTATAAATTTATAAGTTAAGGATCCCCAATTTAAAGAGCCTAAAGTACTCCAAAATCCAGTGCCTTTTGAGTACCAACATATGTTTCAAGTGCCAAATTCCACACCTGACCTTCAAGTGGTAGGTCACAGTTAAAACACAAGTATACCAAAAATACTGTATAAAATTACCTCATGTTTTCTAAATAACACATGTGAAATTTAAATGAAGTCAATATTCAGGCTTGGGTTCCACCTTCAAGATGTATTATTATGTATATAAAAACATTTCAAAAAAATTCTAAATTTTGAAACACTTTGGGTCCCAAGAATTTGTGCATGTATGTGACTCCTCACTGTGAAATCTTATTACCTTAGTTAGGGTTTCTATTGCTCTGATGAAACAGCATGAGCAAAAGTCACGTGAGAAGTCAAGAGTTTATTTTACTTTCTCTTCCACATGGCAGTTCATCCCTGAAGCAAGTCCAGACAGGAACTCACACAGGGCAGGATCCTGGAGGCGGGAGCTGTTGCAGAGGCCACGGAGGGGTGCTGCTTACTGGCATGCACCTCATGGCTTGCTCAGCCTGCTTTCTTCTAGCCCCCAGGACCACCCGCCCAGGGACGGTGTCACCCACAATGGGCTGGCCCTCCCCCATCAATCTCTAACTAAGAAATGCTCTACAGGCTTGCCACTGTCCAATCTTACACGTGCACTTGCTCAGTTGACGTTCCTTCCTCTGAGATAACCCTACCTTGTGTCAAACTGACATAAAACTAGCCAGCATACTTCCATTTTAACATTTATTACACTAAATTAGAACACTTGTTTCTTATCTGTTTTTTTTTCTTTTCCCTCTAAGCATTGGTTTCCTTGGGAGAGTTGTGGTGTCTGTCTTAATTGTTTATCTGAAGATATTACAGTGCACAGAAAGGAGAAGAACTTAGTATGCATTGGATGGATGGACAGATGGACGGACAGATTGAGCATGCCAGTACTAGAGAGTGTTTTTTTCAACTTTACCTGCTGTGGTTTATTTACCGAAAAAAAACATCATTTGTCATGAGGAAGGAGCCGTCTATCCAGGGTTTCACAGCTTCCTCACTACACACACTGGAAAATGGGGCTAAGACTAATGAACAGGGACCTACAGTACAGTGACGAGAAGGACAAGAGAGTAGAGCAGTGTCAAGAACAGAAACAGCCTGAAGAGGGAAGGGACTCATGAGCCCCCACCCCTCACGTCAAACACAGAAACAGTTGATTACTCCCGGCGAAGGAAAACTTAGTTTTCTTTAGGCTCCAGTGATGGTTCCATACCCACAAGTATATTGACAGCACAAATTGGACTAAATGGGTTATTAAATTAAAAAAAAAAGGACAGAAAGTTGGAAGGTAGTGGAAGATCTGAGAGGAGCTGGGGAAGAAGAGGAAGTATACCCAAAATGCACTATATGAAATTCTCAAAGAGAAAAAAAAACATATTAAAAAATGGAGAATACAATGAGAGCTCAAGAGCGTCTATGCATTTAGTTCACCCCAGAACTGTAGAATGATGGTGTATATAAAATGTGGGAAAATGATTTTTAAATGTGATTATGGGAGCTCATAGATATAAGAAAATCCTGATAATCAGTAAATAATTGTCCAGTTACATATTCGTAAACCTCTTCAGCTGTTTTGTATCAGTGTTGAGGTTTACAGAGATTTAAAAAAAAATTAGATTTGTGAAAAGACATCTGGCAAGGTTTGCAGTTTCCAAGACCTGTACAGTTTCACTGACTCTTCTCACCCCAGAATTTTCTTCTGCTTAGCAACAGAAGGAAAACTAATAAAGAAAACATAAATAAATTAAATGTATTTTGAAACAATAAGGAAAGGAAGCAAAGCTTTCCCAAATCCTACAACAGAAGCATCAATAATAATGATAAAATAATAACAAATAGTTAAACGGAAAAATTCAATGTTATTGTTGAAAGAAAGCTCTGAAATGAAGAGAATTAAGAGCATTTATATTGTTTTTTGAAGACCTGCAAGTTAAAAATAGAAACCTCTTTCCAAACTGAGCCTGCTTCTGCACACTGCTCCATGGGAAGAAAAGGGACGACTGATGGGGAATGTAAAAACGCTCACCAGGCCGCTCCCATTTCACACTCCTCTGTGCTGAAAAATGCCACAACCCCCTTACCCCCCTTACTGTGGCCACAAAAGTATTTGATTTCTTCACTTTAAGTACTATTGGTCTAGAGGAAGCACAGTCATTCTTCAATAAAACCAAACCGTCTGGGGCTGGAGGGACTGCTCAGCAGTTAAGGGCACTGGCTGCTCTTGCAGAGGACCAGCGTTCAGCTACCAGCACTCACACGGAGGCTAACAACTGTTTTCTAACTCCATTTCTGGGGGGATCTTACACTCTCTCCTGGTCTCCACAGGAACCTGTTAACACAAAGTACGTATGCACGCACACACACACACGCTAAAAACTAAATTGTCTTCATAAAAAAATCAAATTCCCAGAGATTTCTGAGCTTACTCCACAGACTTCTCTACAACCAAAGTGACCCTCAGTCAAGATAGTAAAAAAGATGGTTAAGAAACCTGCAGAGCTTATGTTTTGTATTGGAGCCCTAACATTCTTTAGATTTCAGCTGAGCGATTTGATCGCAGCCGCTTTGGGGGCAAGGTCTCAGGGCACGTGAGGAGGGTGAGCGTTCAGAAGCCCAGGAGAGGCAATCGCAGGCTGCTGAGGATCAGCCTAGGGAGCCTCATCATCCGTAACTTCTGCAACATCAGCATCCCGTCTCTAGGTGGCAGCACCTGTGAGCTGTTGCTTGCCAGGGACTCCCAACGCGGCTGCACGTTGGATTCGGCTCGTCAAACCCTCATCTCTAAGTTCTGTAGCCACAGAAGAAATTAGAGCACCGTAGATTTTTACATCACTTAGACCTCCAGCACAGACTTCAGGAACAAGAACGGAGAGCACATATCCTTGCATAGGTCATACTTTCTGCACCCGACTTCAAAAGAGACAGGTCATAATTTTTATTTATTTATTTATTTTGCCTTGGTTGTTTATGTTATGACTTTCAAGGATTACATAGACCAGTGGTTAGCAAACAGTTTCTGAAAAGGCACCAGACAGTAAGTATTTTAGGCATTATGGACTATAAAATTAATTACAATTGGCTGAGCGTGGTGGTGCATGCCTGTGATCCCAGCACTCAGGGAGGCAGAGGCAGGCCGGTCTCTGTGAGTTCAAGGCCAGCCTGGTCTACAGAGCGAGTCCAGGACAACCAAGGCTACACAGAGAAACCCTGTCTTCAAAAAACAAAACCAAATTGTTACAGTTAATCGATTCTGCATTGTTACACAAAAATCCCTGTAGATTATGCATAAAGTATTGCTGTATCCAAGACCTGATGCAAGAAGCTGAAATAAAACTTTATATAATTTTCATGTCGTAAGACATTATTATTAACCATTTAAAATGTAAAAAATACCCTACTTTTTCTTTTTGAGATTATAATATAGTTGTAATATTTCTCCTTTCTATTTTCTCCCTCCAACTTTCCCATATATCTTTCCTTGCTCTCTTTCAAATTCATGGCTTCTTCCTTGATTAGTTGTGTTTCATACATATATGTATATGTGAATACATATATAGACACGTGTATATTCCCAAATATAACCCTGCTCAGGCTGTATGATGTCACTTGCATGTATGTTTTCAGGACTGTCCATTTGGTGTTGGGTAACCAATCGGTGTGTCCTGAGGAAGGACAGACCCTCCCTGAGGAAGGACAGCCTCTCCTACTCTCAGTATTCCTTAGTCGCCCCCACGCATTCCTCCACCAGCTTCAGCGAGTCTATTGTCCTTGTTCATCTCATATTTAGGCAGTCATGTTGGTGGGACTTCAAAGGTTTTTTTAAATAAATCTATTCTTAATTCTTTGGCTGTTCAGAAGCAGAAAGCTAGCTGGCCAGATTGCACCCATGGGCAGTGGTTTCCAAGACCCCCTGACGCAGATCAGTTTCATGAGGCAAAGTGAACTGGCTTTAAGGTATTCGAAGCGAAATTAAACAGCAAAAAAGTTGCACGCTTTTGTCAGACTCCTAACTTTTAATTGGAGGTTGATTCCTAGAGAACATTTCAGCAAACGGAATAACCCTTCAGCTGCACATCTCCACACGTCTTCCCTCTGGTCCAGCGAAGTGATTAAACACAGGGAAGATGGAGATAGCACGCAAGTCCAGGGTGTCACACAAGCAGAAGTATAGGAACAATCTGTTCAGCAGGAAAATGCGTGAAAACCTTAGCTAGAGCAACACTGTTACCTGTTGTGTCTTGACTCAGGGTTTCCTGGCTGCTGCTGCTGTAGGAAGGCACTGGGGTGATGGCCAGCGAGGCCGGACAAGACAAAGGTGTGGCCAGGTCAGCTCTGCGGGTGAAGGACTGGTGGTACACAGGGATGCCTGCATCTTTTGAGAGGAAGAGGGGCAGATCTGATGGGAGGGGCGGTCTGCCTTGCACATAGGGATTCTTCCAGTGGGTGAGTCCAATTGCAACAGGCCCAGCAACGTCGTAGCCTGTTGAGATAAACAGATTCGGTCAGTAACCACAATCAAAGCCTTAAGCAGCGTTTGTTGTTAACATTTCTCAACACTATCAAGCTGTGAGTCAAATCCAAGACTGTAGTAAGAATACATGCTCACGATAAACAGACAGGTGTTGCCACACTTGACAAATTATGCTGATCTAATCACATTGTACTTACTAAAGCATACTGTATGCTAGGTACCCAGTCTTTGCTTTCTAGGTACTCTAACAAAGTAGATAAGATTTGCAGTTATGGAAGTTTTGTTGTGTGTGTGTGTGCACGCGTGCACGCCACACACACGGAGGTGTTCACAGAGGACCAACAGTCATGCCCAATCCCAAGCAGCTGAACTTACAGGCAATTGTGAGACCCACCATGTGTGCTTGAAACTGAACTTGAGTGAGTCTCAGGAAAAGCAACAAACATCTCAACTGCTGAGTCATCTTTCCAGTGCCCGTGGTCTTGGATTTTAAAAAAGCGATTGTAGACCAAATAGATGCTAGACACTCTACATAGCCAATCTCTAACCCACACAGCAACTGTAAAGGACACTAGTAACTGCTCAGCTTCATAGATTACAAAAAATAGCTATGCTTTCTCTAGACTAAGTAGCCCACATGTGCCCAAGTCAGAATGCAAGCCCTTAGCTATCTCAATCCAGATTCTCTGCGGTTCCCCTAAACTACAACTACCCACAGCACTAGGAGGATGAAGGAAACAGATGAGAAGTAGAACAGAAATTGCCCCTCAGGAGTTCAAGGGAGAGGGCCCTCCCTGTCGGAGAGGTGAGGCCAAGGAGATGGTGGCATGAACACAGCCTTACAGACAAAGTTGACATCTAGGCCTAGGGATCCTCATCATCTGTAACTTCTGCAACATCAGCATATTTTCTTTATCCCACCCTTTTTGGTAATTTGAAGCAAAATCTGTAGCGACAACAATAAAATCTAAAGCCTTTTTTTAAAACTTCTCATGAATAAAAGAATCTCTTGATCTTCTCGTGAATATTAAACAATACTGCCCCATATCCCTACATGGCAGCTGTCAGCTAGAATGACAAAAGCGCCACCTCCTGGGTGACTAGGTCTGCCACAGTCCCCACACTCCCTAACACCATACCCCTCCCCCCACAGCCTTCTTCTCTCATCTGCTGTGCATGCCTGGCCTCTGCAGGCTCTTGCATATGAAAATTAAGTAGAGAGCATGGGGATGTGATGTGTATCAGCAGGAAGAAAGCACAAAATGTAAAGGGTGGGTTAATATAAGACCAGTAGAGATGCAAAGGCTGGATTTTATCTGAAAGGCAAAGCAAAGCCAGGTTCTTGAAGGTCTGTAAAGTAAGCATTGTTGTGATTGCATTAATGCTAGCGATCACCTCTTCCAGGAAGCTCCTGGCTTCTCTGCACTGTGTTAGCATGCTGACATGATGCCTCAAAGGTGCTAGTGTGCAGGGACTGGAGGGGCATAGGTAGAGGAAGGGCCCATGTGAAAGGATCAGACTAACTTTGTAACCTATATGTCTTCTAAAGCCTATAGTTTTGAGTTTTAGGTCCAGGTAAAGCTAAAGCCTCTTAGTACCTTTCCAGAGAATGGAGGAATGTGACCCTATCTGTGAGGACAGATATAAAAAAGCGAGCAAGCAATGACCTTCACTCCGCAAAAAGAATGCTCAGACCCTTGTCTTCAAGATAGTGTTTCTTAGCAACCAACCCAGATGGCCTCAGTCCTTCTTCTGAGTAGACCCCGACCTATGGCCAAAAGCCTGCAGCCCCAATCTTCAAGGATGAGCTAACCACCCCCACCTTTAATTGCAGCTGCATCCACACTTGGCAGGACTGGCCAAGCTTGAGCACCTAAGACCAACCAATTATCTTACTTTATAGCTTCCTCATCCAATCCTGATTCACCAAGACTGCAACCTCAAAATTCCCGTGCCTTGTCTTCTAAAATCCCAAGGCCTTTGTCTCCTGGGGCCATTCCTTGCTGACCAGCAGGGGTGATCGCATTGCACAATGGTTAAAATAAACCTCTTGTGATTTTGCAACGATGAGATCTGGTCTCCTGAGTTCCCTTCATCCTTTCTGAAAATTAGGCTCGTGCTGGGCCTAACACATAGAGAGACCCAGCAAGACAGAAGGTGTAGGGAGGCAGGTGGAAGGAACTGAATTATTGTACCTTTCCACACCATGCTAGACACCACCTAGACATAGATTCACATCGCATGGTCCCTACTCACACTTCACAGACAAGCCTTTACTTCTGCGCTCTGAGCTGAGCCTCCCTTGACATAGAGGATGCTTTACTTATCTTCAGATTGCCTTTCCAGTCTGTCTATTTGGCTCTCTTTCTCACTTCCCTCCTTAGCCACTTGGCTCAGGGCTGACACCCTCTGCTCATTTAATTCCCCAACAAAGGGCGGCAGGGAGATCATGTGAAGGACTGTAGACCAGAGGTCATGTGGAGGTCATTAAAGGTCCAAATTCAAGCACTGACATCAGTAGAGAAAAAGAAGTGCAGAGGCACAGCAACATGGACACGGGAACGAGCCTGCAGCCACCAGCTCATTGCTGACTGCCTGTGGCGGTTTGAATGAAAATGTCCCCCATGGGATCAGACATTTCAATGCTTGTTCCCCAGTTGGTAGCACTGTTTGGGGAGTTGTGGAACTTTCCCTCTTGGCTGGAGTAAGTCCATCACTGGGGGTTGGGCTTTGAGAGCGTATTGTCCTCCCCACTTCCTGCTCATTCTTCCCGCTTAGCTTAGGGCTTGCAATTGAGGTTGCGAGTTCTTGGAGTCCTCCTCCTGCCACCATGCCTCTCTGCCGTGAAGGACCCTCGTTGCTCTAGAACAGGCAGTTCTCAACATATGGATGTGACCCCTTTGGGAGTCACATAGCAGATATTTAGAGGTCTGATATCTACATTACAATTCATGACAGTAGCAGAATTACAGTTATGAAGAAGCAACAAAATAATTTTATGGCTGGGGTCACCACAGCATGAGGAACTGTATTAAAGGGCTGCGCATTGGGAAGATTGAGAACCGCTGCTCTAGGAGCATAAGCCCAAACAGACACCTTCTTCTGTGAGTAGCCGTGGCCATGGAACTTTATCAGAGGAACAGAAAGGTAGCTGATATACTGTGTCAGTGAAGACTGACAAAGAGAATGGCAAGTTCCTCAGCCCAATGGCGGTGACCACAAGGGCTGGGTTTTTCCAGGATTGAGGAAAGCCATGCGTGTCTTGTGACATCAGGTACTTGAGCTTCAATGGAAACAGTCAATGGAACACGTCTGACAGAAAGTTTGAAAAAAATGGAAATGATGGTGAAGAGAGACGAGGCGAGTGCCATACACCAGGTTTCAGCTACTCACAAGTTGCGGTTGAAGCCAAGGAATAAAAAATGGCAGTGTTCCTAGTATTCACCAGCACAGCACCAAGGGACCTACCAGCACTACCCTCATGTCAAGCCACCAGATTCCTGTCAGTCATGCACTGTTAGCCCCAGGACCGATGAAGAAACTGAGGCTGAAGTGAGCTGTACTCCTTCCCTACACAAATATGTCAAGCGTTAAGACCAGACACACTGAACACAACACAGGCGCGCTTCAGCTCTAAGGGCGCGGTGGCTAAGAGAGGGGTCAAGGGCGGGTTGGGAGCTCCACCTGGGAACTGTGCCCGGAAAAGGCAGTCTTACATGATTCTTCCTCTCTGGACAATTGTTCACAGAGGGACCCCAGTCATCGGAACACTTGAGGAAAGGAAAGTGCTAACATGCTGAGGGGCTATCCTGAGGCTTCTCAATTGGTCCCTTCATAGAAGGCACCACATGGGATGCAGGGAACATGAGTGAGCCTTTTCTGAGGGTCAGGACGACCCTGGAGCTCACCAAAATCTCAGTGTTCTAAACACTGAGGGACCAGAGGGGAGCTTGAATGCTGTTGCTGGGACTGAGCCCCAGCTATCTTCTAGGACTAAACTTCCGATTCCTGAGTACCCTCTGCACCTACTATGGTATAGACTATAGAAAAGAAGTTCCAGAATACTCCATTGGAACTGGCATTTTATTATATTCCTTCTTATTTTTAAAAACTGAAAATATAATGCCTTCTTTTTATGCCCGAGAATTCTTGCCTGTCACTTCATTCAGAAACTCTAGTCTCTCTTTTTAGATTGGCATTGTGGTATAATCATCCCACTCTCCCCGTCCATTTCCTCCCTCTAAATCAGTGTTTCTCTACTTGTAGGCCATGGACCTTTGGGATTTACATATCAGATATTGTGCATGTCAGATATTTACATTATAAATAATCACAGTAGCAAAATTACAGTCATGAAATAACAATGAAATAATATTATGGTTGGGGGTCACCACAACATGAAGAACTGTATTAAAAGGTTGCAGCATTAGTAAGGTTGAGAACCACTGTAGTTTAAACCCTCCCATGAACCACCCTCCCCCATTGTTGTCTTTTAAATTCCCAGCCTCTTTAACTGTTGTTAACTCTGTGTGTGTATATATGTGTGTGTATGTGTGTGTGTATAACTAAGTATATAACTGCAACCTGCTCAGTCCATATAATGTTACTTGTATGTACACTGTGAGACGGTGTCTCTTTAAAATGTCAGAAGCTATATCCCTACAATCTCAGTAGTATGGCTGGCTCACATGCTTTGAAAAAGGATACCACCAATACACATACATATAGTGTGTAAGGGGAGAAGGATCACAAGGCCTTAGCCCTAAACAAAGAACTACAGTCACTAAGGAAGGCCAAGAGCAGCGACAATAGTCTTCCCCAAGGAAGAGCAGCGGCAATTAGTATCAAATGGTCAGTGCTGAAAACCTACGCATTCAAGTCTCCTTCCCTTTCCTTCCACTTTCCCAAGCCCCTCTGGATCACTGCCAAGAAAAGAGGACACTGTGAAAGTATGTTTAAGGCTCTCTAAGTGCATCATAATTTAAGAACGAGAAAACTTATAAACCTTTGCTCAACCTGTGTAAAAGAGACCCTGCCACTTCAATGATAAGCAAGAAGGACATTTGCTAAGTGAAACAAGCCAGGCACACATAGAAAAACACCATAGGACCTCACTTGTGAATGCAATTTTTAAGAAAGAAAACGTCAAATAATGCCAAGTACACAGAGACAGGGAGTAAAATGTAATTCAGCGGAGTAGGAGGGAGGAATGGGGAGATGTAAGTCAAAAGATGCCATATTTTAGTTGCCAAGGATAAACCAATCTACCACATAAGTACTAGAATGAATGTCATTTTTTGACATTGTATTATACACTGCAAGTTTGCTAGAAGACTAGATTTAGAAGCACAAAATTAAAGATAACTGGGGATCCATAGCTATGAAAAATTTTCTTAATAATCATTTTATTATATCAAATATCACAAATACATTATATTTGTGATACATCAAATATCATATTGTATACTCCAAATATGCACATAAAACACATAATGCCAAATTACCCACAACCATAACCATCTGCATAAGTTCTTCCTTCAAATCATTTTTGAGGTTCAAAATAACTCTGGATTCTCCAAGGTTTCAGGCTTTCCCAGCTTCTATACAAAATCATAGTTAACTTTTAGCCTTAATGCTAAAAAGATACTGTTCACAGCACTGAAGGGTTTTTTTTTTTTAACATTAAAAGTTATCACATCATTTGCTCCAGAAATGGTGCTCATTAACAAATATCTTAATCTATTTCATTGATACAAACGAGCTATAATAAGATTTGCATAATTATGATCAAATGTAAATGGGACACTCTAAATTTAAAAGTAGCAATGAGGTCAAAGTATTCTGGGGGAACAGCCAGCCGCAGGGATAGCTGGCATCGCAGAAGCAACAGGATGTCACACTAGCGGGAAGTGCGTGCTCCCTCCTGCGACCTCAGTCCACTCAGGGAGAGAGGTGGCAACAGGTTGCCTCTGAGTTCAACATCAGTGTTGTCAGTTGCCAGGCTCAGACTGTGGAGGAAGCCACGGTAAGCACACTCAGCCCTGTCGGCAGTCTCGGGGAGAGAGCTGACGTTAATCACCTCTGATGTTCTTACACGTCTCACACGTGGGTAAGAACTGTCGTGAGGAGTCAGCCAAGACACACTGAAGCGTTTTGGAATAGTGGTTTGTCTGCGCTTGGGATCTTTCCCATACCTCCGCTTCAGCAGCTTGTGCAGGGATTATTATGCATCAGGCCTATAGCTT
The DNA here is from genome assembly GCF_030254825.1 of Meriones unguiculatus. Taxonomy (NCBI): domain Eukaryota; kingdom Metazoa; phylum Chordata; class Mammalia; order Rodentia; family Muridae; genus Meriones; species Meriones unguiculatus. Next base: position 97,302,668 of record NC_083350.1, read on the forward strand.
AGAATCCTTCACATACAGAGGCTGCTGGGCAGAATGATTGTTCTCTAAGGCAGTAGACAATAATAATAATAATAATAATAATAATAATAATTTAAAAAATTACAAAAAAACCCAGAAGTTTTCAAACAGAATCCCTTAAATGATCCAAAGAAAGATGGCCTCCCTCTAGCACTGAGAGTCTGGAGTTAACTCTTTTCTGCATTTGCCACAAATGTTACCGAAGCTCTCGGTCTTTGGACAGACTGTGGGGAATGGATGGTGCCTGCTGCTTCTGCAGAATCTCGTGCCCTTTCGACAGCCTGGACTTTGACTTTGGGGACCTGCCCCACCCATGAGGAGCCCTGAGGGTGGTGACTGACAACAGGCTATTTAATTTCATTCTCACACTCGTGTCCAGACCCTCAAGTGGCCCTGAGAGGGATAAGGTTAGTTGATTGGCTCAGGGTTAGCCATGGGACCCTATAAACCTAAGGATACCAGCCAAATCTGCTGAGGTTCCTCAGGGAAAAGGCTCTCTACTCCTCAAGAGGAGGCCTGAGGAGTCGCTACCTTCTGGCCGCCACCATGAAGATAAGCCACTGAGAAAGCGGAGAGCAGAGTGCACTCACAACAGTTCAGAAAAAGCCTGCCTCTGCCTTTCAGTGAAACACTAAGTGCCCTCCAGTCTTGGCCAATCAGGGAAGCGAAGCAGGAGTCTTTTAGTTACATCATCACCTCTGAGGAGACTGAGCATCCCTTGTCCCCACCTCCCCTCCGGAGGCTAGATTTATAGCGCTCCTGTAACAAGTGCCACAAAACTGCAGCCAAACGAAACAGGACTATTCTTCCGCAGTTCTGGAAAGCGGAAATCTAAAGTGAGGTTTCACAAGGACCACACAGCCTCTGATGGCTCCACCGGACAATCTGGTCCTTGCTTTTCTCTCGGGTTCTTGTGTTACTAGAATTCATTGCTATTCCTTGGCTGATAGACATCTTACTCCATTGCCACGTGGCATTTGTCCCCATGTATCTCTGCAACCGTCTCATGACAGTCACCCTGGAGGATTAGGCCCATGCTAAGCAAGTATGAAGTTATGTTAACTTGATGGCATTCTCAAAGTCTCCACTTCCAAATAAGGTCACATTCACAGGTCCTGAAGACTGGAACTTCAAGATACCTTTTTGGGAGACACAGTTTAACCCATACACCCTGGCATGGTAGCTAGAGCTCCTAGACCAAGAAAGGGCATTTGCCCCTGTGTGCAAGATGCCAGGTAACAGGAGTGTCACCCAACAGAATCACGGCTACCTATGCGCAAACACCAGTTCTTACTACCGATGAGTCTACAGGCAGTTGCTTACCTTCCCAGGGTCTTAACTTCCTTATCTACAAAGTGAAGGCAGTAATTTTATCTACCTCAGGACCTTTGTAATTATTAAATGAGAAAATACAGAAAAAGTACTCAAAACAGCACTTAGGAAAAACCTCCCCTCAAAATATCTACCACTATATCATTTCTACTAGCTCTTTCTCCTGTTTCATCAGGAATGTCTTCATTCCCAGTCCATAGCCCACAACTCCTTACTTGGAGTCCTCTATGCAGTTGTCACCAGGACTGACTTTGATCTCTGAATCGCTTTTCAAGAACTGTGCTTGTTTCACTATCACCTTTGTCCTTCCTTCTCCCCTAACTGGGTTCCCTCAAAGGCCGGGCCTTGTCTCTCACACATTGCATGTAGTGACTCTCCCAGAGACCCAGGCAACCTCTCCACGCAGGCGGTGACTCCAGCTTCATCCTCTGACCAGTCCACCCACAATGTCCGACTGTAAGGGATTGTAAGGAGTTGCACACACACCTCACATCCAAGCTATAAAGGCTGCACCCGGCACATCTAAACTGTATGGGTTCCACCCTCTTCCTAACTTCCGTATTTCTGACAATGGCTAGACTCACTGTCACCCCGACTCGAAATCCCAGAGGACACTTGTCTACTCTCAGACTCAGTCAACGGCCGCTCTCACCCACCATCCGACCTTTCTCCCTCTGGATATGCCTCTTGACCCCATTCCCATGGCTTTGTCACTGTCTCACGTCAAGACTAGTCACAGCCACTAACTGGCCTAGCACGCCAGATTCTCACACAAGCAATCCGGCAAGCTCACTGTCTGGATAACCCCTCATCCATGCTGGTCACTCAGCTTCCCACTGGCTTACCGCAGCCCTCCCTCTGTGGCCGCTTGCTGTTTGACAAATGTTTCTAAAATCATCTTAAATATCTGATATTTTCAAACTAGCTCTGAAGAGTAAAATCCAGGGCTTTTTTTTTTTTTTTAAAAAAAAGTTGTTATTCTTTATTTTAAAATTAATGAGTAAAAAAACAAATCAATATGCTGGACCAAGTTCTACCATTTACTTTTAAAGCTTGAGTCTGCTTTGGTGTCTGAACAAGGTGCTTCCAATCCACAGACTTCCTGCGAGGCAAGGGAGGTGATATGTCAGGGTACACTCACACCAGATAAAGATTCGGAGACCTGCTTGGCGGACTCCAGAGGAGGTTAGACTAAGAGGCGACGGCAGTGCAGACTCCCCAGAAAACTCCCAGAGGTACGATGTGGGGGTCAAAGGTCGTCCCACTGTAACTGATGTATGTTGCCTTGCAAGCAGCTGCGGCCCAGCGAAGTCACAGGGCACAGCTTAGTAAACGAACCAGGGAACTGGAGGCTGTTTTGCTTCATAGCATTTTAACCTCAAAATGATTTTTATAGATATTATTGCAGAAGGTGCCCATGTTTAGTCTTATGTTCCAATATACTTGTGCAACTTTATAATCAAAAGAATCTAGCTGCACTTTACAGGCTCATCATTAATTTATGGAGCTCCCCACGGTGGCAGTTAAAGAAGCCACATTCCAGAGTCTCAAGACTCAGGTTTAGAGTCTAACAGACTTGTTCTGAAATCCTGAGCATACTAATAAATGGATGGGTGATTTTCAAAAAGAGAAATCAACTCTCCTAATCTGTAGAGTAAAGAAATACTTGTACCTTCTCACAGAGTTCTGGTTAAGTAAAATGGGGTGAGTAGGGAGCTAAGAGCAGCTAACGGATACAAAATAAACACTTAGCAGTGATTATCACCAATTTTGTTTTGGTTAAGTCGCTGCCTAAAATTCTGGACTCAAGAACATTTGAAAGAAGTGGAAGAGAATGGATTCAACAAACAGAAAAATAAAGAAGGCTACTCTCCCCTTAGGGAACAGTAAATACCTTTAAGCTTGGACAGGAAAGGAAGTAGAGACAGCTTGGTGCCGGCACAGCGCTCTGCCCTACCTCAGGTCCCTGCGCTTCCAGCGCGAGGCAGGAAGGGAACAGCAGGACCCAATCTGCAGACTTCAAAACTCCAGCATCAAGATGTGGATATGTCATTTCTGAGATGGGAGGGACAGGGTGGCTAGTATCCAGAGGACTCCTCAGACCACAGAATGCCTTTAAGGGCAGGCAGGCAGAGGTGTAAAGCTGAGTAGCTGTAGAAGGGCTCCCAAGGGGGGTGGAGAACGGTATGTCCGTCTGTTCTCTACGGTTCGTTCAGATCCCAACAAGGAAAGCATGACTTTGGATTTTAGCACCACACCTGCTTCATACAATCTTCAGACAAGAAAGATCTACCTTCACCCCAAAAACCAATGGACAGAATAAAACAAAAAACAACAGCAACAAAAAAATAAAAATAAAACAAACAAAACCTTCCAGGTAACAGGGTAACAGTTCATTAACATCAGTTATCTATTTGCAGTTACAGAAGGTTTCTTTCTAAAATAATATTCAATAATATTCCACAGACATTGAAAAAGAACTTTATTATGATATTAAATGTGCAACCATTCAGAGGACATGCAGAGGAAGGCACTAAAGCAAACGTCGAGGAAGCAGGAAAAATCAGTTCACCCTAGCCCAGTTTTTCCAACTCCTTTCAATGGCAGCAAGAATCCACAAGAGGGCGCCCCCAAAAGAGCGCAATTGCGGTTCAGAAAACAACTTGTTCACGGGTGTATTTTTTACTTGCTCTTCCTAAGCCAGCCTCCCACCCAGCCTAACCGTGTTCCGCAACAGTCGCTGAGGTTGCTCACCTATGGTGATCTGGCTGACACAGCTGTAGTAGCTGCCCGTGGTTGCGGAGGACAGGTTATAACTCCCACTGCTCACATCTCTGTCTGTTAAGAAAAGAAGACAAGAAGGTTAATGCAGCTTCATGGTTGCCATGACTACAGTGGAAGCTTGTGACCGAAAAAAATAATAATAAAGACAGCTCTGCGTCTGTGGCATGGGTGCTCTCGTTCTCTAGGGATGCAAGGTTGTGTGCGCTCTTCTCCACAACAGCAATCCCTGAGCTTGTCAAGGGCAGACCCAAAGGAAGTTAAAGGAAGTACACACGTGAGCACGCGCGCGCACACACACACACACACACACACACACACACACCACATAAACGACTGCTTTCACTTATTCCTAGTTATAACCTTAAAGAGGTTGTGCTCACAGACAAGAAAAAGAGCAGCTGGGTTTATGGCCAGCTTTGTTCCGTGTGCGCTCTACAACTTGTTCAAGTTTGCTTAACTCGGCTCAGTGCTATGGTCTCCACCTGCACATGGAGGTCACAAGGCTGACCTCAAGGATAGGGCGAGGCGGTCCAACTCAGAACTGTCTCCACCACAGGGAATGTACACCTGGTATACACATCAGTATGTGTGGAATCTGTTGAATCAGCCAAATCCAGACCTAAAGCATAGCAAAGGAGTCTAACTGTTCTAAAGGTGTCGTTCCAGATTCTTTCCAAAGCCATCACTAGCACTCTGTCCTTACAAGATTTGGAAAGAAGATCTTAAAGGGACATGTCAAAGGCATGGAAAATGCACACGAACAGAGAGAAAACATCTATTAGCGAAAGGTGGCTAGGAATGAGAAAGAATCATTCATGAAACAATCATGAAAGAGAAAAGCATGCTGAAAACTAGCAGTCAAAGCCAGGTGTGGTGGCGTATAGCTTTGATCCCAGCACTCAGGGAGGCAGAGGCAGAGGCCAGCCTGGTCTACAAAGCAAGTACAGGACAGCCCAAGATACATAGAGAAACCCTGTCTCGAAAAACAAACAAAACAAAAAGAAAACCAGCAGTCAATAGTAAACTAAAATGCTTGAATTAGAAACAAATGCCTACGAAGAGGCAGTGAATAAACCAAAATGGCAAAACCATTCCTCCCTCAATGGTAAATGTAGGACAGCAAACATACAAACAGGTGTTTCAATTTGCAACATAAGAAAACTGTGGGGGAGGTGGGGCGGGAGAGAGGGAAGATCTTGGAAGAAGACCTTAAATGGGATGTCTCCATCAAATCCCTCCCCTCAGAAATCAGGTAACCACAACAAAGTGGAAGTGGAAAGAGCGTAAGGGTGAGAGTGGATGGTGGAGACCAGGAGAACAAGGCCTCTAAGACAACTGAGCAAAGCTCCCATGAACAGAGACTGAAGAAGCAGCAAGCACAGGGTAAGCACCAGGTCCTCTGTGTACATATTATAGCTTTCAGCTTTGTGTTTTTATGGGACTCCTGGGCGTGTGAATGAGTGGGTCTCTGATTCTTGTGCCTTTTCTTGGGGCTCTTTTCCATCTGTTGATTCACTTTGGCCAACTTTGATGTGATTTTTTTATACTATATTTTGTTACACTTTGTTTTTATCTCTTAGAAGCCTGTTTTCATATATGATCTATATTTTTATTATGTATACAGTGTTCTGCCTCCATGAATGCATGCATGCCATAAGAGGGCACCAGATCTCGTTATGTATAGTTGTGAGGCACCATGTGGTTGCTGGGATGAGCCATCGCTCCAGCCACCTGTTATTTTCTAATAAGGGACACAAAGGGGGTGGATCCAAATGGGAGGAGAAACCAGAGGGAGCAAAAACTGTAAGCAGGGTATGTTGTTTGAGAAAAGAATCTGTTTTTAATAAAAGGGACAATTTTCTCTTAAAAATAAATACAGAAAATTAGGGAAGTCATTTTTTCTTAAAAAAAAAAAAGAAGGAAAGAAAGAAAACTGTGTGGAGAAGGTTCAGACACCTATGGGTCTCAACAGAAAACATCAAAAGTTTACAGATGGCACTTGAACAAGATTTTTCAAGAGAGCCTTAATATTGATTTAGTCCTTGAGGAACTAATTTTGGTAGAAATGAAGATATCAAGTAACCAGTGGGAAAACTTGAAAGTGCATGAAATCCAATCCGTGAAGCTTGAGGATCCTGGAGTCAGCACAAGCGTTAGACACCTGCTTCTTGTCTCGGACATGTTATTTAACTATAGCCATCGGTTCCCTGAATGGGAAGTGGGGATGATAAAGGCACTTAACTTATTATATGAGCAGCAAATCAGTTAATAATAAAGTCTCTCTATAGCCTCATGCGGCAGCCTGAAACATTCACTTGATAGCAACTATTGTTCTTTTTCTGTATTTTTAGGAGAACAAGCATATATATGCATGTATATATATAAAACAGAATATTATATAAAAAGAAAATGAATGGCAAAAAGCTTCTTAAAGTATCATAGGTTAATCTCATTCACATACGGTTGACTAAAAAAACAAACAAACAATGAATAGTACATGTAATTCTATTCATGAAAACGTCTCAGTCAGGAGAGTGCCCTTGTGGCATGAGGCACTGACTTTGATCCCCAGATCTCATGATTAGAAAAACCAAACAAACAAGCAAACAAGGCCTGGCATGGTGTGGTCTGTGTAACTACAGTGAGGCAGAGAGAGATGGAGACAGACAGACCCTGGGCCTCACGAGCCAGCCTAGCTTGCTTGGCAAATTCCCAAAAGGTGAACAGCCCATGCGGATGTCCTGTGATCTCTACATGCACATTAACACACTTGCACACACACACATACACATACACGTAACACAATCAAAAACGCTTGAATAAAAACAGAACCAAATTACGCTGCTCAGAGACTCATACGTGGACAGTAAAACTGCTTGTAAAAGTAATGAGGATAATTACCACTAAAGGGAGCATAGAGGTTGGGAAGAGAGTTTAATCTGAGAGGGTTTAGGGCATGGCCAGGTCTTGCCAGATAGGATTTGTTACTTGACCTGAGAAGTGGCCCCACAACATTCATCTTATTTGTTTAATTATAAATTTGTGTTTCCCACTTGTGCAAAAATTATACTTCATAACTTTTAAAAATAAATCAGGAAGAGTGGATATTGTGGTGGGGCAAATCTGGACTGTAAATTCTGCATAAATATGTAAGAGAAAGAGCGTTAAGCCCGTGGGTCTCAACTTTCCTAACGCTGCAATGGTCCCTCATGTTGTGACAACCCCCTCCGCCCTAAAATTGGTTTCGTTGCTACGTCATCACTGTAATTTTGCTACGGTTATGAATCATAATGTAAACACCTGTGTTTTCTAATAGTCTGAGGGTCATTCAACCCCCCCCTGCCCCTGAAGGGGCTGTGACCCACAGGTTGAGAACCACTGAGTTAGAGGTAATCTAGCACCTGCTCTTTGCCAGGCACTGTGTTATGAGGTCATTACTCTGTGTGCACGAAGTATTTTATTTACACTTGGTGAGCATATCCCACATCCCACTACGCAGATAAGAAACTGAGGGCTTAAAAAGTGAAGGAACTTGCTCAGAACTGCACCTCTGAGAAGTCACAAAGCTGAGACTGAAACCAGGCTTATCTTACTCTAAAAAAATAAAGCCAGCCTGAGAGATTAGACAAACTAACCGTGGGAAGGGCCCACACTCAAAACAGTCAACATTCTAGTCGCAGTTCTTTGTGAAAAGATTTACGAAGAAAAAAATAAACTGTTGGCTATTTTTACACATAAAAAGAAAAATAATTGAGAACAGAGACAAAGACAGAAGGAGGGCACATTATGCAAGCAAGCTGTGGTCTGTGAAGTCCTCCCTGATCCACACTGTGCTTTTGAAAGTCATTCGTTCGTTCGTTGTGCTAAGCAGCGAGGCTCTGGGTAACAGAACCTGTCTTTAGGGGACCACTCAGCAGAAAATGTGAACAAATTAGCACACTTTGTCTCAAATTATTCTCAGTGTGCTGATAAAAAACATGATACAACAACAAGAAGCAGGCTCAGGCATCCTCGCTCTTCTTTCCATCTCATCTACAGAGAAAAAAAAGGGGGACTTAGATTTTCCCAGTCCTTCCACTGAACATGGAAATCTGGTAAGCACATAGGAATGCTGAGCAAAAATTATTAGTGCAGAATAATAGTCTGATCTGGGAGGTTTAAAAAAATTAAAGCAATAAGCAATAAAAGTATGCAAGAAACTGGGTGCTCAAAAGCCCGAGGTGTTACGTAAGGAAGGGTTAGCATGGTAAATTTAGAGTTACTTAAAAACATGATGAGAATGTCTAATGTTAAGGAATTTTAAGTAAAGGCGCAAGAGCAATTATTTTTTTTTAAAGTTGATAACCACAAATTTCCAGATCCCTTTATTGGGTTCAGGAGTAGAAGTGGGGTACAGAATGAGAGACAGGATTTAATGAAAAGTTCAAATTAGCAAAGGAAATAAATAAGAAAACGGCATAGAAGAAAAGACAGTACAAAGTAAGATGCTAGAAGAATGTTCAGTCCTGTTAGTAACAGCAGTACATGTAAATGGCCTGCTGCTGCTATTTTTAAAACTGTGAGATTAGTTTACAAAAACAAATTATTGTTTCTGAAAGGAACATTGAAAACGAAATTCGGGAGACCCTGAAAGTAACGGGTGTGAAAGGATATGAAATGATCACATACAGCAAGCCGCTATGATCCCGAGAAAACCAAGCTAACTGCTACCCTTAGATGAAAAGCCTACTGTAATGAGCCTGTAAGACGCAGAGCTGTCGGGAGCAAAGTTGAGAGACATTTTTGGTGACAGTGACTGGGCAACTCCCCTAAGACATTGAGAGCTTGGAATACAGCAGAGCTGTCGAGGATAGATAAGATATTCGTAGTAATAGTAACTAAGTAATGCTCTTAAGGCAGCTGACATGTGTGCGTGCCTGTAAAAGAACGATAAGCCAAGCCATGCCCCCCCCAAAATGTAAAAAATGCAGCCCGAGCCTACACAGGCACGGCAGGCCAGACTCTGGTGCGTACACTGAAAGACCGCCAATACCCAGCCTATTCCCGAACGGCTGTTTGAAAAGTCCACACCACCTTAACAAACCCGTTCTGAAAGGACCACCTTATCAGACCGGCCCTGGAAGACGGCTCCCAAGCATCTGAGGCCTGGCTGGAGCAGAGAAGCTCCAAGGCCCATCAAGTCATCAGAAGACGAGTCTGAGGTCCGGCTGGAACTTCGAATTCCGGGACCTAGAAGACACCCGAAGCAGAGGCAAAGTGTCTGAGCCCGTACCTGTGGCCAGGTTGTATTCCCCATAGGATGTATAATGTGCTATGCAACTCTTAGATATCTGTGTGATTAGTGTGATTAAAGCAGCATTCAAAAATCATTCTGGCGTTGGCTTTTATCAATACCTTGCCGCCCTTTGTGGCATCTCGGTTAAAGTCCTCCAGCATAATAAAGCGCTCGTGACAGCTACAAAAGAGTTGGTCACTGTCACAGGCATTACAGGGTTCACCAGGAAGATACAAAAAGTTCAAAGCTGTACACTCGAAGTAATTACAGAACAGATAAGACAAAACTGAAATGAATGTATTGGTATAGGACACTACAAGGAGAGATTGCAAAATTCACCATCAGAGGGGGTGTGTCTCAGTTAGATTTAGATTGATTGGTTGAATAGGTAAAAGTTTAGTGCAAACACATACTCACACAAGACAAGCAAACAAACAAAACCCAGCAGACCAGTCAGAAGAAAGATGATCAGCAGGACAATAGAGCAGGACAATGGGGCAGAGTGGGGTTGGGATGATCAAAATGCATTATGTATATGTATGAAACTCATTATTATAACATGCTAATAGCATTTTTTAAAGTTAATAGAGGACTCAGTAGGTAAAGCACCAGGTACACATGACAGCCTGACTTTGGATCCCTGAATCCTATAGAAAGTCAGGCCTGGAGGCATGCAGGCTCTTCGAAGCCCAGCATTTGGAGGGCAGGCTTACAGAGACAAGTGTATTCCTCACACTCACTGGCCACCTGCCTGGCAGAACAATGAGCTTCACGTGCGGTGAGAGACCCTGCCTCAGAAATAAAGGGTGAGAGCAATCAGAGAAAGACACCAACATTGACCTCTGGCTTACACACGCACATGCACACACACACACGCACAAGGTTAACTAACATGAACAATACCAGCTTAACTCCACTCCCGACAGAGAATCTACATTCTTAATTCATTTTATAGCATTATTTATTATTTGTGTGTGTGCACATTCACATATGTGCATAAATCACTAATTCTTAGAAGGTTTTAAAATTTTTTCCACTACTAATCGAAAGAACGTATACAGCGGATTGATAGGAAGCAAGCCATAGTTAAAACATTTGAAAGAAGAAGCACCCGGCCGGGTTCTTTTAAGCAGAGCCACATTCAATAACAATTGTCATAAAAAAAAGTCTTGAAAATGTTCGCCACAAGCCAGCAACTGTGATCTTGATTTAGTCTCCAGACCAGAAAGCCCAGCACCACCCGGAAGACCGGAAGTGCTGAATACCGGGCCTGACCCAGAACTACAGACACCCAGGTGACTTGATAGCTCCTTAACATGAGCCGCATTCCGCTACAACAGAACCCTCAAAGGCTTGGGAACCAACCAAAGATGTTTTTAAGGGTCTGTGTGATCTAGCCTATGCTGGGAGCTGGGAGAAGCACAATGTGTCAGGAAGGGCAAAACCCAAGGAGATACATGACTGCCAGGGCACAGACAGCCTGAGGCTGTGTGGGGAGATGACAGCTACATAGCTACTCAGGCAGTTGTATCTCAGAAAGATTCGCTCTGAGGAGGAAAAACCCTTTTAAAAAGAAGCCATGCTAGCTGAAGTGTAACGCCATTACAGTAAAGATGCCCAAGTCCCTGGTTCATGATCCAGTGAAAATTATCACAGGATGAACATATCACACAAGCGCTATAAAGAAAATCCAACCTGCAAGTGCCTCTGGGTAAGAGGAAGTTGCTGAGGACGACTGCCTGCAGGTGCGTAAGGACGGGAGCTGTTGAAAGGCCCTCACACGCCCGGGGTGAATGGCCGGGTAGACCAGCATCCATCTCTAGGCTGCATTCTGAGGGATGCAGCTCAAACTGCTAAAACAAACAAACAAACAAAGACCACAAGGATGCTGCCCAGTGGTGTGTGTTTGTTTATCCCATTTGCTGTGCAGAAGTGACTCCAACTGGAGCCCTCCTCCCATCTCCCAGAGACTTTCTTCTCTGTTGTGACTGTTAGTCACGTGTTCTAAAGCACATTGATGCCTGCCATGACCAGCAGGGACAGAACAGCGCCAGACACAAACAGGTGTGTGGGGACTGCTCCCTAAGATGCTGACAAACCCGTCCACGTGTAGTGAGTCTGCCTCCATAGCTTTTCCCATAAAACCGAATCTCTAACGTTGTGACAAGGACAAACAGCATGCCTTGCGCTCTGCCCTACCCTGGTTCCTTTGGGTGTTCTTTAGCAACTTCCAGAAGCCAGGTCAGGCTGCAGGAGGGCTTGGGTAGCAAGTGCATTCTCCGCATCCTTTTCCCTACCTGATGCAGAACCACATTCCCAGAGAGCAAAGCCTTGACTAGTGCATCCTCTGTCCTCCACATCCTCTTCCTCACCTGATGAAGAACCACGCTCCTCCAGGGCAAAGACATCCCTCTGGCAGCGGTGTCCACGGTGCCTGGCTCTGTGTGATGTACACACGGCAGGACGAATGTTTGCCAAATGCCTCCAGAAAGCTTTCAAACACTTTAATCACTGTTCGTGCATTTTAAACACTGTGCCCGATACTCATTATCTCAGCTTCTCCTGGATCCACTCCAGCAACAGGCATTGTGATAGAAGCCCTTTCATGAACCCTAATTAAAGAACCCTTTCTTGCCCTGCTTAAACCTAATTAATTCCATGCTGAAAAATAACACATTCCATGTTCTTTTTCCTCAAAGGGCAAAGACCTGAGTCTTATCACATGATAGGACTCATTTGATAGGTTTTATTTGTACTTCTAGAAACAGCAGTGCAGGGCACACAGTGAGCCTTCACAAAGAGTAGACTGATTTTTTTTTTTTCTAGAACCTTCCTTGGGAGCTGTGGGTGGAGTATTTGTCTAGGTCTACATTCTCATGGAAAAACCCGCATCACTGTCCTGAGCTGGGTATTTGTGTCCCCAAGACTGATATTTGAAGCTGTAACCCTGATGCAATGGTATTTGGGGAGGCTCTTTAGGACGTAACCGGCTTTACAGGGTAGGACCATCCTGGTGAGATTAGTGTAAAGAACACGAATATTATTGTCCTCCCACGAGCTCACACCAGGAGGGACCAAGTCAACCCCAATGAGAAGCAGCTATCTTCAAGCCAGGAAGTGTCCCTTACTAGACAAGGGCTCTACCAGCACCTTAATCTTGAATTTTCCGCCCTAATGAACTGTTAAATGTAGGTGTCTGCTGCTGAGACCACTCCATCATTGGTATTTGTTATGTGCTACCTTGGAATATACTAAGACACTGTTATTTTTAAAATGTGTTGTTTTACAGGAAAGAAGGAAAATGACTCTTCATAGAATCAAAATAAAATTTCAACTTTCTTTTGCCCCAGGAAGAAACTTACATGGTGTTCTTCACAAAGAATAATCCTTACACTCTTCAAAGAGACTCCTTAGTCAAAGCATCCTAATTAGAGTTGACCGTGAGTGTCTATGTGTTTCATAATCACAAGCATGCCAGGTGGTGACAGGGAAACAGAAGTCATCAAATGCTCCTTGGAGTCGTCCGTAGTGAAGCCTGAGTCAGTTAGCATGTGTCTCATTTCCCTGTGGCAAGAATACTTTTCTTTTCTCTTCTGCATGTTTCTGCTTTTGGAAGCTAAAAGCTATTTTGTTTGCAAATTTCAATGGGAAAATAAAAGCTCAAAACTTGTTAATGGTGAGGTTGCTGGTAAGCTGCCTGTACCCCAAGAACTACCACCAACTGTGCATGCGGACCACCTTAACCAAGCTGTGAGACACACTCACACATATACAACACACAGGCACACACACACACAAACCACAACACACATACAACACACACTCCCAAACACACAAACACACATATACAGCACACACAGAACATACACTCACTCTCACACAACTCACTCATACACAGACACTCACTCACACACACACACACAACACACACACGCAAACACACACACAGGCACACACATGCATAGACTCACTCACACCCATGCACACAACTTTTTCTCTCACATACTCACATACACACACTGGCACACACATGTACACACTCTCATACACACACTCACTCACACATACAAATATAACACTTACATACATGGGTATACAAATGCATACACTCACACACACACTCACACAAACATATACACTCACGATACACACACACTCTATCTCATTCACACACCACATGCATAGGCACACACAGGCACATGCACACACACACAACATGAAAGTATGAGGGGAACTCATTGAGATGTGGTGTGAATAAAACAAAAAAGAGTAAAATTCATGATATACACATATAAAATGGTAAAGGGACAAAAAAAATAAAATTGTACAAGCATGAATAAAGTCTGGGACAGTACTCAGGTAGCTGGAGATGGGGGATCATTTGAATCCAGGATTTCTGGGCCAGCCTCAGGAACCCATCTCTAAGCAGGAAAACGACAGCTTGGGATGGTCTCTGCTGGAGTCCACTCAGTCCTTCTCACACTCCAGGCATGGGGCTAGGCTCCAGGGACACAAAGACGGAAGAAGCAAAGCTTCTGCTCTGGTATAGTACAAAACACTCATTGCAGTACCAAACAGAGGCTGTGAGGCAAGGCCTTCTTTAGCTTTACCCTGAGTCCTGGAAGAAGCAGCATGTATCATGGAGGAGATCTCAAGGGAAGAAATGAGATCTGGAAAAAGAAGGCGAAGGTATGTTTCAGAGAACGGACCCAGGAGACCCAAGAAAGCCTTTATCACCTGCCTCCCCACAGTGTAAGATGCTCTAGCCAAGGGCATGAAGGGTGGGCAGGTTAGACCATGATCCTAGGCAGAGTGGAGTCAGTAAAGAGTTCCAATCAGAGAAATAACCGAATGGGGTATGAACGTGGGGCCAGCAGCTGAGATTCTGCTGCTGATTGCGTCAGACAGGAATAAACTGAGGTGAAACATCTTAAGTAGAAGAATCAACATGACTTGGTGGGTGAGTTTCTTGGCTGGGAGAGGCAGTTGGTGGTAACAGCTAATCCAGAGAACAGTCAACCCTCCACATCTGCAGGTTCTGCATCCAAGGAGTCAACAAAGAAAGGTAGAAAATGCTATTTTACAGATTGGGTGCGTACTGAGCCTGCGCAGGCGTTTTCTCGTTATCACCGTCTAAACAACACAACCACTTACAAAGCACCTGCATTGCATTAGGGTTATGAACAGTGTAGGAATGACTTAAAGAATACGGGAGGACGTGAGCAGACTATATGAAACGTGCCATTTTGAACAAGGGACTTGAGCATCCATGGATTTCGGATTCTGTGGACTGTGATGAGTAATCTCGACTGTCAATTTGACTGGATCTAGAATGACCTTAGAGACTTTTCTAGATTAGCTTAACTGAGGTGGGAGCCTCTCTCTAAACAAGTGTCACTATGGCATGGGCATGGGCAGAGGTCCTAGACACATTTTTTAAAGGCTAACTGAGAACCAGTATTCATCTCTCTCAGCTTCCTGACTGGGGATGCAATGAGGCCAGCTACTTCAAGCTCCTGCCGTGACGTCCCCGCTGAGATGGGCTATACCTTCAAACTAGGACTCCAAACCTTCCTCTCTTATTTGTGTCATGTATTTATTTTTTTCACAACAATGAGAAAAGGAACTAAGACAGATCTCAAGTATCAGTGGCTTTTACTATGCACTGTTCAAATGCAGTTGCAAGTGCCCTTGTATCCAAAGCTCATCATGACCCTATTTTATAGATTTTTAAAAGTAGCAACAGCATAGGAGGCAGATTAAACTACCCAAGGCCACTACTAAGGAGTTCTGGAAGATTACTCCTGGGATCTGGCTTATGTGATGGCTGAGCACAGTAGGGCACAGATTCACATGCGCGCGCGCACACACACACACACACACACACACACACACGCACACACACCTTTCTGGCAACCCCTGTCTCCTTTGTCATGCTCACCAGCACTGTGTAACTCAGCTGCCCTCACTCCCAGTGGCTCTCTCTTTCGTGTCTGTTTTATGCTGTTGTTGCTCTCAGAATGTCTTCTTTCTCCCCATCAATTTCTAACTATTGTGTCCTCCTCTTCTGGGGAACCGTTGTTGGCCCCTCTCTCACCTCTCCCATTCATACCCACTATAGTTCTTCCTTTATGAATCTGTGTGCTCTGGTTGACCTTGCCTAGTGGGAGAGAAACAGTTTTGTCTCTGTTATCCTGGGAGCCCTGGATTCAAGCTAGGGCCTGACACATGGCTTGAACTCAGTAGTTGGAGATAATCCAAGAAGACAGGTATTTTGCGCTGTGGACACACTGAGCAGACAATGGTAAGGGACATTCACATAGAAAAGACTAGCAGACAGCTGGTAGGCAAGCACGGCTCTTGCATTAAAAATGTCTGACTTGATTTCTATGTGGAGACGTGAATAAAAATGAAGTCAAGAAGGGGAAATCACATCCTGGGCTCCTTCTTCAGGGCTCTTTTGATTTCCATCTTGCCCTGTTAGCCTTCCCTCCCACCACACTCCAATCAGAAGTGCTGGCCTGGATATCCATTGTCTTCTAGCCCTGGCTCAAGCCATCCTGGCAACTAGCATTGCCCATTCTCCTACAAATGCATAAATGTATTCGTTCCTTTTTCTTCCTCTTCCTGCTACACACCTCCAGGCTCTAGAGCCAAACTCCCTATATTAACATTTAGGCTCCCCCTCATCATCTCAGGCTAAGGGAGTTCCTCAATCTATCTGTGGCACAATTTCTTCAAATGAATGAGGAGTTGACATTGTTCTAGTTTCTTAAAAGGTCTTTTGTGATGATTTGTGGAGAGAATTCATATAAACTACTATTATAAATCTTTTTATGATTCACTTATTTTTATTTCATGTGTGTTGGTGTTTTGCCTGCATGTATGTCTCTGTGAGGGTGTCAGATCTTGGAGTTACAGACAGTTGTGAACTGCCGAGTGGGTGCTGGGAATTGAACCCCGGTCCTCTGGAAGATCAGTAAGTGCTCTTAAGGGCTGAGCCCCTATCAAAAATCTTTACATCCAGGCACATCCCACATTCTACTTAAAGTCAGAAGACACCGTTGCCCTCATTAGGCCTCTTGGTAAGACACAGAGTCTGCACACAGTCATTGTCCGGCACTTGGGAAGAGTGTAGCCAAGACCGCCCACATGATTGAGAGTGAGGTATAAAAGGCCAAGGGCAGAACCCAGGTGAGCCTTGACTTATGCAGACGAGTCAGAAAACAAGGGAGGCGAGGCGGGCATTGTCACAACAGTACCAGCTCGGGCTGCATTGTCTTTCTGTCTTCTGCTTGCTCTCTTTGCTCCAGCCACATTGTCCTCCTAACTGCCGTGAATATGAGCAGTTCATCCCTGCCACAGGTCCTCTTTACACATCTGCTCATTTTACCAATCATCTTCTCCACAGAGTGAGGCACCTTGCTCTTTCTCTTCTATTAACTACCCAGGTCACTGTTCAAACATTTCCTCAGAGAGGCTTCCCTGTGTGGAACAGCCGCTATGCTCTCTTATCAAACATACTGAGATCCCACCTTGCCACTCAAGACCAGTCCTGCATGTCCAAAGATGAGGCAATTCCTGGATTCGACAGGGATATGGTCCTGAGTTCTCTATTGCATAGCCAGTCATTTCTCTTCAAAACAGACTTGTCACCCATTTTAAGCCTTTTACATATAGTTATATAATGAGTTAAAAGTGCTTAAGAGCCTAAACTATTTAAAGGACTAGGAAAGAAATGTCAATGGTGAGTATAAAGGGTTGAGGCTTTAAAAATCAAGAGTTGTACAAGCCATGAAATGGATGCTTATCAAAGGGCATGGTACAATCATGAATCACCTCTCTCATCTCACATTACTAGAAATCTTGAGTTTAGGCAATGGCCTAAAAGAAAAACTCATTTTAAAATATAGAAAGAGAAGTTCTCATACTGTATGGAAAATGCACATTCAAGGGGAGTTAAGGATGTTTCCTGGAGTCTGCTGTTGTTGAAATGCACGCATAAGCTAGATTTCTCTGAGATCTACGGTGTAACTGCTCATTCTCTCAGCAACCCCACTGCTAAAGATAGGATTAAAGCAGTTATTAGATCAGCCAAATGAATATGAAAATTGGATCCTCTAAAGTCTAGGCAAAAATAATTGCTTCAGGCTCTCCTCCATCATGCTACCTAACCCCATATCCAGTTAGAATTGAAATGGAGCATTTTAAAAAGCAGCTCAGTTGTCTGGAGAACGATGTGTGTAGAAGGTTTCCAAGCCCCACCAAGCACATCAGATAGTTTTCTTCATACTGAACATGCTCCCACATGTTTGTCTTTAACTGGCTCAGTAAAGCTGGAAACACTGATGGGCCTTCAGTGTGGACCTGAGAACGTGGACTTGGTAACTACATTCATATATTAGAAATAGAGGAAGAAGGAAAATATTTTAAATAGCACAAATCCTAACTGATAACTATATTTAAATAGGTTTCACCTCCTTTTAAGTGTCTAAAGAATAATCTGGGTATTCTTTCATATCCCCCAAATTAATCCGCCACCATTTTCTTTGATTACTGAATATATTTACTTTTCATGCTTATTATGACTTTATTTTTTTTCCCACCTAGGTGCCCAGTGAATCTCTAGAGTTTCTAGAAATTTATAAAACCAGTTATTACGTAAACCTATTACTGACAGTATCCTGAGGACAGCATCTACAATGATGTGGGGGGAAAAATCAGAAGTTAGATCCTTTGATGGGAAAAGTGTAAATTTAATGGGGTTTTGGCAATTGAGTATGCCTAAAACACCATCGAATATTGAATTATCCTTCACGTGGGAACTCAGGAAAGAGGAAATTGTTTGTCAAATGTGTGAGAATATGAACAATCACATCCCAGAAAACAGAAAAATGATGTAAACGGAAAAGAAAAGCCAAGCACTGGCCGCTCTGTGCCTCCTTTATTATCTACTCAGAGTGTTAGCGGTTCCCAAGAATTGCAAACGCCGTGAGATTCCCACCCAAATCATCAGAAAGAGACCTCACCCCTTTAACCTTGGGGAACCGATCAGGGGACATCTCCGGCCTGGTGACCCAAACCTGAGCACCCAGGAGCACCCACTGCCCTCCAGGCAACCCCAGACTTCCAGATGGCCCTGCAGAACACTCACAAGATCTCTCCCAATCTTCCCCTTGAAACTAACAATCTGGATGTTATCACAGCTGACTGCAAGCAGGGGAAGGGCGGACAGACCGCTTGCTTCCTATAACCATGCTCAGCAGCCTTTCTGATAAAAGACTGGAGAGCTTTTTCCCCACACACACAAGCAGGAATGTGGATAAGAAGCTGCCCTGCCGGGATTGCTTGCTGAATCTCAAACCTTCACTGCGACTGCCTTCAGAACCGTGTCTACAGGCTTCCAAGTGCTCAGACACATATTCTTTAACGGAGAAACCGGGCGAGGGAATCACGCCTTCCGTTGCCTCAGAACTTTTACTGCCAATCTGATTTCCCCTTTGCATTAAAAGAGAAAATACTCGGTGCACATTATTTTAACTCCACAGCATCTGTCAGGGATGTTCTCGCCTCACTTTTACAGATGGAGACACGCTGGGGCAGAAAAGTTGAAATAACTTGCCAAGGTCAGACAGGGACAATACAGCGAACGCTTGCCCCCCAAGTCCAAGGTTCAAACCTTAACCGGGACCTAACACCCCGCGTCCCTTGTGAGAACTTCAGAGCGTGTGAAATTTTTCTGGAGTCCCGAATCTCCCCAGCGTGAGCTTTTTGAGGTGCCCCCCCCCGGACTCTACTGGCAAGTACCCCCCCCCCCCGCCTCCAGCTCCCAAGCATCTTCCCCGTGCGGGGGATGTGGGTGCCTCAGCCCCAGGGTTCGACTCCCTCTCTGGCAGCCCCGCAGACATAGCCGAACCCCAAAGTTTCCCGGGGTGCCGGCTCTGCTTCCACGCGCCCTGCCCGCCCGCCAGCCGTACCGTAGGCGGTGAGGGACGCCATCCTGGCTCGGGTCCGGCGCAGGCTGGCCAGCGCATCGGCGAGGGCGGCCGCCTGGGCGCCGCGCCCCTGGACGGCGAACCCCCGGCCCGGCGAGTGCATTCGCTCGGTTCCCACGGCGCGGGGCCGGGCTCCCGAGCATGCCCAGTCAGCCCGCCGCGCTCCTGGGAGGTGCTGCGTGCGGGAGCCTCGGCTTGGGGGTTCGGCGGCGAAAGCGAGGGCGTGGGCAGCGGGCAAGCTCCGGGGGGCCCCTCGGGGACGCAACTGTGGCGAAGCGAGAGGAAGGAGGGTCGGGTGGGACCCGGCTGGGTGCGCGCCAAACGCTGCTGCCCTGTGCTGACCCCGGCGGGTGGGGATGGTCCAGGTGATGAGGGGCGAGCCTGGGAGTCCCCGGAAGATGCACGACCTGCCAGACTAAGCCTCCCGCTCTTCCTTGGCGAGTTCCACTGGAGAGCGCGCTCCGGAAGGCGCAGGGGGTGGGTCCGACGGTCTGTGACTCTCGGGCACCGTGCCCAGCCCAGGGGACGGGCTTGGAAAAGGGTTGGCCTGGCCTCCGAGGCCAACGCCCAGGGGAGAGTGGCAACCTTGACTGGAGGACTTTTAGTGTAGCCTTTGGCCACCAACTCCCTTATTCTGACCACCTTGGTTCAGACCCATTCCAACACATTATCCTATTACCTTTAGTGGGACTTTGGAAACTGTGGGAGCTTTCTGTCCCGCGCTTTACTGCTCTGCCCCTGCCTCCTGGTGGGGCTGGAACAGAGTTTGCTGAATGACTGAGTGGACCCGTCTTTGCAAACCCACCCATCCTTCTTTGAGAACACTGGGTTTGGAAAACACCTGGCTGGGAAGTGGAGAGTGGATGCCGCTGAGAAGCCAGCGGCAGCCATGGGCTGTGGATCACGAGAAAAGGAAAGATGACACGATGGCCCTGGGGTAGGGTGCACGGGAGACTTTGTAATTCCCAAAGGGACGGTCTTGCGGACATGATCACATTCTTGACATTGTGGCTCCAGGTTGACGGTGATGGTGGTGATCTCAGCGTTGAAAGAACCCAGCACCTAGCGAATTGGCTAGAAGAGGTGCCATCAAGGCTAGTCTTCAGGGCTTGGGGTTGTGCCACCTCGCGTGGCAACACACGAGGACGAGGAATTTGGCAGGGCGAGACCTGGAGGCTTTTTCGAGGTGCTTGGCAGCACGCAACGTCAGCCTACTGCCTAACCCAGCCTTCGGAATTCCACCTTTAGCCCAAAGCAGCGAGGCGAGTAACCTCTGGGCCAAGGTCTAGGAAACATCATAACTCTCACTTCCTTTTGAGAGGAAGGAGGCCAGGACCAGAGGAGGGCCAGTCCAGTCCCAGACGAGGCTTTCTTCAGCATCAGTGAGCTCCCTACCTGCTGAGTGATGCTTCTCCAAACACCCTCTCAGAGCTCCATTTCACTATCTGCAAAGTTATCGCACAGGACTGTCGTGGGGCTGAGATGGCTTTGAACAGTGTCATTGGCGGGCTGCCGCTCCATCCGGGTCTCTTCACCTTCACTTTGCGCAGCTCTATTTAAGGCTGGATTTGAGCCCATGGGTTTTGTGGAGCTCCCGACTGGTAGTGCCTTCCAGGCCTCCGCTTTGGCCTCACTGTCCCTGTCCCCACCCAGCACTCCTCAGCATCCCTTAGTCTGCCTGCCCTCCGTGCTCCCAAGGTCCTGTGGTGTTGGCTGTGACCTCTACTGTCCAGCTCAGGTACAATCAGGAGGAAAGTTAATCATGATGAGTTACAAATTGCACTTTAATTCTTCTTGACAGCTCTCTCTAATTAGCAAGAACTAAAAGGAAGTGTCTGGTTAATTAATACCCCTCTTAAGGCTGCGTGAACTCGCGTCCAGGCAGAGCAAGACCTTCAAATATACAGACCCTTTGGCAGAATCACGGTTATGAACACTATGCCTCTCTTTGAGGAACTGGTGGCAAAACATACCGCGTTCTTTGTCAGGCTGCTGATGAGTTTACCAGTTGTGCTCAGGTCCTGTGCTGTGATGGCAACCTGGGAGCCTGTGTGCAGCAGGAAGAGGGCTATGCAGCCGCCTCCCATCCTGGAGGAACAAGGGAAATGAAGGGTTGTGCTGGCTCCATGCAGCAGTCACAGAAGGCCCCTAGGGAAGCAAGTGGCTCTCTCTGCAGGAATCACTTAGGACTTCACTGAGGTGGTGACATTTCAAAGACGAGTCTAAGATCTGTAAGCTGCCAATAAATCTGTCCTAAAGATAAGCCTGTCCATCAAACTCTGTTTTGTTCATTTACCTGGTTTTCAGGGATGAAATATAAACTACTGTAACCTTAACGAAAGCTGTGTTCTAAATCTTCCCAGGAAAATGGTTGGTTGGTTTGTCCCCATGATGGATTGAAGAAAACCTGTCCTCTTTATTAGATCTTCTAAGTGACATATGTGTTTCTTTCTGAGGACAGACACTTGTCTCTGGTCAGATTCTGGGTGTTGCTATAGTTGTAAGTTAACATTTTTTTATTCAGAATAATCTAGATGGAGTTCAAGTCCATCTCTTTATTTTATGTTCATGTTTATGAACAACATCATCATATATATCTGCCCCTTAAAAAAAAAAAAAAAACTCTGCCTTAAAAAGCCATTTTCCAGCCAGGCACGATGGTACACACCTGTAATCCCAACACTCAGGGAGGCAGAGGCAGGCAGATCCCTGTGAGTTCGAGGCCAGCCTGGTTTACAAAGTGAGTCCAGGAAAGCCAAGGCTACACAGAGAAACCTTGTCTGGAAAAACATTTTTTTTTCCATGCCCTAGAAAGAAGCTGGAGATATATATATATATATATATATATATATATATATATATCTCCTTCTAATCTATAGTTAGCATTGTGAAATTAAGAGTCTTATGCAGAAAATATTTTCTCTGAAGTTTGTCCAGTAAATGGCCTCCTGAAACGGGACGCGGCATGTAGTGTGTTTTTCAGAACGGGTTAGGAGGACACAAAGGAAGCTTGACAGAATTCTCTAAGCAGCGAACTATATGCCAACAGGATTGGGGTCTTATTTCTCTTCATTTCACCAACAGTGCTTTGCACAGAACTTTGGGCACCACTATAATGCAACAAGCGTTAATCCCTGACTCCCAGAGGGCAGAGCCTCGGCAGATTTAGAAGTGACCACAGCGTCTGGGTCGCCCCACGTGCATAATGTAAGCGAGCCACTTATTAGTTATCATGGCTGGAAACTCAACCCTGCTCCCGTTTTTCTGTAAAATGGAGCTGATGGTAACCACTTCAGGACAGACGAATGGTGAATACTTGTAACCCCAGTGTCTCAAAGGCTGATGTGGCCAAACTGGGGTATTTAGGGAGACACTCTCCAAAAGTACCTCTAACCAAAAAGAAGCCCTCAATACCTGTTAATGCCATTCCTGTTACCAGGGCTTCCCTGGCAGACCCCAGAGACTGTCAACCAATTATTCCTCCCTGTCTGCTCCTGCCGCTATGGAATGATACTCAGAGTATGCAACAGCGAACACTGTACCAGGCACCACAAAGCAAACACACTGTTGATATGTCAGGATTAACCCTTTAGCTGCTAGGTGGTGGGGCAGTTCAGGAGACCCAAGATGCCAGGCAGTATTTGTAAGCAGATCTAAAAGCTATGCTAGAAATATGAAAAAAAAAAAATGTACTGACAAAAAATATAAAACCAGAGGTTTTAACTGAATATTTGCACTTCCTTTACACAACAGTTGTGCTACCGTATCATTAGAACAACTGTTCTCTGCGGTGATGTCTGCACTCTGAATAGCAGCACTTAACTCAGGTGGGTCTTACATAATGAGGTACAAGCTCTACTCACGGTGTGTTAGATGACAAATGGCCTGTGGCTCCCTCTATCAGTTCTCACTGTCTGCTGCTCTCCCTGGAGACATTTCTACTGTCAAAGTGGTGTGAGGTGACCTTTCTCACCAAGTGTCAGTGGAAATTGAAACAGTATTATATGTGCCTCAAGATTCAGATCACATGTCGTCACTGTATGTTTATGTACAAATCTACTGTAGATGCTGGACTGAGTGGTTATTAGAACTCAATAAATGCATTATAAATGTCACAGGTAATTTGAATTTTTTTTACCTTTTCTTTAGTATTTAAATTTTCCAGAAAAAAAAAACATAGTCTGAAAATATCATGAACCTTTTTGCCCTTTATGCTATCTTTTACTCTATTTATATGTGTGTATACATAAATATAATAGTGACAAAGAAAAAGAGGACATGAACTTGTGATGGAACAAATCAGGTCTGGGAAATGTTAGAGGAAAGAAAGAGAAGGAGGAAAGGATGAAATTATATTTTAATTTCAGAAATGTAATTTTAATTATATTTTAATTATATTAAAATATAATTTTAAATTATATTTAATCTTTAAAAAGGATATTCTGGGAGCTAACAATTTTAAAATATCAAAGTAAACATACTGACAGAGGTGAGAATTATGTAAGTAATGCAAAAAATATACTACTTGTCAAACTTTACTCTTGATGAGTACATAATCAATTTTAGGTAGCGCCTGAGATATAAATGAGGTGCAAACTACATATTTCAATTGTGATCAGACAAAGGCTACAAGGTGTCATACATTTGACAAAAAGCTCTGAGAGATACTTGCTCAACTTCCACAGTTTTACCTAAACTCTGAAGATGGATAATTTTTGCAGAATCAGGGTCCAAAAGTTCACATTGCAGGCATCTTCCAAAGAAGCTCCTGAGGCATGGCCTATTTTATATTGCACACCTCAGGACTACAGGATCTATTTATATTCTGCTTAAGCTCCTGGTGTAGTTTGAGTATTAAAAAAAAATACTTTGTGAATTTAGAGACAACAAGTTTCAGTAAATTTCAACTGCCCCTCAAACATTTTCCAGTACTTTCTCCTAAATATGATTCATTACTTCAGAGAAATGAGGCAAATTCATAAGAATCTGTTGCATTCTGTAATTACAGTTAAATCACACTGCTATGATATTGTTACACACACACACACACACACACACACACGCACACAGATCTTCATTACTAAAATAAGATGTCTAAATTTTAACGCAGAAACTACTGTGGATGTTTAAATAGACAGAGCACCATGAACAGCCATTGAGACTTGCAGGGATCTAGTTAGTCTCTAGTATAGTTACCTAACACCCGTAACACCCATTACTTCTTTCTGTGATGGAAAAGAAAATGGACCCAAGACACAAATACCAGTTACACCCCTAGGTTTTCCTCCTACAGGATAGGAATAATCGCCTTCACAATATACTTTCTTTACTATTGCGGTGCTGGAAACCTGGTCAGCATACAGAGGTCCTCAAGTGAAATCCTTAATTTCCCAGCTTCCACTGCAGCTCCATAGAGATGAGCTGGCATTGTCAAGCAATTTAAATGAGGAGTTTGCTTACAATGATGGCTACCTACTTTTTCTCTACTTAATGCCAACTTAGGAATGACAATTAGAAACTTTACAGTCACTTGGGACCAGTAGAAGAAAGACCCAAAGAACCTCAGAAATATAAATGTGGGTATCATCAAGCTTATAAACCAAGAATAGCAAATGTCTGCTTCCTGGTTTTTCTCATCTTAGATGAGGAAAACAGTTTCTATAAGCCATTGGAGTTATGTATTTTGTTACCTTCGATGAACAGCTGCCCTAATGTTACCCAGCCTCATGTAGTCAGGCAGAGAGGAAAACCTTTCTCTGATCCCTAATGGAAATCAAGAACTAGAATCCTAACAACACATTAATTAGAGCAGCTGTGCCTGCACCTGTCTGCAAATGAGCTGCCCAGAAAGAATTTTCACCGCCAACTGTAAAATCAGCACTTCAATAAATAATTATTTATATTCTTCTGAGGCGGTCTGGTCCCCAGAATTCAAGTGCCCAAACATGCCCGAAATGATAGTCTTTTTGAGATGAGTTCTGTGGGTGATAGATTTTTCATGTTGCTGCCATAACACTAGCCTGAGCATTAAGAACAAATCGGCTGTGAAGGGATATTACACATGGATAAAAATGCTTTGGGACAGATTATTCCAGATGATTAAGTGAAAGCACAGTTGGTTGTGAAGGTCTAAGCTCAAAAGAGTGTGGCCCTATATTGAGCACAAGGTGCAATTTCTTCAGAAGGATGAGCTATATAATTTAAGAGTAATGCTGTCTCCCTTTCTGGTAAAGACGAAGTCAGGGATTATGAAATATACTATAAATCTTTGTTTTAGACATGAAAATTAATACACAAGTTGAAACTAAAGCCAGGTGCAGTGGTGTAATCTCAGCACTTAGGTAGCTGAGAGAGGAAGATCGCAATGTTCAAGGAACAGCCAGGGCTAATGAGATCCTGATAGAAAAGGAAGACAAGGAATGGAACAAAGGGTGCCAACAATGCCGATGGACTTTCACTGTGTTCCTTCTCTGAGCTAGCAAAAGTATTTCACGTTCATCTGTCTCACTTCACTTCTACAGCAGTTATCATCAGCAACTCCAGCTTCTGGCTGCAGAAACAGAGACCAGGAAGGACGACACAACCTGCCTGCATTTACTCAGCAAGAAGCAGAGAGAGTGAAGCCTGCCTGAGGCCAGAGGGTCTGTGATCTCTGTAGTCACATCTACCTCGCCCACTGGCTCCCAATATTTTCAAGCATGGTGCTCTCTCCAGCAATCGTCCTTTTAAAATCCATTGGTTAAAAACATACTGATAAAACCTATTGTGTGTTCACCCATGCTCTCAAATGATCCTGCACGTGAATCAAATGATTCTCTGTTTCCATTTGGAAAGTTGTAGACCGTGTATGGTGAGATCCAGGATCTAAAGACATTACTTCCTGGACAGCGACACCCTTTGGAACATTTTCTTACTCTCACTCTGATGGAAGCTGTATGGAGTCTGGTCCCCTAAGTAGCAGATGCCAAAATGGGATTCGTTATGCAGATTAACTGGGGGAAATTTCTGTAAAGGAGGAATGAGATAGGGATCAAATGAGCTTGAGAAGACTTCAGGCCATCATCATATTGATTCAAACCCTGGAGGAAGGGCAAAGAGGACCGGGTAGAAAGAATCTTAGATGGACAGCTGATGATGGGTTCCCATTGAACCACCTGGTGACCAGGTCAAGCTCAGGCAGTCATTGGCCATGAGTGGTCAAGCAGCTATCTGTTTGTACAGCAGATGATGTTTTGAAGGAGATAGAGTGGCACATCTCTAAGACAGTCCCAAATTAGGAATCCTGAATGTGACCCAATAGCTTCATTTCCAGACAAGGAAACTATTAAGTTCCCGTAATTAAGATACAAGGGCTCAAACATTTGACTAAGTTAAATTCACCTTTAACCTGAGGCACGTTGGATACACCTTATTTTATCTCCCTTAGACTTTCCCTTCTCCTGCAGTTGGGATGATGTTTACATCTCTCACATAAGACTTCTGTGAGCTTCTAAAGAGAAAACATGTAAAAATGCCCAACCCAGTACCTGGAATATGCTAATCACTCAAAAGTGGTGGAGAATACTAATTATAATCTAACATTTTTCTTTAATAACAGATCAACTAAAAGTCACTTTCTACTCAAGTTAACCCTATACTCATTCCAAAGTTATCCAGCCCCCACGGAACTATTCCCAAATGACACCCAGATGCTTGAAAAACTTCTCTACTGGTTAGTACGATTGTCACTCTTACAAATATTCCAGGTCAGATGGCCTCAGTGCTTGGAAGAGACCAGTGCGTCTTAAGAAACAATTGAAAGACTTATAGAAAGATTTGTTCAACAAACATGTAGAAACAAATCATTTAGTGCTCCAGTATTAATTCAGTTAAGTTTTATGCCTGATAAAAATAAGACTCTGATATTTAAAAATCCAATTTAGAGTCTTAAAATATTTACTAAAGTGGAAAGGAACAAATCAATGTTGCACCACCAAGGTCAGGAGGGAAACTGAACGTTCTTGAAGAGTCTCCAAGGCTCCACGAGTTCGTCTTTGGCCTCCCAGAGAGCATCCCTGAAAGGCAAAAGGAAGAGAGTGTGGTGGAAGCTAAAGCCGGGAAGGTTCTGGAATGCTGGGTCATGGTGAGAAATGGGACTTTTATCAAGCCCATGAGCTTGTGTGTTTTGGTTTTTTCTTGTTTGTGTTTTTGTTTTTTCTTCCTTGGCTTAAAGATGTCTCTCTTGTCTACCTTTTAAAAGCATGAAAACAGCTGGATGTGAGAGGTCACACCTGGAACCCCAGCCAACTCCTCAGCAGGGACGGTGGGTGGGGGTGGGTCTGAGACAAGAGGATGAGATGTGAGGTTGAAGCTCTGCCTGGAATGCACAGTGGCTTCCAGCCCAGTCTGGGCTACATACTGAGACACTATCTTAAAAGAAAAGAGTAAAAAGCATAAAGAACATTCCAGCATGACAGTGTGAATGTGTTGACGCTACACTTAAAAAATTTTTAAGATGAGAGAAAAGGACAAAAACCAATGATTGCACAGAAGGGGCTTGAAGGGGTAAATGAGGGAACTCCAGATTCTCTGCTCAGTTTTTCTATAAACTGCTGTAAAAAAGTAAAATCTGCTAATTAAAATATTAAAAATTAGTGATAAAAGCCAGACACAAAAGACCACAGGCAAGAGTCTGTGTAGTAATGTATGAATGTCCCTAAAGACAAATATAAAAAGACAGAAAGTACACAGTGGTTGGCAGGGCCTGTAGGAAGAAGAGTGCAAGGAATGACTACTGACAGTGAAGGGTGTCTTTGGAGATGATGAAAATGCTTCTGTGATGCTTACACAACATCTGACTAACATAAGAACCAATGAAACGCACTTTTTTTATTTTGTGTTTTATAAACTACATCTCAAACAAAACCAAACCCAATAATTAGAAACAAGAATAGTGCACTCAGTATGATAAAAGTCACATCTTTTTAGATTTAGCTGAAACCCTAGAATGCAGGATAGTGGTGTACAGGAGGAAGAAGGAAAGCTCTCCTGCCTGTAAACCTGTCTGCCCCCACTAATGATTCCAGCTGCTCACACAGATCTTAACCCTTCCATCCTGCTGACAGAAATCTGTCTGTGGTCCTCTGATCCACTTGCATCTCTTCTTGCTCTGGATGTCTGTGCAACAATATTTATCTATGATCTCCTGGTTCCTCTTCACTGTCCTTCATGACCACACTCTCCCCACTATACCACAGTCATTGCTTCTTCTCTATCTGGATAGATAGATAGATAGATAGATAGATAGATAGATAGATAGATAGTCCTTCATCCATTTATTCATTATCATAGGACTCTACCACTTTGGAAGTAAAGAGCTTATCTCATAGAAATTCCACCAAAATTCAAAACAAAAACAGTCCCCAGGCTTCCCCTCGGTGGGGAGACCCCACCATTAGCTCCTACCTTTTAAGATTGGGAAGAAATGAGTGTCTTCATTTTGTTTCTGGTTTCTACTTCATAAAGGAGAGTGATGTGACTGTCCATCAGAGCCATGCATGATGACCCACAGATATACTGTCTTCATGCTCTAATACGTGTGGAACATGGCTGTTTCACTGCCTAGGCAGTGATGCGTTGGAGACAAATGGATCAAATATCTTTTTTTTAAAGATTTATTTATTTATTATGTATACAATGTTCTGTCTGCATGTAAACCTACATGCCAAAAATGGACACCAGCTCTCATAGATAGTTGTGAGCCAATATGTAGTTTCTGGGAATTGAACTCAGGACCTCTGGATGAACAGCCAGTGCTCTTAACCTCTGAACCATGAACTTCACCTTATTTATATTTATTGACAAATATTTACACACATTCAAAAAAATCAGAAATTTTCTAAACCAAAATACTTTCCCTATAATTTTACCACGTGGAGGAAAGGAAATAGGTTATTTGATAAGTAAATTATTATTTTTAGGTAGCAATAATCACTGTAAGTACATATACATTAATGACTTAAATGTAGCATCAATTAATTTAGTAATATCTGTTCTTGGAAGTCTGGAGCTTTGTCCTCTGTGGAAGGACAGAGCTCGTCCTCTGGGGTCTATGAGAAAATGCCCCACTTGTGACTTCAACTCTGCTCTATCTCTTTACCGACTAGCCCTTCTCCCAATCACTCATTCAAGTGCTACCTTGTCTGAGAAAAATGTTCCTTTGTGTTCTACTCTGATGGTTTTAACCCTATCTCAAACAAACAAACAAAAAGACATAATTATTTGCTGCCTAGGTGCCACGGACCAGCCCAGTCGGGCTCCCGTCGTCCGCGGGAGAACAAGGCTTTAGACAGGAAGACACGGTTTCGGCGAAGAATTGACAGACAGAGACACCTTGATGGTTTTGACTCTGCTGCAACTTTACTGAAATCAAGCTAGTATTTTTATAATGATTTTACAAGGAAGCACCTTAAAATTGGCATGCTTTCCAGAACATTTAGACTTTTACCAAGGATACAAAGTTTATGTTTTAACAAAGGGCAGTGCCCACAAGAAATCTTTGCCTAGAAACTTTCTGATCAACGCAAACTAAAAACAAAAACCTCAAACTATGGTTCCATTATCACTGACTAGTGAAGAGGAAAGTCAGGAGCTGTAATAGCCCTCCGAGCCAAGTCGAATACCTGCCAAAGTCTAAACACACCTTTGTCAAGCATCCTCCCTTATGTCCAGCCCAAGATTTATGATCTTCTCTAGGAACAAGGTACACTAAAGGGAGGGGGAAACTCCTGCCAGCTGCATCTCTCATGTTATTATTTCTTAAAAAGGAGCCTACTATTTTTTCACTATTTTTAATGCCTATTAATACTAAATCTAATTTATTACCTTTCTTAAACTTATTATTTTTATTAAAGCCTTTAACAATCTACTAATAATAAATTTCTTTATAAAGTTAGTTGTGCTGTTTTAGGTGTCACAGAGAAAGATCAAAGAATTCATTATTCCAGCCCCAGAGCCACAACTGAAGAAGCGTAGAAATCTCAGAACACGTCTCTTTTCCAAGTGGGATGAGTTTGCTAGGGACCTTCCAGGGGGCATTATTTCCGGGGAAATCATATCCCCCGCCCTGTAGCTTATGCTACTATGGCGACACTGGCGTGGGTGTGGCACCTAGGTAAGCCTTACTTGTAATATAAATATACATATAGATTAAATGTTTAATTGGAATTGGAAATGATAACAGGAAACATTAGATGTATGCTACATATACATATATATAATATAAAGAAAGTTGGCATAGATCCATGAATATCTATCAAAGTAGACTACAGGCCAGGTAACAGAACCAGAGATGAGAAAAGTGTTAAGAAGTTACTGCATCAAGAAAACATAATAATTCTCGGTATGCATACACTCAAAACATATCTTCAAAATATTTGAAGCAAAAAGAGGATAGGCTAAAATTACAAAAT
The DNA here is from genome assembly GCF_030254825.1 of Meriones unguiculatus. Lineage (NCBI taxonomy): Eukaryota > Metazoa > Chordata > Mammalia > Rodentia > Muridae > Meriones > Meriones unguiculatus. Next base: position 97,333,522 of record NC_083350.1, read on the forward strand.
TCCTAAAAAATACGTAGTGACAGCAAAGATTTATTAAATATAATAGAATAAACCTGAATTATTAAAAAGAAGCAGAAAAGGAAAAACCATGCTTTGTTAAAGTGAAAACCACCTTGGAAAGTTAACCAAATAAAAAAATCCCACATAAAAGAGGAGAAAATATCCACAATCTATGTGTGTAATAAAGTTCTTGGATCAGGAATGAATATAAAGAATTCTCCCAATAAAACAACCCAGTTTTTAAATGAAGACAAATATGAACAGGCGTTTTTACAAAAGGACTCACATAGTGACCAAACGGCACTTGGGACGTGGTCAAAATGCGTTAGCAGTCACAGAAATGCAAACTAAGAAACCACCAGAATACTTGGCATTGAAGGCTGACATCAAGTGTCAGGGAAGGTGCAGAGCTGTGGTTTGGATGTGACATGATTCCCACAAGCTCATATTATAGAATACTTGTTCCCCAGCGATGGCACTATCCTGGAGAGCTCTGAAAATTTTAGGAAGTAAAGCCTGTCTGGAGAGAGTAGTTCTCAGGGCCCGTCCTTAAGGGCTATGACTTGTACAGGCTCTGTCCTCTCTGCTTCCTGTCCATCTCCAAGTGAAGAGGCTGCTCTACCACACTCTTCACCACCATGACGACCTGTTCAAGTACCCACAGCCAAGCAACCCAGAACCAAACCCTTTGAAACTATGCCCCAAGGTAAACTGCCTTGTGTTGTTCACGGCCGGCACTTGGGCACAGTGGTGAGAAGGGCTAGCTAACGCCCTGAGCACCCATTCTGTCGTTATTCGCACCCAAATGTTTATCGCAACTTTATTCTCAACAGACCCAAACTGTGAACAAGTCCAGTGTCAGACAGTGAGGGGGCACATTAAAAGCAGCCATCAAGTGAACGCTGGTGGCACGGGCCAATCACAAGCCATGACGTGGAGCGAAGAAGACCCACACAGTGAATCCGAGCATGATTCCAGTTACTGAACCGAGAAGGGAAATTTGAACTCCTCTGTGGTGACCGATCGCAGATCAGCGGTTGCCTGACCCCTGGGATGGGCTGAGGCACAAAGGGGAATTTGGGAGATTACAGAAACATCCTGCACTTCGGTAATGATGGCAGAATGGGTGCAGACAGTTGCTAAAACCTTTCAAATGCATGCATTTTACTGTCCACAAATTCTATCTTTATCGAGTTGATTTAGGAATATACAGTCTCCTGCCTCACTCCTCCTCTTCTATGGTCTGTTTTCTCTCTTACCCACTCTGCTGTAACCCTGAGGTCGAGCAGACCGCATCATCCGTGATTGGTACTCACCATGTGTGCTTTAACTGGGGGACGTCCTGCAGGTATGGGTAAGAAGCTGGTTTGCATCCTCCACATGCCTCCAGAGCCACCACCCCCTCCATTCCCGACCCAGGACACACTTTTAGTGTGACTCCTCAGGCAGTTCCTAACGTGGTGGGGCCAGCTGCTTCCTACCGTCTTCCTGCGCAGGAGTGGATCTTGGTTAACAGGTGCAGCACTCTCTCTCCTTACATCTTCCAAAACAGCAGGTCTCAACAGGTGGGTCGTGACCTCCTTGTAGGGGCTCTTTCACAGGGGTCACCTAAGACCATCAGAAAACACAGATATTTGTGTTACAGTTCATAACAGTAGCAAAATTACAGCTATGACGTTGCAACGAAATAATTTTGTGGTCGGGGTTCACCACAGCATGAGAAACTGTTTCAGAGGACCACAGCCTGAAGAAGGCTGGCCTAGAAGGTGGTTTTCAGGGTTACAGAAAAGCTGGTGAGCTTGTTTGTGTCCTCTGAGTTTTTCTCCGGTGGTTCCTGTGGACAACTTCAACGGTGGATGAGCTGCTCTCCTCTTTCTCACTTGTGATCATGCTGACAGAGTGACGGCTGCACTCCTAGCAGAGGAGTTTAAGTCCATCAGAGAACAGTGATCTTTATTTTCTCAAAACTCAGGCTCTGGGTCAGCCATGCTTGGGATTAAGAGCTCTGTGTTTGCTGAACAATAATTCTAATAATTCAACACCTCCGGCCCTCGCATTTAGGGGTTCTATCTGCTCAGTGGGAGGCTCTCAGTGGGGAATCTTTTGGAGTTGTGACAGTTGGGGAGAGCTCAAGTTACTTTCTGCACACGAAGAAAAAATGAATAAGTGAAGCGGAAGGCTGGAGGAAAGAGCCGACCTGCTGCAGACTTTCATAGGTGTTACTGTAGTTCCGCAACCTCCCTCCACTCCAACACTTGCTTTAGGCAAATGGTGGGCAGAGCAATCTGAGTTCCCTGTAACAACTTCCCTTTCATTGCTAGACGCTTACACAGACGTTACAGACCCGCCCTCAGCCAGCGTTGCCAACACCCAGAGCATTCATCTCGAGGTCCCTAACAGCATCGGACAAGACACGCCGTGCGTGCGATTGCAGCTACAGCCTTATTTTCCGGATTAATGAAATGATCTTTCCGGCTGTTCCACGTCAACAAACGCGGACCTTACCTTTCCTGAGCTTTTCAAAAGCTTTTAGGATCAAATAGGACACATCATCGATGCCTCTTCACTTGAAACGGAACTTGGTGACTTTTAGAATGTGAACTGAAGACCCACCCGGCCGGAGAAGGTAGGAGTGGTCGGCTCACACGCAAAGATGTGCAATTCTCTCTGAATACATCGTTAGCATTCAATTCCACTTTTCAGAATTAAAAATAAATAAATAGAATTTACAACGAGGGAAGGGCTGGAAACGCAGCTCAGCCCTTCAGAGCGTGCCCTGCTCCCCCAGAGGACTCAGGTTCCATTCCCAGGACTCAGGTTCCATTCCCAGCGGCCGCTTGGCCTCACAACTCCAGACCCAGGGATTTGACACCCTCTGCTGGCCGCTGTGGGCACCAGGCATGCACACGGAGCACAGACATACCTGCAGGCAAAACACACATGGGTAAACATTTTAAATCAATAAATAAAAAGTTACAGTGACATACACTACCTATCTCTGCCCCGGCCCCAGTCAGACTTTTGAAAATTCACTGTATGGTCAGGCTGAGTGTGGAGGTGGGAAGGAGTACTTTCATATGCTCTTGGCAGGAGAGTAAAGCTAGATCCAGGTCTGGGGGCAGGGGCGTACAAAGGTGAGACTGAGGCATCTTTGTCAGACAGCAAGGAAGTGCTGAGAGATTAAGGGGAGGGAAAGCAGTTGGCTACCAATGGTGCATCTCAAAATAGGAAAAGTGTGGGCCGTCCGTACTGTGAGGGGTCAGGGTGGGGAGGAGGGAGTTATTCTCTTCTCACCTTCATTATCTTGATTAATTCATCATTGGGAGACCAAAACTACCGGGGGAAAAGTTGTTAGTAAAAAAGACATTCACAAGGGCTCATGGTGTCACCCCGCAGGCACACATGAGCTAGGACAGAGGTTCTCAACCTGTGGGTCGGGACTCCCTTGAGGGTCAACGACCCTTTCATATGGGCCACCTGAGACCATCAGAAAATACAGATTTATATTACAATTCATAAGAGGAGCAAAATTACAGTTATGAAATAGCAACAAAAATAATTTTATGGTTTGGGTCACCACAACATGAGGAACTGTGTTGAAAGCTGCAGTGTTAGGAAGGTTGAGAACCACTGGGCTAGAAACTGACTCCATATCTTTGACTGCATGTCATCCAAGATCATCCCCTAAAACACAGATTTTGATTGCCTAGGTTTGGGGTGAAACCTGACACCACCCCCACCTTCCTTTCATATCCTGGCTCATCACCCAGGGATACCTTGCTGGCTGGCAGGGAGGGATTAAAGATTTCTTGCCCCATCATTGTTTTCTATCTCATTGCTAAGCATGTTATACCCTTTCTCTTGTGACAGTTACTCTCTCCTGTCTACATAGTGATTTTTTTATTCAGCCATTTGCTAATTAAAATTCATCTCATCAACACTTCAATGTTTTTACACATGGTGCCCTACACCCAGATTAGAAATAGCAATCCCAACTCTCTCCACTTACGGACTTATTTATACTGCAAAGGGGCTTCTCAGAAAAGACTAGAGGATTTTTGCTGTGTTTTGTTTTTCTAAGGTAACAGAAAGATTACACTGAGTGACCAGGAATAAAGAATAGCATGGTCACATTTCCAAATGTAAGCAGTGCCCGTGGGAAACGCAGAACACACTATCAAGCCCAGTCTTTTAGATTTCTGAACAGTAAGGACAATTTCAAGACTCCCTTCAGAAGCTAATAATCTCACTGCCCCGAAAACTGAACACAGTGAGTGACACTGGCCACTCAGGCCAGGTGTTTATGGGCTCTTTAAAGCTGGTCCTTAGACTAAAGACATGCAATGTTGTGCCTCTGGACAGGAACACTGTGAGATTGGAAGGCAAGAGCCTTAGCCTCCAATGCTTCCAGCTGAGACACCTAGAGTTCTAGATTCTGCACGGAGACTTTGGTTTTCGCTATTTCAACCTGTGGAGCAACAAAATAAAAATAATAATAAGCATTCTGGACCAAAGACTAGTTCTAGGTACTATCTTGGTGGAGTTTCTTTTAGGTGGCAGAAAAAGAGGTGCTGGACAAAGCCAACCCCAAGGCGTCCTACGGATTCATTGCAGACAGTGAGGGCAAGGCCTCACTGGGGGAAATTCTGGGCTAGGGCTGGTTGCTTTATATTGACCAGGGAACCTTGATTCTCATCTCAAAGGTCTTTGGGTTGAGACTCTGCCATCAACAAAACAGAGAGGAGCGTCTTTGGCTCAGAAATGTGTGTGGCTAACAAAATGGTTGAGCGGGAGTAAAGAAGCCTGCTGTGTTATTTACAGTTGGAGCACAGACTCATCTCCTAAACACTACAAAAAAGAATGCACGGTAGGTCAAGAAGCGCTCCCAGCCCTTCCTCCTAAAAAACTGCGGTAATGAAGAGACCCATCTCAGGGAGCGCCCGGTGTGCCCCATTGCCCTTGTCACCACAGAATTAAGAGCCTCTGTCTTCCTCCCCAGGAGGTGCTCAGATCACTCCCCACCATTGACGTCTGAGTCTGTAATCCATTGATGCCCACAGGAAAGGCCATGTCTTTTGATATGCCCTGCAAGATGCTAATGGTGGATTTGTGATGCCAGACCAAGCGCTCTGATACCCTCTGCAGAAGGACATTCTCTTGGCTCCAGCAATGGCATCCCTGGCATCTTGTGTGCAGGAAACACATTTGAAATCGTTGCTGGAGTGTCACTTGCTACTTGTGGTCGCTCTGAAAACTGATCCACGAAAGAGAAATAGGAAAGTGATGACACTTCCCATGTTGAAACACTAAGAGCCCTCAGAGGCAGTGAGACCAACACTCTTTATTCACTTTACACCCCAGATCACGTGGGGCAAGTGATGTTGTGCTTGCTCCAAAATGGTATCATCATAGCTGGTGCCAAAGCCGTAAAACCTGGGTGTTAGGAATGACAGCCGTGCTACTTCCTGGGATTAGGCTCAGTTAAGAATATCCCCTGGCTACTGTGGGGCTGCCTTACTAGAGTTGCTTGTAAGAACCAACTGTTAACTTTGAAGAAGTGTTAAAGCAAGTTATGGAACTGGCCGGAGACTGTCCTGGTGTACATATTTACAGCAAAGAGACTGACAACGGCTGAAATCAAAGATCCTCCCCCACCCACCCAAACTCCTAGCTGCTTAAACATTTACCAACATGAGACTATATTAATAATGGTAACTTAATTACAGCATAATGCAAAGCACGTGGCAGTCACAGTCAGGATCATCTGAACTAGAATCCCATCTGGCTTTGCTTTACTTGTCTTTAGTTTCCCAAAAGGAAAAGTGAAACAAAAAACAAAACAAACAAACAAAAAACAGTCCTAAACAACACTGGTTTCCTGTTCCTCTTCTTTGCATCTGGAGAATGTTCATCAGAATAACATTACCAGCTTTTTCATGATCCTCAAAAGGCATGATTTATGAGGTTACCAAATTTAGAAGCTCTGTTGGCTAGTTTTACATCAACTCATGACACAAGCTAGAGTCATTTGAAGACAGACTCTGGACTGAGAAAACGCCCCAGCAGACTGCCCTGTGGGCAAGCCTGTGCTGCATCTTGTTGATTGATCATTACCGTGGGAGGGCCCAGCACCGCCAGCAATGCCCTCCCTGGGCTCACGGTCCTGGGTGTTATTAGAAGGCAGGCTAAGCAAGCCATGGAGAGCAGCCCAAGCCCCCTCCATGGCCTCTGCATCAGATCCTGCCTCTAGGTTCCCGCCCTATTTAAGTTCCTGCTCTGACTCTCTTCAGCAATGGAGTTTGACCTGAGAGTTGTAAGGTGAAATAAATCCTTTCCTCCCATGTTGCTTTTGGTGTTTTATCACAGCCATGGAAACCCTAACTAAGACAGGAGCTTTGCATGAGTGACAATTATCTCAACACATAGTACAAAAATGCCGTTATAGTTCCCTTTTCCTTTTAAGGATATTTTCCATAAACTCCATTTATCACTAGGAGTTTCTATCCCACTGGCCAGAACTTAGCCATATGGCTATAGGAACAGCAAAGGTAGCTGGGAATTTTTTCATTCTACCCGTCCACAAGCCCAGCTGAAAAAGAAGTTTATTTCAGTGTGAAAGAAATTAATGATACACATTGAGTGTGAACAAATAGTGTCTGATACAGCATATATACATCAGAGAAAAAGCTGTTCTGAAAACAAGCATCCATTGAAAATAACCAACAGTTATTTTCTTATCAAAAGCATCCAAGTTTCACTGGACATTTATGCCTATAATTTTATGCCAAAATATTCCTTTGGCTAAGGGATTTTATTACTGCTTTCTGAAGCTTTCTGTTTGAATTCCAAGCACTTGCTTAGAAAGCATGGCAAACAAAAAGAAAAAGAAAAAAAGAAATGTATTAGCTCTTATTATTCTTTGGTGTGCAAGACCCAGCAGGAAGCAGAAAAGGAAGTGAGTTTAATCAAGTAGGAGGCTCAAGGCATGGACTTAGGGAGTTAATGCCCAAAGTATGCAAGCACAGAAGGCTCTGGGCTGGAGAAGCATTAAAAGAGAAGAGCTGACTATAAACTCCTTCTAAGCCCTCATTTTGCAAAAGCAAATATTCAAACGAACCCTGGTCTGGAACTTTGCTTTCTCATATACAAAATAAAACCTTTTTTTGCTTGCTTTCTCTTCTATTGACCCAAGCCACTTTCTAGAAACTTCTGTAGGTTTTGCTCCATCACCCTTGATGGTGTCCTTTCCTATGGGGAGGTCTGCCATGTGCTACATCTGAGATTTCAGCAAGTTGTAAATCTCTCTCTGCCTTTGTCCCCACCAGTGTGAATAGAGCTAGCAACATCATCTACCTCATAAAAATTGTCTCATCAGATGAAGTACGCATTTTAAGCAGTTAAAACATATCCTAACACACAGTAGCATACAGACTTTGCTATTATTACATTTGGCTTGGGTCCATGTTATATAGGACAATAATGTACTAAACACAGAGATTTTTATCCTGGTGTAAACACACTAAGTATGATGGAAGAGGCTCCTAGCCACTACCTATGTTCAGTTGGGTTTCACAACACTCTACTAAGCTAATATGTACACGTGTGAATTATTTTTCTGTTGCTGTATTAAGGCACCATGACCAAGAGCAAGCTGTGGAAGGAAGAATTTATTTTAGTTTATGGTTCCAGAGGAGGGAGAGTCTATCATGGCAAGGAGGCACCAAAGTAAGTGGCAGGCATGCTTGTAATGTCATGCAGGCAATTCACCTGGCCTGCCTCAGGGGCCTCTAGGGTCTGACAATGTCTTATGTTAACACCTTCATTCTATGTCATCATCTGGGCCAGGTGCTCAGCGTGTAATCCGCCCACCACCTCTCTCTTCTTCCTCTCTCTCCTCCTCTCCGCCTGTCTCTCTGTCTGTCCCTCTGAGTCTCTGTCTGCATTCTCTCTCTCCTAAGTTCCCCCACTGTCTCAGTTTCACCTTTCGCATACTCAACTTCTTTGAAAACACAACCTATTGCACAGTGTGTAATTTAGATGGTAACGGTACTGGCAAAAGCAGGAAGCTGGGTGATCACATCTCTAGTCACTCTCTCTCTCTCTCTCTCTCTCTCTCTCTCACACACACACACACACACACACACACACAAAGGGTGAATAGGAAGAGAGGTGAAACACTTCCTCCAGCAAAAATATAACACCATTAAGTCTCAAAATAGCACTATCAACCAGGAAGCAAGTGCTCAAATGCCTGAGCTTGTAGGGGAAATGTCTCATTCAAACTCTACAGTAGCACAGTAGGGAACAATTTATTTCTGTTTATTCAGCAAACACTATTATAGACAATAGAGTATATGGAAGCAGAAGACATGCTCTTCCACAAAGAACCAAAACAGCATGCTTGTGTGAGAGAGCAGCTGGCTAGGAGAGCAAAAGCATTGGTGGTTGTTGCTGTAACATATATAGCATTTATTAGTCATCTATCTGTCTGTCTACTTGTCATTTATCTATCTATCCATATATATGTATATATATCATCCGTCTGTCATTTAACAATAGGGAAGGGTATACATAATAGAATACTCCCCGTTTCGAAAGACTGAAATCCAGCTCAGATTATGTTAAAGAAATAGTTTGTTCACTGATTCATTTATTCAGCAAAAATAAATAAATAAGTAGCTGATCAACCTAGAGTATAATATTCAAACATGTCAAACCTGGATCCTCATTTCTGGAAATCTGCTGCCCTTTCTCTGTCAGCCCTGTTCCTTCTATAACTCTAGAAATCTGCTGCCCTTTCTCTCTCAGCCCTGCTTCTTCTATCCATGCTAGCTATCCGTGAACTCTAGGTGGCCATCAGTTCTAAACACTACCCAGAAGCCACAGCAGAGGAGGGGGCAACTTTCTTGGCAGCTCCAGCAAGTTGTATCCTGAAGTGAATACTGCTTGGTCTGAGTAAGTCACATGGCCACCTTTTAATCATCTAGAATTTTAAAATGAAGGACTCACTCTCCTGTAGTATTGACCTATAGATGATAAAGGAGCTGTTCTCTTCAGTGAAAAGTGTGGCGTTATTAATGATGGAAGGGCAACTAAACTGCAGAGGAAAAATTTTAAAAAATGATGTCCACAGCCATGTATGGCCCCATAGATCCTACAGGATGATGGGGAAGTTGGAGTTGCAGGGGAAAAAAAAGGCCTCATGAGGGGTTAGTTGTTTAGAACAAGTTCTGAAGAACACGAAGAGAGACAATGGCATATAGAAACTGAAATTCCATCCAGCTGAGGGTGGCTTCCTTGTGATCTGTGGAGTCATATAAACAGAGGGCACCGCCGAGGCCTCTAATGAATGTGTTCTGCTCCATCACCTTTCTTTGCACCTCTGCTTTGAGCTTGCCTATGCTGTCTCGTTCCCTTTGAAGAAGGAGAGGGAAGAAGCCATTCACCATTTGTGTTTGCCAAGCACCTAGGTTGGGAGAGTTTCTAGAAATGGGAGTTTCTGCCTTCACAAGGCTACTCTTAAAAGGAAGCATGTATTAAACAAGTGACTACACAGAGTCAGACACGATAATCTCCATTGTAAAGGAAAGCAAGGCAGAAAGGGGGAGGTAGAAGGGAGAAGTAGAGAACTGGGTGATCAGGGAACTGCCATGCTTGCCTCAGAGGGCTTGGGGGATCTAGAAGCACAAAAGGGCAGAGGCAACAAGCTGCCTGATATGATGGAGCAGCAAGAAAACTAAGACTATGAGAACAAAGAAAAGAAGACCAGATTCTGCTCTGCCTTTTGCTCTACCAAGGTATGAGGATCAGCCTTGCCGTAACTGTTGCCGTGAACCCTATTGTGCTTTCTTGCCATGGTAGAGGCCATGGTGGAGCCCACTGTGCCTTCCTGACATGGTTGACTGTGCCCTTTAAAATCATGAGCCATAATAAAATCAATCCTTGCCTTTAAAAGAAAAATGTGTGGGAGAGACTCGAGGGTCAACCCAGAAGGTAAAGGACAAGACTGTGTGTCCATGGGCAACTGTGAAAAGCCCCACACTTTTTTTTTTTGCCTTAGGATGTGTTTTTTTCTCTACGCCAAGAGCTGCCATGCTTCCCAGCTCCCCTGTTCTGCAGTCAGCAACTTCCTTTCTCATCCTCCAAATCAGAACTTATTTTGACAGCTCAGAATGCCACTTCTTCTAACAGCAGCGAAGTGGTTTGACTTTAAGAGAAATGCTTTCTCCATTTCTCTTTTTTAAAAAAAAATGCAGTGGGGCACGATGGTGCAAGCCTGTAATCCTAGCACTCGGGGAGGCAGAGACAGGGAGATCTCTGTGAGTTCGAGGCCAGCTTGATCTACAAAGAGAGTCCAGGAGAGCTAGGGCTGCACATAGAAACCCTGTCTGGAAAAAAAGGAAAAAAAGGAAGGAAGGAAGGAAGGAAGGAAGGAAGGAAGGAAGGAAGGAAGGAAGGAGAGAAATGCTCCCCTCAATGCAGACAACTGCACCACCTCTACAGCGGGAACCACCTCTTCACCAAGATGGAGGATGGATGGCTGACTCAGAATCAGGGTGCTGTGGAATCCTAAAAAAGATTGACTGTTATGTTCTTGTCTTACGGTTCACCAGACCTGCCGTGATTTCCAGCCATTCTGGGACATGACTGTTGGATATTTCTCCCAGTTTTATAGTCATTCCAGTAAATTCATTTTCATTGAATAAAGAATCTGTGACATCATAAATCCAGCATGGTTCTTTCTCTCATGACACAGCGTATGATGACCTCACTAATGCTACCTTGAGGACTTGTGGGAATATCTTCCTTCACAGCTATGATAAATCTGTCATTGTGAACTACAATTTAAAGCTGAAGATTTTTTTAAAATGCCAGCATTATCCAGTTGAATTCTCAAGACAGGTTTGATGTGTTAGAGTGTTTTGGAATTTTCTATTTAGTTTTAAGCAAAGAAACTATTTCTTACTATAATTTATAACATTAGGGAAAAAATGATCCCTACACTGAATGAGTAAGTGAATGAATGAATGAGATGGTATTAGGACACTAAGCACACAGGCTCTGGAATCAGACAGCTTGAGTCTACAGTCCAGATTGGTCTCGTGGTAGCTGTTCAGCGTAAGGGAAGGCTGCCTTGGTCTTCTTCCCTACGAAGCAGACTGTAGAAGGGTTCTGCTGCACCTCTTTTGGAAGGAATCCCAGGCAATGCGGGTACACATGTTGAGAAGACGTGAAACTGGGCTCGGATTGCTTTTCATTTTCCTTTCCAATAATTCCATGGCTTACCCCTTCTTAGTATATCTTATTCTCTCATGGTTCAGATCCTAATCATGCCTCGCCTAAATCTTCCATTCAACTTTGACTCATTCATACACATGCTGGCTACCACCACTCTGCCAGAGACTATCTTAAGTACAGAGGATGTCACAACAAAGTCTCTGCCGTGAAGGAACTACACACCTACATACAGAACAGAGTCCAGGAGTGGTATTTGGAGAGGAGAAATGATGAACTCATAGATAAACTCGGGAGGTATCAGGCCCTAGCAAGAATGCAAAGACATTGAGTAGTGTGAAGGTGTAACATGGGTGAGAAGACCCTCCAATAAGGAGACATTTGAGCTATTGGAATGCAACCTGAGAATATCAGTCAGAGCGAAACTCAAGAACAAGGACTGTGAAGACAGGAAACGCCAAGGAGTACAGAAGCACACAAGGAGAAGCTTAAATAGTTGGAGGGGCAGCAAATGAAGGCTCAGAAGCAGCTGAAGATAACCTTGGAGAAGCTGAAGTAAGCATGTGAAGAGAGGAGAGAAAACTAGAGATCAGATCCTACTTTGTAAGGAACTGACTGCACCTTTTCCTGTGCAGGGACAGGCAGCTAGTGGAGCTGTGTGAAAAGAGTGACATGAGCTGGTGTTCATTTTAACAGGATCTCCTGGAACTATCTTGAAAATAGACTATAAGAAAATAGATGTGGGAAACAGGAATCCCAGATAAGGATGTTCCTGCCCATGGAGATGATGTGATGGCACGGCTTCAGCTGGGGTATGGGTAACATAGTTATGAGAACTGACTATACTTTGGGTCTCTTTTGGACATAAAACCAACAAAATTACTGATCATTAGATGTGCACCAGATGTGACAGATTGGAAAACAAACAAACAAACAAGGATGTCTTCATTTAGTAAAACAGTACTGTTGGTTACTAATATCAGGTTTTTCATTGCTTTGTCCCAACAAGAAGAAACTTGAGGTGGGGGTCTGTTTTGGCTCATAGTTTAAGGGTACACAGTCCATCACAGCAGGGAAGGCACAGAAGCAAGAGTGGGAGGCAGCTGTACACATCACACCCGCACCAGGAAGTCCACAGCAGAAAAAAAGTGAGGCTAGGCTATAAAACCTCAAGTCTGGCTCCCAGTGGCCCACATCTTCCATGGAGGCTCTGACTTCTACATGTCCCATGGCCTCTGAAACCACACCATCAGCTAAGACCAAGCATTCAGACACAGGAATTTGTGAGGACCATTTCACATTGAACTGAGATCAAATATGTACAACATGCTTGACCCTGCTCCAGAGAGAGTGAACGAAACAAACTGCCCCCACGAAGCTTCTTCCTAGTGGAGAAAACCAGACATTAAAAAGCGTAAACACCATGCTGGATGGTGGTAAGTCCTCATACAAAACCAAAGCAAATTTAGCAATGTTTACAGTTGGGGTCCTGAACTTTAAAGGGTTTTGAGGAAGGCTTCACTGAACAAAGCAGAATGGAGTCAGAGAGCCTGGGGAATGAGTCACATAGTTCTCATATTTACAAAGCTCACAAGTCCTGAGGTTTTAAGGACACTGAGTCCGGAACGTCAGGAAGACATCAAAGTGGTATGCACCTGGACAGAAAGGGTCTGCGGAGGAGAGGAGGCTGAGGCTACCATTCCCCAGGCAGGGCCATCAGTTGCCCTGCTTTTTCTGAGATATAAGTTTCAGAGGGTCCAGAAACTTAAGTACTAAAGCTAGGAAAGTGGCTAAGCCAGATGGCTGATCGCCCTGATCCCAAGCCCTTCTTTACCTCGCTGCAGGGAAGAGCTTCTGAAACACAACCGTCGAGAAAAGCATCGCTTCTTCCTGAGGAAGCTGGGACATTTTAATCCTCTCTCTGTCCTTCATGTGCCCTGTTCCTTTTGCCCATACTGCCTCTACATGCCTGTTCTATGGAGAGCTAAAATCCTTCTTTTTTCATAAGTGTCGCCTATGAAAGGGAGACCACGTAGAAGCCTTGCTGAATGATACCGATGTTCTTGTCTCCACACGTCTGTTGTTCTCAGAGCTTGGCAGACTTGGCGGGAACCAGACATGGCAGGGCTTGGCATTTATACAACTTAAGAGGACACCTTAAGAAAAACAATATAAAACTACATATACACATTTAGCTATAAAACTGAAAACCATCGGAGATCCCCATCCAGAGATTCCACCTCCAGATACATATCAAAACTATATGGAGGACAAGCTTGCATCTATACAAAACATGTGCATTTGTTTCTTGTCATTAAATACAGAATGGCAATGATAAGCATGGCATTCACATTGTATGGAGCATTCAAAGTGTAGAGATGATTGAAAGTAGCTGAGAGGATTTTCCTGGGTTCTCTGTAAATACTACATTGTTTTATCTAAACACTATTGCCCTGCAGGAGTCCCAAACTGATCTCAGAGAGATACTAAGGGACAGCTTTATTTACTTAGAAGGAATGTATAGAAAACAAGGAGTCTTAAAGTTAAAGTTCTAGGGAATTGGCCACTGGTCACAACCCCTCCACTCTATATTGTAATTGTGGGCTATCTTGCCCTCTCCTTTAAACTGTCAGCTCTTTCAGAGCAGAGAACTCACCATAGATCTTTGCATCCCAGATTCCTGGTTCAGGTGCTGGGTGAGTTGGCTGACAGCATAAATGGTTCAGTCGAAGGTGATAAAGAATGTTATTTTTTGAGTTGAGACCAGCCCGTATTGGTATCTGCCACTGGCCTGTGGCATTCCCTAAACACAGGGAACTTAATGTCTCAGGGATTAAAAGGCATTAGATGAATTACCTATGTGGCATGGGTTGGGGTATCATGCCTGCCCCCCCTAAAAAAAAGGCCTTCATAAATATTCACTTCACTCTTCTCCCAGCCGTGGGCTCTGTTGTCTTTTGTCGGTAGCATTCTCCAAGACTGGGATCCAAGCCAGAAAACAATGCTGTTGTCTGTGAATACATGAACTTATTTAGCCCAGCTGCCTTACATTTTAGAACCAAGATCAATGTTTTAGCTAAAATATTTTCCCTGCAACTCAGGAGTTCAGATCACTTAATTGATCTTTTGACCCTCATATTTGTCTAAAGGTCAGAAGGTACATCTATAATGTGCCACCGTGTGCTGGAACTGAGTCCAGGGTCTGCCAATGAGGATGGGAGAGTGCTGTTTCTGCTATTTAAGCCAATCGATGTTATTATTTTAAAGGAAGCAACTTCCTTCCTTGACCATCCAAGTATAAATAAATAAATAATTCATTTCCTTAAAATATTTATTAAAGGTAGGCGCTCTCTGAGAAAAGTGAGTCATCTAAGAATTGAATGCCTTTGGGTTTCACCAGTAACCACTAGCCATAGGGACTCTGTGGATTGCATTCAGTCATTTATCTAGTGTCCACAGCAACCTTGGGAGGCAGAAACAGCATCCCCATTTGTTGTTGCTGTTGACACTTTTATTCTTGTCAAAGAGAACCTCCATTTTAAAGATGGGAGGCCATCAACTAAGTCATCCAAAGTCACAGGAGCCAGTGGATTCTAGAGGTGGGCTCTCTTGCACGGCACTCCTCCCTCTGTGGGAAAGAAACCGCAAGTTACCACACCACTTCTTTCAGAGAACCACAGCCCCCAGAGCGTCCTTCGGGGCGGTTGTTTCTCTTCAGTGCCTGCTTGTAGCTCAAGGTTTATTATATAGTACACTGGGTCTGATTTCATATGCCTATTCAAAGAGAGACCCCAAACTACTTAATGGTCTCAGAATTTGAGTGTGTGGCCAGGAAAGATGCTTAGATTGTAGCCTGTAAGGTTCTTTTGGACATAATTGCTCTGTGATCACATAGCTCATCCTCATACTTGCTAATGGTTGCTCCTGCATTATTTTTTCAACAGGGAGTCACTACTTTTCTTAAATGGATGTCACCTGATGATAAGGAAGAACCTTAGCTAACGTTACCCTTCACCCAATGCTTACTACATGCCAAGGGTTGTACAAAGAGTATGCAGATTTTAATTGAATCACCCGAGTCCTGTGAGGTCTCCACATCCTCCATTTAATTGAGAGGACTTTTAATCCAAGGCCCCCAAAGATAAGAGAAATAACTAGTTCTGTATCACTCGGATAGTAATTAACCAGGGCAGCCAGAAGTTAAGGCGGTGGCCGGTCATCCAGCACATGTCCTTTGCCACTACAGTTCCAAGGTGAAGGGTCAGGATGATTCACTAAGTACCAGAAGTTCTCGCCAGATCTTAGAGGCAAATCTATTCCTCGACAATCAACCTTCATTCATTCATTCATCCATTTATTCATTTGTTCATTCATCTATTTATCACATGGATGGTTCCCTTCTCCTGCAGTGTTGAGCTGCTCCTCTTTTCTATAGAGCTGGCCTCCTTGCCATCCTTGACATGTCATGTTTAGGATTCACATCCTGAGCTAGGTAAACAGCTCAGTCAGTAACGTGTCTGCTTCACAAGCATAAGGATCTGAGATCCACCCCCAGAAGCCACACAATAAAGCCAGGCACTGTGGTATGCACTCAGGTTTTGTTTGTTTTTATTTTTATTTTGTTTATTTAAAATAGATTCTTTTGTCATGCAATATGCCTTGTGTACAGTTTCTCCCTCCCTCTGCTCCTCCCAGTCCCTCTCCACCTCCCTTTCCCTCCAGATCCACTCCTTTCCTGTCTCTCATTAGAAAGGACCAGGCTTCTAAGACTAAACATGACAAAATAAAATGTGATAAGCTAAAACAAAAACTATCACATCAACACTGGACAAGGCAAACCAACAGAAGGAAAAGAGCACCAAGAGCAGGCATAAGAATCAGAAACCCACTCAGGAGTCCCATTAAAAATGCTAAGCTGAAAGCTATAAATATACGCAGGGGAGCTGGTGCAGGCCTGTGTAGGCCTGTGCTTGCTGCTTCAGCTTCTGTGAGTTCATATGAGCCTTGCTCAGCTGATGTAGAGGGCCTTGTTCTCCTGGTGTCCTTCATACCCCTCTGACTCTTACACTCTTTCTGCCTCCTCTTCGGCAAGGTTCCCCGAGAGCTCTGAAGGCAGCAATTTGAAGGAAATATCTCTTTTAGAACTGTGTGTTCCAAGGTCTCTCTAAATAATTTCTGGTTGTTGCTCTCTGTATTTGTTCCCATCTGCTGAAGGAGCAAGCCTCTCTGATGATGGCTGATCTAGGAGTATAGGAGACTGTCATTTTGTTGCTATTTTTAAAAAGACCACTAATGTTTGGTTTTACCCTGGGTCTCAATGCTATCTAGTCTCTGGTTCTTGGTCACCCAAAGAGTGTTGGGTAGGTGTTCTGTCTCATGGAGTAGGCCTTATGTCAAATCAGACATTGGTTGGTTACTATAACAAGTTCTGTGCCACCATTGCCCTAGCATACCTCATAAGCAGGACAGATTGTAGGTCAAAGGTTTTGTGCTTGGGTTGGTATTTATATATTTTTTTCTCTTTTTTTCTAACATAATATTTTTATTGATTGTTTGGAAATTTCACATAATGCACCCCAATAACACTCACTTCACCGTACTCCCAGATCTGTTCCATACCTTTGTGGCCCTATAAAGAGAAAGAGAGAGAGAGAGAGAGAGAGAACTGAAGCAAACAAACAAAGCCACAAGTCCAATGTATGTTGCCCAAATACTCACTGGAGCATGGTCAAACTCCCAGTAGCCAGCCCCTCAGAGAAAACTGAGTCCTTCCCCACCTACACCCCGACCAGTAGCCATCAATTGTGGGGAGCTACACTTCAGCCTCCTTATCACAGTTTTTAAGAGTTCTCTTTAATGGCTTTCTGTCTCAGCTGTTACTTTTTTGAGGGGTTGGGGGTGGGAAGTGGGAACAGGGGTTGTCACAAAAACCTTCTATAACTCCTTCTCAACTGTGAGTCTGCAGTCATTGACATCACTGCAAAAGTAGTGCCTTTCCTGTACAGTCAGAGGGAGCACAGGTCATGGATTTCTACATGGTTTCTGGAAAGAGCCAGGATCGTGAACATCCACATGGCCTCTTGTATCCACAGGGCCATGGACGCTGTGGTGGTTTGAATAAGTATGGCCTCCCATATGCTCATGTGTTTGAATTCTTGGCCCATAGGGAGTGGAACTATTAGGAAGTGTGGCCTTGTTAGAGGAAGTGTGTCACTATGGGGGTGGGCTGTGAGGTCTCAGATGCTCAAGCTACACCCAGCCTGGCACCGTCTCCTTCTGCTGCCTGAGGGTCAAGTAGAACTCTCGGTTCCCCTAGTGCTAAGTCTTCCTGCAGGCTGCCATGTTTCCCACCATGGGGAAAACGGACAAAGCCTCTGAAACTATAAGCCACCCAATTAAATGTTATTCTCTATAAGAGTTGCCGTGGTGATGGTGTCTCTTCGCAGCAATAAAACCCCAAGCAGACACAGTGGCCTGGTCCATGGACTTCAACATAGCTTCAGGTGGCAGCATAGACCACGGCCATCCACGTGGCCTCCCTCAGCAGCACAGACTGAGGATCTCAACATAGTTTCTAATGACAGCTCAGACTATGAACAATACTGGCTACAGCACAGGCCACGAACACCCCTCCTTCAGGGGTAGCATTGGCCATGCACAGCAACCTGCTTCCCAGTTGCAGCACGGCCCACAGACATCAACATGGCTTCAGGTGGCAGCACAGACCTAGGCTATCTGCCTGGCCTTTGGTGGTAACACGGCCATGGATATGAACACGGCCCCAGGCTGCAGTAGAACCGTGGATCCCAGCATGGCCTTCAGTGGCAACACAGACCATGGACTTCAACATGGACTCAAGCGGCAGCACGGGACACTCATATCAACATGGCCCTGGAGGCAGCATGGCTCATGGATATCAACATGGCTTCAGACTATGCACAGATGATAGACATCAGTATGGCCTTTGGTGGTAACATGGCCTATGGTAGCCTGCAGACTAACTTCCTGCACCAAAGAAAAATGTGGGGGTGGCGGGTTCATGCAGGCTCGACTTCTCCATGTTCAATGATTTGTATAGGTGTTGTCCGTGGCAATGGGACCCCACTGTTAGTTTGCAGAGAGTAGCCCATTGTCATAGCAACACCCTGGATAGTTTAGGGATCTCCAAGGGACCTCGCTGACAACAACTCACAGTCCTGGTATTGGAAGACTTTAGTTGGTGACAAGAGATGATGGCCAGTTGGGACTCCATTACCAGCATGTTAGGAGATCTCATTAAGATTGCCTTCATGTATTTCACGTAGATTCCACAACTCTGTTTTCATACTACCCTTCAAATGTCCCTCAATTCTAGCTGTCTCTCCTCACTTTCCCTCCCTCTACCCTCTCTCTCTCACATCTATCCTCCCATCCCCATCTTCCCACCCTCAATTTAGCCATAAAATATATTCTTTTTCCTTCTCCCAGGGATATCCTATCCCCTTCTCCCGTACCTAATCTCTATGTATATGTACATTGTAGGTCGGTATCACTTATTTAATGGCTAATATCCACATATAAGTGAATACATATCATATTTATCTTTCTGGGTCTGGGTTATATCACTCAGGATGATTTCTTTTTTTAGTTCCATCCATTTGTGTACAAATGATGTCATTTTTTTAGCAGCTGCATAATACTCCATTGTGTAAATGTACCTTTTTAAAAACTCCATTCTTCTGCAGAGGGACATCTAGGTTGTTTCCCACTTCTGACTACTATGAATAGAGCATCAGTGGACATGGCTGAGCAAGTGTCCTTGTGATATAATGAAACATCCTTGGATAGATTGATTCCTAGCTTTCTGAGGAAACTCCATATTGATTTCCATAGTCTACATGCCTACCAGAATGAATTGCTCTTATTCCACATCCTCACCAGCATGAGCTGTCTTTTGTGTTATTAATCTTAGCCATTCTGGTAGATGTAAGAAAGAATCTCAAAGTAATTTTAATGTGCATTTCCCTTGTGGCTAAGGATGTTAAACATTTCTTTGTGTTTCTCAAACATTTGAGATTCCTCTATTGAGGATTCTCTGTTTAAACCTGTACCCTGTTTTTTTAATTAGATTATTCAGTTTGTTGGTATCTAGTCTCTTAAGTTATTTATGTATTTTAGATGTTAGCCCTCTATTGGATGTGTAAATGGTAAAAATCTTTTCCCATTCTGTAGGTTCCTGTTTTGGCCAAATGATGGTGTCTTTTGCCTTACAAAAGCTCTTCAGTTTCATGAGGTCCTATTTATTAATTGTCAATCTTAGTGCCTGCAATATTGCTATTCTGTTCACAAAGTTTCCTCCTGTGCCAATGCATTCAAGGCTATTCATCACTTTCTCTTCTGTCGGGTTCAGTGTGTATGGTTTTATGTTGAAGTTTTTAATTCATTTGGACTTGACTTTTGTGCAGGATGATAAGTGTGGATGTATTTTCATTCTTCTGCATGCAGCCATCCAGTTAGACCAACATCATTTGTTAAAGATGATGTCTTTTTTTTCTAGTATGTATTCCTGGCTTATTTCTAAAAACTCAGGTGTCCACAGGTTTATGTACTTATATTTGGGTCTTCAATTCAATCCCATTCAGCAACCTGTCTGTTTTTATGCCAAGACCATGTGTGGTTTTCTGTTTGTTTGTTTTTGTTTTTTATTTCTTTTTACTATAGCTTCATAGTGCAACTTGAAATTCTTTTATTGTTCATTTATTATTTAGGATTGTTTAAACTATCCTGGGTTTTTTGTTTTTGCATATGAAGTTGGAGATAAATCTTTCTTTCAGGGTCTATGAACAATTACAATCAAATTTTAATGGGGATTACACGGAATCTGTAGATTGCTTTTGGTAGGATGTCCATTTTTACTATGTTAAGCCTACCGATTCCATCTTCTGGTACAGTATTCAATTTCTTTCCTCAAAGACTTGAACTTCTATCATACAAGTCTTTCATTTGCTTGGTTGAGGTTAGCCTAAGATATGTTATCTGAGGGCATTGTATGCACTTGTAATTCCAGCAACTGGGAAGCAGACACAGGCAAACCACTGGAGATTGCTGGCCAACAGCCCAGCCTAATCCATGACCTCCAGGCCAGTGAGAGAAACCATCTTTAAAAAAAAAGATGGATGGAGTCTGCTGAATGACACCCACATTTGTCCCCTCTCTCTCATGTGTACCAGCACACACAAACATACATACACACAAAGATTTACCTCCAATGAAGTCTTTCTGCCTTACATAGTGACTCTGAACCGTCCTAAGTTTCTGTGAGTTCTACCCAGGGCTGGTCCCATTCTGTGAGACAAGAATCACAAAGCAAAGTCACCATGCATTAATTCAAGGGTAATCAAGGGTAGAGAGCTGAATTAAACAGAGGACCAAGAAGTTAACTTTCTTTTTTTCCCTTCTGGTTGTGTTTTTTTCTAAAATGTTTAATGTAGCTGAAACATAGCCCCTATTGCTCTAAACTTAATCCAAGCATCCAAGTTTTATTTCTCTAGTGTAGTAAACCATCTCACCTCGATAGATACACCAAGGTTCACACAACTTGAAATGCCATAGCTTCAATTCAGTTGACCAGCTGAGCCTCATATACATCATCCCCCGAGGTTGTAGCCAACAGAAAACTGAGAACAAATAGTGCTGACCTAAATGCCAACTGCTGTCATCATGTCAGAGCTCAGCTTAATTGGCAATGTGTTTATTTGAGCTATTTTTGCTTATACAGTTTTGCTGGAGGTCAGATCACACAAACAATATATTAATAACTCATGATGAAACTTGGAGATGTTTGTTTCTTGCCTATAATAACAGGAAGTCAGCAAGATGTTGGTATCCATGTTGCACCTGTAGGTGAGCCAAAGTCCAGAGATTCGCTCAGCTGAAGGTCACAGCAGATACTGACGTGCATGACTTCAACGTCAATACCTTTGTTCTGTGTCACACCGAGTCTCCTGAGGAACGATTTTTTTTTAAAGAAAGAAAGAAACTAACTAGACATTATAGCATCAGCAATCCTATTATGGATTTACACTTCTGTCTACAAATTAGTCTCACTAGGGTGTAATGAATTTAGCATGCTCAATCAATACTTCTGTAAATGGTAATTCCAAAGAGCTTATAAGAGTGATCTAAATATTATACAGTTTGTATAATACGTTATGTAAGTGCTGGGAAACTGACACCTGGAAAGAGACAATTGCTCTGAAATATTTTATAGATATAGCTATGGACATTGTTCTTATTAACACTTCCATTCAAATCTTTTTGCTTACAAATCTTGAGATCTTTAAAAAAATATTTAAAGTGAACTCTAAATTTTTAGTCCTTGAGAAAAATTAAAGAAAAGTTATGTCACTCCCCCTGAGGGAAGAGCAGCCTTATGAAGCCATAGTGGAAGACAATGCAGCCAGTCCTGATGAGATCTGATAGACTAGGGTCAGATGGAGGGGGAGGAGGACCTCCCCTATCAGTGGACTGGGGAAAGGGCATGGGAGGAGAAGAGGGAGTTAGGGTGGGTGGGATAAGAGAGGGGGCTACAGCTGGGATACAAAGTGAATAAACTGTAAGAAAGAAAGAAAGAAAGAAAGAAAGAAAGAAAGAAAGAAAGAAAGAAAGAAAGAAAGAAAGTAATGAAAAGATTAAATTAAATTAAATTAAACAGAGGACCAAGAACTTTCTTTTTTTTTTTTCCCTTCTGGTTGTGTTTTTTTCTAAAATGTTTAATGTAGCTTAATCATAGCCCCTATTGTTCTAAACTTAAGCTATGTGATGATCTCCAGAACTGTGATTCTCTGTGCTGGTCTCCAAGCCAGGAAGTCAAATTAGGCTTCCCACAAACTACTTGTATGACAAACCAGTGGAATATCCCTTTACCATTTCTGTGAAACAAACTGCTTGTCATCTGAATAAGTAGGCTAATTATAGGGAATATTTATTTCTCCTGCCAAGCTTCATGGTGGGCTTATCATTACAGTGAAAAAAGAGCATCACGGTCTCTCCTGTTGCCCTCTCATGGCCACCATTAGAGCCATCTCAAAGTTTACTGCAATTGTTTCTTGAAAGCCTAGGGTGGCTTCTGTGCAACTCCCGAACAACTGTTGTCATGGAAGTCTTTTCAGAAGTTTCAACTCAACAAACTTGGCACTGTGGCACATCCTAAGGTGCCTGCCAGGTGACCTATCAGGCAGTTGTCACATTCCCTTGACCCCAGAGTCACTGGAACTCACAGAGCTGCCGTTCTGCCACTTCTAGTGGCTACTATGGCTGTCACCTTCCCCAGTACAATGTCTGCTGCCCCTGGAGTCCCACTGAAAAGTCTGAACTGCTCTGCTAGAAAGACAAAACACATGCAAATCAAGAGTAACCACACCTTGTGCTCCAGGTGTCACAGGTGTGAGATGTGGGAGAGGTTTTCAGTGTGCCTCAGGGCTAGGAGTTGGTTCTTGGGCTGAAATCTTGAGCTGAGATTACTGTTTCTTAGAAAATTTTAAAGTATATTTGATGGCCTTTCAAGTAGACATACTCCCACCTGGACCCGCCCACTAGTCCTTGTCCATGTGTGAGTCCAAATAGGAAAAACGATTAGTCTCCAGCTGTTACCACAGGGACCAAGAACAGTCAACTCAGTTGTTTCCAGCATCCCCTAGAATACAGAGAGTGAGTGGGTTGTCAGGACATTGGGTCTTCTTGTTGGATGGTGTTTCAAGGGGTTGTCAACTGCATACTTGTTCCCCATTCCAAACACATCTTGGAGGAGGCAGAAAATCCAGGCCAGCCAGGTCCCTATGCCATGGGATAGCCTGCTCCTGCAAGCAAGTTCAAGGTCCAAGTCTAGGTTCAAGTGAAGTCATGGCGTCTTCTTAGTCGTATCTAGCTGGTGTCTTCTCAGTGACCACTGAAGTAATTTGAGCAAGAACTAGGAAAGTTGCCTCAGTTTTGTGTGTCTTTGTGGTTACAGAATTCCCATGATGTGCTTTAGCTTTGAAGATGGCAGGCACAAGTTTTCGGATTTCTTCTCTGGGAATTTTCTATCTTTTTTTTTTTCAGATTTATTTATTTTATATGTATGAGTGTTTTGAGTGTGTGTTAAATCTGTTCACCACAGCCCCTTCGACAGCAGGGAACATGGGGTTGTTATAGTCTGATAGAATAAACTCCTTCTTAGAAAGACTATAGCAGAGGAGGATAAACTAGGCCCAAACAAGTACATAAGCAGGAAAAAAAAAATCAACATACTGGTCCCGGTATCTGTTTCCTTCTCAGCTCAGGTCGGGAGCACCTGCTGCCAAAGATGCTGACGCCGTTCAGCTCTGCTCTGCTTCAGCCACAGTTTCTCTCCCCGGGAAAAACATGACAGTAGACAAATGCCTATCACACTCGACGTCTTACAGCTCTGTTCATGTTCTGTATGGGAAGAAGGGAAAACATGTCACCAAAGTGGTGATGGTGAGCAGTGACTACTGCCTGACACAGCATTGTCCTCAGCAAAGTCCGACTTAGTCCAATGGAGAGAGAGAAAAATCCATGATCATACAGAAAATGGCAGAAGGCTGGCAGATACCCTAGTCTTGTTTCCCCGTTGGTGGCATTCATTGATTCTCTAACGTGTTTCAGATACTGTGGCTTTGTCACCTCCTTAATCTGTGCAACTGGTACCCTCTGCAGTGGGTATTTTTGTTCTTACAGCTAAAGGAACTGAGGCATTTTGCCAAATTGTTTAGGCTGCCACTGAAGCTTAAAAAAAAAAAACCTCTAAGGGCGTCTGAGAAAGTCCTTGAATTCAAGAGTACATTAGTCAAGACATGATTGCAAGAGACAGAAACCAATGAAACTAGCTCAGTGGATTTGAAAATATACAGAGAAAGGAATTCTAACTAATTTCAGGCACAGCTGGGTCGATGGACTGAAAAGTCTCGGGGACTAACACCGCCTCCTCATCAGTCTTAACTTTGCTCCCCTCAGTTTTATTCTGTGTGTCAATCTCAGTCTCCTTTCCCACAGAGGCAGCACAGGGACAATGATTACGAAGGGATGCTACCAGCATTGCTATTTATTTCATAACCCAGAGAAAGGGCGCCTTTCTTTTTTAGAATCTGAGTGTCACCCACAGGGAAGATTCTGTCTCTGCTTAAGCCACACTGCCCCTTCTTGGACCTGTCCCCACAGTGGGGAATTTGAGTTTTGTGAAAAGACAAGGTGATCACTATAAACAGACCACAAAAGAACCAGGAGGTACATATGTTCCAGGCAATCCCTTTATGAGCATGCGTCTGCCAGGTTGTTGGGTTTGTTGTTGTTGTTGTTTTCTTTTTTTATGCTTATTTTCTTCGGTTTCAAGGTCTCTGTTATCAGAGCTATAATTGAAGAAATCAGGTCAGAAAGATGGGAGCATGCTTTAAAATTAATTTAGAATAGGATGGCTAACAGTTTTCTTCTTAGAACTAAGAAATATGTTATTCAAATAGGGTTGTTGAAATCTTTCGAGGGTTGTTTTAGAAAGAATGTAACCTTTGCCCTGATAGCATCCTTGTCAAAATTATTTCACCCAAATTTATCGTGAAAAGTAAATATGAAAATTCAAAAAGTTTTACCTGGTTTGTCTAGGCATGCAAAGTTCATAAAAGGCACAGACTAACAGACTGAAGAACTATTCCATGGTTAAAGTGAAATGGCTTTATCAGGACAATGTAGGCACTTCAGTGCTACACCTGCATGTTACATGAAGATGCCATGCCAAGTGTGGCCATGGCAAGGTAGAGAATATGCTTGTTCTAGGCAGACACATGCTGAAGGACTAGGGTGACATGTCAGGATGGTACAATTAATTCTCAAATGGTTGGGGGTGGGAATGCTGCCACAGATGTAGAAAGTGATTTGGATTAGAGATAGAATGTAGCAAAACATTAAGAAACTGGTATCAAGGTCAAGGTGGATGAAGACCTGAGTTCAATCAGCAGAGACCACATGGTGGAAAGAGAGAACCAGCTTCCCTGTTCACACACACACACACACACACACACACACACACACACAAATGCACTTTTGCACACATGTGCACACACGCACACATGCACATACAATGTTTTAAAAAAAGGTTGCTGTCAAGGGTGGTGCACATGAATAACTCCAGCATCTGAGAAGCTGAGCCTGGAGAAGGTCAAGCTCAGCTGATTCTATATAGTAAAACTGTACCTTTTCTTTGTTTTGTTTTATTTTGTTTTTTAGAAACAGGGTTTCTCTAAGTAGTGTTGTTTGTCCTGGACTCCTTCTGTAGACCAGGTTGGCCTTGAACTCACAGAAATCTGAAGTGGAAGTTTCTGGTTTCTTTGGAAACTCAGTTGTGTCATGTGAACATGTTTTTTTGTTTTGGTCCCAAGTGTGATGTAGGATTGTTCTCCCTGCTGTGGAAAACATCCCCCAAAGGAAACAGCTCCCATGAGAAGTTGAGTGATGTTTGTTAGCTGGAAACTACCTCAGGTGAGAGGCATGGTTTTTTGTGTGAGCTGGAAAAATACCTTGTTTGGACTCTGAGAAGGGATAAATAGAAGCCCACAGACAGTAAGACAACACTTTTTGCACCTTTAAACTTTGCAATGGTTTGGATCACTTTACTGGTTTTTGCAGAGAGAAACAATCCAGAAAATGTTTCTTGCTTTGGTGGAGTTTCCTGCTTCAGCAGAGGTTTTCTGCTTTAGCAGACTTGCGCTGCTTGGGCGGAGTCTTGCCACTTTTGCTGAGTGACACCACCTCTAGTGCTGTTTGCTGCTGCTGCTGTGGTTTGCTGCCTTGCTCTTTGCCTGGACTGCTGGTCTCCTGGGAACTGAGACTGGTGTATCAGCAAAGAATCCAATGACCCTAATCAGCAGGAAGTAGCTAAAAGTTATCCATATCCCCTTTCCCTACTAATCTCCTACCTGAGGTCAGGGCGTGGGAAGGAAGGTAGAAGCTTTTAAGAACATTAAATAAAGTAGTTTTTGAAAAATCTAAGCGTACAGAGATCCACCTATCTCTGCCTCCCCCAGTGCTCAGACTACAGGCATGTGC
The DNA here is from genome assembly GCF_030254825.1 of Meriones unguiculatus. Taxonomy (NCBI): domain Eukaryota; kingdom Metazoa; phylum Chordata; class Mammalia; order Rodentia; family Muridae; genus Meriones; species Meriones unguiculatus. The sequence goes on from NC_083350.1 coordinate 97,359,832, forward strand.
CACCTGAGCCTTAACAAAAACAAAACAAAACAAAACAAAAAATTATTTGGTAAGTTTAGGGGAAAGGTACTGTACAACATATATATAATATTCCAAATTGAAAAAAAGGTTGATGGAAAAGAAAAAAATTAAGACATCTTCTCAATGTTAGGATTTTGGAACCAAACCTGCTTCTGGGTTGCCTAGCAACTTATGTCATCATGTGTAGCCAGCCAGGTGGCCACACCTGGAAGGTGTGGTTACCTTGCCCCTAAAGGGACAACCGGACACGTGGTCTCTCTCTTGGTCCTTTCTCTCTTGGTCTCTCTTGCTTCTGGCCTCTTGGCCCTTTTTCTATCAGGGTGCCCCCTTCTCTCTCTTTCCCTTTCTCTCTCTTTTCCCCCATTACGTCCTGCTCTCCCTTCTGTCTGCTCTCCCTTCTCTCCCTTCTCTCCCTCCCTCCATCTCCACCTAATAAACCTCTTTATATAAGCTCTGTCATACATCTAATCGTCTTTATTTAGTTTGTCCCATAACCTTACACTCATACTGATCTAAATTCTAATTTCCCCCACAATAACACAGAAAGTTCAATAATTTGGTCAGGTCCATGCTGTGCCATTATTGCTAGACAAATTAACTGTCAGGTTTTAGCAGCCTCTGTTGGAAGACCCAGCTAGGTCCGTCTGGCCTGCTGTGACTGGCGCCACCTGGTGACAGTAGTCTCCGCAGTACAGACCCTCATAAATCTGCCGTTTCCCTGCTCCCCAGTAGGGCTGCAAGCTGTGACCCCTATCAAAGAGAAGGTGATGAGTTCAGCCATGGGGAAGTTCCGGCATCAAGAGGGTGCCTGGCTGTGACAGCAAACAGCAGTCTTTGCTGCCCTGCCTACAACAAATCCCTGGGCACAGTCAACTCATCACGTTAGATGTTCAGTGAAGAGCTTGATGTGGCTCCTTGGTGTCAAATGATGAGAGTTCACATTAACAATTTCTAAATCTCAGCCTGTATCCATTTACACAATGGAATACTACTCACTATTAAAAACAGGGAAATCATGAAATTTTCAGGCAAATGGATAGAACTAAAAAAGATCTTCCTGAGTAAGCTATCCCAGAAGCAGAAAGACACACATGGTATATACTTACTTATTAGTGGACATTAGCCATATAATATAGGATAAACATACTAAAATCTACAGACACACAAAAGCTAAACAACAAGGAGGACCCTAGGGAGGATGCTTAACTCTCATTCAGAATGGCAAACAGGATAGGCACCGGAAGTGGAAGACAACAGGGAACAGGATGGCAGCCTACAGCAGATGTCCTCTGAAAGACTCCACCCAGAAGGGGATTGAAGCAGATGCAGAGACTCACAGCCAAACTTTGGCCTAAGGGCAGGGAGTCTTATGGAAGGAGGAGGACATAAAAGGAACCAGAGGGGACAGGGGCTACACAAGAGACCAACAAAGCCAAAAACTAAAGCAGGGCCCAGGGGCAACTGCAAAGACTGATGCATCAACCAAGGACCATGAATAGAAAGGACCTAGACCCCCTGCTCAGATGGGCAACTCAGTCTCCATGTGGGTTCTCTAGTAAGGGGAGAAGAGACAGTCTCTGACATGAACTTGGTTGCCTACTACTTGATCACTTGTCCCTGGTGGGGTGACCTAGCCAGGCCACAGAGGAAGAGGATCCAGTCAGTCTTGATGGAATCTGTTAGGCTAGGGTCAGACAGTAGTGGAGGAGGACCTCCCCTATCAGTGGACTAGAGAAGAGGGATAGGGGAGGAAGAGAGAGGGAGGGTAGGATGGGGAGGAGTTAAGGGAAGAGGCTACAACTGGGATACAAAGTGAATAAATTATTATTATTATTATTATTATTATTATTATTATTATTATTATTAATAGGAAAAATACTCAGCCAGTAATTTATAAATTGCTAGAAGGACTGAAATTTTTTTAACTTTTATTAATTATACTTTATTCATTTTGTATCCCGCCATAAGCCCCTCCCTCCTCCCCTCCTGGTCCCACCCTCCTCCCCCCCCTTTCTGCATGCATGCCCCTCCCCAAGTCCACTGATAGGGGAGGTCCTCCTCTCCTTCTTTCTGATCTTAGTCTATCAGTTCTCATCAGAAGTGGCTGCATTGTCAGGGTTCTAAGTTATCTCCATGAATAGTCCTTGGTTGGAGTATGAGTCTCTGGGAAGTTCCCTGTGTTCAAATTTTCTTGTTCTGTTGCTCTCCTTGTGGAGACCCTGTCCTCACCAAAGGACTGGAAATTTTACTTGAATCCCATTTTATATCCTTCAACAGGTTTGTTAGAGAATGTTTATATTTGTTTATTAGTCTATATTACCATATTAAAATAGTTTGTTAGCATCCATGCACACAGGTATGTTTAAATACCACACACATACGTGCATGCAAACATACAAATGTATGTATACATACACACAATGGTTATAAGTATATAACACACAGAGCTGCAGAAACACTCATAACCCAGAAGATAGTCTAGCTATTTGTTAATGGAAAATCTGTTAGTAACAATTTTAGCTGCTCTTTCCTAGCATCCCTTATCAAACAAGTGAGAATTGAAAATGCTCCAACCCAAAAATCTGTTTAATGACAAAATGACACAGTAAAAGAGAATTCCACATCATGAAACTATTTCACACACACATAGGCACAAATATCCTAAAGTAATGTATAAACTTACCCTCAGGAGCTGGTGAGATGGCTCAGGGGAGAGAGTCATTTTGTATATAAGATGAATTCAGTGCCCAGAGCCAACCATGGCAGAAGAAGACTGACTCCCTAAGGTTGTCCTCTGACCTCTGACATGACACATGCTCAAGTACACATATTAGCTTAGGAGGGGTGTGTACACACACACACACACACACACACACACATATATATATATAATGAATTTTGTGCTTGGACTTGGGCCCATCTCCAAGATATATCATTACATATATGAAAACATTCCAGAGTTGGAAAAATTAGAAATTCAAAACATTTGTGGTCCTAAGCAACTGTGACAGAGGATGCTCCAGTGTGGTGTGCATGCCATGGCTTACTTACTAGTAATACTGGCTAATGATGCGTATTTTGTCTACTTTAAGAAGAGGCTTGAGGTACTTCATGACACTAAATCATATCTAAAACAACATAATAAAAATGTAATACTGAAAGCCATCAAAAAGAAGAGAGAACAGTCAATGCAGAGACTCCTAAATGTTCCAGGTGGTGAGAATAAGTGAATTCTGGGTGGTCAGCTCTCAACAGGTCATCCATCTCACCCACAGTTAATGGAAAATTACGGAAGAGGGGCAGAAAGAATCTAAGAGGCAGCGATGAAGAGGAACGCTATGACGTGCTGCCTTCTAGACCTAGCCTAGCCATCGCTCTCCTGAACGCAGAGCATCTGCGATCACATATACATACACATACATAAATGTGTTTGCATATACATATATATGTATATATGGGATATGTATTTATACGTATACACAAGTTATTTATTTGTGGGTTGGGGAGTTCATTATATCAGCAGTGCTCCTTTAGAGAATGCTGGCTAATTCCATGAGCCACAAAGAGCACGCTAAAAGTGATGGCCAAGTCGAAGGGCCAAAAGCAGAAAGTGTAATACCAAAGAAACAAGCCAGGAGCACTGGCCCAGTCAGAAAAGTTCCTGAGTGACAGCTAGTGGCACCAGCTGGAATTACAGCTTGTCCTGGGATGGGAGTGAAAAGAGTACTTGAAAGGCCAGGTTATAGGTGACAGATGGCACAGGTCGTCTGTGGTTGCAGAAGCCTATCCCATGTTCAGAGAGCACAAACGGTTAGGGTGCAAAAGGTGCTTCCCCTGCAATGCTTCTCCTAAGGCTCTTTAACGAGAAGGGGAAACAACGCTTTAAAAAATGCAAAGGCAAGACAAAAGCTAAGAAGCGCAGTTTGGGAAACAGTAACACCTGTCGACACACCACTAAGCAACCAGGAAACGTGATGCAAAGGGTCCCTCCAATAAATAATAATCTTCATCTTTGCCGTAGTTCTGAGCAAATAGAGAAATCAAATAACCCATATGGGAATGAAAATGGATGTGGTGGCCCAAGCCTGTGAGCAGAACTTGAGAGGTAGAGGCAAGAGAATCATGGATTCAGGGTCATCCTCTGCTACATACTGAGTTTAAGCCAGCCTGGGCTACCTGAGACCCTGTCTTAAAAAAAAATGAAATGAAAAATAACAACTATTACTCATAATGAAAGCTGGGGAAAGGTGGAGTTTAGCATCCTAAGGGAATGAGTCTGCTGACCTAAATGGGCAGGTTCGAGCCCCAGGCTCCAGGCAGAAACAAAACGTAACCGTTCTCCCACTACCACCATCTCTCCTCAACTCTGTCTGCCTTAAAGCACAGTCCATTGCCTAGCCTGGCAGCCTACCTTCGTAAAGAATAAGAGGCAGAATTACTTTTCTCAGATTCATCAGTGAGGTAAGCTATCATCCTCTGGGCTGGTGTGAGAAGGGGAGCTGAGTGCTCTTCCTGAGAAGGAAGCTTCATGGAACAGGCCCAACAAGAAGATGCAGTGAAAAAGACAGGAGGGGATGGAGTACAAGCATCTCCCCTTGGTCCCGACTTCACTACATTTATGAACAAAAGGGATCTGCACAATTAGCCTCTTGCTGAGCTTTATACTTCCTCAGCCACGAAACAGAGATAATGTCTGCTCTCCTTCCCGAGCCCCCTGGCTTCTTGGCTTTCCTCTGCTCACGCAGGTGATCCCACCACGAGATGATGCAGCAAAGAGAGGCCTTCTGAGAATTGACCTGTGTCCATGGGTCTCTCGAATTGCAAGCTAAACAAACTTATCTTTACAACTACTTGGCCTCACGTATACACACACACACTCACACACACAGCAAAAATAAAAACAAAAACAGACTAATGAATTCACCTATCTTCTGAACTGACATGACCCCCATAATGACAAAGATAACTAACACTAACTATTCCACCTATTAAATTCCTCTGTATGCTGGGCTCTCTGTTAAGCACTTCACAGTCTTCTCTCTCTTGCTTGGGATACGTTATGATCCCCATTTTATAGAGGAAAGGACTATTTAATGATCTGTGTAAAACAACACTTAACACAGTTCAATAAAGAAACATTTAATGAGTGATATTTGAATTTAAAAACTAAAAATATATTCCACAAGTCACAATTAAAATAAATAATTATTTTCCCCTGGCTGGATGGGCTTGCCAGGCCACAGGCAGTCCTGATGAGACTTGATAGGCTAAGGTCAGATGGTAGGAGAGGAGGACTCCCTCTTTCTGTGGTCTAAGGGAGGAGGATTGGGGGAAGATGGTGGGAAGGAGGGAGTGGAAGAATTCAAGGGAGGGGCCTACAATCAAGATAGAAAGTGAATAAATTATAAAAAATAAAAAAATAAATTAAAAAGTGGAAAAAAATACCTCTCAATGAAGGTAGAAGTTCAGATTGCATAGAGATGTCCTATTTAACCAAACACATTTGATAAGATTTTCTACTTTATCTGTTCTCAAATTTCAAAAATCAAATAAAGTAATTTCTGGTCATGGAGCCTTTTATATCCAGCCCACGTACATCAAAATGGTAAACTATAAATATTAAATATAAGTATTCAAACTTATAGTCACAACAAAAATAAAAGTGTTTAAGAGTTTTCCCCAACAGTGAGTGAAGGCTATAGCTACAGACTTAAAAGCTCAGGAGGTGATCCAAGTCCCAACAGAGATTTATCAAGCCAAATAAAGTAGGAACATTTACACATTATAAATCAGAAATAAAGCAGCTCCTGAGAGAAAGAAAAAGTCATTAAAGCTAGAAAGAAAGAAAAAACTACAAAAGTGACAGTCAGATGTAAAATTCACAACCAGCAAAAACAAACACCAGAACAAATGTAGTGATGTCTCCAACATGCTAACAAAAATCAACACTCAGTCTCGAGTCTACACCCAGCCAAAAGAGTGTCTCATTTGCTTGAATTTCGTATGTGTGAAGGCATTCCCTGCTCACAAAATTAAGGACAATTAAAAAGAGAAAAATAATTTTTAAGCAAAATAATCCCCCCCCCCACACACACACACACGAGCAGAAAGGAAATGCCTGTCTTCCCACAGAAGCTCAGCAGGGTTGTTATTGGAGTTTCCCTCACAATTACTAAAGGAAGTGGGAAAGTAAATTCACGAGGAAGGGAAGGATGCAATTATTGACTATAAAATAGCAATAATTACCAGCTATAAAAATAGACATAATAATTATTATTTCTTATTGAAGCCTTGGGGGATAAAACTGTAGATCACAAAGACTCGAAAGGTGATGGGAATGGTTATGAGGTAAAAGGCGAGCTCCTGTTCTATCAGAGACTTGTATTTTGTATGTGCTGAAAATTTAAATGTAACCAAGAAAACAAGTGAAACAGTGAATGAAAAAAGAAAGAAAGGGAGGACATGACTGCTCCTAGGTACGGGGGAGGAGAAGGTTTATTGTAGATAAGAGGGAGAGCATAGCCAGAGGCAGAGGCATCTAGGAGAGTCCAGGGTAAACAGCTGTTATACCCAGTTCGCGAGCCCCCAAAAGATCTCCAGGAATCGACTCCGTTGCAAAACACAGGAGGGTCTTTTTATTGTAAATTACAAGCTGCAGCTTGGGCCCACACAGCTCCACCGCCGAAGCGGTGGGTGCTGAGCGCGCCGCCCCCAGGTTAGTTGGGTGATTTATAGATTCTGGTCCATCCCAGCATGCCCAAGGCAGGGGCGATTCCTGCCTGGCAAGCATCTATTGGTCAAGATGCTACATTTTGAATCGATTGGCTATAGGAAGGTTCCCAGACCATTGATCATGACCAGGTGTCCCTCCCTAGGGGGAGGGTCCAGTTTCCTAGCAACCGTATCTCTAGTGGGTAGGGAAAGAACGCAGCCAGGTAGCTCTCCCCTCAGGGCATTACTAACTTCTATACCGCACCTACTCTACATCTTAATGATCGCTGCTACTTTATCTTTTGGTCTCTCACAGCCAGATTGAGCTGAGCCACGTGAAGGGCGGGGGGGGGGGGGGAGTGGGGTGGAAAGAGGAGAGAGGAGCTGCCTGCAAAAAGGGGTAGCTTGACTGGGCTAAGAGACTGGCCAGGAGAGTAAAGGGTAGACCAAAAGGAAAGACCAGGTAACCCAAATGCCTGGATTACGTAAGGAAGGGCAGCTAGGGGAAGGGCAGCCTAGTCCAGGTTGGAGAAGTTTAAGGTGTGTGGGGTCAGAGGTGGAGGGCAGACTATACCAGCCAGGAAGGCCCTGTAACAGGTAGAAACTGAGGGATGCTGGGAGAACCTGGCAGCCAGCATCTGCTTTGATATGTTAATGGCCATCTCAGCCCATCGTCTCAGGTTTGACACCTAACAAATAGAATGTTAACAAGCTTGTAAATTGAAGAAGAGAGAAAGAGAACATAAGATAACAAATTATGAGACTAGAAACTCACCATGGGTTAGTGACATCAAATACATCTCTCTTTGGTAAGGGTGGGCGGGTTAAACTCATGCAGTAGAGACTCCTGGACTGAACTAAACAAGTAAGACGCTTTCCTGTAACTCATCCGCTTGTCTTCTGAATATTTGTATTTACACCCATAGATTACTGTATACTCACATCCTTTTTGCACTGGCTGGTAGTTCCTGCAGAGATGATTAACCGGTCAAAGTACTAAGAAAAAGTAACTGTAGAGTAATCAGCCCTAAATACATTTGCATCATCCTCTCTTAGGTCCAAGGAACATCCCTGAAGAAACGATGGAAAGGATGTAAGAGCCAGAAGGATGGAAAGAGTGTTGCAGAATGGCTGTGTCATTACACTCATGAACTCCTGGCAGCTATGACTAACTGCACAAGATAGGGCTTGTCAGCACTGAGTCATGGTGGGGAGGGACACACAAGGACCCACACTTTGCCTGGGGAGCAGTTAATGGTGCTGGGGTGTGGTTGACATCTTCCTCAAAGGCAGAGCCATATTTAGTTTTCCACCTTGCGGTAAAAATTGCTTTCTTGGCTCATCATCATTCTGCTTCATGTTCAGCATTCTACAGAATAATTAAGCTCACAAAAACAAAAAGACACAAGAGTTAGAAAAGGACTCATTTAGAGGAGGAAAGGACTCAGCAAAAGTAGAAAGAGATGTGAAAGAGTAATGGGGTGAATAGGATAAAAATAAATTATAGACATCCATAATGAAACATTATTATGTATAAATTATATCCTAATAAATGATGTGTGCACAAAACGTATCAAAGCAGGATGCAGCTGTTTTCTCTGGGCATATGTACACTCCTGTGTTCATACGTGTGTGTGTGTGTGTGTGTGTGTGTGTGTGTGTGTGTGTTGGGGATATTCTTTATCCAGTCTGCATGTTCTTTGTTCAAGACGTTAGTAGTAGATGGAAGTCTTATGGACCAAGTAGCCCAACTTTAACCTGTGCATACATCCTTTTATAGGCTGCCATTCAATTGCTTTTACCCATTCATTAAAAACAAAACAAAACAAACAAACAAACAAACAAAAACCCTTCATCTAAAAAGCACAGACTGCAGAATAAGACATGGAGTGGTAAGTAGGCACAAAAGCGAGATCCGGGCTGGAGATACAGACAGAGCTTTCAGAGCATTCGGTCTTCTGCCAGAGGACCTGGGTCAAGTGACTCAAAACCATCTGTAACTCCACTTCCAGGAGAGTCAATGCCCTCTTCTGGCCTATGTGGAAATGTACACATGTCATGCACAGACATACATGCAGCCAAACACCCATACACATAAAATAAAAATTTAAAAATATTTGTAAAAGAAGAAAGTGACATCTACAAAAGTGATGCGAGATATTTCCAAGAGCTCAGCGGTTTGCACACTGTATGTTAAATGGGTCAACATTCTGAGTGTGTTCTTGATGTAGCCCTTAACATCCCAAGGAAGGGACTGTTCACACATCACTGACTATTCATCTGACAGTTTTAGCCAGGAGACTTTCATTCCTTCCCAGGGCCTGCATAAATCAATTACAACACACTGTGCGATTATCATTCTTGCAAACTGACTGTGGCAGATTTAAATTCCATGTTGCAAAAAAGCCAAAAATAAAAAATAAAAAAAAAATCCCAACCTCTCCTTTGGCTCATAGGCTCAGAAGCCAGAAAGCAGCTGAGCAACGGCCACGGTTTTGCTCTTGAATGAATGGAACTAATTACAGAGTTGTCTGCAGTGGGGATGGGCCCTCAGCAGTCAGTGTGTAAATAGGGACAATTAGAGCCCGTTTTAAGCACACATTATGTCCAAAAAAAGAAACAGAGTTTCAGACTTTAATTACTTTCATAGGGATTATTACATTAAACAGAACCTGACCATTTTTTTCTCAATACAGTTCAATGAATATGACAATTCTCTGTCATAAGAATGCTCTAATTTTAACTCTTCCACAGATGGTTTGGTAAGGATCTGAAGTTGACTCTTCTCATCTTTTCTCACTGGGTTTATTTTAATCCTATATCGCAGTTTAAAATAATTTGCATAGTATTGAAATATATCTGCAGTGTACTTTGCCCTTACTCCTTAGAACTTTTAATTCTGATGTTTAAAATTTAAGCAATTGGCCATTTATGAAACCTTCACTCTACTTCCCACACATGGTACCCAACACTTGGGAAAGCATGATTTTCTTAGTCATGGTGTCTACCTTACAGGGAGTGTGTCTTGGTTAGGGTTACTATTGCTGTAATGAAACACCATGCTCAAAAGTATCCTGGGGAGGAAAGGGTTCATTTAGCTTCATACAGAGTCACAGTCCATGAGAAAAGTCAAGGCAGGAACTCAAACAAGATTGGCGCTGATGCAGAGACCGTGAGGATTGCTGCTTACTGGCTTGCTCAGCCTGCTTTCTTATAGATTCCAAGACCTCTAGCCCTGGTGGCATGATGAGAGGTGGCATCACCTACAGTGGGCTAGGCCCTCCCTCACTGATCACTTATGAAGGAAATGCCTCATAGGCTTGCCTGCAGCCCAACCTCATGGAAGCATCTTCTCAGTTGAGTTTCCCTCTTCTCGGATGACTTTAGCTTGTCTCGTGTAGGCATAAAACTATCCAGCACAGAGTGTCACCCACTTCATACTAAAGGAATTGAGATGTACTGAGCTGCCAAGGTCATACAGCCAGTAAGTTGTAGCTCTCAGATACAAAACTGTTTTCAGAGCCCTAGTTCTGGGCATTTCCATGTGCTGCCAGCAGAATTTAGAACTCAGAGGCACACACGGCCCTGACTAGGGCCTTGGCTAGGGCGACATTGTACTTCTCCAAGTACTTCAGGAGTGTTGGTTATGGGTGTGGCTGTGTGCATGTGCTTCTGTACAGCTCTAGGATGAGGAACCTTACGATACCTATCTAGTGCAAAAAGTTAGGGACATTGTGGTAGGAGTAGAGAGAGAAACAGCCAAAGAAACTCCTCAGATGAGGCGGCTCGTACTCTCGTCCAGTTTTAGGTTCCGTTGGAACAAAGAGTTTCCTTTTCCCCATGACCTGGTAAGTATGTGGATAGGTAACTGCTTTGAGAAGCTCTTTCTTTTTCCAAATATAGTTTTATTCTTTGGTTTTCTCATTTCAGACCAGCTCAGATTGCATTCTCTCAGCGACATGATAATAATCCATCTTAGGTAACATGCTATACATCCAGTTTCCAGTCACACTTTCTTTCTTCAGGAAGCAACCACCATTCTCAGCAGAGTGTTTGCCCTTCTCTAGCCAGGTCACCCACTGTCTGGGTTTGTCTGCAACAGAGACTGTTGTACTCACTGTTCTATTGCAGTGAAGAGACACCGTGACCACAGCAACTCTTATAAAGAAGCATTTAACTGGGCCTGGCTCACAGTTTCAGAGGGTTAGTCCGTTATCACCATGCGGGAGCATGGCGGCATTCAGGCAGACATGGTGCTGGAGAAGGAGACGAGAGTTCTACAGCTGATCTGCAGGCAACAGGAAGACAAGTTTCATTCTTTTAATGAGTTCATAAATGCTATTTCCACTGCCACAATTAAGTCTCTTTTTATAACTCTACCTCAAAAATAAAACTTATAAACTTACGTGTGCAGTGCAGATGGGGCCTATGTTTGTTTGCAGATAACAGAAGTCATTTCTTTCCTGATAATACCTCTCAGTTTCCCATAGAAAGATAATATTTATTTATACTTAGCATTTATGCTATATTGGCTCTGAATATGATTTATCTAGAAGTAATATACATATATTTGTACAGCAAGATCTAGCTTGTTGCAGTAGATTCATGGTAAAATAATTGATAGCTGCATTAAAAAATCTACTGAGAAAAAGATAACAGGATTTTTAAAAATATTTTATTATTCTCCATATTCTTTCTTTGAGAAGTTCCATGCAATTTCTATTCCTTTGTTATTGACATATATGTTCTGAATCTACATTGTTCCAATTTGAAATTATTTGTAGATTGCTGTTGGCAAAGCACTTTTTAATCTTTATGTGAATGTTATGTGAACATACATTAATTTTTCTATCTTCACAACTCTGAAACTACATGGAAGACGGGTACTTAATCGACTCTGCACCACTAAAGCTAGAACAAGTGTTCAATAGAAGTTTTCTGGAAATCTATACACCTAAAGAAAATAAACAAGAAAGAGGGCCTAGAGTAAGATGATCAATCCTCACTTAGAAAGACAAGTGGGATGTGCATTGGATATAGGAGAAAACAAGTAACGGGACAGGAGCCTACCACAGAGGGTCTCTGAAAGACTCTACCTAGCAGTGTATCAAAGCAGATACTAAGACTCATAACCAAACCTTCAACAAAGTGCAGGGAATTATATGAAAGAAGGAAGAGTTTGTATGACGTGGAAAGGATAAGAGCTCCACAAGGACCAAATATATCTGGGCACAGGGGTCTTTTCTGAGACTGACACTCCACCAAGGACCATGTATGGATATAACCTAGAACCTTTGCTTGGATGAAGCGCGTGGTAGCTCAGTAACCAATTGGTTTCCCATGGTAATGGGAACAGGGACTATTTCTGACAGGAACTCAATGGCAGGCTCTTTGACCTCCCCACCCACCAAGGGAGGAGCAGTCCTGCTAGGCCACAGAGGAGGACATTACAACCAGTCCTGAAAATACCTGATAAAACAGGGTCAGATGAAAGGGGAGGAGGTCCTCCCCAATCAGTGGACTTGGAAAGGGGCAGGGAGGAGATGAGGGAGAAAGGGAGGGTTTGGGAGAGAATGAGGAAGGGGGATACAGCTGGGATACAGAGTTAATAAAATGTAACTAATAATAAAAATAAATAAATAAATAAATAAAACAGGAAGACAAAGTCTGCAACTATCTTGATTTTTTGAAACCTCAAAACTCACCCCTATCGATACACTTCCTCCAACAAGGCTACGGCTAATCCTTCCCCAGTAGTGCCACTCCCTGGTAACTAAGCATTCAAATAATCAAGCCTATGGGGCCGGTTCTTATTCAAACCATTGCAGAGAATATATCTGTAGTGGAAGTTTTGGTTTCTTTAAAAACTCAATTATGTTATGTAGAGATTTTTTGTTTTAATCCCAAGTGTGGAATTTTAGTTTGTCCTTTAGTTTGTCCACAGCTGATAACTGCCTCGTGCAGGGGGGTAGTCTTTGCCAGCTGAAATTAGTTGAATTCTGAGGACTTTGAGGGGTTATAAATACAAGAAGGCATGGCAGCTTGGAGGAGACAAATGCAGGACTGCTTACTGCGTTTGCTGGTTACCTGGCCTGCTAGATATCCTGACTGAGATTGGTATTGCCTCCAAAAGAACCTGATGACTCTACCCAGCCAGAAGTTAAGAGGACTGGATCCTCTGTCCCTTCTCACCTTCTTTTTCTCCTACTTAGGGCTGGGGAGTCGGAAGAGAAATAGAGGCTTAGGGACCCCCAAATAAAGCAGAGTTTAAAAAACTAGCAAATACGTACCTATACCAGGACATATGATTTTCAGGGCTAACCCAGAGAACGTTCTAGTGAGATTGTTGGTCACACTATCAAACACAGTTTATATTTTCATATATATATATATATATATATATATGCATATGTGAGTATAAATCATGTATTATTGTTCTCTTTATGTGAATAGTTTCATGCTTTAATACCATTCTACTTTGGTATTATTGATTATGTTTTCTTGTTTTGTTTTGAGTCAGGGTCTCACTATGTAGCTCTGGCTGTCCTGGAACTTGCTCTGTAGACCAGGCTGGCTTTGAACTCACAAAGATCTGTCTACCTCAGGCCCTTAGTGCTGAGACTAAAGGCATGCTCCACTGCACCCAGATTTTGATAATTTAAAAGCTGTGTATATTTGTGATTTTGAGTCATGTAAATAATTATAGTTCAATGTAAATAATTATAGTTCCATTCACTTTCAAAGTTCCAGAAAATTGTTTATTTACAACCAAAACTTATTTATCTTTTCTGCTACTAATGGAATCTCTTGTTTATTGCTGGCTCTTCATTTCAAACAGGGCTGTGATTAGCTTAAGAACATGTATCCATGTGTACACATGAGAGAGTTTGGGAGGACAGTTGCTGTTTTAGGTCACTTTCAATGGGTAGCTGAGAAACTGCTCTCCAATATGCTTTATGAAATATGCTTCTTCTTAGCTTTGTTTGAGGGTTTTCACATTGTCCTTCGACTGTCAGAGTTAGTATGTTGAGAATATTTTAATATTTTAATATTAAATATTAATATATATTAAATATTAATATTTTAAATATTGAAATTAAAGGGATATGAGATTTCCATTTTATTTTTAACAGTATCACTATTGTGTCTGTTCCTTACTGATATTTTAGTTGCCATTTATTATTTGTTTGTTTGTTTATATGTGTTTTGTAGTTTGCATGTGTCAGAGAACAACTTGTGCTTCTCAGTTGCCAGGCATGGTGGAGAACCTTTGCCCTCTGAGCCGCCGCTAGCTTCCCCACTGATTTTTATATACGTGAAAGCAGAAGTGGTCACTGGATCTTGATTCTGTAGGATAATGGCTTTACTCAGTGTGAATGCCTTGAGGACAGAACACAGGTCTAATGATGCTTTGAGGGCCCAGGGCCTATCACAAAACCTGCCACAGGGTTTTCTCCGCAGGTTTAGTCAGTCCATGCTTGTTGGTTCTGTTGGTTATCTCACTTGCCAGCGTAGGGACTTTGAGAATCCTCTGTGAGATGGGCCTCTGGGCATGTCTGTTTTTCTTTCTTCCCTCAACCCTCCTAGTCTTCCTGGCTTTGTTGAAGGGGGCCTTTATGTATGGAGAGGGAGGGGGTAAGGAGGTCTGGTAGAGATTATTTTAGTAAAATATAATCAAACATTTTTTTTAAGTCTTAAAAAATAAACATACAGCAGCCTTTTCTCCCGGGCAACTAAGCAGAAAGTTTTTGTTTACCGGAACACACTGATGAAACCGAGTGTGCGGAGTGTGCGGTACCCGAGGTAACACAGCCAGAGCTTCCTGACGCTGGCCCCAGCGATGTCCCTGCAGCCGTGACTGACACCTTCTTCACGCCTCCTGGTCTGGCTTGAAGAGGAGGGTTGCGACTTGCCGGATAGAAAAGCAGAGGAAGTGCTTTGCCTCGTGTACCCAGGGTATAGTTGCCAAAATTTTGTCTCATAGTACAACGCCAACTAGGATTGTATTTCCTGTGGAATCCCTTCGTTTTAGGCAACACTGTTCTTCTCTGTTTGCTTCCACATCGCCTGTGTGGCATATTCAGCATCGTCCTGTTGTACTCCTCAGAAAGGCCCACCTTCTTGATCTCCACCATATGGTCAGACGTCATGACAGAAAGTGTGGTTAACTCCAATCAATTCTATCACTGAAAGGTCTCCAGCCAGTATGGATGATGACTTCCCCATAGCTGGATAGATATCCCCCCAAAAAATATAAGTTTCCTATTCTTGATTACTTTTCTTGCTCAAATTTATATAGATATCCAATATTCATTCATTGCTTTATCCAGCAAATGTTTGTCAAGTCTGCACTGTCTTCTCACTACTGTTCTTAATGTCTGAATACGTCAGTAAACAGACGAGATTAGATCCCCTGCCCTTGGGGAGGGATTTTTGTGTTACATACTTAGCTCCAAGCTAAGGTGGATGAAGACACAGTAGACCAGGTAGGCTTTATGAACATGAAACCATAGTTATCCCTGAAGGACCGTGTACATACGATATCCCCAGGTGAGGCTGGTAGTGTAGCTCAGTGGGTAAAGACACTTGCCACCTAGCTGCTATTAATAATTGTAAAGTTAGCAATCCCCAAATACCTAGCTGTATGGCATAGCTCCCTTGCATTGTTCCCATATACATTATATATTATGTTTTTAGCATGTATGATATGTATTATATTAACATCTGATATGTATTAATATATATTATGTATCTCCGTATGTCAGATGGCTCATAAGAAATTAGTTAGTGTACATAGTGTGGAAGATAGCATGAAATAACCACTGTTAAATTTTCAAAAGAGCTGGAGAGATGGTTCAGAGGTTAAGAGCACTGGCTGCTCTTCCAGAGGTCCTGAGTTCAATTCCCAGCAACCACATGGTGGATCGCAACCACCTATAGTGAGATCTGGTGCCCTCTTCTGGTGCACAAGGACATAGGTAGGCAGAATGCTGTATAAATAATAAATAAATAAATGTAAAAATTTTTCAAAAGGGTCTTAATCACTAATCACTTAATCACTAATCAATTAGTCTTAACTCAAAGATGATACAAAGTCTCCCAATCTGCTCAGCACACCAAAATGCATTTACCATTATTTTTTTTTCACATTTTTGCACAGTCCATTGATAGCATGTGAAAATTAAGTCAATACACTTAATTTCCTTAAAAAGCCAACCAGAGCACACGATCTTGAGATTTTAAAGTGTGACTAAAGTGAAGGACCACCTTATGTACTTCATGAATATCACAGATTTTTTTTTTTTTTCTTTTAAAAAAGCAAAGGCCTTTTCCTAGGGTGCTCTCCAGCCACTTCAAAAGAGTTGTATCTATTTGCAAAGCCAAACAGGTGGCTCCTGTTGACTTCAGCAGAGCGACCAGCTCACTGGGGGACCTCACAGAATGTAGGCAGGAATGATCACCTTCTGCTGTCCTCACCAAAGCTGGCAAACGCAGAACTCCTGGAGGGAAGCCCTGGTTTACATTCTTAGTTCTTCTTCTGAATTGTTTCACTTCGTATCTTAGAGCCCAAATATTTCCTTCCTCCTGCTGATACTTCATAACTAGAGAAAAATTACCTTAATTCTTTTTCTTCCTTCCACAACTTCCTTTTTTTTAGACAAATGCTAACTCTTTTCCTCTTTGTGGAAGGCACAGATCTACCGCCGAGCTACCAGCCGACTTCCGTCGGGTGGCACTGGGAAAACTACCTTGTGCTGGAAGATGGGAGGCCCACGGCTCCCATGCTGTTGCCCTGCTCTGAGCTGCGGAGACAGAACGTTCCGGATGCCAGGCTCAGCCAGCGGAGGCACCAGTGGACCATTAGAGAACAACAGAAAGAAACCGGAGTCTTTCTCTTTCTCTCTGGCTGCCTTGGGCAATATCATTGGCAGCAGCTGAGGCTCCTTCTTGGTTCCAGCTCCTGCCAGACAGACCTGCTGTGGTTTCAGCTTCCTCAAACAGAAAGGCACCAAGGGAGTCCTGCGGATCTCTGTTGAGCCTGGCATCAGGTACGCCTGTAGCACTTGGCTATGCTCTCATGTGGGAGCGAAGACACCTTCTTCTAAAACTCACCCCATCCATGGTTTTTTTTTTTTTTGTTTTTGTTTTTGTTTTTTGGTCAGGTAGTAAGGAGGCTATCCAAAGGATAGACAGGTCAGATATGTTGTCAGGATCAACAATGGGCCACAGTTAAACTTAAGCCATTTTAACTTGCTTTCTTTTCTCTGCAACTTTATTAATTTATTAACTTTATTAATTTATTGTGCCGACTAAGAAGTAACTTCTCATTTATCAAGCAAGTTTTAGTATTTTCAAATCATTATAATGAAACAGATACATTACTACCTAGTGTACAAACCATGTGGAAATGAATGGGGGAGGTGGCTTCCACTGTGACCATGGGAGGAAAAAGCCAAGACAATGTGGCCTTCATTCTTTTTGGAATGGAGTGGGTAAAGGGGCAAAGCAAGAATGATTGTGTGTCTGTGTGTGTGTGTGTGTGTGTGTGTAGTACACGTGTGTTATGGTTTGTAGTCTAGGGCTCTCTGTGTATCCCAGACTGTTCCCAAATGCATAATCTCTCTGATACCAAAGATTTCTGAGCAGTATAATGTCAGGATTCCACAGGCCTGGCCTTGTAAGGCCGTTCGGAGGGCACTGCTGGCCTACAGCACTGCAGCTGTGGGAGTTGCCATTTACCTAGAGTAGGTTGTGAATGGTGTCCCCTAGAGTCATACAATGTGCAGCCTTGAGTCATAGGGAAAAGTTGAGCATATGATGATATGACTCCTGGGAGGCCATTGTCCTCCAAGAGAAATAAAAAGCCAAAAACGTGGGCATAACAGGAAGATAGATGAATGTAAGACACATTCTAAAATAATTTGAGAGTTTAGTTGAGGGGGAAAAGAGATATTAACAGAAATAAAGGAGTCAGGAGGAAATACAGTTTTCCTGGGGATGTTAGGAGAGGGATAAGAGATGTTTAGGCCATGACAGAAGAAGGCCAATGGCTAGGAACAAATAAATTGGGGCTCAGTCAAATTGGGCTGCAAATAAACATCTAGAAAATATTCACAAAGAAACAGTACTGGAGACCACGGTTTCTAAGAAACTGCCAAGAAAGAATATTTGTTAGAAGAGGGGCAAGGAATGGTGCTGTTCTGGGAACAGGAACATAACTGAGGAAGAAGGCAGGTCAGAAAACAGTAGTAAATGATCATGTGATTAAAAAACTCAGGTCTGTTATAGAAAAACCAAATGACATTTCTTAAGACAAGCTATTCCCTTCTTCTTGCCAATGATGTCACTGACTCATTTATCAGGATGGACCCTCTAGCCTGGATCCCTCAACAACTGCAATGGAAGCAGACCAGATGCCCAATGCATTTCCAGCATGAGCTAAATGCCCCCAAGACGCTTACAGTTTCTGCAGCACAGCTTGGCTTTTCAGGCCCAATACAAGGTGGGCCCTTAGGGTCAAAGAATTAGAGACTAAAGAAGAGAAGACATAATCAGAGACTCTGAAAAAGCTGGAAAACTTACCCAATACAGCAGTATTGAATGGGGGTTGGAGAAGAACAACTTTAGAATTTGGGGAAAGGGAGAAACTGAAGATCTGAAGTCATGGTCATGGTCAATGGTGGCTCTGAAGGATTTCAAAGGCTGACTCTCCTCTGTGCGCTCTGGAATACTACGGACTAGTATACTGGATATGTGGCCAACATATTCTTCTACAAGACATTCTGTGACCGGTATCACCAGCATAATTTTCTGCCTGCTAGAATCACCTAGTAGGAGGTAAACAGCTGACAATCGAGCCTTTGTCTGAGATGATTTAATGTTAGGCTTTCCTCTATGAGTAGAGTGTTTTAGTTCAATTGTGCTGTCATAACAAAATAGAATAGGCTGGGTTACTGGTAAGTTGGTTTTTTTGTTGTTGTTGTTTGTTTTGTTTTAAATGTATTTCTCACCATTCTGGAGGCCAGAAGGCTTGGGATATGTAAAGATTCATTCTTCCAAGTTGTCATCTTGTCACTGTGTCCTGTGGAGGGGATGGTGTGCTCTTACATGGCAGAAAAGATGTACTTAGTCTTTCTAGCTCTTTTTTAAGGGCAGTGACCTCCGCTGACAAAGATGGAGCCCTCATTCTCTAATCACTTTCTAACCTCCTGACACTGTTCCAACATGAATTTTCAGTGAACCCAAACATTTAAACCACGGCATAGAGAAACCTTGGTAATTCATTGTAACTGGAGATGGCATTAAAAACCACCTTTCTGAGTTACTAGGCATAAAGAACTTAGAACAATGTCTAGCATAAAGGAGTGTGGGCTCTAACCCCTTCAGGTTTTAGAAAGACATTCTCTTAGGTGGTGAAATCTAGCTGTTTTTACAATCACACAAATAAGGAAAGGTGTGGAGAGCAGCAAAGGTCTGTTGACCCAGGAGGCAAAAAGCAGATAAGGCAAGAGATAAGGATAGAGATCCAAATATCTCTCCCAGCCTCGGAGCTGCCATTAAATAGAAATTAATCTAGTTTCCCCAACACAGTTGTACTATTTTGTCTAATAGAAAACAATTGAAGACTCAGAACAGGTTTTAAAAAAAAAAAAAGTCCTTGAGTACTTTAAAAGGAGTCACTAAAAGTCATACTAGGACAAAATTTAAGAGATAATGATCGAGTTCTATCAGATAAACTCTGAACATTTATAACTATATCTACAAAATATTAACTTTTTAACACAGTTAACTTATTGTTTATTTAATAATTCTTAAGAACTGGTGTAATTTATAGCTGGTTTTTTTTTGGCATAATTATCATGTAAAAGTAGGACTGGTGCCTCTAGAAATTAGGAAGTATGTTAGTCAGTTTTGAATTGCTGTAACAAATGTCTCAGACAAGCCGACTTCGGATTCCAGCTTCATGGTTACTTGGCTCTGTGGTGTGGCTCTGTGGAGACAGTGGATGTGGTAGGAACAGATAGATGGCTTGCCTCTGGTCTGTGGCTCCTCAGGAAAGGATGGGGTCCCAGGTACACCTTCAAAGGACTGCTTCCAAAGACTAAGCTTGCTCTGGAATAAGAGTACCACACAAACCAGCAGACTCCGGTCTCAGTTAGATCTGGGTGGTTTAGTTGAATGCCTTTTCCAAGCTGATCAATCAGGGTCACAGCAAGGACTTGGAGCCTAACTGTGACATCTAGAGGTTCTCACATCAGGGTTTCTCTGGAAAAAAACCAAATGCAAACGACGTGGGAGGGCAGTAACACATTTTGGCTAACCATACAAAACAATATTATATTTTTGGCTAATTAGACAAAGTATTATCAGCTAACCTTTAAGCTGATTGGTCCTAAGTGAGGTACGTAAGGCAGGGCTTAGGGTCTTCAAGAGTCCATCCAAAGTGTACCCAGGTGTGATAAGAAAGGTACAACCAGAGTATAGCCAAGTGACTATGTAACAAAGTGTGAGTTATGACACTATTGAATCTTAAGGTCGGCTATGAACAACTGCTTCCAGGAAGTAGAGTTGAAAAAGTTTAAATATTTTAATTTAATTTCATCTTAGAAACAAAATGGAAGCTGAATTCAAAGATGGCTGCAGCTTTGTCTCAAATAATAGGCTACAACATTTCACTGCAGCTTTGTCTCAAATAGAAGGCTACAACAAACTTCCTGCCATTGTGTCCCAGCTCCCCCTGATGCCACCATTTCCCAATAATATCATGGACTTGGAACTAATTTTTTTAAAGGGTCTTTGGGGGACATCTTGAAACACAACTATAAAGCAAGAACGTAGAAAAGTTTCTTTCCCACTCTGAAAAGGACTTTAAAAGATCCCCATGTGCGCTCTTTAGCAAGTGATTTTCCTGGATCTAGGGATAAAACAGCCTTGCTGACTTGAACACTTTACGCCTTCTCTGCAACATCCATATACTTGAGGCTTTCCGGGCACCAAAAAATGCTGTTTGGGATTAGGAGGAGCTACCTTTGGATCATACTGGCTACAAGAACTTAAAAGGTCAATGCTGCAAGTTAATGGTTCCTTAACAAAAAAGACCTCTCTAGATAACACAAACCAAATTCAAGCAAATATTGGGCTTTACCCAAGAGTATTAGACAAACGGTCTTCTATGAAAAACTGTCTGGCATCAGTGTCTGCTGAGAAACATGAGAGCCAAACTATTCTTTGTCCTGACACAGTCAGCGTCTAGAACACGTGGCTTGTCTGTTCACACACTGATTTGTCAAGGTTTGAAAGCTGCCAAGTCATTGGCTGCCTGGTGACCTAGGCAGCAGTGGTCTGTTGCTAGAAGCTCTGTTGCTAGAAGCTCTGACCAGCAAAGGCACAACAGCGATAAGCCAAACAGATTGTCTCTCGGACTGAACTTGAAAACAGTATCAGCTAGATTTTCCTTTTTGTTTCTTAGAGAAAATGCAAAACCTCAAAAGCAGAAGCTTGAAAAGAGAATATTCAAGGCAGAGAACAAAGGAGGAAGTGTGAAGCTGGCTGCAGGCGAGGAGATTGATCTGGATGACTCTTCAATCCAAGCTCCCATGAGGCTCACTGAACAGAGAGTTTTGGGGCTGATGCCAGATTCCTGCTGTCCTTTTGGCTGTGTGTGTCCATAAAAACAACTTGCTATTAAGAAAAGAAGGAGTAAATTTGTTTCTTTTTAAAATTTATTATATATATATATTATATAATATATATAATATATGTATATTATATATATATGTATATAGTGTTCTACACACATGTATGCCTCCACACCAGAAGACAGCACCAGATCTCACTATAGATGGTTATGAGCCTCCATGTGGTTGCTGGAACCTCTGAGCCATCTCTCCAGGCCGTGAGTTTGTTTCTTTAAACCCAAAGTGGTGGATTAAAGACTCCAGGTCTTGTCAGGATCCCCATGGGTCCCTTGGGCTATGGAGTCCCCAGGAAGCTGGCTCAGGAGGACTTTCCTATGGTTTATAGCTATTTATTTTACAGGACATCTTTCCTCTGTCATTTGCTAAGGCAGCAGAGGCGTCCCAGGGACTGCCATTCCTCTTACTAATTAACGTGGCTGGAAAGAAACAGTGTACTGCTCGGTGAACCGGTGAGTTCTCACCGGTTTTCACAGTGGACTTGGTAGGTTTCACTCCGTCTTTCAGGAAAGGGTTTTTCTCATTTCCCTGTCTTATTTTTTTTTTTTAACAAAACCAAAACATTTCTTAAGGCAGTGCCTCATGTAGCCCTGAATATATTTATATGTGCTATGTAGCTGAGGCTGGTGTTGAACTTCTGATCCTCCTGCCTCAGCCTCCCAGGTACTGGATTAGGTGTAGAGCTCCACGCTAAGTTGTATATAATGTACCTAGCAGTGTTGGGGTGCAGTTTAATAAGAGTGGGTGCAGGTAACACTAAGGATTCGTCTTTCCTACCTGCACCCACTCATATTAAACTTCATCCTTAGATCCAAGATGTGTTTCATGATCTTAAACCAATGACTTACCCAAAGAAAGCTTGGGTTCATCTCTGATGAACCTCTTATTTAGGCTAATTTGACTCTTACTGTTCTGTTTTCTGAGCAGCAGTTTTCAGCAGCAACTCTTGTTTTTCAGGCTTAAGCATAAATACTAGAATACTAGATGTTTGTTAGTGGGCTTTGTTCTTGCTTCTGTTTGTTTGTTTTTGTTTGTTTCATCTTTAAATGAGCTCCTGATCCCAAAGCGATATGAGAAAATACAAACTGTTCTCATAGAGGTATTTTATCCCATGAGTAAAATAATCACACACACACAAAACCTTGAGTGGACAACTGTTTAAAAGAAAAATTTCCCTTTTTTGTGTGTTTTCACCTAAGCCATCGTAATGAATTTTTGACCTTAAGAATTGTGGATGGCTAATCACCAAACCCCTAGCACTTGGCTGAGCATTAGAGTAAATGCTGAGTGTTATGCATTAAAAACTGTTTGCTGAATAGGCAGCTGGATGGATTGGTGTTTACTGCTTTAGAACAAATAGTGAACACAGGTAACACAAGAAATGGGCTGGACCCCACCCAGCTTATTGAGCAGCTCTGCTGGAGGATCCCGTACCTGGGATAACTGTCTCTCCCACTTTGACTTCCTGCTCCAACACTGTTTTAAAGAATTAAAACTGACCATATCAACGGTTGCTTGGCCTAGGTCCCCAGATTTATTCAGTGTGAGGGTGGAAAGGGGTGGTGAGGAGACACTGGCTTAGGCAAATCACTTCGTGGTTGAGTGGGCTCTCACTACCTGAAATATTTAAAAATAAGCCTGGGTGGTAAATGTGGATATTTCCCACCTTTTACTTCTGTAAAAGCACTACAATCCCTAAACGTCCACACAAGTGAGGAAATCCATCACTTCAGGGCCTTTTATTCTTCTCCAAATAAGTGAGGTTGTCTTTGCTTTTCCAACCCTACATTTGGCATTTTCTCTGGAAAATTTTTGTTCTGTTGTGCGTCCGAAAAATGAAGCCTGGAGTTCATTTTACATAAGGAGAGCGTGTTTCCATCGCTGATATTTCCTTCCCTCCCTTCACAAACTATCAGGTGTTGTGTTAAATGCGGACGTGGTGACGGATGAGATGGCACTCGGGGTGCGGGTGGGGGTAGACGATGGAAAAGTCCTCTGCTGCGCTCAAAGCGGTAAAAATTTAAAGAAGAGCTCAGTTAAGTATCTGAAGGCTCTGGCAGCCTTTGAGTGATATTCAGACTGACACAAGAAGGTAGTGCCGACCCAACCGGGTCAAGAAAGCTGGGGGAAAAGAATGAAGTCAAAGAGGAGCTCTCGGCGCCCTGGCCTCCTGCTGGGATCTCCTCTCAGCACTCTGGTCCTTTCTTAACCTGCCCTTAAGCCTCGGAGATGCGGGATTTCAAAGGGTGTCATTCTCTGCAGGGATCATTTTTAAAGAGAGGACTCCTGGGGCTTCCTGAACTTCAGAAATCGTTCCTGCTGGTGCTTAAAGTAAATGGAAATCATTTCAAATTGCAGTTTGCATTTTATCTCAAAGCTTGGATGCTGAATGTCACTCTCCACTGCTCTTCCAGTACACACCCGCAATCCAACTACGCGAGCTGCATCCACGCAGCACTTAACAGGCAGCTTCTTGGGAACACAGCTCTAGCACACTGTCAAGGCTGTGCAGTGAAAACTGCTGACTCGAGAGTACGGCTGTTATTAAAAATGGTTTCAATAAAGGAGATTGTAGCGGATAGCTATATTGCTTACTTCCGCTATTCTATCTAGAATTTTAATTGATATTAAACTTTGTAGTATATTTAACTTATTTTCTCTGATTCATTCACTTACCTGCAAGAATTACAGAGCACTTTTGCTCTATTTTATTCTACCTAATGCAATAGTTCATTATTTTAATAACAATGTTTTAAACATAGCAAAGCACTGTATAATTAAACTGAAACTTAAGAATAAACTAATATCTAAATCTTGACATTCATAATATTTATGAAAAGGTTATTAATTAAAAACATTTATATTGAGATTTTTCTAAGAAAGTAAAAAAAAAAAAAACCAAAAATAATGAAAAGAAGATCTTCGAAAAGATCATACATAAATCCTATTTTCTGGCTCATATTACTATAAAGAGCAATTCAACATTTTACGGGAGAATATTAGTAGTTTTAAAAAATAACAAATCAGTGGCATGACTCAGTTGGCAAAGGCACTTGTCACCAAGGCTGATGATGAGTCCATTTTCTATAATCCATATGATTGATAGAGAGAACGCTTGCAAATTGTCCTCTGGCCTTCATACACAAGTGCACCCACACACAGAAAATAAATGAAATAAAAAATGCCCTTTAAATAAACTTTAATTAAGCAGTTGCAGTAGGTATTTCACATATACTAAATAATTTAGTTTCCTCATATACTGAAAGTGAGTTCTAGTTGGCAAGATGGCTTAGGGAGTGAAGGTACTTGCTGGGCAAGCCTGGCCATCGGAATTTGATCCTGGAACTCACATAAAGCTGGAAGAGAAAAGTTGTCCTCTGGCTTCTACACACTCACTGTGGCTTACGCAGCCAACCGTGTTCATGACATCTACATATACAAATAAATGATGATGTAAATTAACACAAGCTTCATTGATTTAGGGAACAATTGGACACAATTTTTATGAAGAGGAAAATGGGAAAAACAGTTGGGGAGGAATGGCAACACGGAGTGCTGAATAACAGCAAGGATGTTTGAAAAAGACAAAGGGAATTATTTTATGACCACACAAAATTACATACATATAGAGAGATTAACTGAGGTTGACACCAGTTGGGGTGGCAATGCTCTTGCTCTCCCTAAAAACATTAGACTAATAAAAATCCGAGTGCCAGGCATGGAAAACCCCCTCTTGAGTTGTTGGTCAGGAGAATCCAAGAGAGCCCTGACCAAAACAATATGGGCCATTGCCTTCATCCTTGGTATTTTGCAGAAAAAGAAGGTATTGCACCACTTGGGAAATGGGAGAAACTCATCTGGAACCTAGAGAACACATAACTGGCAGTTTCCTAAGCCAGTATAAGCTCTGCTGTGTTCTAGAGCGCATTCTCACATGCAGAGACTAGTGCAAGCCCTCATCCCTCATCACAGCAGCTTCTTTTCATAGCAGACGGAGATCATTACAGAAAGCCACAAAGGGTCAAAGGGCAGCGATCACTCGGCACGGAAAGCTTGGTTAATACATGTACAACACAACCCCTGCACTTAAAGCTCAGGAAACCTCACAGAGGGGGGCAGACTGTAAAAGCCTGAGGAGCAGGACATCTGCGGTGGGACAGTCTCTTTTAAAGAAAGAGGAAGAGGAACTGACATGAAGAATGTGTGGAAATACGATTCCGGAAGAAACTGGAGGAAAGAGTGGGCATAAACAAGATCAGGATACAGTGTATAAAATTCTCCACAATAAAAAATTACTAAATGCCTACCATGTGCCAAACTTTGTTTTAGGTCTTGAGAAGAGGCAGACAGCACAGCTATAATGCCCACCTTCCCAATGGTTCTAGTGTGGAGAATACCCATCGCATGGAATCCTTGGAAATCCAGGTGTTGTGATGTACACCCAAAAATCTTGACCATGATATCCATCTTCTCTCTCCCCTAGCAGCCCAACACTGTTGTTCAATTAGACAGTCACACAACTTCAATTCATTCTACTAGTTCATACCTTTGTAATATATGAAATAATTTAAAGAAACACAAGAAATTTGGTATGAAGTTATAAAAGATGGGACACAGAGGTTAATTTTAATTGGAATGTACTGAGGCTGTATCTGCAACTAGTAGTTGAACTGTTCCCATCTAAATGGGGAAAGGTTGAAATATATTAACTTTCTATTATTTCTTTAAGATTGTGGTTTTTTTTCTACATAAATAGTATAGACGTTGCCAAGCCACTTAATAAAATTTGTCTGCATTCTCATATTTGCTCAAACAGGTTTTAAGTGTTCCTAAGGCTTTTGAAAATGTCATAAGACAAATTTACATTAACATTTTGTACATTTATAAAAAGCTAGGAAAACATAAAACTTCATTTGTGATTTTGGATTTTATTATTGGAAATAGCACAAGAAATAGATTCTAGAATAACTGTTTTTTAAATAATTGCTCTACTCATTAAAAAGGAGACATAAAAAGACAAGGATTTCAAATACATTTACATTGTATCAGTGTATGAAATTGAAACAGGACTATGGGACTAGGAAATTGAAATTCTATTTTATCAGTGACTTTCTGTAAACATAGTTTGTGTGACCTGTAGAATTTGATTTTAATATCTAATGATTATTCACCATGGGTCTGGTCTTTCTGAAACAACATCTAGGAGCAGTACAATAAAAACATTTAAAATAACATAAAATTTAAAACTCTTCTCAATTTAGGAGTTTCATATACAAATTTCCAACATGGATCAAATAGTCAAAAATGCACTGAGAACACACACACACATAAACCCAACAAAGCAAGCAGAGACTGGTTTATGTTTACATTTTAATACTTGAGAAAATATAAGTTAAAATGGATACAAATACTGCTGGCACAAAAAAGCAGAATATATACAAATTCAATTTCATGTAGAGTGTATGAAACTTGGATATAAGAATACATCATAATCTTTATTAGCTCCTTTTAAGGAAGTAACAGATTTTAAATTAGACAGCTATAAAAAGATCACACAAGAAATTATTTTCTCCAAAATATTCCTTTATCCACTAAGAACAACAGCTGGATATGGTGGCTCAAACCTGCAAACTCAGTACTCAGGAGGGTGAGCCAGGAGGATTGCTATGACCTCAAAGCCAGCCTGGGCTACATAATGAATCTTGTCTAAGAAAAATAAAACAAAACAAGACAAAACAAAACAAAAAAACGCTTTAAAGAGCTGATGACATTTCAAGGTCACTAATTACTCCAAGCATTCTGACAGTACACTTTTTATTCACTTTGTATCCCAGCTGTAGCTTCCTCCCTTGTCTCCTCCCAATCCCACCCTCTCTCCCTCATCTCCTCCCATGCCCCTCTCCAAGTCCACTGATAGGGGAGGTCCTCCTTCCCTTCCATCTGACCCTAGTCCATCAGGTCTCATCAGGACTGGGTGCCTCTATGGCCTGGTAAGGTTTCCCCTCTTCTCAGGAGGAGGTGATCAAAAAGCCAGTCCCTGAGTTCATGTCAGAGATAGCCCCTGTTCCCCTTACTAGGGATCCACTTGGAGATTGAGATGCCATGGGCTACTTTTCAAATACCCTACTTGAACCACAATGTAAAAATAATAATTTCACTTTCCTGTTAAGTTTTATGTAATTACACATTAATAAATTATAGCAAAGAAAAATAAAAACATATATTTTAAAAAACACATATTTTGTCTTCCAGGTACTTCAGCATTTTATGCTTAGTATTTTGTTTTATTAAATATTAAACACAAAAACCTTAGATGATTTCATGTCATTACTAAGAAGAAATGAATACAACTGCAATGTAAATGCTTTTAATTGTGGCAGAGATTCATCAGCTCCTTTAGAAAAATTCAAAATATATTACAATGGATTTAATTTTTTTAATTTGTGAGAAAAAAGATTTATTTGCCTCCATGTATGTATGTGTACCATATGCATGCTTAGTGCCTGTGGAGGCCAGAAGAAGGCATCAGATACCCTCTAACAAAATGGTGGATGGTTGTCAGCCATGATGTGAGCTCTGGAAAAGGAACACAGGTCCTCTGCAAGAATAACAAAGGTTCTTAATTGCTGAGCCATTTCTCCAGCCCCATGGGATTTATTCACATAAAACCTACATATGGGGAAGACAACATACACAGAATGGGATAATTCATCCTAAATGACTATAGTTGGATAAATCCCCCTCTGCTGAAGAACAGACACATAAACTTTATTTTCCAAATAAATAATTCTAAAGTTAATTCTGGAATTTGTGCCATCTGTCTGGGGAGTATCTTTATTCCTGATTACCCAGCACAAAAGATAACATTTATAGGATTGTGCAATCCACTGAACCACAGGCTAGGTCTACCTATAGTATAACTTACAATTTCCTTTAATTCTCAGACACCGCAGATCCAGAAACAGTTTATGACCCTCTCTATGGGGATAACCTCTAAAAGGTGCAGTTGTTCCTCTCTGAAAAGTGCATTAGATATTCCCGATTACTCGGAATGCTCCTGGCACCTCTTGCGCACTAGAGTTGCTTTCTAAATATTGCCATTCTCGAGGCCCTGATGGAAGGAAACAAGCCCAGTACTTGGTGGCTCTGTTGTAAGCATCTGAGATTTTTGATCGTAGCCACAGCCCTCGGGTATACCCCTGGGGTATAAAATCACTGACACTTACACAAGGTTCTCCTGCTGTACAGCTAGAGGATGACGGCAGCCAGCTAAGATGCTTAGTCACTCACTCATTGCACTTCTGTGTAAACTATCTTGTTTGGCTTTAGAAACCGTATGGGGCTGGAGATGGAGCTCAGTGGTGATGCTTATCTAGCATGTGAGACACCCCAGAATGCATCCTCCGTATCACAAAGAAAATAAAGGAAGAGAAAGAGGATGGGGCGGAGATAAAACAGAAAGGAACATAGAAAAGAGAGAAGTCAAAATGCCAATTTGTCTTTTTTTTGAGACATGTCTCCAGGACATAGCTGAAGATGACCTTGAATTTCTGATCCTCCTGCCTCCATTTCCCAAGGGCTGGAATTATAAGCATGTAACACCATACCTGCTTTCCCCCCTAAAGCTTATGAAACTGATAATATCATAGTTACTTAAAACCTTAAAACTTAGCACAATACATTAATACACTTTAAATAGTGACAGGCCTGTACATAAATTATTTACAAGTGCCCCTGTGGGTGGAAGGAGTTCATGCTGTCATTATACCATTTGGATGTTCCTAAAGAGAATCTGCCTACAGAACAGAAGGCAACACACATACACTGTCTGTCTGCTGGCCCCTGGAAAACTGAGCACAATATAGCTTTATTGAAAAGATTAACATAATTTGGAGAATCTAATTAAAATCAATGGTGTGCTATCAAAAGAAATACAAGTTGCCTGATAGAATGTGTACACAGTATCACTAATTCTAAGACTCTTAACACCACCTTAATTGTATGTGCATATGGATGCATGTGGTGTGCATAAAGTTTAGTGTGCATACGTGCATTAGCCCAGAAATTGACTGGGTGTCTTCCTCCATTATTTATTAAGGCAGGATCTTGAAAAAAGAAAAAAAGCTGGAGTTCATCAATTTGCCTAACGTAGCCAGCCAGCTTGTCCAGGACATCCTGTCTCTTCCTCCTGAGACTGGAACTACAGGCAGAGCATCGCACTTACCAGATCGTGGCCAAGGTGCTGGGATCTCATCTCCAGTCCTCACGCCTCACAAGAAATGCCTCTCAATTTTAAGATCATTAAAACATAATTATGGTATCAAAACACATTATTTTAATGCAAAAATACTTATCTGTACACATAGGAAATACCTATTCACTTAAAATATTTTAATATGCCAAAAGCAATGAAATCTGTTTCGCTGCCATACTGCAGACTTCATCTAAAAATACAAGATACAAGTGTCTAGATTGTTATCTTAAAAAAATCTTACTTCTTACTAAATTTCAGGTTATGTTTCAATTGTTTCAAAAAGTTAACTTGGTTGGGTTTTGTTGTTGTGGTGGTGTGTGTGTGTGTGTGTGTGTGTGTGTATTTTACCAAAAATGCTGGTTACAAAATGCTACCAATATTATCAAAAGCCTGGTTTAATTAAAAACAAAACAAAACAGTCCCTTCTGATATAAAAGGCTGGAGATTTAAACAATAAGAATTTCTTTTAATTCAGAATAATGTCAATCTAAGCAGCAGCAGCCATTGGATTGCTGGACTAGGATTCCTGATCAGGAAATTAACTTAGGTGCCTCCTGCAGCACATGTCAAACCGTTGCTAGGTTTACTGTGTAACCCTGCCTCAGCCATCAGAGCTGGGATTACAGGCACACACTAGCGCCAAGAGAACACTGCTTTGTGACAGACACAGTAACTAGTGTTTAAGAGCATTGGAGTTGCTATTAGCAGACAGTCTCCATAGTTAATACCTAGTAAAAAATACAGCTACTATAGTTACAGTTCTGGTAGTGTTGTCGGACTTTTACGTCTCCCTCAAGCAGTACACATCATCACTCATGCATTTGTCTGTTAATATAAAAAAAGCACGTGCATCCTCTCCTCACCCCAGCCTTGTCCCTGCCTCCCTCTCCCATCTTGACCTCTTGTCTCCAGCCCTCTGCACAAACACAAATCGGAAGGTCTTTTGTGATCACTGGGGATCACCATTGACTGATCACCATTACGCTTGGTCACCCTGATTTGTTAAGAACAATACAAACATACTTATTTTCTAAGCTTCTTACTTCCAGTCATAACAAAATAATGGTCATCATCTTCCTTTTTCTTGGCAGTAGACTTTTTCTCTCCACTGTCTGCTCCCTTACCAGATGAGGGTGGTGTCCTGGCAGATGCTGGTGACTTGCCGCTTTTGGGGGGCCCTTTAGCTGAGGACTGGCCCTTCGTGGCAGTCTGTGCTGACTTTGAGACAGTTTCTGTCTTGGCAGCAGATTGGGGAACAGTCACAGTGGACAGCGGGGTACGGCCAGGAGACTTCGAGGAGCCGGGTCTCGTATTCTGGCAGGTACCCTTACTCTGAGGTTGCTTTTTGGCAACTGCAACTACATTCTTACGTTTTGATTCCTGAGTAGCTTTTGCAGAGGACACAGCACAGCCAGGAGCGGCATGATTTGAACTCAAGGTAGACTGAAGTCTTTGTGCTGAGTCTGTCCTTGATTCCAGAGTGCTCTCAGGTGGCTGAGGCTGTCTCCCCAGACCTAGGGCTCTGGTTCTAGCACTGGGTTTTGTCACTTTTGCAGGCGACTGGAAAGGAGAAGGGTTAGGCCTTTGGTGTAGGGTTCCTTTAGGTAGCTTTGGGCACTTTGATGATAAATTTACAGGTGACTCATCCCTGGAAGAAAGATGATTGTGTTTCAAATGCTTTGGTTCCATCTTTCCAGAATGCTTACTTGGCAAAAGTCTGGGCTTGGCCAGCTCTCTTGACTTCTGGGCTGGACTAGCCTTGGTCTTGGTAGTCTTGGGGACTGTGACGCAGTTTCTCAGAGACCCCGAGGCACACTGTGTAGCGCTTGTTTTGCCGGCTGGATTTAGAGCCGCCACGGAAGATGATGCGTTATTGGAAGGAGCATGCGTCTTTTTTGCTGTGTCCTTCAAAGACGCGACCCTGGGATGGGAAAGGGATGCTGGAGGATCTGGAGGTTTACGAGTAGATGACGGGGGAGCTGGATTACCTTTCACTGTCGGTGCAGGGGGCGGCACACCTGGTGGGCGGACCTGCTTTTCCTTGCTTTTCGCAGCACTCACTGGCGTGCCAGGTTTTAAATTTTGTTTCTGAAACATGCTAACCGCAGACAAAGGGTTCATTTCGGGAGGCTGAGGCGTTCTGGCAGGCGAATCTGGCACACTTTCATTAGAAACTCCTTTTTGAAAGGCTAAAATTTTTTGTTCTAGTGTAGCAAACTGCAGTATTCGACAGGGGTCATATTTCAGCAAAAATCCTTGCAGCGTATCCCAGCCTCCCCCAACACGGACCATAACGTGTTTTCCATGAAGCATCTGCCACAAAAACAAAAATAAAAAATAAAACAGTGAAGCTGCAGGGTTTATAGTTTCAATCTGTCCACAATTATGATTTGCATTTTCTATGACCTGCGAAACCTGTATTCGCCAACAGCTTTATTTCAAATTGACAGTCTTGTATTAAATAATAAATTTAGTATTAGATTAAACAACTAATAATAAAAGCCCTCCACTTTGTAATTAAAATATTTACAAATAATTTGTATCCTAAATCCACACAAGTAATATAGAAAACTGAAATAAAAAATATCGTTCAATGGACCGAGTACTGAAGGAAGAAAAGGAGATAGAAGAGGAGAAAGACAGAAAAAAGCCTCATGACACAAAAAAGTAATTAGAAAAATAATAAAAACTTGTACTTTAAATTTAAAATTATATTCGATCAATTTCATCTTTAAAACATATATAAATTATTAGTATGTCCTGGCAGATAAGAATGGCTCTGAGAGATTAAGAAAGTTAGGGCTAGCCTCAAATACACAGGCTTCCCCTGGCTCTGTGAAGGCAGCCCACACTGGATTTCAGGGCCCTGTCCACACAGCTGGGGGTCCTCCCATCTTAGAGCTTAGCTTTAAAGTTTAGCTCAAAGTCCCATTCTGTGCATATCACCTTTATGCCATAGCTTAGGTAGGACTTAACTCTTGGCCCATATCAAAGAATCCTGTCTTTCCAGTGAACAGTGGTGGATGCAGATTGGTGGCTGCACAAAGTGCTGAATGAACGTGATGAATGAGAATGAAGCACTGAGTCATTTCCACAGCATTCCCTCGAAGGCTCAGGAAACATTCTGGGGGAAGGGCTGAGTAATTTCATCTTCTGGGCAAGATACAGCCATTGCAGTGATAAACTACCAGCTGCAGTAGATGGCTGTGCTGAGCCTGCGCAAGGCTGGGCCCATCAGTCAGGCATGGATGGAGGAGGGCTTTGGGAACCCTACCTCTCCCCGCTGACTCCCTAATAAGAACGGAAGACTCTGCAGTCACTTGTTCTCAAATCTCTCTTCCAGTTAGTTTGGGCTAATTAATGTTAAGGAGTCAACTCAACCTGATTTCTGCTTCTATTTGCTATTGTTCAGATTCAGGAAGAGGGGAAATTGCCTTAAATTGTATATCCATTGATGATCCTACCAGACGCCACTGAATAGTTTCAATCCGACAGTTACACAGATGGTCCTAATTAAACTAAGTCACAAACAAAGCCAAAAGTCATAAATCGGGATGATGAAATTGAGTTGATAGGGATCAGAAGAAGGTAAAAGAGAATGAAGAATAATCAAAATACATTCTATACACGTATGAAATTGCTCAACAACAAAATTGCCAAATAAAAAATTTTGAAGAAAGCTACTTAAAAACAAATGAATTTGGGTGTTTCTCTATGAGCTGGGTACAGGGTGGGAACACTATGATTCTTTGTGAAGTAGATTTGCTTTGATTAAGGAGATGGCTTAATTGTATGTTTAAGTACTTTTATATTATGTTCCTAAATAAAGAGAACACAGTTCCTACAGTATGTCAAAAGCAGAAAGATGTTAAACAGGTGAACATTCCATTTTCTGATCAACAAAAGGGTCAAGTAATCAACTACAGACAGGACAAGGAAAGGCCATGAACATGGGTATCATGGCCTACTGGCGCATCCAAGAGATCTGCTTACTCCTCATCACTGTGAATGGCAGTGCGTTTATGTTTATTTTCTTACTATTAACATTGAACTTAGTGGACATTCTATTTTGTTCATTTCTTCTTAGAGAATTGATGGAAAATTATTCCATTTAAGAAAATCTGAAAAAAAAAAATGCAGTAACTCCCCAAAGTACATGATGTTTTTTTCTTTGTATGTTTGTTTGGCTGGTTGGCTTTTGTTTTTGTTTTTGCAGACAGGGTTTCTTTGTGCAGCCCTGGCTGTCCTGGAACTCACTCTGTAGACCAGGCTGGCCTTGAACTCAGAGATCTGCCTGCCTCTGCCTCCCCAGTGCTGGGAATAAAGGCGTGTGCCACCACCACCCAACTATATGAAGATATTTCTCTTTATTTGTATAGTCTCAGCTGTCTTCTGGTTAGTCCCTTGAGTGTGAAAAGCATCTATTCAAACTCATTTGAAATCCATGAAATCAAGCATGCCATATTTTCTCCTGTACAGTAAAATTCTTCCATCACTAGCACCCTGTATTCTAATTCTTTTACAAGTAAAGGGGATCAAAAGAAAGTTGGTTTAAAAGAAATCAATTCCAAGACACATGTGTGTGAATACAGGCTGTAAACAGCAGGCCTACCCTTATGAAGAGGATTTTCTCCCCCAGCCGGTACCTTCCTTCCGATAAGTACTCAATAGAAAATCGATGAGAACAGCTACAAGGAGGATCCTCAGCAATGTGTTTAACCTGGGATTAAAAACAAATATCAATATTCAGTGCCTAGTTTAAAAAAAAAAAACAGTCTATTAAAAGTTAAAACACAAACCTCAAAGATAAAAATTCAAAGCCTGTTCAACTATTGAGTATCTCTTCTCCATTCCTTGCTGATAAATTTTGGAATCAGACACAGCTAATCTGGCAACATTCATCCTCGAGGATGCCCCCCCCCCCCGTCAGACCAAGGGAAACCAGGCAAGAAGCCACAATCACTGAAGGAGGGCTGACAATGGAGAAGACAATAAAGTCAATTCAAAACGCACTTGCTGATCCGTAGGCCCCATGAGCTCATCATTAAGTCTCAACTGTTTTAAGCCTGATTTGTGTCAAAGGCCATCCCAGTCACAAACAAGGAATTCTCACTTTTCCCTTAAGACAATGCTAAACTAATATTGTGGGAACACTTAGATTTGTTGCAAGTTACTGCTAAAATAAGCAAAGCCGTATGTCTATATGTTCATGAGTGGGTAAAATTCTTAATATTTCAATTTGGAAAGCATTTTTTCTAGAAGTATTTGCTCTAGTTCAAACACCTCATGAGGAAATGGAAGGAAGGCAAAACATAACTTAGTTCTCGCTCTCAAAATCTTGTTTTCGATGAACAGTTTCAAACATGCACACAATGTATTTTGACCATATCTACCTCCGAGTCCCCCACGTCAACACCTGTCCGGCAAGTGTGTGTGTCCCCTGCCAGCATCACCCTTCCCTGACGGTCCACCGGGTACAGGAAGTGCTGCCATATACAAGTGAGTGCTGGGTGAGCCACTGGGTCGTGGGCAAGGGGCCTCACCTGAAAGTTCTGACTCTCCCTCCCTAATATCTATAGATGCCAACTGCATCTCAGTTAGGGGTGGGACCTGGTGATCCTGACTGGCCCCGCCCATGCTGGAATGCTGCCTGCTTGACCTCGCTGTGCAGGCTTATGCAGGCAAGCACAAACACTGAGTTCATGACTAGGGCCTCTGGCTCTCAGAGTCTTTGGACCTTCCTTTCCTTCATGTTCCCTGTTCCTTGAGAGAGGCCTCAAGGAAATGGTAAAATTAAAGTAGCTAGGAAAAGACATTCTATTGTAAACAAAGAAAATAAAATAAATTGATTAAATGAAGGTGTATTTTGAAATATGTTTAAATGAAAAACATTACATGTTAGCAACTAAGACAAATATTGGGTTTCTCCTCAAATTACATTAAAAAAAAAAAAAAGAAAGAAAGGTCATGTCAGGAATACTGATGCACACCTTTAACCCTAGCACTCGGGAGAAAAGGGCTAAATATCTCCAATTGTTTGAGGCCAGCCTTGTCTACATAGTGAGCTCCAGGCCAGCCAGGGCGGCATGGTGAGACCCTGTCTTAAAACGACAACAAAAAGTCATAATTATTTTTCAAACTTACTTATCACACCAAGTATATCAGAATATATTCATTTAATTGAACTTAATCCTAATGTTGTAAACACCCTCTACAGATATGCCCAATTTAGCTGCACACTAAGAGAAATTTATGCTTGCCTTAATTATCTACCAAAAATAAGTTAACAATCACAGAGTCACAGGGTCTGATGAGAATATTATACTAACAGAATCTATTTCCCTATGCTGTTCATTTAACAAGAACATTTCCTTGTAAACAAAGGGGGTTGATCCCTACAAGTCCTCAATAAAGTTCCTCTTGTTCACAGACTGAGCACATATGCACATAGTGAGCATACCCACATGTAACTCACCGTCACATTCAACACATACATGAAACAAGACACTGAAATCAGGTGAAGCTGGAAACTGCTACAACATGTTTCTACGCTCGTTAACTACAGTAACTTCACAGGAGGTGTTTCTTTTAGCCATTATGTGCTGCAAAATTTCATCTGCATATTTAACAGGCTCCAACATGATGAATCAAATAGTAATTGTCCTGTATGCTAAATAACAACCCAGGACATCTGTATACCATATCCATGTATAGGAGGACATAGAAGGTACATATGTAAAGAAATATGCCTGTTTTTATTTTTCACAATAAAAATTCAGATCAGAGCCACTTATTTCCCCGATGAGAATATCCAAATCCGTGCTGACATTCGGCAATATGAAGTCGTTTGCACTAGCAGCCATCAGTAGCAGAGCCTACACAAGGCAGTGAGCTGTGGCTGGAGCGGTTCTAGATCTACTGATGACACAGTTAACAACACTAAGGAAATAGCTAAAGAAACAATCTACAATACAATTGCTTATTTTCATTCTCACCCCCATATTTTTGTCCATATAGACATAGTTTTTCTTATATCAGCATTTTCTCCCTGCTACATTCTATGACATAGCAATCACATACAATTATTATTCTATGACGATACTGATTCCTAGTTTATGAAGCCTTTGCTCTACTGGAGGGTTTTTACATTACTTAATTTTTCTACCATTAGAAATAATAGTACAATAAACATTTTTATTTTTACTTAATTTAATTATAGTAAAATTTTAAAAGAGTATTTTTGCAGCTCTTAATATTTATTTTTCAAAACTACTATCAGCTTTCATTAACTATAGTAATTCCTAAGTATAGTTTCACCACGATTTATACAGCTTTCAGTTTTCCAACTTTTAAAACTTTTGCTACTGGAACAAAATGGTATTGTGGCAATTTTAACTTTCTTTAATTATCAAATTTCAATATTATATTTTCTTTTTGTCTGAATACAGTCCCTGCACATGTGCCCATTTCTTAACAAATGTACTGCATTCATATAACAAATTATATACTAAATTTTTCATTTAACAAAATGTTTCTTTTTGTTTCCTTTGTTAATTATCATTCTTTAAGGTGTCTAAAACTTAAAGGTTTAGAAATATTCTTTAAGATCTGCAAACAAGTACTTGTGGTGTCGCTCAGCCCTAGCACACACCTTTACTCCGTGATCTCTGAGGATTAAATAACTTCAACCCTTGGTCAAGAGGTGGAGCAAGAAACCAGCTGACAGGAAGTAAACAAAAGGAGGGAATTGAGAGAAGGGTATTTAAGACAGCTTGAAGAAGAGAGGGCTTTTGGCTTTTTCCTCCTAGATCGTGGGTGGAGTAGGAAGATCTTTATCCTTCTAGGACATGGGCGCTTTCTCTGTGTCTAGTAGGCTTTCGCCCCAGTACCTGGCTCCTGAGTCTTGACTGGTAAAATCAAACGACTGGAAGTTTCTTTCATTATAACAACAGTTTTTATCTACTATATTATTTCTGCTTCCCATTCTGATACTTATAATCATCAAATATACCAATGAGATAATAAAGGTAAATAATTTTGATCTAATAAAAGGTTTTTCAGATTGACATTCTTAATCTGTTTTACAAAGTAATCTGAATATTTATTCTATTTTATTTTATGTATATGTATATATGTGTCTGCCAGTGTGTAAGTGCATATTTTATATGTATGTCTGTATACATGTGAGTGTACACGCATGTGTGAACTCATATACATGGAGGTAAGAAGTCTATATCAACTATGTCTTACTGTCCTCCTCCTTCTTCTGAGCTCATCAACTGGCTAGATGGTAGGCCAGCGAGTGCCAACAAACTGAGTGTCTCTGCCTCTCCCAACTCCTCCTCTACCCCACAGGACGAGGATTACACAATCCTCAGGATGAGGATTGCCCCCCCCCCGCCACCCTCTCCCCAGCCCCAGCTAGTTTCTGTGTTGGCGCAGTAGATCCGAGTTCAGTCTCTCATGCTTGTACAATGGGCCCACTACCAACTGCTCTCCAGGCCCCGGGCCAAATGACTTATCAAACAAATTATATTTAAAAAGAAAAGAAGCATTACAAAATATTTACTACTGATGATCTATTCTTATTATCAAATAACTTTATACATTAAACTTTTCTTTAAAACACTGCAAACGTAAATGACAGCAAGCAGAAAATGTCTGATATTCCGACTACCTCCACCACTTACACTGTAGAATCTACAGAAGCTCTGGAGCCTGAAAGGGCTTGACTCTATCAGTGTCTACAGCACGAACAGGCACTGTTGAGAAGACCACCATGACATGGCCGGCCATATAAAAACTGCTTATTGTCTAGGAGGGACAATGTTCAGGAAAACTCCATCAGTTTCTTCTTGCAACTTTTCTTCCTCTCTTATCCTTCTAGTATCTGTGCATCATCTGCTTCAACCACCTTGGATCTCTCTCTCCTCAAAATGACTCAAGAATTCTACTCTGAGACACGGCTTATAATTGTTCCTTTTGTTCCATTTCTCACTACTGTGTTCAAACGTAAACTCTCATCATCTCATGCTTGGGCTAGTACCATAAAACAAACACAATATAACCAAAAAAGGAATCCTTTATTACTTACAAATCAGATTATAATGCTATCATATTTAAAAGAAAAAAAAACAAAAAAACTCATTGACTTCTTGTGACCTTTAACCCATCGCTCTCCAAGTACACATCCATTCTTCACATACTCCCAAAATTCCTCAGGCAGTAGAGATTAGTAAATATATTCTGAATAAAAGCCATTTCTCGTTTGGTTGGTTGGTTGGTTTTGGTTTTAGACAGGGTTTTTCTGTCCTGTGTAGCCTTGGCTATCCTGGACTTGTTTTGTAGACGAGGCTGGCCTGGAACTCACAGAGATCCACCTGCCTCTGCCTCCCTGAGTGCTAGGATTAAAGGCGTGCTCCACCACACCTGGCTCCATTTTCTTTTATAGTTAGTATTTCCGGTAGCAATTTAGAAATAAATAAAACATAAGACTTCAGCTGGCACAATTTTAAAAAGCACAGCAAATACTTACTGCCTCATGCAGTTCTTCATGCTGACAGCATGTTTTGGGTATGCTGAAGGAGTCTTCAGGCCCCGAGGCATTAAGCAAGGTCTCCTCCAACTCAATCTCTTTCTCAAGTTTCACTAAGACTGGTGGCTCAACTCCATATCTGCAAACAAAGTCAGGGAAGCAGATCATCCCGTGTGTACCCAACTACATCTCTGCAGATCAACAGGGACGGTTTACTTTTGGAGTGAAGTCTATGACTTTTCTACAAACTGTCTCACTGAGACAGCTACGAGTCCTTTTTTAATGCTTCAGATCGCCCAAAATCCGAACTACAATCTCTGTATCATAGCATATATGTGTCCTAGAGTCCTGAAGAGCGGCTTGAAAACCAAACTGGTGGTGGACAGGGCTGCTGCAGGCATGAGGGATTCTTACCAAATGCTCCTGATCTGTTTAGAACTGGTTCAAGTTACACATTTCTACCCTGCTCTTAACCTCAAAGTTTTAGGTAGCATTTTCACAATTTCATATGAAATGAAGGTAAATGAAGAAAACAAATGTGGACACATGCTCATGTCGATAAAATAAAGACACAGAACAAAAAACAGAAAATTACTTACTTCATTTAATCAAGAATCATATTCTTTGGGTATAGAAACTATGATAAAATGAAGTGGCTTAAAGCTATTTATGATGTGGAAATTCTGAAATATTGAGACATACGTACCTTGAAACAATTCGACCAATCTCGAGAAGGCAAAGGTACACCTGTCTGGGGTCTTTATGTAAAACTGTGGAAAATATAAGACCATATGTTTCAAGAATCAGATGATAGTTGGAAAATACATTCTGGCAGAGCAGAGAGTGTAGGGAAAGAATAATGAAGACAACAGGCTTACTTGTTTAGAAGATACTCAAAAGGGACACTTTTATTGTCTCTACATAGTAATTTCTTCTATAGTAAAATAAATAAATAAATAGATAAATAGATAAATAAATAAACAAACTAGCAAGCACAAAGAGAATGGAGAGTGGCCCAGGGTATTTACTTATATAGTATTTCAGGCTATAAAACTATGGATTTAATATCACTAAATTATATTGAAGCCCAGGGCGATGACTCTGTCATAAAGGTTCTCGTTGCATAAACATCAGGACCGGAGTTCGGATATCCAG
This sequence comes from Meriones unguiculatus, assembly GCF_030254825.1. Classification (NCBI taxonomy): domain Eukaryota; kingdom Metazoa; phylum Chordata; class Mammalia; order Rodentia; family Muridae; genus Meriones; species Meriones unguiculatus. The sequence goes on from NC_083350.1 coordinate 97,400,204, forward strand.
CACCATGCAAAGCCAGGAATGGGGGCATACATCTGAAACCACAGTGCTGGGGTAGATAAGGGCAAGATCCCCAGGATCAAAGGCCACCCCACCCATGGGAATTGATGAGTTCCAAGTTTAGCCGAGAAGCCCTGCCTCAAAAAATAAGGTGGAGAACCCCAACACCAAAGACACCTGACCTTGCCCCTGCCCTCGCCAGAACACACATTACAGGCATCTCAGCAGGAGACAGTGTTGGGAGACACGGCACTTCAAGTTTACTCTGTAGAGTTCTCAAACGTTACAATTCGTAACTTACTCTGTGAAGCACCATTATCTTCAAAACAAGCACAGAAGCCAGAGAACTATACCATAAGAAAACTAAAAACCAGTATCTAAGCCTCACAGAAATGAATGTAGCAATCTTCAACACACCAGCACTAAAATCCAGCAGCATACAGAAACTACGTGCAATGAACAAGTAGGATTTATGCCAGGAGTGCAAATGGCTGAATAGATGAAAATAAACCAATGTAATTAATGGAAAACAGGGGTCCTATACCACAAAATAGAGGATGACACAAAAACAAAAGAATATGAAAGAATCTTCTCAATCTAATAAAGGGCATCCACAAAAACCCTACAGCTAATAGCATTCTGAAAGCATTTACATGTAGGTAAACCGCAGAAAATCTGTCTCCTAAGCCAGGGTAAAGATAATGGCATCACTCTCATCAGTCCTATTCAACACTGCACTGTCCCTGGCCTCAACACAATAAAAGGGAAACAGGTAAAAACCTGTGTTGTCTTTGTTAAGCAATAATACTTAGATATGCAAAGTTCAAAAAATAAAGAAAAAAGACAGACTTAAAAAAATTTCAGTTTGAAGCTGGAAAGATGGCTCAGCAGTGATGAGCACTGAGGCTTTTTCAGAGGACCCAGGTTCACTTCCCAGAACCCATGTGACAGCTGCAAACTGTCTGAACTCCAGTTTAAAAGGATGTGACACCAGCTTCTGGCCTCCCCAGGCACCAGGCACGTATGTGATACACAGGCGACATGCAGACCAAACACTCGTGTGTATGTGTGTGCATATATATGTGTATATGTGCATAATATGTATGTATGTAAAACAAAATTTCTAAAAATTTTAGACAACAAAGGATACTATTAAAAAGTGAAGAATGGCAGAAAATATTTGCAAATTATATTTGATGGGGTGAAACATCTAAAATACATGCAAAACCTTTGCTAGTCCATAAAAAAGATAAATACAATTTTTTAAAATGAACAATGGATATTAGCCCTTTGTGAGATGTAGGATTGGTAAAGATCTTTTCCTAATCTGTACAGACTACCATTTTGTTTTATTGAAGTGCCCTTGGCCTTTCATGTGCATTTTAGTTTCAAGAGATCCCACTTATTAATTATAGATCTTAGAGTCTGAGCTGCTGGTGCTAACCAGGGCCCAGAGGGACTTGAGGAAGCTGAAGCACCAACCAAGGACTGCATGGACTGGACCCTACACAGATGTAGCTGATGGCTAGCTTGGCCTTCATGTGGGTCACCTAGAAAGGGGGCCAGGAACTGTCCCTGACATGGACTCTGTTGCCTGCTTTCTGGTCACTCCCCCCTTGCCAGGCCACAGGGGAGGACAAGCTAAGTCCTGATTCAACCTAATGAGATGGGTAGATGGGGAGGGGGAGAAGGGGCTCCCTTATCTGAGGAATAGGGGAGGTGGAGGGGGAAACTAAGAGAGAGTGGGACTGGGAGGAGAGGACAGAGGGGGCTAAAATCAGAGGAGATGTAAAGTGAAAAAATAAATTAATTAATTTTAACAAAATGAGCAAAGGAGGAGGAACAATAGAAGGAGGAGGAACAGAAGAGAGGGAGGAGGAGGCTGCAGCAGCCTGGTTCTATTCATGGCCCTCAGCGCTTATGACTCTTCAACTTTCCTTTCTTGGTCCTCAGAGTCAGAAATTGTAAGGAACTTTGGAATCCTAACCTAATGTGCAAGGTGTTCTGAGCACAAACACTGATTGCACCAATTGGAAGGGCAGCTGCTCTTTGACATATGAACAGCGTCTTTTACATACACAAAACCAAACAATCTGTTTCCTCTGAAACAGGTCTTGCCTGATCTATGGCTCGGGCTCAGATTACAGGTGTGTGTGTACCAACACTGGCTATAAAATATTACCATTTAAGGCAGCAAAAAGACCTCCATTTGAACTTAAAATCTACAGAAATAGAGGAATTTATCATGAAATATTTCTAACCTGTTCTTATAAATAACCTTAAAATAGTATGTTTATTTTTTATAACTACTTTGAGTTCCAAGCAAATGTAAAAAAGAAATTATCACTTCAATGCCTACAAATGAGGCATTGAAGTGACAGTATTGACAGTATTTTTCTTAGTCCTACACTGCCCTTCAGCACTGCTGGAAGATGTCTTTCACATTTAAAAATAAATGGCAATCTTAGGCCTTTTCACAAAGAGTAAGCTACAAAGGAGAGAATTCAAAGCATCCTCTCCTGCCTCTGCTCTCTGAGCTGGATGGCCCTTTAATAAACATCACTGTCGGTAACAATCAGCACACACAGCCTGCAGGGTCCACGGCATCCTTCTGCGCTAGGCAGGGGTAGCCAGAAGCGCAGTGAACAGGCTGCCGATTACCCGGGAGCCAGCCACACTTTACAGTGTCCGTGAAGGACTAAACACTAACAAATTCGACTAAAAGTCGGCTTGCTTTTAATCACCAACATGAATCGGGAGCTGTAGACGGTGCCGGTGATGAAACCTCTGTGTAGGAGCACAGTGTCCGCTTTGGGATGTGGCTTTCTTACACAGCAATATGCATCCCATGCGTATGCATTTTATACAAGCATGTGTTCACGTCTACATGCCAATGAGTGCTTTGGATTCTGTGTTGTGTGCGCGCACAAAACAGCCAGGCAGCTGCTTCATTAGTATCGTATAGATGCTTTTGCTGACTTAAGAAAATGAGAAAAACACATCGACAGTTTTTCAGTGGAGCATGTTTTGTTTGTTTGTTTTTGAGACAGGTTTTCTCTGTGTAGCCCTAACTGTCCTGGAACTTACTCTGTAGACCAGGCTGGCCTCAAACCTCTGCCTCCCAAGTGCTGAGATGAAAGGCATGTGCCACCACTGCCAAGTTCTGAGCATGATTCCTTTAATGAAATGTCAAAAGCATTATTCCTTTTAGATAATAGAGGTGGCAGCTACTATTTATAATTAAATCTAAATACTGTAAGCACACTTCACCTGCTATTTCTATAATGATCTGGTTAAAAAGGAATTGCTAGTAATTTAGACCTGGTAGGGTCCATCTTCAGCAGCCAACTCAGAGAATTCTACATCATAAACCTATATTAATATGAGGGGAAGCTGTGGCACCCAAGTCACTGTCTAGAAAGAAATGTAGAAATGAGGGAGAGACGCAGCCCTCCCAGTTAACACTCCAGCAACAGTACCTACCTAACCCTTCCGATTCAAAGAGGTACGTTTCGTCAACCCCGATGTGCCGACACCAGTGAAGGAAGTTTGCTGTGTTGTCTCTGGCAAAGAACGAACCAGACGCAGCATCTTTCTTACACGGCACTTTTCTCATTGGAAAATTCTAGAAAAGACATAAGGACAAAAAACAAAAACAAAACAAAAAAAACACACAACGATATTTCACTAGGTGTTTATTTTTAGTAACACAAAGTAAATGTTATATGCATTAAGTGTAACTAAAGAGCACGGAGGTTGGAGGGAAAACAATTATCGTCAAGAACGATTTTCTTCTTTTATTTTGTTTTCCAGAAACAGATGCTTAGGAAAACTGAACGACTCAAAACAACACAAGAACTTCAAAACTGAAAATGACAGTTGGCAACTACAAAACTGAAAATGACAGCCTGGCAACTACAAAGCATCTCTACTGTGTCTCTGCACAGGGTTCATCCTACGCTACAGATTAACAAATCCTCAGTGTTGCCTCTTCTTCACAGAGTCACAAAGGTCGCCCTGGGCTTCTTAGAGAGACTATAAAATATGGGAGTATTTGTTCACTCTTAAATCAGGTTCCTTGGTGACCTAAGTCTCATAAAACCTGAAGTTTTTATTTTTGTTTTTTAACTATTCTAGCCCAAGAGTAGTCTGATATTCCTGCTGCGGTTGAGGCAGAAGTGGGGAGTCCTTTCGCTTTTACTTTTCACTTGGCGATTCATACGTTTTTAATACAACAGGTACAGTTGGTCTTTCTTCACCATTGCCAGTTTCTTTCTCCCTAGCAACAACTGTGGTTACCAAATCTACGCATCTCTTTCTGGGTGCTATTATTTTCTAGAACTGAAATAGCCTGCATGCATGATTAAATACAGAATATATTATCATTGCCAAAAATATACAAATAAATATAGCAAAATACAAAGATGGTTAGTATTAACTGAAATCCTCTCTCTGACACTTCAATAAAATCTCAATGCAAAGCAATGCATATGTACTTAGAAAACACCGCGCAGATAAAAGTCTGCAAACCCATTTGTGTATGTGCATGCGTGTGCACGTACTTTGGAAAAATGTGCACTAGACAGGCTGTGGGCATATTTAAGACTTTAAGAGGACACACTTAAATAATCATTTCTAAAAATATATAATATTCCAAAGTGTTTAAGTACCATAATTAATTTTTATCACTTCTCTCTTGATAAGCAGGTTATTCTTAACTTTTACATTATTTCTATCTGTGATTTTCTTAGAGTGAATTCCTAGAAGTAGGGAATTTTTTATACCAAAGGATGTACTTTATTTTCAGGATTACATATATGATACATCTGTGTGCCTGTATGTGTCTACAGACACAGAGCTGTCTCACTCATTGCCTTCCCAGGACAATGATACTACTTTATGTTTCACTATCAGTGTGCCCAAGCTCCAAACTCTCAAAAGCACTTAATAAAAACACTTTCTCTGATAAAAAGAAAGAAACCTAATATGCTTTAAAGCATCACTTTCAAATTATCTTTTAAAAATGTTATGTATTCCACCTATCTTTATAAAATTGCCACTAAGGCAGATGAAAACTATACAGATGATGATAATACCAAAAAGAGAGGTAACCTGTGTGCCAGGGTCTTAGTCATGGCTACTGTTGCTGTGATCAAACCCCATGACCAAGAGCCAGTTCAGGAGGAAAGGGTTTACTTGGATTATATTTCCGTATCACTTCATCATCAAAGGAAGTCAGGATAGGAGGGCAGGAAACTGGAGGCAGGCGCTGAAGTAGAGGCCGTGGAGGAGAGCTGCTCACTGGCTTGCTCCCCATGGCTTGCTCAGCTGCTTTCTTATGGCACCCCCACAATGGGCCAAGCCCTCCCTGCTGGTCACTGACTGGGCAAATGCCCACACCTGCACCCCACACAGGAATTTTTAAACTGAAGTTCCCTCCTTCCAGACAGCTGGAATTTTTAAACTGAAGTTCCCTCCTTCCAGACAGCTGGAATTTTTAAATTAAAGTTCCCTCCTTCTAGCTCGTGTCAACTGGACATAAAACTAGCCTGCACAGTGAGGAACCACCATGAACTCTCTTCTCGAATATAGTAACTGTAGAAGGTTCTGTCAATGTTTTTAGGATCTAGCTGCTGGAGATCACCTATCCGAGATACTATTTATAGCCTCAATATCAGTGAGCGTTCACAAATATTCCCACAAGTAAATCCTTACGTTGTTGTTTCTGGTGTGTATATATACTTGTGTATGCACTTGTGCCCATGCTCATGGAGATTTGGCTTTTAAGACAGGGACTCTCAGTGACCCTGAAACTCACTGATGAGGTGGGCTAGTGGGCCAGTGAGCCTTTGGGATCTGCCTGCCTCTGTCTCCTAGCACTGGAACTGCAGCCACGAGCTGCCACATCCATCCTTTGTTTATGCGAGTGCTGGGGATCTGAACTCAGGCCCTCGTGTGACATGACAGGCACTTTGCCAACCGTCTCCCAGGCCACAAGATTAATGTTACTACCTCTATTTCAGAAATATTACTTTTCAAATGCCCAAAAAGTTAAATCAACTTTTTGAAGTCTCAGTTGGTTACAGGACGGCAACAGAGCCACAGAGATAGTGAGACGTAGATGAGAGCAACTGACGTCACTGCTGTCAAATGTCTACTCACCCCCGGTGCTTCAGAGTGGCAGGCTTTGACCATGTCTTGAAGAACATTGATTAGCTGGCACAACAGCACTCCGTTATCAAGTTCTTCCAATAACCTTTCTGCCTTTATGTCAATACCTAAAAGCACATTGTAAAGCTAAGACTCATCTAGAAGCAGCAAACTCAAAACCAATGGCTGAAACTTAAAAATAATCAGATAACAGCTGGAAAACTAAACAAATACCCTTAAGAGATATATTAAAACAAATAATGTCTAGTGAAATCAAAGACAAAAGCAAAACCTGTGATGCATAAAGTTCAGAAAAAATACATGTACATCTCTGTTAGATAAACTCACTGCATATTGGTACCATCTGTACAAGAAAAAAATGTTCTTTATAAGTGAGAAGGATTTTGTTACAAATTATAGATTAAATACAGTGCCAGAATAACTAATCTGGGGATATCAACTTTTGCCTCTAAAATAACTTCTTTAAAAGCATTACAAACTTTAAAAACGTTCCCACCACTGAGCTGATACCAGACAAAACTAGAGTGACTGTTCAGCGTGTGTTCATCTTAGAAGGGCCTTAGTCCTCTTCAGGCTTGTCCTTCTCATGAAAATCTCAGAATGCTGCAGGAGAGTCTAGAGGTAAGTGACTTGAGGAGCTCCGAAGAAGGCTCTCTCAGCAAAGTGGGAGGTCCTGAGTTTGGGTCCCTGAACCTAAAAGTGAGGTTTGTTGGTGTGCCTTTGGCCAAGTCAGGCAGATCTTGGGAGCCTGTGGCATCTAAGCTAGCATGCACATGGTTACACACACACACAAACATTTACACGAACATGTAAGTCCCCACGCACCTGCACCCACACAATGGACACATACACATAGACACACGAACATATACACATATATACATACACATATGCGTACAGACATCTACACATGCATACATATACAGACATACATACACAAAACAAAAGTGATATTTTCCTTCCCACTGGAAAGAAAGTTCAGAGCACTCATCATAATCTTGAATACAGTAAAAAAATGTGATACCAGGCATTCTCCAACTGGCATTTTCTTTTTGGTTTCCTTTGCTTCTACCTCTCCATGTTCAGAAACAGACTTTTACATAACTACAGTATGTCTTCCATTTATAACTTTATAGCTCTTACAAGACTGGGATAAATCAGCAAAAAAAAAGTAAAGCAATGCTAGATGTAAATAAATTTTAAAAATATATTAATATTAACCATAAAATATTGATTATTCAAAATGACTGGCCACTTCAGTAAAATTTCAAGTTTCCTATAATGCAAGACTGAAGGTTCAGGGTGAGAGTATCTTTTTAACTGTATTATACTATATAACCTAAACTATACAGCCTGTGAAAACAAGGACTCAATTCTGTTGCTCACTGCAGTGACACCGGCATCCGGAACAATCAGTCACTTCTTAAGTGAAGACTGAAAAACCAAACAAAACAGTTGGTGTCTCCGTAAAGCCTTACCTAGTAAGCCAGACAACCAGATAGAGAGATCTTCTTGCATAGGCAGCAGAGTGGCTTCATGGCGCACAGCTATCCACTCGTCATACTGACAAACATCAGCCAGTCCCGGGCCGTGTCTGGGCGTCAGGGGACACCTGGGACTTAGAGGCAGATCTTCCCCAAACCACACCTTGACAAAATAAAAAGCAGCTGAGAGAAGGCAATCTGCTTAAAGTCAGCGTAGTCCACATGTTTGAATAAGTAGACATAAGCAATACAGAACAAGCCAAACCGCACCGCCGCAGAGAGAATATGCACAGTAGAAGCCACCTGGAACACCTGGATGTTCTTCATAGTTAACGCAGTGGCTGATGCCAGAGGACACAAAATGAACGACTGGATTCTACTGCAGAGCTAAGAGGATAAAATTTCAACAACAAAAAAAATTTTTTTTTTCTCCACTTGTCAGCTCAGGAGTGTACTAGTAACTAAACCAGAATCCCTCCCTTTACCTTAGCTAGATAATGGGTTAATAACACCTGCCTTACAAGATTTGTTTGCAGCATCTAGCACTGTCCCTGACAGACAGCAGATGGCATCTGCAAACTTGAAATCATAATCGCGATGTTTTAAAAATTGACTTTTTTTTTAATGAAATGTGTGTGGGAGGGCTGTGCATTATTAGTACATGTACCCGTGGAGGCCAGGAGAGGGTGTCAGATTCTTTGGAGCTGGAGTGACAGGTGGCCGTGAGCCACTTGATATGGGTTCTAGGACCAAACTCAAGTCCTCTGGAGGAGCAGCTGTGCTCTTGACCACTGAGCCATCATTCCAGCCCCTACAATGCTTTCTTTATTTTCTTTTCCAAATACTTTGATTAAACCAATGGAACAGCAAACTACGCCTGTAAGCAAACCTGGTATATCATCTGTATTTTTATGATCTAAAACTAAAACATTTTAAAATGACTGTTATACAAGTACCCAAATACCCATCTAACAGTGTCTTTGTTTGTTTGTTTGTTTGGCCTACTGGCCTGCAAAGGCCAAAATGGTTGCTGATATTTTAAAATAAAAAAATAAAGAAAAAAATTACATAAATATATTATCAAACAAACATGTGGAAATATTTGAAATATAAGCAGATTTGCTCTCAGATTGTTTATAGAAAAGACTCAATTGTGCAAATTATGAAAGAGAGAACCATAACATCACATTAAAAAAAAAAAAGTACAAATGGTTTTTGTCCTCAAGATGAGTATTAGAGCCCACATGAGGTGAGCAGGAAGCTCTTCAAGGGAGGTGACCTGGATGTAAACAGGAGCCTGAGTGATGCCTACGGTGACCCTATGCAAGGTGTCTGGCTCTGATCAGAAGGCCTCCATGGGGGCGGAGCCACATGAGCTGTGTGCCTCCACACCAGGGAGAAGGCGGCAGTAACAACAAGAGTGTGGCCACATACCTAAAGAGTTATTGATCAGGAGGCAGTTTCCTCACTGCTAGAGAAAGGAACAAATACACAGTGGGAGGGGAAAATTAACCTTATGATATTTTAACAGAAAACAAAGTAGCACTCAAAGGATAAAGGCCATATCAAAAAGTCATAGGAGCTCTTGTTAAAACAAAACAAACAAAAAACCAAGAACAAGACATCACGAAGTTCAATTTCTGTTGACCAACTACTACTGAGCATGGGGTCTGCTTGAAGTGCGGCTTATATGCCGGCATCAGGCCACTGACGAAAGGTGATTTTCCATCTCCCAGCAGGTAACAACCAGAAACAGCTTCTTGACTCTGGGTGGGACTTCATGAGTACTTCCCTTCTCTTTGCTGGGATTTCTGTCCTGCTTGAACAGGACAAACTATGCAAACAAACTATGACATTTCCAATCTCCTCTGGCGAGTATAAACATACATTAGAGGAAGAATTACCAAAGAAACAAACCCCTGAAACTCGTCCTGGGCAATCCCAGCAGGTTCTCCATGTGTGCTGTGCCTCACTGCTTCACAACTAACCTGCAAAATTACTGCCCTCACCCTGCAGGTGATGAACCAGGCAGGGCAGGCAGGACAACTCGCCAGGCTCTCACGACGAGGCTGGCAAAAGTGGGATCAGAACTCGGCTATGACTGGCTCTAAAGTTCTGACTTTCAAAAGATGGATTTATTAGCAACTGACTGTATCTTTCAAGGTAGAAAGATTCAGTTTCGCTCTTGCCTTTGATTTAATATTTAATTGTCCTATTACTTTCTATCCAAGGAAAGAAAACAAAAGGACAGAAAGGCAATGAACACAGCAAATACAAACTTCATACTGCCATGACTTCTGTGATTCCCCATGGCAGGCTTTGCCCAATCACAAACAGCAACAATAACAAACAAACAACAAAAACAAAAGAAAAAAACCTACTCTAAAGATTCTAATTTTAACACAGTCAGGTAAAGGCTCATTGATAAAGCGACTTGCAGTATCTCACTAAGACTTGTTCCTTGTATTTTTACTTTCCTAACTGCTCCTTCAGCTGCAGTCATGATCATGTACCACACTGTAAAGAGGGGATGCTATAAAGCAAGCTACTTATTTTCCACTGACCTACTAACCCCCAAATTCTTTGATTCTTTCAGATATCTTGCACAAGTAAAACTCAGAATTAAAATGTTCTTGGAACTAGAAAGTCGAAATACAGTATTGCTATTGTTAAAATGTGGTGTTAAAAAATGCCATAAAAGGAATTAAATCAATAATATCAATTCATAGTTTATATTTATCTTTCACAAAAAGAAAACTTACTTGGATTGCAGGCTGCATGGTCATCTACCCTGAGGTGGAGAGAGAAGGAATTAGCATGCAGATTACGGCACAGGTCCTGCTCCCTCAAACCCCAAATGATGAGAATGAGGTGTGTGCCTTATTGCCTCTTTGACCACACACCTGAGACATTCTCATCTAGTTAGGATAATGTGACAGCGAGGAACTCACATCACTTTTCACTTTTGCCTCCAAGGGCATCTGTTACTCAAACGAGAAAGACTTAAAACACTTTGATGCACTGTCCCCAGCGCTTGTGTCAAAGCGACTCTTAAAGTATGGGGCAGTGAGGAAGAATTCATGGCAAAACCTGCTTCACAGAGCAGTCGCCCACCCCCCAAAACTGATACTGAAACTCAGGCATCTTCCATTGTTGTAATCACATTTTGATGAGTCATTTGAACTTTATAAATCACATGCTTAGCCATAAGCTTTTTCTACTAGACAACAAGACAGTAAAAAAGTATCAATTTCAACTATGAATTAAAAATACTCAATACCTTCCTGTGAAAATTTGTCAGAAACAAAAGAAACAGCAGTGCTGACTCCAAAGCTCTGTCTGCTCTTGAAATCTGCAAAAGAGACAAACTTTAGTAAATTAAATCAGGTCAATACAATTCTTTAATATATTTTCAGGAAGAAAATAAATGAAAGACTTAAAGACAGAATAATAGAGATTGCAAAAAAGCATGTGTTTGTTGCTTCTTTATAGCAGTTAACATACTCTATTTTTATTAAAAACTACCACTGAAAGATTTTAAGAGAAAATTATAAAATTACTTATAAGGCAAAAATGTTACCTGTTTCCAAAGTTATGTCCTCCCCTGAGCTCTCTCACAATATTGTGTGCAAGTGCCAACTATACACCCTGCATTCTCAACAGACAAGCAGACCCTGAGCTAAAGCCAACTGAGAAGCTGAACATTGTATCGCATCTTCGTTGCAGAAAGCAAAAGACCACAGCATGCCCTTTTTGCTCTCATTTTTCCTTCTCTCCACCACAGCAAAAGGCCAAAGCGCAGTGAGCATTGCTAACAAGCCTGTTATGCTGCCCACCAGCTAATTCAGTGGGGAATACATTTTCTTTTAGCATAAATAATCCTTTGTCCCCAACAAAGGTCCACAGTATGAAGCTTCCAAGACCATTTCTTCAAAAACGCAGCAAAGAAGCCATTCCCATTAAAATGAAGTTCCCCATAAGCAGACAAGAGCTCTAACAGTTGGAGCTGCCGACCACCAACAAAAGAAAGCTGCAATTACAAGGCGTGTGTGCACACCCAGAACAGTGGCACATTCACAAAGGGGCCGTCACAAGAATGTTCAGCAGCTGCACATTTTATGGAAAATTCAACAAAATCAGTTTTATGAAGGGAACGAAGAATTTGTGTACAACGTTCAGTCCCTTGAACTTTAGCAAAAGTCAGATGTTTTCAAATTCTTCTGGAGCAGCAGATAGCACTGCTGAAACTACAGAGCTATAACCACTTGCGTTACCCTTAGAAATATTTCTTCAGATCTAGGATGGCTCAGCTGCACAATGCTTGTCCAGCATGTGCAAGGACGTGGGCTCAGCCCATGGTACCACAATAAATAAACTAACTAATTTGTAATAAAATAGCACTCGGATATGTTGCAACAGACCCTCAGCTATAAAAAGCTATTATGTACACTATTCCTTTGGGGGAAAACTTTCAGAACTGTCCAGACTGAATCAGTTAACCGGTTAATTAATGAGTACTCAACCACGGTCCAGATACAGAGAGCCAGCTTTTTATAAAATTTAGCTGTTCATATCCTCTTGTCAGCCAGTTCCATACCCAAGAGCAGCTGTGTGGTCAGCCCAGGCCCTGGTGAGCACCACATCCTCAGTTCTTCCTTTTGTTACTTTTATCCTTTCTTCCTCATTTCTAATCTTCCCTGAGTCTCAGCCTTAATCTGAACCACAGGACTTCATCCCTGGTTGGGCACTTCATTTGGCTTTTTTGTTTCTCCCCTGTCTTATCAGAGAAGCTGACTTCAATTCTTTACTAGCCTTAAAAGGATTTTTTTGGTTGTTGGGGTTTTTTTCCCCCTTTAGAGTGACTAAAAACAAAACAAGAACTTTCTCATAACCAAGTCCAAACTGCATCCTGCTCCTGATGGGAATCTCTCACAAGCAAACATAATGCATAAGTTAAGAATATTATACTTGACTTTGAGATGCTCCAGGGAAAATGTGAGAAACAGGATATGCTCCACATGTAACCTGACCAAGACTGGGCCCAACCCACTCACCTAAAAAGCAATAATGAGGTCCTTGTAATTATGCTTAAGGCTCTTCTTTAAATCTGACCTCAGATCATGGAGAGAAAGCCACTCTATGGAACATTCCTTCCCAGGGCTGCAAAGGCTCCACACCACAATATAAAATACGATGGGAAGGACCTACAGCCCCATGACACAATCCCGAAGTGAATCTGGAAAAGTGCAAAATGGGCAAACAAATACGTAGTTTGTTCAGGGAAAAGATTGCTACTGCACAGTACTCAGCCACCAGGTGACAGCCAGTACATATGAGCTGCAAGGACCAAGTGCCAAGCTGGAGCAGCGGACAGAAGAGAAGCATTGTTATGGTATGTTTCAATATTTTTACTGTATGCTTCAATGTGTGTCAAAATGCTTCACCATTTTAATGTCTTTTTATAAGATAATATTTCAAGAATATAGTATTCCTGCTAGGTGCTGAAATTTAAAACTTTTAGCTTTAAAATTCTGAGTTAAATATTTATTAGCTGCTTAGCAGAGAAAGCAGAAATTCTGTATCTATACCAAATATTTTTTTTTTATCTATTTGAAAGTACATACTAAAATACTCACCATCAAAACAGTACTACGGTGGTACAAAGTACTAGATTCCTCTGAGTTCAGTTCCTGCCCCAACATAAACCAGCCACCTGAGCATGATGTGGCCAACTTCTTGGAACCTAAAAGTTTATCAGAAAAACAAGAGGATCACCATGACCCTCAGACAGCTGTTGTAGAAATAAAATGAGATGATACATGTAAAATCCCTGGCACAGGAGCACTTAACAAATGACTTACTATTAAATATATGATGAGACATAATTATAGTTCATTTAACAACATTTACAAAATTGAAAAGATAACACAGACTGACAGTACTCAAACACCACTACATATAAGTTAAAAGGCTTCTTTTACTAATAAATGTATGGTTATAAATGAAAATAAAAATTGGAATAGAACCACATTAAAACTTGAAGTCAGAATATGAAACTTGGGGTTCCCTTTGCTAGATTAAGTGTTCATAAACCTGTGATTTCAGTATGTGTGATGTGCAGATGTCTATACAAGTATATGGGGGCACAGGCACACACACACACACACACACACATGTTGGAGCCACAGCAGATTAGCAAGGATCTATTTCCATCGCTCTGCCTTGCTGCCTTGAGACAGGGTCTCCCACTGAGCTGCAGGCACTCCCTAAGGTATTCTGGCTGGCCACTGAGCTCTTAGGATTTGCCTGTCTCCACTGCACCAGGATGGGGTTATGGACATGTGCAAGCAAGCCTTGCTGTACACACGTTCTGAAAATTCGAACTTAAGACTTTACCTGTCCATAAAAAGTGTTCTTACTCTTTAAGCCATGTCCTCAGCCTAACTGTATTTGAAACAGAGTCTTTGTCCCATTTAGCCTCATTTCTGGGTCCATTCAGCCTTATTTCTTATTTCAGGATAGATCCTGTTTCAGGTGATAATACACAGATTCGTGTATTCAGTAAACATGTATCCATATCCTTTACAGAATCAGCCATCCTAACCAAGATAACCATGGTGACCAAGTTACTGCCCTTACAGAGATAACAACAAACACCACTGGAGAAGACTGAAAGAAAACGTAGCCAAACAAATCAACACTCTTAAACCATGCCAATGCTTTGAAACAAGGAGCAAAATCCCTCAAGAGAAAAATAACAGGAGCCTACTTTAGACCTATATTGAATGAAATAATTTTTCTGTGAGAAAAGCATAAATGTGAAGAGTGGTAAGAGTTTTGTCAAGAAAGGAAGAAGGGTTCTCTACGGGGGTGGGCTCCACGTGAAAAAAGCATGACACATTCCAAGAACGCAAAGCAGCACAGTGGCTGACGGATAGAGTAATTCTGGAGAGTGGCCCCACCACACAGGCAGCGTGGAGAAAATTAGATTTGACTCTAAATGCAGCGGGAAACCACTAAACAGCTTTAATGAAGGAGTGGCAGCATGATCTCATTCATAGTTTTAAAATGCTCTCCTAGGACAAAGGGATACAGAAGTAAAATAGGAGTGAGTTTAGCAAAGAAAAGCAGAAAACAAAATACAAGCGGCCAGAGATTAAGAAAAAGAGCTGAAGGAAAGGATGGGAGGAGAACCAGGGAGAGGCAGGATGGGGAGGGCAAAGCAGTGAGGATCTGCAGGAGAGGGAGAGAAATCTGAAGGGTGAAGAGATAGGAAGCCCCAGTAATAGTTCAATGACTGAACTGGTAGCCAACGTGTCTCCCCTGCAGCTACAAATAACATTTCTATGAACCTCTATCTTAGTCATTGTTCTATTGCTGTGAAGAGAGAACACAGCCAAGAAAACTCTTTTAAAGGATAGCATTTAACGAGGGGGGGCTGGCCTGCAGGTGCAGAGGTTAGTCCATTATCATTATGGGGAACATGGCGGCATGCACACAG